>NC_139681.1:49594795-50794795 GCF_964106915.1 Podarcis gaigeae | reverse complement strand
GCATAGCAGACTTTTTTTTAGAGTTGGTTTCTTGACTTGTTCTTTTTCAGTCAGAGGCATGCTTCCATGAGTGGAAGTCTTTTTTGCATGCAGGGATTTTGCTGACAGCACAAAATTATTGCATGACCAAAGAGAAATTAAATTCAGAGATATACACTGTCTCTTGCCAAGGTCATGCACAGTGGTTTCCACTAGTGGTTAATTAATGGAACAGCAACACTGCAGAATTTATTTCACTCATGTATCTCTAGATCCAACTAGACTTTATGTTCCTTATTATTTATATTTACATTGTAAATTTTTGTTATTGATTGTTTAGCATTTTGTACCCAGCTTTTCAAGTAAACATTTCACTCCTGCAAACTCCCTCTAACCAATTTCCCCCAATTCTCTCCCACTTCAGCCCTCTATCCCATATTCAAGGTAGCTGTTACTCAAGGGAAGGGTTTCTGGAGGGTGGGGTGGATATAGCTGACTGCAGTAGGGGAGTGAGTGGGAATTCTATTTGCATGAGCACTCAGCTAACTTAGGTTTGCAGGAATTATAATGATTATAATGATGCAATTTCACCTTCTGATTACATGGCTTTAAAATGCTCCCACAAATAATTATGATGGGGATGCCAAAGGCATGGCATTTAGCAAGGATCCTACCATTCCTTTGAGAATGCACAAAAAAATTATATATTACACTATGAAAACTTGATCAAGCATACCTGTCAGACACTACTTATGCTACATCACCCAGCTGCCTACATTGCAGATCTATAATGGATATGACTCAATCTGCATCTTGTGCCCTTGTGGCTAATGTAGTACCTAGACACACACAATGACTTAGACCTCTCCATTGCTCTTTACAAGTGGTAAGCTATTCAGGAGGAAGTTCCTTAAGGACATTCTGGCTGAATCCATAGGGAAGCACAAGGTCTTATTGACACGCAAGAGAGAGGACAAGAAGCAAAATAGAGGTTATTCACCTTATTTCTACAACCAATCCTTTACAATAGTAGGAAGTTTTATTTTTATTTTTAAATGATGGTTCAGAGTGCAGCAATACCCCCCCCCCATATTCTCCCATCTCAGAGCCCTGCTTTAGCTAATGCTCTAGGGATGTTTGGAGGAATCAGTATTCTAAGAAAACTCGAAGGAAAGGGTATCTACATGCTGGTAGCTTTATTGGTAACTTAGAAATAGATATAAAAATGTGATCTCTTATTAGACTAACCAGTGGTCTTAAAGAGGCTGCTAGCTTTTGAATTAAAATAACTCTTCACTAGGCAGAATAAATATTCAGAACACTTGCTCACAAAGGGAGAAGGAATGCATGAGTATTTGAGCAAAGGAGTTTCTGCCAAATATATGCTCTGTACTGCCAGTTCTCATTGGGTTTAGCAGTGTGCAAGATCAAACTCCTTTTCATAGAATGCTGTGAAGGAGACTCATTAAATTGTATTGACTAGGGGTTTTCATAAGCCAAGACTGTGTCCCATATTAATTGTGCATTAAATGTCCTGGAACAATGTTTTCTCACCCCTCAGCCTCAAATTCCATTTTTCTATGTGTACAACACATTTTTCATACTGAATAATATAGATTGAACAAAGAATGTGATTTCAGAAAGAACTAAGCTTCTTCCAAAAGTTTAATTTGATTTTCTCTGTGTTAATATTCACCATATGGTACTGGGAGAGTACAGTAATTTTTGACGCATGAAGCATAAGCCATGAAAATTGTGAACTTATAGTGTCAAGAGTTCATTAATTTTCAGATGGTATGATCAGTCATGCATAGCAGTATATCTCTTCATTGAATGACATTTAGTTCAGTTTACCCTAAGAAAGATTTATCTTTTGATATGCTTTTAGATTAATTTTCAATGTTACATTTCCTGTTTGTTTAAGATAATAATCTTCTGTATTTCTCTGTTTTTAATACCGTTTTCTGATCTTGAAAGCTGACAAATGCTCATGCAACATTAGCATGGCCCTAGGGCTGTCTGCGAGAGTATGCACAAATAACAATAAACTTCCTGGGGGCCAATAAACTTCCTAGGCATCATAATACTCAGTATTTTCCATTTGTAAAAAAAATGGAAGTATTCATGAACTCCCTCGTGAGTGTTTTATTAGAAGTGTAACACCTCAAAAATTGTACTAATTCTAGCATAAACGCTTCTAACTTTTTTCATAAATGTTACAGAAACGTTTGCCTGGGCAAAACCCTATAAATCCATCTCCAATTTCACTTCAGTCAAAATTGAACATCAACAGAGTAATGTGCAAGATCTTGTGAGTAATGTAAGCGATCTCTGCATTTTTAACACTTTCATTAGAATTCCTATACATGTTTCATTTCAGCTGGGGTTTGTTCAAATTCCACTAGAATCTCACTTTACAGAGTTTGATGATTTAGTCTGTCATTTTCTTAATGACAGTGGGTGATTATCAGGATTGCAATATACTTTACGTATAAAGTGCTATTTGTTGACTTTGGAGGTAAATGGCTGCACTTTATTACAAGACTATCTACAATGTGCAATAGCTTGTTATACCTTTAATCTTTCCAGACATCCTTTTATCATGTTTCAGTAGTGCCCATGAACATTAGAATGTTCCAGTCTGCATTAGTTTGGTTCAGTATTGCCCTGAATGTTAATAAATCAGTGTAATATGCTGAGTTAATATAAATAGCATACATTTTATTAATGTTTCTTGAGAGAGACACATTGAAACTATGCATTTAAAAATTATTCATGTACACCCTTTTTTGTGTAATAATCCAAGGTAAACAAATAACCTGTGTAGTGAACTCATTTTGAAACGGAAATTCCTTTTCAGCAGTACTTGAAATAATGGTGAAAGCAACCACTGCATTTTAAATTAAATTGCTTAAAATGTGTACTTCATGAAAATGTTTGTGGTTATTCTGTTGTCAGCATAAGTAACTACATTTTTTTATGCTGAGCCAGCAAGCAAGAAACAATCACACCACAGGCTTATTATTAAATAAGTTTTATATGGGTGGTAATTTTAATGCATGGATTTTCTTTAGTAAATTATATTGTCTTCAAGGAACCTTTATTTTCTTCTTACAATCTCCACATTGCATACAACAGTATGCACATATTTATTTGCCCTAAATAGCATTAAAATTTCTTGCTGCCTCAAAGACGTTTCTGTACTGTTTTCATGAATGAATGAATGAATGAATGAATGTGCTGGTACCGAAGTTGCTGCCTTTAAAGGATTATTTTGTGCAGTGACCAATATTTGTCTGAATTTTTTTATTGTTGTGATGAAAATTTGTGTGTATACACAAATGTTACTTTTACAGTGGGCTAGTAATAACATATTAAGCAGATGAATGTTCAGAAGGAAGAATAGAGTGGTCAAATGTGATGCAGAGCCAGTTCAGATATAACTGTCATATTAATAACACATAGTTGATTGAACATATATATAAATTATTTCAGTGTTTCATAGATTTCATAAAGGTTTTCAAGTACAACATCTTCTTCCAATCCTCTGATTTACTTTCAAGAGCAATTTTGATGGAAACCTTTCATCTAACACGACACTCTGTTTTGAGCCTTACATGGAATATTATAATTTTGAAACGGTCATCTTGGTATGCTTTATGAAATTGGTAATGGCAGACCTAAGATCCACCTGCCATATCGGTCACATCAGTTATTGATTATCGTAATCTTAAAGCTGGGTGGTCTTTCTTCCCAAATTCTTGGCCAAATGTTATGTGACTCAGCAAAGTCCAGGTTAGAAGATGAGTACTGAAGCTTTGTGGTGCCTGACTGATGGCTATAATGCATGATAGTGCCCCAAAAACTTAATTGTATGTAAGTAGGTAGTCCATTTTGCCCAGCTTTCAGTGCAGGGATAGAAGACAATAATCACTACCCTTACAATGAAAATCATTCAGTATGTTTACTAGTTCAGTGCAATTGCAAATAGCTATTCTACAATTTGAGGTTCTTTAACTATCTGACTGTCTTTTAATCATTTACTATAAAATCAAACATTTAAGCTTTAGGTTGTGGTAAATTAAACAGTACACATTGCTTATATTAAAAGCTTGTAATTTCTTGTGCATTTGTCAAGGGCAGACAAGTGGAAAAAAAGAAACACATACTTGCAAACATAATGAAGTGTAGTGTATGTTTCTCACTAAATGTGCTATAAAAACATGCCATTGCTGCTCCTGCATTTTTACGTTAACAGGAATATTTATATTGATGACATTTGAAGAGGATTTTACACTATTTAGTGTTAGACTTACCCTGTAAATATGTGTCATTTTATTAGCAATTTAAACTATTCTGGAATCTGTTTGTTTATATAACTGGAAGCAATATAGCTGCCAGCTGGAGCTGTAACAAATATTTATTTTGCATTGTAGAGGGTGGCATTTAACTACCGTGTCCCATCAGTGCAAGGACTTTCATTTGCGCAATGGGACTTTCACCCCTCTCCTTGAAAAAGACCATAGCCCATTGGTAGAACATCTGGTTTGTATGCAGAAGATCCCAGATTCAATCCTTGGCATCTCCAGGTAGGACTAGGATGGTACCCCATTTGAAACCCTAGAGAGCTGTTGCCAGTCAGTGTAGTCAATATTGAACTTCTAAGTTGTGACAAGTCATGGTTAGCAGCTTCATCCTAATGCAGCTAGGTATAAATTGTGTCAACCAGGATCACAGGTAGGTTCTGTTTCAGTTGCAAATTATGTGACAAATCGGCAAATTATGGTTTTGTCACAAATTAAAAACTAGCTGCTTCTAACCTGCAAGCCTCAGGCTTGCTACAACTCATTTGTGATCGTTGGAATTAAGCCTGTATCTCTTCTTTCACTTCAGTCATTATTTCCTTAGTTTTTTACAAGCCCTGCAAATGTCCCTTTTCCTCCTCCCTCACCATCTGCCTCTCCCTCCTTAGTGCCAGCTTGTGTGCTGCAGCTGAAGAAACATTTTGTTCACTGGCCTTTTTAGATTCATTTAGCTGGAAGTACAAATCATTAGATAAATTAATGACCATCAGGAGAGGAGGGTAGGGGGTGGTTCGGGAGAGCTGAGTGGAGGGCAGAGAGATAAGTGAGCAGAGTCCAGGGGAGCAAATTTTCTGCCTCCTGCTGCCATTCCTAATTTTGTGTCATGATAGAGCTGATTCTGAGAGGCACTGTACCTGTAAATACCAGTCACAATGGAACGACAGGACTAGAGGGCTATTGCCATCATGTCTTGTATGTGGGCTACTAGAAGGCATTTGGTTGGCTACTGTGAGAAACAGGATACTTGTCTAGATAGACCTTTGGTCTGATCCAGGAGGCATCATTATATTTCTAAGTTATCTGATTAAAGGTTGTTTTTATAGCTTAAAGGTGCCCTGAATAAAGAGGCAACAGTTATTTGGTTTTTAAACAAGTTAACTTCCTGGACCTTGTAAGAATTTTGTATGCCCATGGCTAGTACATTTAAGTAGCAAATATTGTGTGCACAATTGTGATGAAAGCAGAGTTTGATGGTGCAATATAGGCAAAATTCCACCAGTGTCAGGGACTCGGCAGAGGAGGAATGGTGGAGACCACCTCCCCAGCCTGACAATTCCAGAGAAGTAGTTTGGAATTACAACAGGGGTATGAGGGAGGTCACAGCTCAGAGGAAGATGAGGGGAATAGTTGGGAAATAATGGGAGAGGAGGAGGAAGAGACAGAGTTGGAGCTGCTGGCTGACACGTTATCACTAGAAAGCATTCCAGACCCACCATCTCCAAGAACCAGGTGAGCTTTAAAAGTAGGAGAGCAAAGAGCTCGAAGACAGACGGTCCTAAGCAGCAACCGTAGAAGGGGTGGTGCTGTTGACGAATGAGGAAGTGGGAGATAAGGGGGTGGAGATTTACTCGGGACAACAGCATCATTCGAAGAGGCTGCATTTCCAAGCCTCTCTCTGCCAATATTGAATAAAAAGCAGATGGTAGGGACTTATCCTTGTCTTATCCATTCCTGGCAACTTGCCAGCCGCGGGGGATGGTTCCTCTGCTGCCTGACAACCAGAGAGATATAGTTCTCAGTATGCTGAGCTAGAGCTTCACTCTGATTGGCTGTAGGTACAGGTAGCCAGAAGTGGGTGGAGACAGCACTTTGAGAGGGAAAGGAAAAAATCAGTTCCTGGAATTCAGCTCAATAAACAGCATAACCTCTGAGCTGTGTAAAATCTGCCCTGAGGGAAAATTTTAGCCAGAGAAGGCAGTCTTTGAGCTGGGGGTTAGCTTAAAGGACAGTGGTTATTGTCTTTAAAGAGTAATGCAACAACTGGGAAGCTGAATTTTGGGAGAGGAGAAGTGGAGTTGTGAGGGAACACTCTACTTAAATCCCATTTGAGAAGGAAGGGAAAATATCTTCAGGGAGAGAATAATCCCAAACCAGTTAGAAAGGGAGTGTGTGCTTGTCCTGTGGTGTGGTATACTACGTGAATCTAATAGAGGAGCCTCAAGGTTGGGAATCTCAAGAACAATAGGCAGGTTAGTACTAGTGTGGCCTGGCAGAAAGTACTGGCCTGTTTCAGAACCCGCAAGTTGTTGAAACCTAAACTGTGACACCTCTGATAAGTTTAAATGACTGAAGTAAATCTAAGCTGTACACTTACCATTTTACCATCTTACTGAAAAGCCTGTGACTTCTACTGAATTCATAGAAAAATGGAATCATAGAATGGTAGAGTTGGAGGGGACCACAAGGGTAATTAGTCCAACCCCCTGCAATGCAGGAACCTTTCACCCAACATGGGGCTCGTACCTATGGCCCTCATGCTCTACCGACTGAGCTATCCAGCCTCAATATATATTGTATATATCATTTACTGATCCTTTAAAGACTATCAACTTCTGACAGACCACTTTTTACAATTCTTGTTGTGAAATAAATCTTTTTCAAAGTGCCAGTTTTTAAAAAAGGGGGTTGGCTGTACAGTGGTACCTTGGATTACATACGCTTCAGGTTACAGACTCTGCTAACCCAGAAATAGTACCTCGGGTTAAGAACTTTACCTCAGGATGAGAACAGAAATCGTGCAGCAGCGGCGCGGCAGCAGCAGCAGCAGGAGGCCCCATTAGCTAAAGTGGAACCTCAGGTTAAGAACAGTTTCAGGTTAAGAACGGACCTCCAGAACAAATTAAGTTCTTAACCTGATGTACCAGTGTATTAAATAAAGGCTCACTGCATCTGTTCTGGGGCTGAGTTATATAGCCAAGAGACAATATTTCTGGGAAGGTGGACAATATTTTAAGCCAATCCTAAGAACTACACATCCTACCACAAGTGTGTGTAGTTCTTAGGCTTGGTTTCCCAGTATTGACCTCAAATCAGGGGGAAAGGTGCAGGGTCTGCCTCAGCAGTCATAACTGTACGAGGAGTAATATGATATACTACTCTGGAAGGGTATGCATGGCTAATGGGAAAAAAAGTTCTATTTGGTCAGTCTTGCTTAGTATGTGTTTCTGCTCTATCTAATATAGAAATTCGGTGCATGCTTTGAAAGATGGCCTCATCATCATTCATCAAAAATCTCTTTTAGTTTATGATTGATATTTGAACTCAATATACAGATATGAGGAAGCATACCTTATTAGAGAGAAGCTCATGCTGCTGATGGATTTTCAGATCATGCATAATGCACTAGTATCTAGTAATAATACTAATATTGCATTACAAGGAGATGGTTCTTTTCATCTGATATATTCTCTGTCATTACATGTTCTCGTCAAACCTTGCACACTTCCATACAAGCAGGCTCTGCCAGTGATTTAGCAACATATTCAACATTGACATAGGTCACAAATATCATTGCCCTGAGTTCCTTAATAAATTTGCATGGTGGAAAGTACCTCATAATTGGTGTTACACAATTAATTGAAGTCAAAATTTAGATAAGTTCTGAAACCATAATTGCTCACAGTGATAAAAACTAGTCCTCAACATCAATTGAGGACATTTCCTTCCTCCTCATTGGCATATGTGCCACACCAATCTTTTGGTTAGTGCTTTGACTCCATTGGTTCTTCATGATTTGGCTTTGTTTCTAGTGATATATATTTGAAATGATGCAAGTGTTGAAAAGAAATTATTTGTTTGGGAACCTTTGATATGTATTGTTTTCTTCAAATTCCACATGTGTTCTAGGATATTATTTGGTGGCTTACTTTTTATGAAATTACCAAATCACACAGATTCTCTCTCCACTATGTACACATACAAAAAGAAAAAATGGAGCTGTATTCTGGAGCATCTTAAGAGGGAAATGTATGAGTACTATCTGTCTACAGTACACCTGTTTTCATTGGCTCCCTCTTTCAATTTGGTGATTGTTAACAAGATTTATAATGTTATATGTTTGGGGAGAATGCTAGAGGGTTACTCAGAGTGCTACACTGTGGGGATATTTCCATATCTGGGGCTCAGATACAATCCAAAATAGCCGATATCAATTTTTGTTTTTTTTAAATGCCTATAATTCTGTGTACAGTTCATTCCATTGGTCAATAAGCACCGACAACAAGAAAATATTAAAACAGCATGACACAGAGCACAGTGCAAGATGACAAATACAGCAGTTCCAAATCTCTGTGAATTCCTTGCTAAGTTTCTGCTACTGAATTTATTCTAATTTTATCAAATGTATTACTAGTCAGAAAATTAGTCTTACCATTACTTCTAGCTAATAAATAATTATCAAAGTATGTTAATCTGTATACAAAGCTACACTGGAATGAGAGACTTTAGCAGTTTCCTCTTTGTTTTTTATAGCTTGCACATGCAGTGGACATGCAAATATTTGTCACATGCAAACAGGAAAATGTTTCTGCACAACTAAAGGGATCAAAGGAGATCAATGTCAACTGTGAGTACAAGTAATCAAGCTCTCAGTCATTTAAATGTATAGTTAAACTCCACTTGTCAGCAATTTTTGGGTGGGATGTTGATCCATAAACAGATTTCATTATTTTTTCCAGCCCTTCCGATAACTGTTTTTCTTTTAGAGAAATAATGTTCCCTTTTTAAAAAGAACATTGCAAATAGTAATGAGCTATTTCAAGTATTAGATATATGTAAAATAATGCACTAGGAAAAGTTGGCTGTAGACTGCATTTTATTTGTATTTGGAATCCAAATCAATCGTTCCATTGTATAAATTATTCTCTATAAAACATTCAGATATTTTATTTTGGGAACAGGTTGGTAATTCTTCAGGACCCCCCCCCCCCATAATAAGATGCTGAAATGAGTTTGCTGGTCTTTTGCCAGTAAATGAAATCAGTAAATGTGCATATATCTGAAGTGCTTTAATTCTTAATGCCATAGTGTAAAAGCTCAAATAAATCCAATAATGCACAACACTTTGCACTGAATCTCATAATTTTGTTACTTCATTAAGCAAGAGAGATGTAACTAATGGTCTTTGAAACTTCCGTGTTACATTAGGACTTCTTCAAAGACTTATTTAAATACATAATTCATAGAATCATAGAGTTGGAAGAGACCACAAGGGCCATCGAGTCCAACCCCCTGCCAAGCAGGAAACACCATCAGAGCACTCCTGACATATGGTTGTCAAGCCTCTGCTTAAAGACCTCCAAAGGAGGAGACTCCACCACACTCCTTGGCAGCAAATTCCACTGTTGAACAGCTCTAACTGTCAGGAAGTTCTTCCTAATGTTTAGGTGGAATCTTCTTTCTTGTAGTTTGGAACCATTGCTCCGTGTCCGCTTCTCTGGAGCAGCAGAAAACAACCTTTCTCCCTCCTCTATGTGACATCCTTTTATATATTTGAACATGGCTATCATATCACCCCTTAACCTCCTCTTCTCCAGGCTAAACATGCCCAGCTCCCTTAGCCGTTCCTCATAAGGCATTGTTTCCAGGCCTTTGACCATTTTGGTTGCCCTCCTCTGGACACGTTCCAGTTTGTCAGTGTCCTTCTTGAACTGTGGTGCCCAGAACTGGACACAGTACTCCAGGTGAGGTCTGACCAGAGCAGAATACAGTGGCACTATTACTTCCCTTGATCTAGGTGCTATACTCCTATTGATGCAGCCCAGAATTGCATTGGCTTTTTTAGCTGCCGCGTCACACTGTTGGCTCATGTCAAGTTTGTGGTTAACCAAGACTCCTAGATCCTTTTCACATGTACTGCTCTCAAGCCAGGTGTCACCCATCTTGTATTTGTGCCTCTCATTTTTTTTTGCCCAAGTGCAATACTTTACATTTCTCCCTGTTAAAATTCATCTTGTTTGTTTTGGCCCAGTTCTCTAATCTGTCAAGGTCGTTTTGAAGTGTGATCCTGTCCTCTGGGGTGTTAGCCACCCCTCCCAGTTTGGTGTCATCTGCAAATTTGATCAGGATGCCCTTGAGTCCATCATCCAAGTTGTTGATAAAGATGTTGAATAAGACCGGGCAATAAGGGTTGAATAAGGAACAATTCCTGTGTTCCTTATCAATAGAAAAAAATTCTATCTGCTATTTATTAACAATTTAGGAGAAGCTAACTGTTGCTACAATTGGGATTTGTAATTGGGAACCCTATGGTTTTCTCAGCCCCTTTTCTTCATCAATGTTGTTTTGCAGCCTATACATGTTTAAGACTGCTTGCAACAGCTAGGACATGATGTTTGGGGGGAAATATGCACAGAGCAACCCAGCTGAACTCCCCTGTTGCTCATTGTCTGGTGGTGGTGATGTCTCATAATGCAATGGCTTCATTAGAATATTAAATGTTTTGGGGGTATCTAGAAATGTTACCTCTTTGTCATGACCGGAATGTAACCCTGGCTTGCTGTGTTAATTACTCAGTTTGTTGTGGTGGTACAAAATGCAGGGTTCACAGCACAAAATGAGCACCAAACTTTGGCATCATTTTGGAGGGGATCAAAAATTTTGGGGTTACACATTAATGCAGCTGGCTAATAGAACACTTCCAGTACTAAATTACTCTTGGGTAAAGGTGTTCCTTAGATGTACAGCAGCATCAAGAGACGAAGTAGTTTTATGAATCCTAACATTTTAGTAAGGTCATCAGGATTGATGAAAAACACATCTCCTGTAGGTTTTTGTGCCAGGAATGTTACAAGGGAAGTGCCAAATATCTAATGTGGACATATCAGTAAGAAGCTGCTTGGCAGAGGACAGCTGATTGCAGCTCAAGCCCAATAGAGAGGGGAGTTTGGCTCACCTTGTAATGGGCTTAGCCCTTCTGAACTTGAGTGCTAAAGTCCCAACAGTCCTGTTCTGCAGCTATAGCCATCGTGTCCAAGTTGGAAAAGCTCAGCCTACTTAATTTGTCGCATACAGCTGTTAGAAACAAATTTTTCATCTGTGCAAGACACACTTGTATAAAATGAATCAGGAGAATTGCGTTATTGTTCTCTGTTCAGAAAAATTGACTTAGTTGTAGTCTCCGGCTGCTATTAAAAATACCATTTTTTTTTAATTAGAATTTTAATTAACACTACTTAGGAAATACAGTGGTAAGGTTTAGTGTTTGTTACAGAGCTTGATCCTTTCTTTGTGCTGTTCCTCTCTTCCTCTCTCTTCCCCCCATACTGCCCCAATATCCATCTGTTCTATCACAGTCAAGAATGCTGTTCACACAAGCAAGTGCACATATGATTGCAACCTTAATTTGTTTAAAGCAGGGTAATCAGTAGATTAAACTATGTATGTAATGTGTTGATAATTCAAATGAGAATATTAATGTGTGTGTGTGTGTGTTTTTCTAAAGGCACATCACATACAAAATGATGTTCAAAATTATGAAGGCACTAACAGTCATTTTCAATATTAGTTAATGTTATATTTGTTATGTTGTGCACTACTGCTGTTTGGACCATGAACTATATACAATACATGCTCAAATACTGGTAAACTGTAGCTAAGAATATAAATTGTTTCCCAGTTGTTGGGCAGGACATTGTGCAATCTCAGCAGCAAGCCTATAAATCTGTGATTACTAAAGTAAGGATTTCCATGAAAATTTCAAACTTTAGCTGTTCACTGTGTAAGTTAGATTTATATTCCTGTCAAGAATTGTATTGATTACAAAGTCATAGCTGCAGGGCAGAACATTGCTCCTCCCACCCCTCCCTTTATAACTGTTCACAGTGTGCAGTGAATACTGTGCCCTATGAAGAGAGACTTTTTAAAAATCAGAGAGGCTGTATAAAACAAATTATTTTAAACTGGAAGCGGCTGCAGAGGGAGGGAGGGAGAAAAATATGCTTATCCCTTTCAAGACATGAATGCATTCCTTTCAGAAGTGACTGGTTTTTCATTTCTAGTTTAAAAAAAGAAATAAAATTAAGAGTTAAGAGTAATAATGTTAAATAATGTTTTTAATTACTGTACTGTGATTTGTCATATAAGGGCTTTCTAAATTAACAAGGCATATTGCTTAAGCCTATTGGATTTCTGAGCTCAACTGCTAGTGCACAGTATCCTTTGACACCAATGACACAATTGCCTGAACATGACAAACGCCCTATGAATGATGCTGAACACTCCTTCTGCCTTGTGACACTCCAACTGTGTCTTATGCTAACCGTAGCTAAGAAGCCGTGCTGTGGATTGAGCTCTGAGATATACAACAAGCAAACCTTGATTTATAGGTCTCGTCTACTTTTGTTTCCCATCTGCTCAGCATTCATGAGTTCATGCCTATCCCCACAGCACTCAGTGTGTGGGCTGTCAATGATCTGTCGAACTGTGGTTTCAGATCCTGGTTCTCATTGTCGGAAACAGTTATCTTCTTTGGACAGGCTCAGGTTTAGACATTAAAACAAATCATGTTTAAGCCAAACGCAACCTCCATGTGGGAGTTAAAACATTTCTGAACATTTTAACATGATTTGGGTTGATCATGTGAAGTCCCTAGCCCTATTCAAGCATTCTGCTCACTTGTACAGCTTACACATGAACAAAACATGTCGGAATACTGGGGACCTAGAAGGAGCAGCAAAGAAGCTGCCAGCACAGCTCTTCTGCATTTGCTGCCTGAAGTTATCACCTCACTTGACCTAATAGTAGGGTAAGTGTTATTCTGCAAAAAAAGGCAAGGGAGATAGAAATGGGAAAGTGATTTGAAATAAAAGCAAGTGGCATATAGAGGGGTTGAAGAATGGTAAAGGCAGACCAATTAGAGCAAGTGAGGTGTAGGACCAAGCTAAATGTTTTACTGTGGATATTTGGTGCAAAAAGTAGCACATCTGAGGGCACAAAATGTCTCCAGAAGCTTACATCATTTTTCTTTAAGGTGGTTCTGAGTGTCTTTCTCTGCTCCTATGCCCCATTTGTTATTGCTGTTTGCTATAGAGCATCTGTCAGCCAGGATTGTTACAGTTTCATTGTGGCTTACTATAGTACGGTATCCCCAGTTGCTTTAAGAAAGGGGAAATGTTCCTGTGCACACACACTGCAGAAAGCACAAACATTTTTGCAAATAAATTGCTGAAAATGGTTTGGTTTGGGAGTGTTTGCAAACCATGCTCAGTCAGAGTGGTCCCATGTTCTGGCTGAGTCTCAATGGATGTGCAAGAGATGGCAGGATCAGTGGGAAAGAGGGGGAGCCAAGTAAGTAGGAAACTGGGAAGATGTGAAGTGCATTTTATGCAGAAGGAAGAGATTGGATATTTATTTATTTATTTATCTTTATCTATATTCCACATTTCTCAACAGAGTACTCAGAGCTTAAGGTGCCAGAAAGTGCTATGTTGAATTTCTTATGTTGATTCTACATTGTCCTGTGACTTCCTTATCAAATTGTTTTTTATGCATTCTCATGGTACATCTTCACAGTTATATGGCTCAGCACAAATCTCAAAAGTACAGGAAGTGGCAAAAAGAGGTTAGACTGTACTGTATAGTATTTCCTGAGTCCATCCTTTGCATGGACTGCACACTCCCCCAGTCTGACCCCATGAATCCTATAGCTTGGCCTGCCATATAGTTATTGCAAGATCTGTGATTTAAGCTTCTGGGTGTCTATAATACATTGCTTCATCACATCAAAACGTTCATCCTATCCCAGGCTTCCTCAACCTTGGCCCTCCAGATGTTTTTGGCCTACAACTCCCATAATGCCTAGCTAGCAGGACCAGTGGTCAGGGATGATGGGAATTATAGTCTCAGAACATCTGAAGGGCCAAGTTTGAGGAAGCCTGCCCTATCCAAATGCAATACTGACAATAATGTCAGACATTTTGAAAAGACACTCACAAAACAATGTGAGCTGCTATTTGAGGGTTAGTGCTTTATTAAAGACTCAGAGTTAATGGACAAAACCATTTCCTGTTCTCAAATTACTTAACAATTTACTTCTTGTTCTTCTCCTATTGCTTGATTGTAGAGATGGGCTAAGATAAAACCAAAACTGACAAATGATGCCTTAAAAATGTGGTCTATATACACAGCTAGGAAATTTTTTACTCCAGTTAGATGAGGAAAAGAGAGAGCAATGCATGATCTAGAGACGTGCAGCCACACCTCTTTGAATTTACTGCTTTCTACTGTCATTCAGGCAAAAGTAAAGAGGCCATGTTGTGAATCCATTCTTTAAGGAGTGAAGTGATGCAGAAACTGGATAAATAATATAGTAAACCGTGGATAATAATTTGTTCACCATTGTGCACAACAACAGTTTTGAGAACAAAGACATGCTTTTTTTCTGTCTCCGTTGTGTTAATAGACATTAAAGATCATTTCAAGAAATCTGTTTTTCTTTTTCTCCCTTTTCCACTAATAGGACTAGCCAAAAATAACTTTGGTTTCTGTGCTTTATAGGGGTTTTACAAAGTCTCTGTTTAATAACACAGGTTTGCTCTCCATTTGTGGGGCTTATTTTTTCTTTTGTAAACTGCTTTGCCAAACATGGTAAAACAATTCTATGAATTTTCCTTCTGAAATCTGTGATTAGACTTGCCTTTGTGTTTGACATGTTAAAACTGCATTTCATTTTCTGCCTTTTCTCCTCATCTAGTCAGTGACCTCAAGTCAATCTTTCCCTCTCTCCCACAGTGCAAGTTACATTAACATAGCTGATGTTTGTGCATATTTTCCTTTCAGCTATTTTGTGCATTTCAATTACCTTTATTATTTCATAGACAAACATTTGTCCTTAATTTCTTTTTTCTTAATGTCAACAATATTAGGAAATGCTCATCAGCTTGTTATAATGAGCTGGTCAGGACATCATGACAGACTATGGTTTATCATGACAGGAGCAAGACACAGTGAGGCTTGGGCTTGCACATCCATCCATCCCCCTGAATCCTCTTGTGTGCTGCTTTGGATGATCTTCAGATTCTACACAGACGGCAAACATCATACCTAAATGCAAAATAAAGGAACATGGCCCTCTTTAAAATACCAGCAAAAGAAGGCCATCATGTTTGCTTGTTTCAAAAGAGCCAGAGCTAAACTTAACCCAGTTTGTCAGATTTAGACAAACAAATAAACAGCAGTTAATCTAAAACGGAAGAGATTTTTTTTAAACAAAAAGTACATTTTGTAATTAGTTTCCTTTATCTTTTGTATTGATGAACATGTTCGTTAAAGTGCAGAGTCTCAACATGAATTAATATAATATAAAAAACAGAATAGATGGATTTTCTAATGAATGATGAATTCTAATTAATTTCTTATAAAAGAAAAAAAGAGAAATATACAAATATACAAGCCTGCACTGTATATTTGGGTGCACACCTTCTTGTCCCAGAATATGTGGCTAAACAGCACCTTCAGTCTCTGTTGTAGAGTTTGAACAGTGGATAACAAAATGCTATACTTTTTTATGAAATAACAAAATCTGATTTACTTCTCATTCAGTTGAATTTTCATATTAGAAAGAGCATGTGTGCATTTTGTGATGATGACTGGCAAAAACCAATGTTTTTCATTGATTAACCAGATTCGGCGTGACAGAGCAAAGGATAGCCAGTGTTAAGCCAGTTATTGCTTAACTGGCAGGAAGGATAATGCACAATGATTCTAACTTTCCTAGATATTATCAATTGCAAAAATAAATAAATCTCTTTCTCATTATACAGAAACACCAAATTAGTTTATACACTGCCCATCACTTCCTTTGCTCACCCATTTAATGCCATGGAAGTTCTTCTAGAAATTAAGCCAAGCCATGTCCAGCGGCAATAAGGAGATACTTAATTCAACTGGAGTAGTTTTTCTTTCTTGAAAAATGTGTGTCTTTCTTGTTAATGGCACTGTTAAATCTCAAACAATTAAAATGAACAGCCAAGGCCTTGTCATATCCCCTTTACTTGACAATTTATCAAGCAAGAAACACTTTCGGGTTTATTTCAAAGGAATTTTGAATAATCAATGTGATTGTTTGCATTTTTCTTATATGCATTCTGTACATAATCTCTGCTCCCTGGGTATTTGTCATAAATGTAGGACACTAAAAGTTGTGCCATAAGGACACATGGGAGTTGAAAGTGCATGATACAAATGTATAAAAGTATAAATGAATGAATGAATGAATCCAGCCAAGCTGCTGAACAGTGAATGAAACTGGAAGAGAAACAGGGGTCATTACAGGTCATCAAGACTATAAAAATGTTGTTAACAGTTCCAAATTCTAATATGTTTTTAGCTGAGCAAAGGTCCCAGACTTCTTTAAAGTGCCCCTTTTTCTTGATGAACATGGGTCCCCCATGCCACTTATTACAAACATTCATCTCTTGTAAAAAGCTCACGTGGCAACATCAGAATGTGGAGGAAGAACTTTCTGAAGGAATGGCTAGAAATCGTGGTATCTGTGTGCTTTAACTGGCATTCTAACAATCTGTATCAAGCTTGTTTAGTGTCATAACCAGTTTGTAATTGTTGGGGGATATGGTGCTTTCCTAGTCAGTGGAACATGCAACAGAAAAACAGTAACAGTTATGTCCCTGTGGGTGTACTCCGGGGTAGCTGGCACGGTAATCTCGAGAAGTTTCTGGGACTACAGATCTAATCAATCAATCAATCAATCAATCAATCAAACCTTTATTGCATTAGCATACAGCCATAGCAGGATAAGACAAAAATGCTTAGAGACAAGCAACCAAACAAGATTCATAGCGATATTACTGGCGTTATGACATTTAAATTACCCTAAGACAATAATGTAAAGATTTAGTTGCCGGCGCCGGGAATCTAAAATGCGGATGTATATAAAGCATATAATGGCCCCAAAATAGGCTCGGCACATTAGGTAAAAAGGTAATAAAAGAATTAAAACAGGTCCAGGTCTAGGACACACTACCCAGTCAGAGTAGCCCTGAGTTTCAAAGCCTGCACTATAAAGATTGCCACCCCACGTGAAATTTGGGGATTTGCGTCCACAAGAAGCGATTTCAAACAGTCTTCCTTAGATGTGATGGTGGACGGGATCAAAAGGAGGAGCTTAATTCTAATTAGCTCATAAAATAAATAAAGAAAAATAAATGTATGAAGTCCTCTACTTCATTCATTGTGCATGGACATAAACGCTGAGTAATAGGCGTCTTAGAATAAATCCCCTGCAAGAAGGCCGTGGGTATAGAATGGAAACGGGCCATGGTAAACGCTCTTCTCAAATTGGGCTCCGTCAGGTCTATCAAGTAGTTGGCAAGTGATCTTACCACTTTCACTTTAGGAAGCCACATGGAGAGGCGAGCTGTGGCGGACTGTGCCCGGTCCATGGCCACGTCTCTTGTAAGAATCCAGGCCCGGATTTTATGTTGGTCCCAAGATGACAGCGTGTCAAGATCTGGGAGGGAGTAGGGTGCAGTAATAGTCTCCATGGTGTTGGACCATTTGTTGCTATGAGAACAAGTTAAAAAGGCTTGCCTGGCTAGTAGGGAATCTGGGGCTTTGATTAATTTACAATAAAAACTAATAATTCTAATGTGGGCTCTCGCAACAATGGAGGGGAGGCCCAGTTCTGTTCTTAACTGTGCAGCAACCGAGCCCTTGGGGAGACCCAGTAACTTCCGTGCAAAAGTGTTTTGTAGAATCTCGAGCCGTTGTAGTGTTTTTAAATTCCACCCCCAGATTTCAACCCCATACAGTAACATCGGGAGGACTTTGCTGATAAATGCTTTTCTGATTGGTGGAACCAACTGGCCGCCTTTTGCATAGAAGAATTTCTCCAAGGCTTTGATGGTTCTACGGGCAGCCAGGATGGTCATATTTAGGTGAGCTGACCAGCTAAGCCCATGCTGAAAAGTGATACCCAAATACTTGAATGCTGAACAATATTCAATAGAGTGGCCCTCGAAATTCCAAAATTGCTTCTGAATTTTCGTGCCAAAAGTAAGAATTTTGGTTTTGGCAAAATTGATTTTGAGGGAGTTGGTATCACAATATGTCATGAGCCCTCTGAGCATGTTGTTTAAGCCCTGCTTGGTTAAAGTCAGTATCAGTACCAGCCTTGCTGGTGGGTGCTGATAGATGTTGGCATCAAGTAACATCTGGAGGGCAACATGTGGACTACCCTTGCTTTCGCTGCTTAAATGGGCCGTAATTCTTTTGAGTACTATTCATGAAGTGTTAGGGCAGCATGGTGTTTGTGTCTTTCCACAAGAGCGTTGTCAGATTATTGTTTAGGTCAGTCATTAAGGGATGATTCATATGTCCATGTACTTCACTTGACTTTCAGCTCTTGTTCATTCTGAATGTATTAACAGTTTCCATTACAATGTTTTCAGTTATTGTAGTGCTACGGCTTGTAAGCTCATACTGGGAGTCATTGCTGGGGAAGAGCCACAGTATTTTCCTGCTGCAACTTTCAATAAACTTTGAATAAGAACATAAGATTAGCAAAGTTTCGTTAAAATCACAACCAAAAAAATTAGGAAACAGTTAAACACTTAATTGAATATGCTTCAGTATGAATAATGTAGTTCTTAACTTAAGAATTCTTCTCCCCACTGTCTCCCTCCCCCATTTTCAGACTGAACGTCAGCTGAGGGTTTATGTTTTGTTTGTATTGGTCTATGCATCAAATACATTGTAGGATGCTCAATATAACTACAACAAAAAAGAAGAAAACAATATGCACTTTATTTATTTCAGAATTTATAAACTGTTCTACATTAAAACAATACCAAAGTGGTGTGCAAAAATAGAACATAAAATGCAATACAAATAAGAAAACAATGCTAAAAACATGAAACCAACAAGAATTAAAAACTACAAAATAAAAAGAACTAATCCATGAATTAGAAAAAAGGAAAAGTTTTCAACTAACGTCAAAACAACAGTATTGGGACTTCCATGCAAATTGTATTTTAAAATCCATAAACAATCAGAAATACTTTAAAACACAGACTATTTTGTATAAGTGCTGACATGGCTTAGCCATGGAAAACTGTCGGTTTCTTTTTCTATGCTGAATGTGGATGATGTAGATCGATAGGATCAGAGGTAAATGAAGCCTGTTATAAAGTTTTCACTGCTTGTGTGCTCCAGTGCATAGTGGTATGTAATTTATTTATTATTTTTTTGATTCCCAATGAAATACCGGCTCAACAACAAATTTCCTAATAGTTGTTTCTCTTTAAATAAAGACAGAAAACATACTCTCTTATTTTTTAAAAAAGAGTCTGCCATTTGGCTTGGTTTTGTTGTTTTTATCTGTTCCTGTGTAAAAATGTGATTCAGTGAATTGTGGACTGTATTTAAAACTTTTCTGACATTATAGTTACTCTGTTATTTCATAGTTAATCAATATGTTGTATAAATTGGTTTTCAGTAAAGCCATTTGTTGAGCTGGCAGATTGTTCTAAATTAAGGGGGGGGAGTCTTCTTAGAAAACTATTTTTCTAACAATTGGAAGTAGTTAGAAAAAATGAAATATTACTGAAAACATAATTTGATTGAATGGATCTATAGTGGTGATATGAAAAGTTAGACGTCTGCCAAGGGCCTATATAAACTGCAAATATACCTCCTGGGTTAATAGTCCCAGAAGGAAATTATAAAATTCTAGAGCAAAGCTTCCACTTGTTTGGGTATGAATAGGCAATGTACGGGGGGATGTGGATAGCGCTGTGGTCTAAACTACTGAGCCTAGGGCTTGCTGATTGGAAGGTTGGCAGTTCGAATCCCCGCGACGGAGTGAGCTCCCGTTGCTCAATCCCAGCTCCTGCCAACCTAGCAGTTCGAAAGCACGTCAAAGTGCAAGTCCGGCGGGAAGGTAAACAGCGTTTCTGTGCGCTGCTCTGGTTTCACCAGAAGCGGCTTAGTCATGCTGGCCACATGACCCAGAAAAACTGTCTGCGGACAAAGTCGGCTCCCTCAGCCAGTAAAGCGATGAGTGCTGCAACCCCAGAGTCGTTCGCAGCTGGACTTAACTGTCAGGGGTCTTTTACATTAACCTTTAGGCAATGTAAAGGGTCTGATGCAAATCTGTACCTGAAACTGTGGAGAGACAGTATTAGGCAAGATGGGCCCAGTGGTCTAACTTGGTATAAGGCAGGAATAGCAGGTCAAGAGTACAGGGCCTTGGACCCATATATGTGAATAAGGAAGTCTGGAGTGGTGCCCTGGGTAAATGCCCTAGACTCTGAGCTAGCTAGCTAGCTTTCTTTCTTTCTTTCTTTCTTTGGAACATAACTAAGTTTGATCCATTAATTTCTGTGGGTTTACTCTGAGTAAAGTTTAGTTGAATACCATCCTTTTTAATTTAAAATGCAGCTATACTGTCAGATATTTAAAAAATACAAAACTAGAGGAATGTCTTTTATGTTGCTCTCTAATTCTTGGGAAGCAGGTAAATTGTCTTGCTTGTGATTTTAAACTTGCTTGGAAAACTGTGATTTTAATAATTGCTTGTATGTTCTGGCACATGCACACACACAAACAGAAGGATAGCTGGGAAGGGGTGAGGAAGCATTCCTTCTCTCAAGTCTGTTCTATCATTTTTCCTAGGCACCCCCAGCCAAGGGGTTAATTCTGTATTGACAAACACACAAACTCCCATGGTGGCCCAGATACATATGTACACACACTTCTAGCCTCTAGGCAGCTGTCCTCAGATCTGTGCCCTGAGGAGCAGTTGCCTCCTAACCAACTTATGTACCATCATTTGACAGGGTGTGTGTGTGCAGCCTGAGGCTTCTCCTACATGGAAGCCATCACCCCTCCTGGTTCTAGGATTCAGTGGGGTAGGGAAGGGAAGGGAAGGGAAGGGAAGGGATTCAACTGGTGTGTCCCTTACCGGTACAGCCTTTTCCTCTTGACACTTCCTGCACACTCATCTCTGACTCAGATGGCTGTGACCATTACACACACACACACCCCGCCGCTTCTGCCTTATGGGTGGCACCAAACCATATAAATCATTGGCCTTCTCTCCTAGGTCAATCCCCTGGCCTCTTGCCTCTTTTAGACACTGGTCAGAGTCCTTCCAGTCCCTGACATTCGTATTTGGAAAGTGGAACAAAAGGAGCTAATAAAGAAACACTAAGTTGGATTGGTATTGGTGAAAGGATGTGTTTATTAGTAAGCTCTTGGAGTAGCAAAGAAATGCTTTCTTTTTATGGCCTCTAATGGATGCAGTGTGCATCAACCTACTGCTATTTTCATTACCCTTTTCCCCCTCTCTTTTAGGCAGTAGTGTGAAGTGTGAATAAAGAATGTTTTAGCTATAGTGTTCATCTTTCTGCTTGAAGACTCATGTTACGTTTCCATCTTGTTGCCTGCTATCATTAATACCACTTGCTCTGGTGCTCTTCAAATGTATAAGAAAGCCATTACATAACGGGCCTGTAGTAATTAGGCAGTGATAAGAAACGGGTTTCACTTTTTGACAAATACAAAATGGGCAAAAGCTAACCTTTCTTTGTTATGTTTTTCTGATTTCCTTTAGTTTTGCACTTGTGTGCTGATATTTATTTGAGAAATTCTTAATTGGTACTAAAATCCATTCATTCTGGCATAGATACTATTTGTTTTGACCTTACTGCCTTTTTTAATTGCCTACAAAGATGCCAGTTGCAGCCTACTCCTTCCATATATATCAAAATGATTAGGCTGACATTAATAAACTTAGCATAGTGTAAATTGGACTTCCACTATTCAGATGAGAGAAAAAGAAAAGACAGAACTTTAACCCCAGGATCATTAAGCAAGGTTATAGAGATATGAGAATAGAACTCAACTCTACACAATAAAAAATAATGGTATAAAATGACTTCATTTTAAGTACTATGCTCTGATGGTTGTTATTCTCAAGGTTTGATATAAAAATATATAAAATACCATTGGAATGAAACTCTTCTCAGTTACAAGCCTCCATGTTCAGGCATTGTCCCAGACACCATTTCCTTTGCATATAGGTGGGAGGAGGAACTGTCACTTGCAAGCACAATAACTTGGATTTCCACTGGGTTTTCTCACTGAAAATAGAAAATATATCCTGTGACTGAGAGGTACAAGAACTCTGGGTGCATGAATCTGATTAATTTTCTTTTTTGCCAACACAAGCATCTAACCACAATCAAAAACTTTCTTCTGTCTGGCATTGTCCTACCTGTAACCTTATCAACATTCATATGCATCTTTTAACATTAAGTTGTTCCACTTCTATACTGCATGTGGGATACTCAGGTATGGAATGGACTCCAGACGAGTCGCCCTGATTGGCAATTCTTGTGGGAAATATTTATTGTCCTATCACCAGTTGCTTAGCATTCAACTTTTTGTGTTGCAGTAGCCTCTTAGCCTGAAACGAATTACCTTGGAGGGCGGGTGTTCAACCCCTGCAAACCTCAGAGCTACCCCAAGTGTGCTGATAACTCCCTTATGTGTAAGGGTTGTGTGGTTTTGGCTACATGTTTAAGAGCAAGCAAAGACTTGAATTAGAAAGAGGGAATTATCATTAGGAACATTCTGTGACTGGTCTGCTTGTGTGAGCAGCATAGCATCAGTGTTACCAACTCAGACAAGATCATGATACCATTTACATGTTGGGAAAACAGCTACAAATGCTTGTAGCTGTTCATTGAGAGGGTGGACTCAGGCAGTGATAGCACATATGCTTTGTCTTCATGCTGTTCTATGTTCAATCCTTGTTGTCTAGATGGGCCAGGGAAAGATTGCTGTATAAAATCATGGATACCCACTTCCAGTTAGTGAAGACAATACTGAGCTAGCTAGAGTTGGTAGTATGACTCAAGTATAAGGTAGCTTCCTATTATTACGATGCGAGTAGGATGTTAACAAGTTAAATGTCATTGCGTGTCGAGGTCCTCAGGTCCACCCCAATAACTCACACATCACACAGAATTTTTGTTTAAGGTTTTTGGCATAATTTTGGCCACAACTTTATTAAAATACAAATTTGTGAGTGGTTGCTTAGGCATTGGTTGTGACTATCTGCCCCCACCATGGGGGACAGACTGACATTCCGCACGATGCGAAAGTCAGAATGGGGGAATACACTTGGGGGTTACGCGGAGCAGGGAACCTGCCCTCACCCCAAATGCAACCAGGAGCTCATTGCTATGGCCCGAGCCCCCTTGACAGAGTGGACAAGCAATAGTTAGCCCCCAGTTCCTTTAACGGAATCCCTTGCAGCAGCAGCATTAGAGGGGCAGGCACAGCCAATCAAACCAAACCATAAACCAATACCATAAACCAACAAAACCATAAACCAATGCCTAACCGCAACCTTACAAGTTGTGACGATTTGCTACGCAGTAGGCAAAAACCAAATGGCCCCAGCCAATCAGCCAGATGGACAAAGTTCCTACCAGGCCCCCGCTCCAAAGCAGACGACCCCATGACAGGCATAGCAAGGTCAAAGCGAACAACCCTATTCTAGGGAGGGAGGGACGGGCAATCCGCTGCATGGGCGAAAAGAAGAAGCCCTAGCCTCATGCAAGGAGTTTTAGCATTTCTGGCTGTCAATCAATAAATGGCAACATTAATTTCTTCCCAACAACAAGGGAAGCCCCAATCGCATCAGTGGCCAACGATCAGTTAGCCCGCCCCCAACTTTGGAGTGTCCTGGTGGCCCCCACCGCAACACGTGCTCTCCATGAAGGAGAACACGCTATGTCAAAAGCAATTCTATAGAAATAAACAGATTAATTGGTGTTAGTTCCTCTGTTTCTAGGAAACAGTGTCTGAGACTACATTCAATAAAATACACAGTATAAAGTATGGTGTATTTGGGTTTCCCCCCTGAGAACTCAGGGAATGTCATAGAAACTCTCCCAAGCTCTTCAGCTCTCAGAATGGGAAAACATAAACAGCAGTATCCTGTTTGGTGTGGGTGTGCAGGAGATGAGGTTGATTGTACTGCTGCCAGTATGTTTGTTTTGCTTTATTGATGAAATGGTTTTCTTGGCTACACTCATTGCCCACATTATCTTGGGTGTTAGCTATTTGTTTTTATGCAGAGGTAGATTTTGTGGTGATTGTATCTTCCTTATTGAAGGTTGAATGATTTATGCGAGTGTCTGAAAAAGGAAAGGTTGTGGGGGGGTGTATTTTAATTTTTTAAAAAAAATCTGTATATGTCTAAAATGTCTAACTATAACTTTATTTAACTAGATAACCTAGAATATACCTGGAAACTGAAAGTTTGGATACTTTAATGGTCAGGTTCTGGTTTTATTTATATTTCCATGCTTATGTAGTTTGAAAATTGATCCATAAGGCAATCTGAATGCTTAATAAAACTAATTTTCTTGTCAGAATTATGTAGATGATACCCTAGGGGACCTAATGACCTTGTTGATATAGCCCATGACTAATGCTTCTCCAAGACTTAAGTCTAATCACAATCATAACAGTCTGAGTGAAATCTTTATCCACAGGGATCCAATCATTTGAACTTCGCCATTGCCCTCCTATAGCACATGGTAATTAGTCCTTCATAGAAGAAATTGGTTTAATCACAGTAGAACTTTCCTCTTTAATACATATTATTTCATATGTTTTAAAGGGGGGAAATAGCTAATAGCGCTATTATGGTTAGGAGATTTACTTTTCTCCTACAAGGTAAAAGCAGCTGCCCAGCACCACAAGTCAGACTGGGGTTGGAATGTCCAGGAACGAGTAGTTAGCCCTTTCCCCAGCTTCCTGATCTGGATTACCTGCCCTTATAGCTATTCATTCTGCTTTATACCTACATTTTTTCCCTTGGTTAAAATAACAGACTGGGCAGCAATTAAGGAATCAGGGAAACAATTTGAACAGCTTGTGGTTACGCTGACCTTTGTGGGTGGGGGAAACACAGGAAATCTTATCACAAGTTTCCTGATGTCACATCTAGCTTGGCCCTTAGATTTGCATTTTTAGAGAAAGTCGGACTACATATTGGAACAAATTCTGACTTTTCTTGGCCAAGATTTCCCCCAGTACATATGTTGAAAGTATTTCTATGCATGCAACGGGGAATATTTTCTTAGAAACCATCATGTCTTCAAGGAGACACTTTGGAAAGATTTCAGGGGTATGTGAACCTACTGATGAAAGACCCTATTAACAGAATGCTGCCTTCAGAGCTTTAGCTCTTACACCTGTGTCATACGAAAAACAATGAAGGGACTATTTTCTGCTTAGAAGAATATCTGTAGTCCCCTGTGTAGATATAATAAGAAGATCCCTTCAACCTTTCCAATGTGTGTTCAGTGAAACTAATTGATTACCAGTATTTATAGAATGGAAATAGGTGTTAAAACTTTTGCATAAATCAGATTAAGTTCACTTTATATATGCATGGTGTGTGTGCCTCTGATGTAAATGAACCCCCCCCCCCAAGTTTCTAATTTGCAAGTTAGCCATCTTGTAATAATCAGAAGCATCCCATTTGTGCATTGTTATCCTCATAAATACTTCAATGGGTTGGGATGTAGATTGAGCTTTTGCACATGCTCAGAACATGATTTTAATTTAATTATTGTCCAAGTCAAGGACACTAATCATTGCTAGTACAGAGCTGATCATACATGCTTCTAAACGTTTATTTTTAAGATTCCAGGGATCTATAGACAAGCATAGGAAAGCTACTAACCCTTGCAACATGAGAGCTCTGCAATCCCTAGAGCTTATCTGGAACCAACAACAGGGAATATTCTTGATTCAACTTAAATAATTGAATTTACACAGCCTTTGTGGAACAACGTGTTTGACCACACCACCACAATCTAAAAAAGTCAAGGAATTAGGGATTTGGGATGGGCAGGAAAAGAGAGCAGGAAAAGATGTTCTGCCTAAGATTCAGCATAGTCAAATGGCTAAGCTTCATCTGCTTGGTCAGACAACACAAGATAATGCACATTTCCAGGGCCCAGCAATTTCACTGGCTTTGCTCCCAGGTAACCCTGTGATGGCTACCAAATCTATGATAATTATGCAGGGATTTTGGCAAAAGCAGATGGAATTTTGAGGGATAATTGAAACCAGTAAGGCAGTATTATAAGATGTAGGAGCTAGGATTTCATAAAAGTTCAGGCAGGGGAGCTGACAGCCTATTCAAATTCTTAAGAACTGCAGGGAAAGAATTTAAGCTCCAAGGGGCCACCACTTGCTACCTTGTACTGAACAGGAAGGTCAACTTCCCACTCCCTAGGATAGGATGCAATAGCAGACAGTCATGGAGACTGAGATCTTAGAGCATTCAAGTGGAGCTCTTAAAGGGCTTAATTCCCTTTATTTGGGCGAGCAGTAATATCTAATGACAACCATTTGAGCCTGGAGAGAACTCTTGGGGGAAAAATATGTGTACCACCCACGCTGAGGTCTCTGAATAACACTGTAATTTAAAGAGCCAGTTTCAAGCTGACCAGAGGAAAGTTTTCCCATCACCAATTTTGATGCATTTTAAAATGCCTTTTTCAAAGAGTCTCTGCAGTACAAATGTTAAAAATGGATGATGTGTAGATCAAACACAAAATATTCCATTATGCCTTCAGTTTATGATTTTGTCTGTTCTGTCACTTCAAGCAGGGGTTGGGCTTACTGTGAGAATGCAAATTAGAGTAAAATTCAACCAAGGACTCTGTTTTCATCCTCTTTTCTCATCCTGGCATCTTCAGGTAGAACTGAGAGGGACCTCCTCACTTGAAACTCTGGGGAGTCACTATCAGTCAGTGCAGACAATACTGAAGTAGATGGACTAATGGTACCTAGGTTGCTATGTACATTCTTTTGTGTAGCTATTAGATTAGTCCCTGTCCCCCCAACTCCCGTTGTCTTCCCCTGTTGTCTTTTCTTTTTGTTTTTTTGGGAGTGAGAAAAAAGTTGGGGAAGGGAACTGTGCATAAACCTTTTTTTTTTTTGTAGCATAGGTTTGTACTTATATTCTTCTTTAAACTGTTTAACATGGAGAACTGTGCATATTCTGACATGCTATCTAGCAGAGCCTGTTAGCCCATGAGGCAGACTGAGGCAACCGCCTCAAGTGGCAGAAGCCTACAAGTTAGTGTCGCTTGTAGGTGCCCCACCCAACCCGCCGCCTCTGCAGTTGTGGAGAAGTGGCATCAGCAGTGGTGGCAGTTTCCTGTGAGATTTCTGGTTTCTGCTGCGTAACCTAGATAAAGGAGGCTTCGTGGGGGTGGCAGAATTGTGACACCTTCACATTTTGCCTCAGGCAGCAAAATGGAACATACTGCCCCTGGAAACAAGTAATATTAAATTGTAAGCATGAAGAACATGTTCTTACATTAAAAATTAACTTGTGTTCAAAGCTGCTACATCCTTTAGCAGGATGAAAGAAAATGATTTTGCCCCTGAATGATATTGAGAATATATACATGAACACATTAATCTGACAGCTCTTAAAACAAAAGCTCAAACACTTGCTATGTAAACCAGACCAAAGAAGAGTTTGTTGTGTGGTTGTAGAATATTCTGCAAACATTAAATAATGATAGAGTGGATTCTCTGGAATGTTTTCATGCAGAACTTGCCAAGAGAGCTTTTCCTTTCCCAGAAGCAATTTCCCCTTCAGCTATTTCACTACTGATTTTATACAAAATATTTGTTTTCCTATATAGTAGTCCTCATCCATCACTGGAGACAGTGCTTGAGGTGGCATTAACTCAGAGTGCACTTTGTTACATTCCAAATATTATTATTATTGCATATCTTAGTTTTGAAGGTGGTTTTTGAAGCTAAAATCCTGGACCGGGAAGCTTTTAGATGCAAGAAGGCTTTTATGGGGGTGAAGTGGGGGTAGGGGGTTCCACTACAGTTCTTTTCACTGCCCATTTATCTGCTCCTGAAAGTTGGGGGGGGGCTTCCACAGCAGGATTGAGTGGAACGTGAAGGGCTGCATTTGCAAAGAAAAGTGCTTGTGAATAAAGCAAGTCCTTTTTAAAAGGCCAGTGCAATGCAACTGAGCTGAAAACAAGTAAAGCTGTTTTACAGCATTGCTGTACTTGTGTGACTTCAGAGCTAACAGTTTTATACTTTTTTATTTAAAAAGGGGGAAAGAAAAAGTAAATTGTCTAAATACAACTACTTAAAATAGATGTTAATATGTTTGGCTTAGGAAGAGCTTGTATTATGACATGGCACTGGTTTTGATTTTGGCATGCAGAACTAATTTAATTCAAATAAAGATAAAAGTCTTTAAGTGTCCTTAGAGCCTGTTATTTATGATGTGTTTAGAAGTTTCAGGTGTTTCAACAATCATACAGTGAAGGCAAAAAGAAAGGGACTAGGTAGACTGATTGAGGCAGACACAAGCTCAGTTCAGAGTTGTGTGTAGAAGCTTGAGATGTTAACTGGACTGGAGGTGGTTGAGAGGCAGAGGAAAAGCAAATGTTTTGAGCCCTCAGTTGCTTCTATTGCAGACAGAAGAGAGTTCTTCACTGTAAAATCTACACCATGGATACATGGTTCTTCTGGATGTCCTCTGTGCCAGAAAAAGGTGTAGTTCTTCTCTCAGAGGCTGCCAGTCAAAGTGACTCTGGTCCTCTCTACAGTGGCAATGTCAATGTTAAGCGTTTTCAGCTCATGGCCAGTGATGGCCATCTTCTACACATGTAATGCCTAGGAGACCTGGCAGGCTGTAAGTGTATACCCTTCTTTAATAAAGCACTAGAATTGATCACTCTGGTGTTTGAGGCATCATTCTTCTGTATACCTGCACCTAACCACTCCCACAAGCCCTCTTTTGGGCCTATGGTTCAGAAAAGTGGTTAATCTGCCACAGGTTAGTGGACAAGCCAGGACACATGGTCCTGATGTTCCAGCTTGATAGGTGGAAGAGGATTGGTTTCTTTTCTGTTTTGCTGGTGCAGTAGTTCAGTCCTCTTGTCAAGTGATACTCTGAGCTCCAAGCACCCACTGAAGCAGGTGGACAGTGGTGGGTCAACACTTTATTGACTGGCGGCTGCCAGGCTTAAGGCGGATTGTGCCCAGTATGTTTCTGGGCACAATTCAAAGTGTTGGTGCTGACCTTTAAAGCCCTAAACGGCCTTGGCCCAGTATACCTGAAGGAGCGTCTCCACCCCCATCGTTCTGCCCGGACACTGAGGTCCAGCGCCGAGGGACTTCTGGTGGTTTCCTCACTGTGAGAAGTGAAGTTGCAGGAAACCAGGCAGAGGGCCTTCTCAGTAGTCGCGCCTACCCTGTGGAACGCCATCCCATCAGATATCACAGAAATAAACAACTATCAGACTTTTAAAAGACATCTGAAGGCAGCCCTGTTTAAGGAAGCTTTTAATACTGGATGAATCATTGTATTTTAATATTCTGTTGGAAGCCACCCAGAGTGGGTGGAGTATAAATAAATTACTATTATTATTGTTATTGTTGTTGTTATTATTATTATTATTATTATTATTATTATTATTATTAACCTGACCAGTGAGACACAATGATTTCTTCCACCAACAAAGACAACCCATAGCACTTGTACCGTATTCCATTCAAGTTGAGCTTATAACTCATAACTGCTGCCTCCTGCATTGATTTTGCTATGTTTGCAGCACCAAAGTGACCTCACCAGGGCAGTATGTATGGAGGTCCTGGGCCACCCAGACGACACCCCCCCCCCCCCGGCTTGGCCTTATTGATGTGATCCAAAGGAAAAGAAAGAAATACATTTAGCACCAACTTGACTGCAGGAGTTGCCAGAAGAAGGCAATACAAGACACTATCCACCTGTCTTAAGGACTCCACTTTGGATTTGTGTGCAGTTTACTGCCCAATGCAACAAAGTCTGCAAAATGTTTCTGTATTACTAGGGCCTTTTCCTTAGACAAACTTTGCCCACAATGACAAGCCTGTGAGTGAGTTGTCCCACACCAGATGCTTGCAGCTGTATGATCCATTGGAAATATTGTGTTTGTTGATGGATAAGATTTAGCTCGGTGTTGCCATTGATTGTCTGGAATCAAACAGTTGTGATGCTGGAGAACCACAATTGCCTTCTTTTTAGTTTATAACAACTGCAATAGGCTCCACTCTTTATTAGAACGTTGGCAGTGTGGGAGATGGGTAATTAAGCTCTTCCTCCTCACACCGTTTCCCCAATCTATCACTTGCCAAAAAAGAAGAATGCTGCCCTTTATAGTATGTGTAGATAAATTCCACTTTCAAGGAGGAACAGATCAAACTCCACTTCTCCCAATCAAAATTGGACCTTCCCTGTGCTTCTCCATCCAAAAAGTTGGGAGATCCAAGCAATGTCCTGCGACATCACATCTTCTTTATTCTTCCGTCTAGTTCAGGGGTCTGCAACCTTTAAGACAAAAAGAGCCACTTGGACCCGTTTCTGAAGAAAAAAAAACTGGGAGCCACAAAACTCGTCATTATAAAAATAACTTTTTTGTCACTTTTTATTATTTCTTTGTTTGACCCCTCAGAATTACTCCTCCTCATAGAAATAAACGTTAAATTAACAAGTAACCTTTGTGTGTGTGTGTGTTCTTCACTCCCCTTCAAAACAGTGACCAGCATACATGCCCCTTACAATGTACCGGGCGGGCGGGAAGGTGACATTGGGACGGTGCGTGACTAACGCACGCACTGCCCCCATGCGACGTCACAGCCAGTACAGCACCCGCCACAGTGGGGAGTGTCGGGGCGCACAATGCGCCTCCTCCCCTCGCTAGTATCTGCCCCAGAGCCGTGGCAAAGGTGTAAAAGAGCCACATGCGGCTCCGGAGCCGTGGGTTGCAGACCCCTGGTCTAGTTTAAAGTAAATATAATATGACATAGAGGATTATAACAACAATAACAGAGGATGAAAACAATGGATGACAAGATTCGTACCTATTGAGAAGTGTACCCACTAACCTGGAGACCTAGTTAGTTTATTCCTGCATAACCCATATGTAACTAAAAGTAAAAAGAATGTAGTATTATAATAAAATCTAAAAGTAGCAGATTTTTTAAAAAGCATCATAAAAACAGAATTAATTTTTCACATTTAAAAGGCCTAGGAAAATGAAATTATCTTTGGCCTGTATTGAAATGCTATTAAGGTAGGCACCAAGGGGAGTCTTCCTAGCCACTCCTCAAATGAGGTTCTACTCATGGGCACCAATGCTGAGAAGGCCCTCTCCCCACAATATCCACTGCAACTTGTGCATCTTCTAGGTCTATACTGTATCAGTGAAAATGGGAACTATCAAAACTGAGCTTAGAGGAATTCTGGGGAATCCTTGTTAAATATAAGCCATGTTCATATTTCTTGCTAATGAGGTAAGCCAGTGAGACAACACAAAATGGAGCCTACTGTTTTCTGTAGGTTACTGCTTACTTTATGTATCAATATCTGAAAGACTGATTTTTAGCACTTGCAAATTAGCTTCCCCAGCAGCCAGTTTAGGAATCTTTATATTGCAGCACTTAGATACTCTAATTTTCATTTGCTGTGAAGAGGAAATTTCAACATCAAAGAGAAACATTATATAATAGTGATGCCAAAGTGCCTCATCATGAGCCATAGCTATTACGAAGTAGGCAGAGAGGAAGATGCACAGAATCAAATGAAAGACCATCTTGAACAATAATATGCTAAAAGATACTGGCTCTAGAGCAATACTTGAAAGTTTCCTGGTGATTTGTTTTTGAAATGCTTATTTAAAATGCATTGTCAAAATTTACATAAATTGGGATAATAGTTGGATGTCATTTTAAACGTATTTATTATGTTTACTTCTTTGAAACCACTTATAAATATTTCATTCCAAATCTGTGTTTTGTGTCTTGCTTGCTGTTTGGTTTAGTGTGTCTGGAAAAAGATACTCTGACTCATTTTGTGTTACATTTTTAATCACATCATTTAGAAACTTGGTTGAAAACATTTTCTTCATAATGATTTGTCCAATGATTGATCCTTTGTCCTTTAGAAATACATTAACATACAATAATTCTTATTTTAACAATCTCTGTGTGTATCTGTGGGGCAAAATTAGCAAATATTTGTTGGACTTGTGGTATCTTGTATGAACTACACCAACAGAGAGATGTGAAAATCCAGGACTTTTGTAATACTGAATTATTTACTAGAGAACATGGATTGTTCAGCCAGAAATACAGATTTTGCTACTGGACAGCTGTATACTTTAACATAATGGTTGAATTTGATTTTTGACATCGATTCGTATCTTTTATTCACTTCCTTGGGGTAAGAAACAGAAGGGGAAGGTAAAGGAAGGAAGGAAGCAGTGAGGATAGACATAGACTTGGGGAAAAGTTAATGACTGTGCTAAGTGAAGTGTTGAATTCTATACTCTCTTATCTAGAGATCACCTTTTCTTACATGTCTACATGTGTGGAAAACCAAGGAAAGTTTTGCTGTTGGTTTATGCAAGGGATGGGAAACCTGTGGTCCTCCAGATGATTTCTGTTTCCTGTCAGCCCTAACCAGCTTGGCCACTGATCATGCATGATGAGAGTTGTGGTCCAGTAACATCTGTAGGACAGCATGTTCCTCACATCTGATGCATTCATTCATAGAATCAAAGAATTGTAGAGTTGGAAGGGACTCAAAGCATACTCTAGTGAGCCTCTGCAATGCAGAAATCTCAGCTAAAGCAGCCATGACAGATGGTCATCCAACCTCTGGTTAAAAACCTCCAATGAAGGAGAGTCCAAACCTCCTGAGGGAAACCATTCCACTGTTGAACAGCTCTTACTGTCAGGAAGTTCTTTCTAATGTTTAATCGGAATCTTCTTTCTTGTAACTTGAAGCCATTGGTTCAGGTCCTACCTTCCAGAGCAAGAGAAAACAAGTTTGTTCCCTCTTCCATGTGACAGCCCTTCAGATATTTGAAGAGGATTATCATTATCACCTCTCAGTCTCCTCTTTTCTTGACTAAACATACTCAGCCCCTTCAACCGTTCCTCATAAGGCTTGTTTTTCAGACCCTTGTTCATCTTGGTTGCCCTCCTATGCGCATGTTCTAGCTTGTCAACATCTTTCTTAAATTGTGGTGCCCAGAATTGGACACAGGATTCCAGGTGTGTTATGAGCAAGGCAGAAAAAAATGGTACTATTACTTACCTTGATCTGAACACTGTACTTCTGTTGATGCAGCCTATAATGGCATTAGCTTTTTTTGCCGCGTGCAGGCAGCCTGCTTGCAGGCTTCTGACAAATCTAAAAGAATCAGCAGTCCTGACCCGCCTCGATCCAGTTATCTACGGAGATCATCTTACACTTGCCCCTATTGAAATTTATTTTGTTAGTTTGGGCTCAGCTCTCCAATCTGTTACGCTCATTTTGAATCCCGATTCTGTCTGCAGCATTAGCTACCCCTCCCAGTTTGGTGTCATCTACAAATTTGATGAACATCCCCTCAATTCCTTCATCGAAATAATTTGTAAATATGTTGAACAACAATGGGTCCAGGACAGAACCCTGTGCCACCCCACTTGTCCCATTTTTTCCAGGATGACAAGGAACCATTAATGAGTATTCTTTGGGTTCGGTCAGTCAATCAACCAACTACAAAGCCATGTAACAGTTACCTCATTCAGCCCACATTTTACCAGTGGTAAATTCCTCACAAGATATTCCTTGCAAGAATAGTATGGGGGACTTTTGTCAAAAGCCTTACTGAAATCAAGAGACACCATGTCCACAGCATTCCCCTGATCCACCAAGCTTGTAACTCCATCAAAAAAAGAAATGAGAATCATCTTGTTTAACTTGTTATTGAGAAACCTATGGTATGTCTTAGTAATCACAGCATCCTTTTCTAAGTGCTCAGAGACCGACTGCTGAATTATCTGTTTAAGGGTCTTTCCTGGTATCATATCAAGCTCACTTTTTTCACCTTTTGGAAGATGGGAACAACATTTGCCCACCTCCAGTTTGCAGGGACCTCACCTGTTCTCCAATAAATCTCAAAGATTATAGACAAAGGCTCTGAGATTACATCTGCATACTGTTGATTAAAATGATGTGTGATGCTGTTGTCTGCTGCATATACCATATGAAAATAATTCATAGCCCTTCCTTCTTCCTTTATTAGAAATTCCCAGCTAAAACTGTTAAACTTTATACCTTACACTTTTTAAGTACTGTATGCTTAAGGGAATTGAAAGGCCAAGGGGCGTCTTGATTATTTAGAGTAGATGATATTAGTGTGACAAAGTAGCTTGGAAACTATCCAGGTTTCACATTAGGGCACATTTCTTTTTATATAGATCTATGAACTATTATAGATAAGAGAATAGATACTGCAGGATCACAAATAAGTTAGCATAATATTAAAATTCCTGCAACTTGTGCCTGAGAAATACAGATGCTGTGCTTGATTCTTTGGCTGTTTCATTCAGCTGGAGTTTATGGCAGTTGGTTTGAATAACCCCTGAACTGATCATATACTGCTCAACCGTCCCGATTTAAGCAGGACATCCCGGAATTACAGAAGCCATTCTTGGCTTATGGTTGTACCCAGGAATCTCCTGGTTTTTGCTCCTATGCTCTGGTGCAAGTCAGCTGGCTGTTGTGAGAGCTTGGGACCAAAAAAACAAGCATCCTGATTTGGATCTCCTGTATGTTGGGAGCATATGGAATCATGGGGTTCTCAATAATCACTTAAGGGACAAAACAATACCTTTTTCTCAGGAACTCATAAAATATTCAATACTATATATATATACTGGATGTTTAAATAAGATTTTCAAGCATAACTTTTACACTGACACTGTCCCTCTGAAAGCCAGCTTATTTTCATGGTTACATGTTACATTTCTGGAGACTGTTATCAAATTGTTTTTAAAATTGGTAAGTTATGATGTTAACCTTTGGATTCATTCTGTAAAGATGGGGTGTGAATGTTTAAAATAATAAAAATAATCTCTGCAACATAGATATAAAGATATCCATTCTAAATTCTGTTGACACCCGTCAACAGAAGACATACCTTCTGCCTATTTGTCAAATGACAACATTGTTATTTGACAAATCTCATCAATTTACGCTGTTTAAATTCACAGTATCTCACTACTTGTTTTACCTTAGTTACTACAAGTTACTACAAGTAAATAATGTTCCAATGCTAAAGGCAAGTTAGTAGTTAAAAGCCTCAGTCCTTTAACCAACCAAATGGAAAATATGTTGAAAATAAAACAGGGTGTTGGTATAGTGACCACCTTGTATGCATGGATCAATTTGCTTTCTTCTGGCCTATATATTGACCTCCCAAGAAGGACTCAGAGAGATATTAAGGAATAACTATTAATAGCCAGTCAACAGAAGGGTAATGAGTTTGACAGACTGGGTATTATTGGAACAAACTAGAGATTTTGTTAATATTTTAAAAATGCTGTTGCATTTGTCCTTGGAAATGTACTTTTTGGTATCATGCCAAAGCAGTAGTAGTATTTCATTAGTGCCATTTAGGACAAATGATCAGTGATCTATATGTTTAATTTTCTACCTATAACCAGTCACATTCAAGTTGTGAGCTCAAGGAAACTGGCAGCCCCCATAATGCCTTAAAGTGCTAACTGGACAGGGAAGTGGTGATGGAGAGGAAGTGCTGCAAGTCAACAGCATAGTGTGGGAAATTGGTCTTTAAATTTCCTATCCACATGCTTATCCACAGCCCTGAACCTGTATACTTTCACAGCTGGGATTTTTTAGAGCTTTTCTTCTAACTCTGTAACAGAGTGTCAGGGCTACGTGCTCTGTGGTCTGGACAGTGAGATCAAAATCTAAGTGCTGTAGCAATGTAAGTTAGTGGCCAAGGTTTAGGAGGTGAGTAAAGCTGCATAGCCAGTCCCCAACCTCAACAATACAGCAAGTCTGGCAGAGTTTAATTATTTCGCTCTGGAGCCAATTTCCTACCCATTTGAACAGAAGGGGCCTTCAGCAGAAAGGGGGCCTTCCTATCTTCGGAGGTATTTGATTAGTTTTAATTCTGCTACTGCTACAAATTTATGTTGAATTGGATCCAGAAATGTGACTTTGGAAGAAATTCTGGCAGTGGTAGAGTTCTGTGAAGTGTTGTTCAAGAGCTAGCTACACACACACAAACACACACACACACACACACACACACACACCTTTCTTCTGTCACCTGCACAACCTGAAAATCTGCTCTTGGAGGCTGGTGGACCCTCTAGAACAGCACAGCATGTGGCAAGAGCTTTGCAGCAGAAAGGGGGAATTGCTGAAAATTGGGAACCCTCTTTGCACAAATGGAAATGACTTCTGTTCATGCAACTACATCTTTAGATCCAAGGTTTTGTCTTGTATTTGCAGCTTTTATTGACGGTATTTTGACAAGAGTATTTTACTGTATTTTATATGTATTTTGTTTACTGTATTTTGTTAGCCTCTTTGAGGACTTTTACAAATTTCCTAAATAAACAAGACAACGTGTAAAAGAGCAGAAATAAACAAATAGATCAGTTAATTGCTTTTGAAAACTCAAAAAACCAGGACCAACTTGACATTTTAAGGATAATGATGATGATACCAGGTGAATATGCCTAGCATATGTACACAATGAAAGAGTTGTATTCCTGCTCACTTGGGAATGAATGAATGAATGAATGAATGAATGAATGTGATATTGAGAATATATTCTGTGCGCTATATTGTTGCTAGCTACAAATTTTCAAAACCAATTCTTGTCTATCATGGAAGTTCCACAATATAAGCAAGCAAAAGTAGAGAGACTACTAGTTTGTGCTTGCATTCATCTTTTAACATAGGTGAGGGAGGGTTATCTCTGCCAAAAAAAAAAAAAAATGGTTTGAAAGATGGTGGTAGATTCTACTATCAAAACATCTATGAAAACAAATATCTGTCATTCATTTTTGCAAACAAAATGTAAGGAATACATCATGTATTATTTGCAGTTGCTAAAGTATTGTAGCTGAAGATAGCAAAATAAAAAATTGGTGCAACTGAAGTTTATTGTTGCAGTGAAAAGTGAGCTATTACCAGCAAATTGATTTTGCTGTATAAAATATGTATACTCTAATCATAAGTGATGGCATTACGAAGTAAAGAAATGTAAAGAAGGATGTATAATGGCTTTAAAGTTCTTAGTCTAGTACGTATAGCCCCACTAATGGGCTCATTTAGGGGTTTCTTGATTCTATAGAAGTCTTCACTTACTATTATGCTGTCTTTTCAAACCTTGAAGATAAACAAATGAGCTGTTTGAAACATATAGAAGACAAAATAGTTAAACATGTAACAAAAACCCTGACTAAAGATTCAGGTTGTATTTTAAAAATGTCTCTGATTATATATTTTGTGCTATTACATAAAATCATTCTGTGCTAATCTTTCACATACTTTTAGAATAAAATGAGTATACTATGTATTTGATTGGGATGTACAGTATTAAGATGAACAACACAGAGGTACATAATGAAAATGGAGATAAATTCACCTTTCCACCTCTATGCATTTCCATATTCTTGGAGACCTAAGTGTGGGATGCTTCTAAAGCTTTGGGATAAGCCAAGGCACCCATACCTGCATCGGCCATGAGGTTGTGCATATGCAAGGCAAGCCTGTTTTTGCTTAGCTCTTTCCTGCCCAGAGACACAAACAGATGGGCTTCAGCTTCAGTGGTAACTAAAGGCTCCTCCACACTTTTTCAGTTGCTTTCCATATTCTTACTCTCTGTTTTGTGCTGTCAATTCCTGATCCACAAGAGGACCTTTCCTCTCATTCCATGACTGCTAAGCTGACTCAGGAGTCTTTAGTGAGGTGCCTTTTTTAAAGTCCATGTATGCTATGTCAGCTGGATCACCTGTATCTATATGCTTCAAAGAACTCTAATAGGGTAGTGAGACAGGACTGGCTCTTGCAAAATCTACAGTGGCTCTGCTTCAGCATGGCTTGTTCTTCAGTATGCTTAGTTATTTTATCTTCAACAATACTTTCCATCAGTTTTCCAAGGACAGATGCTAAGATGAAATGTTTTCTTCATTTTTACCTCCTCTTGTCAAAAGACAGTATTTGAGTACTGAAGGTGAATTAAACTGGAAAGTCAGCTTTGTATTAGGAAATACAGTGGTACCTCGGGTTAAGAACTTAATTCGTTATGGAGGTCTGTTCTTAACCTGAAACTGTTCTTAACCTGAAGCACCACTTTAGCTAATGGGGCCTTCTGCTGTCGCTGCTGCACAATTTCTGTTCTCATCTTGAAGCAAAGTTATTAACCCGAGGTAATATTTCTGGGTTAGCGGAGTCTGTAACCTGAAGCGTATGTAACCTGAGGTACCACTGTACAAGATATTAGATTCTTTTTTACATGAGAGGGATCTTTTAGCCTCTGGTTTTGTTATATACTGCCTGGATGATTATTGTAGTTCTTTATTGTATTTGCTTATATAGCTTTTAAATCATCATTATTAGATGAATGTTGCGAGAGCCAGTGTGCTGCAATAGTTAGTGGTAGGAGTCCTCATGTTCAAATCCCCATACAGTAACGGGGTGGGGAGTGGTTGCAGTGTGGCACAGGGAGCAACATTGGGCAGTTGGCCAACAGTTGGGGGATTCCCCAAGCCGGCCACTTTGGTGGGCAGACTTTCCCACCGGCCAGTGTTTCTGTTTGGGCCCTGTTCACTGGGGAAGGGTTGCTGTGAGTGAGTCCTCAAGGGGAGGGGGGTGAGAAGCAAGGATGTCGACTTAAGCTCCACTCGTTGGAGGAAAGACAGAATATAAATAAATTGTTAGCATCCATCTCTCACGAGAGACAATGGAGTGCACCTACAGGGGTGAAGTCAAACTACTGCATTAGCAGCATCAAAGTGACCTCCCCAGGGCACAAGCCTGGGCAGTGTGTATGGAGGTCCAGATGACAAAATAAGACCCCCTCTCAGCCTTATTGATGTGGTCCAAAGGAAAGCAGAGCACTACTTTTGGCATCACCTTGTCTGCAGGAGTTGCTGGAAGGAGGCAGACAAGGCACCATCCAGCCATCTTAAGGATTCCACTCTAGATTTGTATAGGGTTTACTCTTTAGCCTTTTCTTCTTCTGAAGGTATCTCTCAAGAGTTTTTCTTCTGCTAGATTGACTACCTTGTCAGGTTGATGAGCCCCATCTGCCGCTATAGATGGAATAAATAATAACAAAAAACACACTTTATTTTCTGGGGAAATTAAATAAATTCTTATGTAAGTTTAATTGCCAAAATATTGCATGCATACAAAAAATGTTTAATTAGCTATGTTATTTGATAATGCTCAGATTATTTCTTTTCTCTTTTGCAGTTGTGATTCTGAAAACAGATACCTTGGTAATCCACTCAGGGGAACATGCTACTGTAAGTATTAGTATAATTCATTGCCCTTTGATGTTGCACATTAAATAATATACATGTTAACTCCTGACTGAGGTCCATTAGTTATCATTTCATTTGTGATGTGTATTTCATCTAGTAATATATTAGTCAACGGCACCGTGGAGTAATGGATCTGGAAATTAAGTAGACCTGGGTTTAATTCTGTCTTGGGTATAGCTGAGGCTTGGATAAGTGAATTTCCCTCAGCCTAATCATACTGCAAGATGATTTTGAGGGATAATCTCATGTACGCTATTCTGAATTCCTAGGGAAGGGCAAGAGACACTTGTGAAAAGCAGAATTTTTATCTTAGGGCTTTTACATACTTACTCTTACTCCACTCTTTCCAGGTACTGTCTGTGTTTTAAAGCTCCGTGTCTGAACACTTGCGGGGGGGGGGTAGCTCTGGAGCTTTCCCCATGAAAACACACTCCTTAAAGTTCAAATGGCAATCTGTAGAAAACCCAAATTGATGATTGCTCTGATTGAGCACTAAAGAATAGGTTTTCACAGGGAAAGCTCTGGGGCAAAAACAAAACAAAAAACCACACACACTCAAATGTGGAGCTTTTAAGTGTGGACCTATGCCTGGAAAGAGCAAGGCAAAAGGTAAGTATGGATAAGTATGGATTTGTTATTGCGATTGCCCTGTGTGTGAAATTAGTATAATTCTCAATGTAAATAGAATAAAAGTGGGAAATAATAACTGGCTCACATCTACCAATGAGGCTAATGCTGACCTGGAGTTTATAAAGGTAGTAAGAGATAACTTTAAATTTCTAGATGTTCTGTATCTTGCTATATTAAATGACAGTAGTGCCAGATGTATGTAGCTTTTGTTAATTTTATTTAAGCTTGTTAGATAAAATTCAAAACTTGCACAAAGTTTTAAAAAGAAAACCAAGACATCAGCCAGCTATTGTGTAAAGTATGCAAATTAAGCAGCGTTAAATAGTTTAGAGAATGTCAATAAGGTCTAAACAGTGATAGCCACAGAATCTGTTTTCTTTCTGTAGATATTCTGGTTTTCTGCAGATTCATTTTGCCCTCTAAAAATAAATGTAGACAAATTTAAGTGATGAACAAGATGTGACACCAACAGAACTGTGTGTTCTGGACACCTACAAGGTTGTTTTCTAGTAGCTCTGTTTCATAAATCTTCTTTGCCTGAGAAAAATTGTGCCATATCCAGATAGCCTTTCACCTCTAAATAACCAGAGCTATTTGTCTTCTATCAGGTTTTTAAATAATGTAAAGATTTGGTAGTGTTGCACTGATACCGTATGCCAGTTGTTAACCTTAACTCAATAGTGTGAATAAATTCCGAATTCTTGCATTAGTTTATATGCCCTCTTGATACTTCACTAACCAGATCCTTTGTACTCTTGGTGTTAGTACTCTGGCAGCAAGAAAAGGCATGTTGAGTTTCACTGGGGGCGGGGGATACCTTAATGGTGGGACCCTTAGGATGGACCTCATTGATTTAATGGGGGCCCTTCACTCTGCTTTAAAGTGCCTAAGGATGACAGGCTAATTGGTTTGTTTGTTTCTATATCAAGAGTGACTTTTCAATTCACAGTTAATGGTCCAGAATTTTCACTTAATGGTCCAGAATTTCTGCAGTGGAGCATTTAAAAAAGAGGAACCATGAATTTATATATAATTATAATGTAGTTTATCAAGTGCATATGGTCATATATGTGTGTGCACACAATTTTTATTACATGAAGAAACATATTCTATCCAATTGTTCCATGTTGCTCCCTAATGCTAGATTTTGTGGGAAGCTGTTCACATTTGTAGAGATGCAGTCCCCGTCCTATAGAAATAAAAGGACATGCTCCCTTTGATCTTAATGGATTAGTACTGAGGTCATTAATGTGTCTTTGCAGTACATTCAGTGAGCACAGACACCCACAGTTCAGGCGGCAATTGCTGGAGACAGAGCAAGTACCTAGAGCAGGGGCTGAGCACCCTGACCCACTGAAGCCACCGAGGAGTCTAGTTTGTCAACCATCAGTTGCCCAGAGTGAGGAAATGCAGGATACCTTTCTATATGATATGCCATGATTCAGAAATGACTCTCTAGAAACAGCTGATTCTTAGGACCAGGGGGATTTTAGTCTCTGGTGTTATTAACTCATCTTGAATTGCCTTCAACTCTTTTACTGATCAATGGCTCTGATGGGTGGTGCAGGGAATTGAAAATTGGTGCCTAATCCATGTAGATACTGGTGTAAGTTCCATGGCGCATGGCAATCAATAAAAGTTCCTTAGCATCAAGAAGAGTATGCTATTAACATCCACTTTAATGCAAAGTGAACATGATGTTAGCCTGCTCATTGAAATTATAGTAGCATCAGCTGGAAGTAAGACACCCACCCACACCCATGTGACTCATGTTGCAATTTAACACAAAATGGGAAATAGTAACATGTATTATAAACCCTCTGAAACCAAATGAAACCCTAAAAGCATTTGTATGAGGGTTTGAGTTAAGGGAGAGGTTTTACCCCCTGTCTGCACCCATTTTAATTTAATCAAGCATTCCATACATTTCTAAAACTTCTTGTGAGATATTCTAGAGAAACAAAAGGAAGTATTTCTTTGCAGCCACAAGTAATGGTGATGAATGCAAATGCAGACAGCTTTAAAATGTGATTAGTAAAATTCCTAAATTTAATCACCTTTCACTTTCACATTGATTTTTAAAAGTTGAAAGAAACAGAGCTTCGGTGAAAGGTTTTAAAACCGCAGTTTTACAATGAATTTCATGGAGGTCAATTGTATTTCATTGGATGGTCTCTGCCTATTCACGTTCACGTGGATTGCTTCTTTGTACAGCCAAATGTTCTGTACTTTCTGGAAAAGCAATCAGAACAAGTCGAACCAATGATCCATCCTTGCCAGCATCACTGACTAGCCATGACTGGATCCAGATATTTGCAAAAATTTATAACTGCACAAAGCAATAATAGCATGCTGTTGGAGACACTGTGTCCCCCTCCATCTGTTTCCTTCAGCTGAACTGTCCAGACATTGAAACAACCCTTTCTCAAAAAAGTCACTCAATGTTTCCTTTAAATTATATTTTGCTATGTCACAAAGATTTATGCTGATCACATGCTACAGTTCTGTCTAAAACTCATGAAAACAGAATTTTGATTTACTGATGAGTAACTGTTGGTCCTTGAAAAAACAAAAACATCCTCATCCCTTAAATAATCTTCTAAATTAAATTGCAAATAACAATCAGGTGTTTAGGTGTGAATACTCAAGTGAAATCTTAGGTACATTCTGCTTGAATGCATAAAGCAGTTTTAGAAAGCAATGGAAATTTGTGGTATACATCATGTTGAGCAATTTTGCTTAACTTTTGCCAAATATCTCAGTAGCTTCTAGGACAAGAGTTTCATGATCCTCCATATGTGTGAACATGCAGAAGCTTTTTTTTTTGGGGGGAGGAACTTCTTCAAAATGTGGGTTATAAATTTTATAGAAAATAAAGCAGATCAATGATAAAATAAAGTAGGAGTTTATTTTGTGGTGTTTTGCACAGGTACCAGATTATTCAGGTTACAAATCCTCAGGGGAATGGATGCAGTTTGAGGTGCTTATATAATTTAAAGGAAGAACGGATAGGAATGCATTTATTGAGAGTTGATTCTCAACTGTTCTAACAACTTCACATAATACTCATGGTTTGTGGAATATTTTTTGTTTGTTTGGATTTGGTAAATACTGATACCATAGCAAAGCTATACAACTCTGGAGGAGTTTTCTATTGTACTGATCTCCCAAGATCTTGAGTGTCTTTTTTTCTAAGTAAAGAGACTGGATTGCTCCTAATGACACATGAAAGGGAGAGAGAGAAATCTATACATGCACAAATGTGTAGATAGAATAGGTGGATAAGTAATAATTATGTGAAAACATAAGATACTGCAGACATTAGAAGCAATAAATTATTCAGCATTGAAGAAAACTGTAAGTAATTGTTGTTGTTGTTGTTGTTTAGTCGTGTCCGACTCTTTGTGACCCCATGGACCAGAGCATGCCAGGCACTCCTGTCTTCCACTGCCTCCCGCAGTTTGGTCAAACTCATGCTAGTAGCTTCGATAACACTGTCCAACCATCTCATCTGTCGTCCCCTTCTCCTTGTGCCCTCAATCTTTCCCAACATCAGGGTCTTTTCCAGGGAGTCTTCTCTTCTCCTGAGGTGGCCAAAGTATTGGAGCCTCAGCTTCAGGATCTGTCCTTCCAGGGAGCACTCAGGGCTGATTTCCTTAAAAATGGATAGGTTTGATTTTCTTGCAGTCGAAGGGGCTCTCAAAAGTCTCCTCCAGCACCATAATTAGCCTGACGTGTATAAGTAGCAGGTATTGATGTAATCAATGCTTTCCTTCTGGGAGTAATCAAGGGTATGCAGTACCAGCACATTTCCCCCCCACATGTTAAAAATGTGGCACTTACTTTGATGGTAATCATCACTAATATATTACTGCAACAAAATGTTACAGTGTGAAGTACTTCTATTCAGAATTCCAGCTAATCAGCCAGAAGATTTTGTTTTATTGCCTCCAGTTTTCTGGGTTTTCCTCCCACCTCAGACACTTATATGACTACTGAGCACAATTACTCCTCATTAGGCTATTTTTTTGATCCTCGTCTAGAGTGGTTTTCATAAAGTGTTTACTTCTGCAAACCTTGGGATTCCCTCAAACCTACTGATCCCACACTCATGTGCATGGATGGTGCTGTTTTGGTTGCATAAGAACTGAAACTTCCAGAAAGAATCTGTGATTAGTATATAGAATTAAGGAATCTTTTACCAAATGATGTCATTGTCATGCCATGATTTCACAATTAAGAAAGGAAAATGACAAGCTATGAAAACTGAAGCTACTGTTTAAAAATCAGTTTTGGAAGATGTTTGAAGGATAAACTTGTGTAGCTCTCAATAATAGTCCAACTACCCCACCAAGTGTGTCACACTTCATGATACCAAGAATACTATTAAGAATATTATGATTTCTCATTCCTCAACTGGGCACCTGAAATGTAAAGCAGTGGTCGGCATATAAAAAGCAGTCGAGCAGTTGGTTTCAATGCATCTTGCTTGCTTAAATCATTCATATCATGACTGATAGTGTTTAACTGAAAAATTAATTGACCCTTTTTATCACAGTAAGTAGACATTTGTTGTGCGCTGGTTTTTATATACTCTAGTCTACTGAAATTAATTGTTTGCCAATATTAAAAACAAAATACAAAAATAAGTGATGTGATAATGATTTGGAATACAACATGTTTTTTCACCATTGATGTTTGAATTAAACTAATGTGAGTTATCTTGGGAGAAAAGCAATGACAAACCTAGACAGCATCCTAAAAAGCAGAGACATCACCTTGCCAACAAAGGCCCGTATAGTTAAAGCTATGGTTTTCCCAGTAGTGATATATGGAAGTGAGAGCTGGACCATAAAGAAGGCTGATTGCCGAAGAATTGATGCTTTTGAATTATGGTGTTGGAGGAGAGTCCCTTCGACTGCAAGAAGATCAAACCTATCCATTCTTAAGGAAATCAGCCCTGAGTGCTCCCTGGAAAGACAGATCCTGAAGCTGAGGCTCCAATACTTTGGCCACCTCAGGAGAAGAGAAGACTCCCTGGAAAAGACCCTGATGTTGGGAAAGATTGAGGGCACAAGGAGAAGGGGACGACAGATGAGATGGTTGGACAGTGTTCTCGAAACTACTAGCATGAGTTTGACCAAACTGTGGGAGGCAGTGGAAGACAGGAGTGCCTGGCGTGCTCTGGTCCATGGGGTCACAAAGAGTCGGACACAACTAAACAACAACAACAACAATGGAAGTTAGGATTGTATTCTAGGCACTCATTGGACTAAACAACTCTATATAAAGCAAGGTCGAAATACTGGTAAATGTGTAGTAAGAAAATACAGATGGTACAAATTGCTGGATGTTTTGGTTTACTCTTTGATCTCTATATGTGCACACTAAATATCTGGTATTTGTATACATAAAATGTTTTATACATTCATATTACATATCCCAAGCCATTTTGATTTAGGTCAACATTATATTTAGTGACTAGTGAACAAATTGATTTGGCACATATGTGTGAATTCTGACTGGATGCAAATGATAGTTTTATGAGCCAAGACAGGCTGCAAATGCAGTATTTTGTCACAGTGTATTTATTCTTCTTTTGTTTTAGTAACTGCCAAAATTATAGATGTTGATGGATCCTAGATCATAAAAGAAGCATCCAAATTTTTGGATTAGTACTTCATATATCAGCATCTGCAATGCATGCGGTTTCAGAATCTGTGCTCCTGGGTATAAGTGAATAAGTTGTAGAAACAGATGGTTTTTAACTGATAGGCAAAATTGGTTGGCTCTGGTGCCACTGTTGTGGTTTTAACAAATCATATTTAAGCTAAATGGTGAGAGCACAACATCATTAATAATTATATTTTTCAGAAAAAAAGATGTTTGAGTTAACAATTGTTTAGTGAGCCAAGTAAAAACTGGACCACTAGTGTTTGGGAAACAGAAAAGATGGGCTAATATTTTGTGAACTTGACTCGTGTAGAGGCTGAACACCTTTCTCTATAACTATGGAACATATAACCAAATTAAGAGATGGCAATTTCCAAGCAGTGTCGATAACATTCTCTTCAGATATATTTCTTGCCTTCCCTGAATGTGAGAGCTGTTGAGCTACAAAGAACGATGCTTTATCACAAGAACTGACATTTTAGATTTGAAGATATAGTCCTCGTCCAAACGTCGAACTGCGTTCAGTTCAGATTATGACCCCTTTATATATACCATTAAACCCTCTCCTATTCTTTCATATATTTTTATAGGCCCTGAACAAATTTAAATATTTCTCAGGAATAGCTGTTATCAGACAGTATCTTAGTTTCACTGATAATGGCCTTGTAACTCCACAAGAGCAAAGAGGTGGCAGGACCTTAGATGGCTTTGATGTGACCACTTGTTCCTAACAAAGCCTATAGCCCAGATAACCCTCAATATCCTGATGTGGTCTGGACTGACAAACTGCCCCTGACTCTGCCCATCTGGGATGGATAAAAATGTTTATAAAAGGCTTGTCTTGATGCCTGAAATCTTGCAGTCAGTAACTGCTCAGCTTGACTAGCTGGGTGTGTTGTTTGTGCCAGGTTGGAGGTGAAGATTGGAAGGGCCTTGCAGATGAGGGTAGTGGCTTCACAGGTGATTCTGGTCCAGGAGGTACCATCGAACGTGAACTGGATTGGAGGAGGAGCTCCATTCAGGGGCTCTGCATCTCTAGACCCTGTGGTGGTGTCAGAACTGTTCCTGGAGTCAATGCCACCAAACCCTAGAGTTTTGGAGCTCCTCCCCTTTTGTATCTGTGCTTGAAACTATGACAGTAATTCCAAATCTGGTCAAGTTGGAAAATTGCCAATACTGTGAGTGACAAAACTCCTCCTGATATTTCTGAGTGTGTCCATGACTCATTCTTGTGGGGAGAAGGCCTTGAACTGTATGTGTTTTGTGGTGTGGCCTCATGACTGCTTTTCATTCTCTTGTTATTGCTTTGTTTTACCACTTTTGGAGGAGCTACTGGTATTTGGTATCCTTAAAATTAATCACTCCTGTTCACTAAGAAATTGTTTTATTCTGTTTCCCCACAATGTCAAGTGTTTACTTCTTCATCTTGGGAGCAATGGCTAAGAGGAATCTTGTCACAGAGTCATCTTCATGAAACAGCTCTCCCAAATAGTACAATGGACGCTCGGGTTGCGAATGTGATCCATGCGGGATGCACGTTCGCAACCCGCAGCGGCGCGTCTGCGCACACGTGGGTTGCGATTTGGTGCGTCTGCGCATGCGCAAAGCATGATTTAGTACTTCTGCACATGCACGACTGCCGAAACCCGGAAGTAACCCGTTCCGGTACTTCCGGGTTTCGGTGGTCCGCAACCCGAAAAAGCGCAACCTGAAGTGTCTGTAACCCAAGGTATGACTGTACTGGGGTTTCTTTTCTTTTTGTTTTTTTGGCAAGTGATTCTGTGTTCAATGATATGCCACCACCCTAGAAATCTAGTGGCTGTAGAAGGCTGGTTATGTCTTGGAGCTATTTCCTAGTCACCAGATGAACAACAAGGTATCACATAGTGACTGCATTAACTGCCTATATGAAAGGGCAGTGGAGGAGAGTGATTGGGATTAATAAATGAGAACTCTGATTCAAGTGTGGAAATATTCATGGGCACCCCCAAAACAAGCTGTGGAGAACAACACTCCTAATTATGTTACTAGATTATTTTTATGTATATATCTATATAATAATTAAATTCATTTTCCTCCACTGTGAAAGGTATTAAAATGAGTAAACCTTGTTGTACAAAGATACTTCTTATACGTAAGAGAATGCATTCTGCTCCTTTCAAATATACATTTACACACATATAATTTCTAAGTAATCACGTGTATTTAATGCCACATTTTTGAATGTAAAAAAGTATTTAATTTTTTACTTTAAACATTAGTTAGTAAAGAACAGTAGAAAGTGTTATCCAGCACTAGGTGGCAGCCTTACTATACTTAAATAGCTTGTTATATTCACAATGTTTTGTGGACATTAGTTTATATTCTAAAATAATATTAGTACGCATTAGCAGAAATTGATTATAATCAATGAAGTTGAAATTTCCAATCAAGATCTAAAAAAAAATGGCAGGTTTCAGAGGCAAAAAAACCCTACCACAAATAATTTGGGTGAAGTGTAAGATACGGCCTAGCAATTTGATTTTCTGCTACTGGCTTTTTATTGCTAGTTTTCTTTTGGGACACCATTTGTTTAAACTAAATACCTACTGTAATTGTAAAGCTGTCATGCTTGACTTGGAGTAATGAGCTTCAGCAATTATATCTGACACTAATTGACTTTGCAGATTGAGGCTATTTTTATTACTGTTAAATGTAGTAGTGATGATCACCACAAACTGTCATTGTACTTTCAATATTTGGTAATCGAGGAATAAAAGCTGTCTAAAAATCTCCATAGTATTTAAGGATGGCTAGTGGAACAAATTGCATCTTGAATTAGAGTAGCAATATAATATGTAGGAAATAATAGATTTAGCAGATGGTTTATCCACAAAATGTGATATAACATAATGATGGTGTTAGACAAAAATAACCATAGCCTTATTTAGAAATTTTTGTTCTGCAGTTTTTTCTAGTTTGCAGTTTTTTACTTCGGAGTGTCCTTGGGCTGTCATCCTGCCAGGAATGATGTGTATAGTATCAGTTTCTCACTGGAGATTCTGATACATAGTCCCATTCCCTGCTGGGAAAAGATACTTCTCTGGGGCTCTGCTGCAGCTTTTGGGCCTTGAGGCAAGGGAGATCATAACAGAGACAGGTATTTTGTGAATATTCGGTTTGAACTCTCACAAAGGCTTTATGAGAAGCACTTTGATCTGACCCCAAAGAATGCTTCTTAAATTCTTCAGCAACAACCAAACCCATTTATCATTTCTACACCCCTATTGTACAATTTTAACAACAACAACTACTAGTACTACTACTACTGATCTATTTCCCTCCAAGGTACCCTTCAGAATTTATATTAATGTATTTTCAAGATCTTCCCAGTGTAATTTCCCACATTCTGAATATCAATTTGTCCTTCCATTCCCCACCACAAACCAAAGCAATTTTCCCATAAATATTCATTTCTACCATATTTCTTTCAAACCCAGTTTTCATGCTCTGTTCATGTTGCTTTGTTTCACACTTTTGCATACATGAATATAATTCAAGAACTATTACTATTTAAGGAATTTCAAATAGTAGAACTAAATTAGGGTTGTTGTTGTTAAATTTATTACCTGTCCTTCATCCTAAGGTCCCAGGTGGTTGACAACATTAAAACACAATATTTAAAACAGCTTACAATTACAGAAATAAGGAGGATCCTAAGAATATACATCTGTGTCAAAAGCCAGGGCAAAGAGGTGTACCTTCAGCAATCACAGGAAGCTACAAATCATTTTCTACTGAGGCTATTCCTCATGGCTCTGTTGTTGTTGTTGATGATGTCGTCATTATTAATTTGTTTTATATACTGCCCTTCATCTGCAGATAGATCCCAGAGTGATGTATATTAAAAACATAAAATTCAAAATTTAGTCTGTTGTGAACAGAGGACAGATGTATTGTAATAAATTAATTGCTGGAAGCTTGTCCAGCAATATTTTTTGTCCAACTCCCCCATTGTAAAATAAAACAAGGTTTTTTTTAATGCAAAGAACTGTGGGGAAGAAGAAAAAATATGCTTTGTTAAAATGAAATATTTATGAGCCTGATGTGGGGCAATAGCAATTAGAGGGCCCTTCAGTAGGAAAGCCATATGAAAAATGTAATAGTTGAAAGGACAAGTGCACCAAAGATATGGCAATGAACTTCGGCAATGCTCTGATGTACTGCATCTACATTGTACAAATACTCGTAACAGGTAAAAAAGGTTAAAAACAGGTATCAAGTTCTGTCCAGCATCAAGCCCAGCATGGAAGTGAGTGGGTAGAGTAGCTTTTATTTTACCCCAGATATTTTCCTGTTGCAGATATCCGTTGTAAAAAGTATTTGACCCTGATTTTGTGAACATTGTGTATGGTTCTAGGTACAGATTGGGAATCTTGCTGGTGTGCTATCCTTAGCTGATCCGGCAAGCATTATATCAGATATTGTCCTGGTTTGAACATAACAATAAGCCATGATTGTTTTTGACTATGACTTGTTAAATAAGCCAAGATTTGGCTCACTGACATTCAAACAAACTGTATCTTTTTGCATTGCCCAAGAAGTGACAAGGCATCACTGAATCAACGGTTCTCTTACTATTAGCTAGCTGCAGTAATGGGACAAGAAACACAAATGATCTCCTCCTTGAAGATTTTCACCTGCATAAAACAACCCTAAAACATATCTCCCCTCCTAGACTGTTTCAATCCTTTCCCACTGTGGCTGTTCTTTCAATGAAGACATTTTTTTCAGTGTTAAAACTTGAGCAAGCAAAGAACAGGTGTTAGCATTAACTTAGGTTATAAAAGGAAGTTGATAAATTGTTGCAGAAGCAAAGATTAATGGGAAGTGAGGGAGTAGTGGCAACTACTGGAGTATTTGGGGTTAAACTGTGTAATTGCATCTGTTGAACTGTTGGTATAACTTGCTAAGGGCAAACATGCTTTTAAAATACAAGCCTTTTGTATAAGGATAAAAGAATCCCTCTTACCCATACAAGGAACTGGGTTTGAGAGAGTGAGTTTGGCAGTGAGTAGGTGGGTGGGAAATGTGGATTGTTGCCAGGCAGAATAGCAGAAAGGGAGAGGACTGCAAAAACATAAGTGAAATCCTCTTAGTCATACCAGTGGTTTCATTTTCAGGCAACTCTAAAGCTAGAATTAAACCAGGAAGCAGATCACCCTAATACAGTGGTACCTCGGGTTACAGATGCTTCAGGTTACAGGCGCTTCCAGGTTACAGACTCGGCTAACCCAGAAATAGTACCTTGGGGTAAGAACTTTGCTTCAGGATGAGAACAGAAATCATGCAGCAGCAGTGGCGCGGTGGCATTAGGAGGCCCCGTTAGCTAAAGTGGTACCTCAGGTTAAGAACAGTTTCAGGTTAAGAACAGACCTCCAGAACAAAATAAGTTCTTAACCTGAGGTACCGCTGTAGTATAATTTTACCCTTTACACACTACTCTCACAGCCAAAGCTTGGAGAAGAAGACTTCACATGAAGAACAACTCAGTACATTTACTTTAATATTCCTCCCCCAAAATTTTGGTGATTGGGGTGGTTTTGGAATATAATTCAGTGTGATTAAAAGCTAAACCTTTCAGTCAAAACACAAGGTCCTCCCACCTCTCCTTCCTCTTCTGTCTCAAGCTCTGAGTATATCCACAGTTGAATTGGTTTTGTGTCACATGAAAGAAAGGAGGGATGTGTCATGAATTTTATGTTTCTTAAAAAAAAAAACAAAAAAAACCACCCAAGACTACAAACAACTTGGAAGCTAAGGGGGATCCCTGATTTACCTTGAGACTTGATCCAGTTCAGGAATGTGAGATCTTGATCTTCATCACCCCAATTTATCTTGTTATTCAGAGAGTATATGACCCTTGCTTGGTATTGTTATCTCCATTTACCAGTTGAAGTTTAAGTTTCCTGGCAATTTATTTTAATAGGGTATCATTGGAGATGACACTATGGCTTCTTAGAGTTTAGATTATAGTGTTAAACAGAATTCATGTGAATGAATTCCTCTGATGAACATCTATATGAAACGGCTGGTTAACACCATAGCTTTTGGAGTGAGTTACTATCAGTATTCTGATAACCAGCTTTATATTTCAGTGTCTGCTGTAAATCAGTGTCTGAAAGTGGGGGTCAGATAGATGAGATCATTGGACTGAAGATGATCCCAACTAAATCAGAGGTGAAGCATTTGGAACCTACTCATATCATTGGGTGTGAAATGTTTGTGTGTGATGAATGGGGATTATTTCTCCAATGGAACAGGTGTGGACTCTGGGACTGCAGCTTCTTAGGCCTATATAGTGTAGTCAGTGGGCAGGGATGATGGGAGTTGGAGTCCAGTAACATCTGCATACAAAATAAAGCAGTCTAACTATGAGAATCCCATATACCATGGATGACATTAAAATAGTTTATATCAGTTGTTCAAAACAACTTCACTTTTAGCCCAGCCTGTTATAGACCTAAGCACTTTAGAAAAATAAGTTATGCCAATTTGAAACAGCTTTGGCAGCGGTATTATAATAAACAATTCTGGCATGTTTTGTCTGCAGATACATTCTGTATGGTTGCTAACAGCACTATCATGAAAGTCACACTTCTGGAAACATAAATGGATCTGACTAGTTTGTATTCAAATAACTTAGCAAAACTAAAAGACAACATCTGAACAGTGTACAGCTTGCAAAAGAAATATATATATATACAATAGTTTGATAATGACATGCATTGTTTAAAACTAGAAAGTCTCCTAAAAAGAATTTTAAAAATGGATGATACACATGTTACAATGTTGTTCTTATTAAACAAGTGAGCAAAAATAGCACAAATACATTTTGTAATACTGGTCCTTTAGAAGCTTTCTTTTGGATGATGAATGCAATCTATACAATTCAAAATTGTATTACCACTCCTGTCTTCTGTGACCTTGGGGCTGATGGAGGTTGGCATCCAGGAGCATGTGAGAGGGCTGCAGATTCTCTATACCTACTCTGAGTTTTAATTCTGTATGTTACTGTTCATAAATATTTTTAATGACAATGCAATTTGTTAAGGAAAGGGAAGCTCTTCACAAAACAGTTATTAAATGTGTGGATGTGTTGACCTTCTCTCCATATCGTGCATCAAGACTTTATGTGCCATTTAAACAACCTCAGGATTTTTGCATTAGGCTACCCCAAACTCACCGTCAGATCACATGTCTGTGGCCACAGCATGAACCACAAAAATCATACATCCACTGTTTCGTTTAGAATATTTTTTTCTTGTTTTCCTCCTCTAAAAACTACGTGCGTGTTATGGTATGGTGCGTGTTATAGAGTGAAAAATATGGTAACATACTCTCCAGGACTTGGAGATACTAGCTCTGGTGCAAATGGACAGCTCAGGCTCAGCCCAGCTCACCCAAAGGAGTTCCCATTTGCTTGCCCATTCTAAAGAAACATCTTACTTGCCATGCTGAAGTCATTCCTTTCTCTCTTCTTTATAATAGTTGCCCAGGAGACATGTCACTTGTGGGATCAGTACCATAGCATGCGTAGTCATGCCTTGTACTTGCTGTGTCACTGATCCTTGCCTCGCTTCCGTACTATACAGATTTGAGCATTAAAGTTCTTGGCAGAGAATATAGTCTGAGTCCTTCATCCAGATTGAGAGGCAGGACATTGAAGAGGTTTAAAAAAATGCACTAGTTGAATGCCTCCCGCATCAAGTATACTGCTCCAATCAGGCTATTGTAGTTGATTAGAAGAGCCATATATACCAAATTCCACTTGTTGAATCAAAAAAGTGACTTTCGTGTGTTGGCAGTAGTTGGATTAATAGTTTACTGCATTAACATTGCCTCTCTGGAGGTTTAGGTTTTCCCTCAGTATGTTGTTTTCCTGAGCATTCATGGGCTACAGCCAAACATTTTAAGAGGCCAAATGTTAAGGCATATCTTATATGGATTTGACTAGAACAATGTCCGTATTCCCTACAGGATACAAAAACAAAATACTCGTTAACCTGCACTAGAGTCATTTACGCTCACTAGAAAGTGAATTACTCCTTAATTGAGCAGCTTTACTGAAATTAAATGGTTGCTTACACGTTTTTCTTAGACTTTTATTTCCTTACTTAAATAGTGGTTTTTCTTTAGTTCTTGAGATATAGTTTTACAGTGCTCATTGCAGACATGTGGAGCTGATTCGGACAACTCTTGCTTATCCAGATGAATGCTCCAGTTTTGAAGTACTTCTGTGCATGTGTTAACTTTTCTTCAGAGAAATAACCACTAATGTCTCTTCTATTTGTAGCAAAATGTTCAAATTATTTATATGCACTGCTTGCTTGAGAATGGTCCTGACCTTTTGTAGACCTTAATGAGTCCGTAGTGGGTGTAAAAAAATTCTGCTCTGACTTAGTGCAGTATTTATACTGAGTTTGAAGTCATGTAATTGACTATACAAGATGTGATAGAAAAGAAAATATGCATACACACACATGCTTCGCAAATGGTGTCGTAGACTGGCTGGAGGCAGAGGAGTGGTAGGAGGCACTAACTGGGGAACTCCTAAGGGAAGAAGGCTCAGAGTCAGGGAATTGATGGTGGGATGGCAATGAGTGATCAGAGGAAGATAAGGGGCACACATAAACATAATAATTCAGAAAAAAATATTTTTTTCAAAATTGATACCCGGTAAATTAGCAATTATTTAAAATATCACTAGAAATTAAAATATTAATACAATAAAAGTCAATGTATACTTCAACTTCTGCTCCTCATTAAACTTTGTCTCATACTTAAGAAGGAAATATGTATTGAATGTGAGACATTTAACAGCTAGCTCTAAGAAAATCCATTATAATTAACACTGTGGGGTTTTGTTTTTTGTTTTTTATTACTACTATTGAAAAACATACTGTGAATTACACATGTATAAGAACGAAAAGATTTGAAAGTAAAGATGAATCTGGATAATTTGACTCAAGTACTACATTAAGTATATATTTCAAGCTGCAGAACAATATAATACTTACAGATCTGTAGCCAAAAGAGAAGTGTCTTATCTACAATTTTTTCACCATGCACATTGGCACATTAGCATTATGAATTATTTTGCGTTTACATATGATTACATTGTATAAACCATATGCTGTTCAAATATGGGAGGACCTCTGAAATGTTTGCATTTCAAGCACTTGAATACCCCAAGATCCGCCTGTCACTAAAACCATTGGTACTTCCCCTCCCTTTCTCCCCTCCCTCCCTGAGTCAAGATGTCATTCCACCACTAATGTGCTGTTCTATTCACAAGAACCCCTTTTATATTACGGTAATTGGGGTAAAGTGCTGATATATATTATCTGTTGCCATGGTTGTGCTTTCTTTTTTATCCCCTTTATGTAATTAGGTTGACTACTTGGGGAACAAATAAATTAAGTCACAAAGCATGCTAGAAAATTAGCTGTATGTTGTTCTTTGCTGGAATTCTGTTGTCTTGACCACAGGTAATGTGGCTCAGGGCTCATCCACAATTCCACTTGTGCATACAGTGGTACCTTGGGTTACATATGCTTCAGGTTACATACGATTCAGGTTACAGACTCCACTAACCCAGAAATAGTACCTCGGGTTAAGAACTTTACTTCAGGATGAGAACAGAAATTGTGTGGCGGTAGCGGGAAGCCCCATTAGCTAAAGTGGTACCTCGGGTTAAGAACAGTTTCAGGTTAAGAACAGACCTCCAGAACGAATTAAGTACATAACCAGAGGTACCACTGTACTAACAAAGTCTGAGTGAAAACAAAAAAAATTCCTTCCAGTAGCACCTTAAAGACCAACTAAGTCAGTTCTTGGTATGAGCTTTCGTGTGCATGCACACGAAAGCTCATACCAAGAACTGACTTAGTTGGTCTTTAAGGTGCTATTGGAAGGAATTTTTTTTTGTTTTGACTATGGCAGAACAACACGGCTACCTATCTGTAACTGGAACTATGAAAGTCTGAGTGGTTCCTGATAACAAATCCAATATTAGTTGCCCTGTGTTGTGGCCCTTTTACCTACTCCAGTGATGCACCCTTGATACTGTTGCTTAAGCTGTTTTAACATGGATGCCACTGAGATGATAGGAACATAATGTCTGGCTGCTTTAAAGTCATCAGCCTTTCTGCTCTCCTAATGCTAAACATCTCACTTTAATTTGGTCACAATCAATACAGATTCTTTCCTAATTAAAGTAATTTGTTTTTGTGAATCCGTCTTATGTAAACTCAAACAGGCTCTTGAATAGTCTGTGTTTTGAATGCAAAGGTTATGGATATATAATCTGTACCTTTGATTAAATGTTTGTGATAGAATTAAAAGTCTTTGTGCAGGCATGTTTGCTAACAGAAGAATTTTGGTAATAAACTGAACCTTCTGTTAACATACCAAGGTAAACATGTGTTGTTACATGGATCTTGCTTATTTTGCATTAAAAAAATAGCAATGTGATATGCTGCTTGTTCAGGTTCAATATTTTACCACATCTTAATTTTTTAAAACATCACAGACACCTGTAATATGGAATATCATTGAAACATAACCTCTTGGGGAAGCTATCCCATACTGAAACTTAGGAGCAAAAATGATAAAACTGCAGATAACCTCATAAATGTTGTGGCTGGGTATGGAAATCTAAAATTTCACTCCCAGCTGAGCTCTTTTCCTTTGGTATTTATGTTAAATTAATGCAGCACTCCTGTGGCTGAAATTAGTAATTGGATATAGCTGAAGGAAATCTAACAGAGAAAATGGCACCCATTCTTCTTAAATTAAGGCATCAATTTTGCTAATACTGGTGACACATACTCTGACTGATGCTGGTGGAAGAAGTTAGGATTGCTACTAAATTTCCTATGTCGGTGGATCTCCAAATTTCACCATTGAAGTAAAGGTATTTTGATGACATAATGGCGTAGCAATGACATTAATGACATAATGTTAAGTCAGTGTTAAGTAGAATTGGGGCATGACTGGAGTGCAGTTTAGTCAGAAGAATATGCTCACTGAGGGCTCAATTCCATGCTCAAGATCAGCATAACATTAGTTATGGGGGGGGGGTGTGAAGAGTGGTGTATGTTTAAAGCACCAATAGAAATGTGATTTGTGGGTGTTCTCTGTCAAATCATTGACATTCAGATGTACTTTAACCTTTCTGTTAAGGGTTTCTACATGTATGCCTCCTAACTAGTGAGCTGTGGAATTGTGGTTGGGGAGACACTATGTGCTCTTACATTTTATGTGGGATAGGTTCTGTGTTATCATCTTGATATTTCTGCTGTTGCTGTGGGTCGGTACTTCCTATGCTTGGGTAATGGGGGAATGACTGATTTCTTCTCGCAGTTACAATAGTTTACTCTAAAGAACATTTTGTCAACATGGGATGATAGCTGCTCAAGTGGTTTGTGGCAAGTCTTTTTCTCCTGGTAATTGTCACTGTCCTAGAAGTTCAAGAACATGTTTTGGGGATAATGACATCAAAGACAAATTAGGACTCCTGCCAGGACTATTATCCAAGAATGATAACAGTTGAAATGCAAAACTATATTAGAAAAGATATGACCATGATTAGAATTCATGGACCTTTGTGCTGTGTGACTCAGATATATTGCATAGTACAGCTTTACAGGAATATTTAAATTTTTCAAATAGAATTCATGGTAAAAATCTGGCAATATTTTACTCTGACCCATAGTACTGTTCCATTCCACTTGCTTCTTTCCATGCTGTGGCTTGAGATAGGACTGAGCAGACCAATGCAATACCACAGAAAGGTGAAAAGATTTGTAGGTCAGTTCCATGATCTCCCAATCATACAGTATTAATTGAGCAGTGCTTCTCAAATTTTGTGGTTTCTTGAACCACTTAAAAATTGCAGTGGACCACTTAACAACACCCCCCCCCCCGCACTCTCATCAATATAAAAAAAACCTCCAGCAACATTATAAATACCACTGGAAAGGACCATTTTAACTGATAAACCTTTAGGGGAAAATTAGCAGACTGGTTCAGTGCCACATTATGAAAATCATGGGCTGTAGTCCAGGGACTTGTTAGTCTGTTGGAACATCTGTCTCTGGTCAAAATGGATTATTTCCATTATAAAAGCACAAACAAATCAAGTGAAGAACCATGTACAATATTCATGACTAAATAAACAAGCAAAGTGTCCAGTAGCACCTTAGAAACCAACTAAGTTTGTTCTGGTTATAAGCTTTCGTGTGTATTCACACTTATTCAGATATATCTGAATATAAGACAATCTCATCTGCTAATTTCTAAATGTTTTGTCCACAGACAGCTTACTGATTGACTATCAGTTTACCTTCAGCTTATTACAAGAAGATGATCGCCATCACACTGCCATAAACTTCATTGCAAATCCTGAACAGGTGAGCTAATATAAGTAACTGCCTCTAATATGATTATTTAGTGATCATAGGTATCTAGGTATCCATTATATCTGGTGGTTTTCTAAATCTGTTTGTAGGAACTAAGAGGTAGTAAGAAGGGATGATATAAACAACTTTCAGTTCAGGGAAAACAAGTGGTTTCTTCAGGTTTTGAATAATAACTGAACTCAGATTTTGAAGTAAAATATATATCCTCATCCATTAGGACCCAAATCAATTTCCATTCCATACATATGTAAATTAAGTTGTCTCACTCCTGCAGATGCCCAAATGTTTCTTAATGCTCTCATACTGGTTGCTGGCTAGCTTCAGTCTTTCTGCAGTGGAGCATATCACAGTGCCTCCTCACTTGTATGCGGATGAATAGCTGCTTGTCACTGCAATTAATCCCTTGTTAAGGTGCAATCCTTGCCCCACCTACTTGTGAGTAAGCCCTATTGAATTCAGTAGGACTAATGTCTTAGTAGATGTGGTTAGGATAGTACTGTAAGGTGTGAAACATATTTATTTTTTCTTGGACAAGGCAGTGGATAGGGCAGATGTTTATAGAAGTTAAATAAAGTGTGTGTGTGTGTGTGTTTGTGTGTGTGTGTTTTCATTCCATATTTAAAGTGTTGCTGTTTTAAAGCCAGGATACCCATATATACTTCTCAAGACCTGAAGTTGATTTTCAGAGTTCCTTCTCCAGGTATCTCTACCAGTGAAGTGAGGTGGTAGCCATTAGGGAGAGGGCTTCTCACTGATGGAAATGCTAACCTGGTGCTTACACTGTAGACTTTTTGGGAGCTGGTGTCCCAGATTTTTCAGTTTTAGAAACAAGTTTTTTGCTTTTTAGACCTTGGAAACTACTGTTTTTACTGTTGTTGGTTTTATCCTGCTTATATTCTGATACTCATTTTTATGTTCAAGCTGTATTCTTATTTTGATTATTTTCTGTGTGCTGCAGATAAATGTTTGTTAATGGGCAGTATAAAAATATTGTTAATAACTACATGATAAATTTAAAAACCTTTAACTATGCAATGACACTAACTCTATGCAGAGTTAATGTAAAATTATTCCTTATGCTTTAGCAGATCTGAGAAGTGCAATAATTCTGCTCTGAAAACACTCATCAGCAACACGTTAACTTGAAACATATCTTGTGTGGCTGTGAGATGGGAACGCTGCAGTTAGTAGCATTTTTCCTAATAATATCACATACTTTACAAATATAGTAGCAATTTAGATGCCTTTTTGTAGAGCTATTGACATTGATGGCTGAGCTTTTATTTCTCAGGAGCATGCAATTTGAAGAGGTGCTCCACACCTTAATTCTGAATTAACCAAATTACCATGCAATCCTATGCATATCTGCTTAGAAGTAAGCTCATTGACTTCAGTTGGACTTACTCCCAGGTAAGTGTGTATAGGATTGCAACCTTCTTCTACGGTGTGAATCTGAAATCTTGCTTGAGAAAACAACTAATTTGGACTTTACTATAGCTAAACAATATAGGAAAACATTTGGGTCTATGTTAATTTCATTGAATCTTATAAATAAAATTTCAAGTTGGGTTTTATATTATCATGTGAAATGGATAGATTGTTAGTCTTATATTCTCTTGGATATATTCCTTTTCAGTTAAACATTCCTGAGTTTATTAGCTAATATCCTGATGTAATCAGCCATTTCCTACAACCCTTTCTTCTGTTATTGATGATAAGCAGCCTACTTTCTCTAGAACAAGCTTTCTCAAACTCGGCCCGCCATATGTTTTTGGCCTACAACTCCCTTGATCCCTAGCTAGCAGGACCAGTGGTCAGGAATGCTGGGAATTGTAGTCTCAAAACATCTGGAAGGCTGAGTTTGAGGAAGCCTGCTCTAGAAGAACAGCTTTTTTGGTGGCTGTGGGGAATTGTCCATTAGCAAATCAATGGGAAGCCCCTTGAAATCAGTAGTGATTGCACTCCAGAAACTACCATATTTACTCAAATCTAATGCTCTATTTTTTTGGCCAAATTATGTTATGAATATTAAGATGCACATTAGATTTGATAGAACATTTACATTCACCGGCAAATACTTCTTTTTTTTTTGGTTTCAAGGTTCCGAAAATTGAGGTGTGTATTAGATTCGATGGTGCAGTAGACTCTAGTAAATACAGTAACATGCACAAAGAGCTTCCGTTATTAGCTATGGCAGTTTTGCAAGTTCATGGAAGCCTTCACTGTCATCAGCTGTAGAGGACGAAGGCCTTGTAGCATGTGAAAAACTACGTCAGTGGAGCATGCCCAGTGTGTTTAAGATCAGGGCATATGTTTGAACACCTGTAGTTGAAATAAGGTCATAGCTTGTTTAAGCAATAGTCTTATGTAATTTTTATATTTTCTTTTTAATTTTTTTAGTCAAACAAAAATTTGGACATATCAATTAATGCATCAAACAACTTCAACCTGAATATCACTTGGTCAATTGGCTCTACAGGTAAGAAAGCCCATAATGTATTTCTACTTCCAAGTACTTATTCCCTCAAGTACTTATCATCTAACTATATTTACATGATTGCCTTTTTGTTTCTTATTAGTAAAGCTTAATAAAATGTATTCTTTTTCCATTCTCATTATGCCATTATTAATGATATTACTTAAAACTCAGATAATTTGCAATCTGAATAAAGGTTCATTAACATGTTAACTTTCTTCCCTATTCAATTAAAATTACTTGGGTAGCAAAACCTTGTATGCTCTTTAAATTTTTAGAATGGCAGTGTTATGAACGCAGTGATTTTAATTAAGATAAATTACTTTCTTAACTACTGCAGAGACTGAGATTTTAATTTCTTTGTTTCAGTGTTCAAGCCTGGAATTTAATTATTAACCTTAACGTTGATATCAAACAATAAAATCCTTCTGTGTGTGCTGATAAAAGAACCTGCTTATCTTTTTTTTCAAACTTTTGAACCCAATTTCTCCATTGGCTTTAATAAAAAGCTTTGTTTAGAAAGTTTCTTTGAATTGGTTCTGTTGACTTTCTGAAAATATATCCAAGGAGAGCACCATTGATTGCATTTTTAATTAATTATGCAGAATGGTTAAGAACAGGAGGCGCTTCACACTTTATGTGACAGATCTGTTTCTCCAGGTGTCAATTATGGTTTTACCTGTGGAACACTGCAACATTTAAAAGGGAGATGCGCATTTGTGAACATATGGTGTACACACACTGATGAATTGCAGCCAGGTGTAGCTCCACATTGTGTATCCACTGTATATCTCTGTATTTTGCAGAGCTGCACTCCCTGTTCTTCTGAGATCTGGGCTAGCATTGCAGATTGTGTGTCATACCTAGGTGCACTACCACAAACTGCTGAATAGGAAGAACTTGATGTTAATAGTTCAAGGGGCTAATAGGGAGGCAAGGGATGGTGCCATGGGCAGTCAAACTGTACCGTTCCCTAAAGAAAATTTTATCATTTTCAGTAAAATGAGACAAAGTTTCATTACTGCATAAAACTAGCACTAAGAGACCTGTCATTGCATCCTTGTCCTTCAGTTAGTCCGTGTGTGTGTGTGTGTGTGTGTGTGTGTGTGTGTTTGTATGTGTGTGTCTGTGCTTAAACATGTAAAAAATACAGTGACACAAATCCTCTTCAGGTATTCATCCTGCAAATGCAAGGGTGAAAATTTGCAGAAGGCTGAGGCACAGCTGTAGGTCCGACCTCTGTTACTAGTTATACCCCCTCAAGCCTGACTTTTGCATGTTTAGCATGAAGGTCCGAGAGCAGCTTTCAAGCACATTTACCTTATGTACTTAAGAAGCCTCCTCATAATCAGGCATTGTTCCTAACTGTAAGGAGGCTTGCAAATATGCTTACAAGACCCTTTCAGACCTTTGCACTAAATAAGTGCAGTTTTGGGGTTGCACTGCGCATAGAGACATTGGGAGTTGTGCTGCAGCACATATTCACATCCCTCTACACACTGTTAAGTAAACTGAGGGATGATTTACTATGCAAACATTTACTGGTGAAGCAGAATATGGGACTCCCACTCCAGATTTTAAAAGTGTACATTGTTGAATCTTAGTTCTGTTTAGTGTGGAACTAGATGCATGGTAAAAATGGAATTTTCATTCTCATGATTACTTCCAGCAATGAAAGTGAATGTGGGTGGTCACTTGAAGGGAGAAGCAGCATGGGAAGGGGAGCTTAATACATTCATTCACCCATTTCCCACTGAAATCCTTTGTTCCAGCTTCTTTTTCCCCAGTACTTTCCCCTCCACGAGTCTGGAGAATACTTACAGAAGCAAAATGACAAATGCCGCCCTGCTGTTCTTCCTACAGCCTCCACCCCACACTGTACTCTGCATATCAGAGGCAGTCTCTTGTTTGCTATCAAATGTGTGTTTCCCAATTAATAATACTTTCTTTGAGGTGTAGTTTCTTTTACTTTTACTTCATTGTTGCTTGAAATCCCCTACTTTGGGGGGGGGGGGATCTTTTGTTTCTTTTTGCCAGCTCAGCAATTTACAAATCAAAAAGAATTGCTGAAGATTCTCATGTCTTACAAATGGAATAAGTTGAATATGAGATGTCCTAAGAATAGTTGAGATACTAAAGTAATATTTCACAATCAAGACAAATACATTTTTTACACACTTGAATAACTTATTCAATTTTAGTGTAACTTGAGGAAACTGTATTAGCTGTGTGGTGAAATGGGATAAAGTTGATATAACTTTCAAATCCATTGTATGTTTCATTAATCATTCATAATATCTGAACAACTATTCATAATCTTTGCTAGTATATAAAGGATATATGTATAAATGTTTGTTTTATATTCCTCATGCCATTTTTGAAAATGTATAGAAGTCACTTATAGAGATGTTATACTTTAGAGATCTTTCCCCATAATATTCCATCATAATTTTAAAGATGAATCCAGTGTGCTGTCTTGATCATATGAACTGTGTGCTTGATTGAAGCAGCAAAGTATGCAGAAAGGAACTCTGTCCAGCACAATTCAGTGTTCTTTTCTCCTGAATATTCATCCGAGGCTGAATGTGCATTTTCTGAAACTGTTTCTCCTTCCTTGGACTGGGTGGAATTAAGCAGCTTTGAGGAATTTAAATTTGTTTCCGTCTACAGTTTTGTTATAGTAATGAATATCTAGATACCTGTTAGTTTTATTGTTGTGCCCCACCATGTGTGTCCTTGAGATGGAATGGACTACAAGCTAATTATTTTTTTTAATGGGCTTGCTTTTCATTATTTTTATGTACTCTCATAGCTGGAACGATATCAGGAGAAGAGATTCCTGTAGTTTCAAGGGCTAATATAAAAGAATACAGAGATAGTTTTTCCTGTGAGAAATTCAACTTTCGGAGCAACCCAAACATCACTTTCTATGTATATGTCAGCAACTTTTCATGGCCAATCAAAATACAGGTTAGTATAAATAACAACTATGATACTTCTGTTATATTAAATTAACATTTTCCTCTGATCTGACCACCAGAAATGCAAAACTGGCTGTATTGTCTATGGAGGAAGGCCCTGTCATTGTGAATGCCTTGTGGTGTTTCCTTTAGTGTTAAATCTGTGTGGTTCATATTTTTTTAATGCATGGTTTTTTATCATTTAAAAAAACAACAAGTAGTTCTTTGAAAACCTTGTTAATTAATGAGACCTGATTGCTGAAAGAAAAAAGTTTATACTTCTACAGAATGGAAACTTAGACTCAACTGCTTAGTCATATTGTTCCTAGCTGCTGCTGTGATACAAAACTCCTTACCTTTCACTTACCTATTTATACATGTTGGGATATATACAAAGATTATGAAAATATATAATTATTTAGTACATGGACCCAAGTATTCCATAACAATAAAACAAAGTTGGAAGTATTTGATTTAAGATGAACACAATGTTTAAATTTAGCTTCAGTGTCTCTTCTCTAATACTTCTTTTGCCGTCTGACAGTGTATAACATATATATGCCTACACAGAAGTAAGTGTGATGGGGCTTACTTCTACATAAGGTGGTATAGGATTGAAGCCCAAAAGTTCAATCCTTAAAATATGTATTTAAGTCAATATTGCTTTGTTCTTGGGCTCAGGGATACTTAGAAATGTACAATAGACTCCACGAGACTGATGTGTCAGGCATTTATGACTGGATCCAAAATTAAAATTCTTAATTTTATTTTTTTACAAAACACTGTTCCCTTTGTGTGTGCACAGCTAATTAGTATGTGGAGACCATGGGCAGAGACATCAGGTATTAACCCTGTTTCAGATATAATGCAAAACCATAGCTTGTTAACAAGCCATGACATTAAACCACAGTTTAATTTTAACTTGGTTGACCTCCCCAACCTGGTGCCCTTAATATGTTTTGGACTACAGCTCCCATAATCTCTCAGCATTTGACGTGCTACTTGGGGCACCAGCTTAGGGAAGGGTGTCTTAAACTAATTATATTTTCCTGCAGGTTTGAGCACAACAATAGTTTAAATTAGGAAGTGGATGTTTCCAGCATCCTTCCAATCAATGCTAAGAGGAAATGGTCAACTCAAAGGCTTGCTTCTGCATGTTCACATAAAGTATATTTCAGTGTTACATCCAATGTAGGCCATTTGATAGCATAGCTCTGCAAACTCTTGGGACATTTGGACCTCCAGTGTACATGGGGCATTCAAAAAGTATGCAAAACTAATGAAATATATGGTATTTTATTACTACAAATGCCATCATCATTAGCACCACACTGTCTCCTATGGTCTAACCTCCAAAATCCAAATGAAGTCAGCTGTACTTTTAATTCTTTCTGATCTCCTTATGTTACCTTAATATCTTATCTGCATGGTATAAATATTGTCCCATTTAGAAAGGTAGCATTTTATCCAGGTAATTAAACCTTTCACTCCCTTTTCTGTTTTGACCTAATAATCTTGCTACTTTCTCCTTCGTAACTACTGTTGGAAATATTTGTTTAACTTTATCTCCATGAGACCTCTGCTCTCATTCTTGAGTATCCATGGATATGTGAACGTTATGAACATGAAAAACAGTACTGGAATAAAATACCCTTATACTGGCCTTCGCTTTTTGATACTTTTAACACCTTCAGTCATATGGGATATGTCTGCAGTGGGGCATTCCAGTGGGAAAAATAAGCTATTCACAAGGAATAAGATAATGAGCTGGTTTATAAATATTGCTACTAGGTTAGGCTATTTTTTAATCATCTTTATATCACCTGTCTTCATATAGCATTAGCTTGCTATGGACTGAAAGACAGCGACAGAGAGTGATTGCTATGTTAATTCAGAACAAACAATCCAAAGGCTAAGAACTTGATTGCAGGAAATATATGTGTGCAAGGATGGTAAAAGATCACTAAAGAGTAACTGATTTTTGTTAGGTCATCTACTCAAACAATGAATCATTTAATCAGTTAGCAGCTGGAATTTGTGTTCATTAAATGGCAGAATCATGCATGGAAGGTATTTCTTGCTTATAAATTATATATATTTAGAATATGTTCTATATAATTGCATGTATCTAGGTGAATGAATACATGCAGAAAGCATACTGCCTTCCTCAAAAGCTCTTTACATGAATAGCGAGGTTAAAACTTGACATTGGTATAAACTTTAAAAATACAAATGTACTAAAATGGGAGAGAAAAGTTAAATATGTTTTCTCCCCCACAGTTTCAAAGGCAATGTACTTCAGATGTGTAACAATATACAACACTGCAATAAAATTCAACATGTAGTGGTCTTAATTCTTTCTGCACTGTTGAACACACAACATAAAAATGATTGTTTCGAACATTAGTGGTTCAGAGCTATTTCAGAATGCTTTCTTCAGCAAAAAGAACTTTCCAATGAAGTTTTTTCTTCTTCAGTTCAGTAGTGTCCTCTCTTGCTTACCCTGAGATTTCAATATAATATTTTACAGTGTGTAACATCTGCAGAAATCATGCAGAAATTATGTCATAATGATATGTGACTTTTTTGTCGAAAATAGTACAATAGGACAACATTATTTTTCTCCTCCTTTAAACAGTATGATTAAGTAACCGGTTTAAAATACAAAGCCCAGATAGCAATGGATTTTCATTTAGAACTTTGACAGTGAAAGGTTTTTCATCTGCTGTCTTCAAAGTAGACCATGCAAACCACACATCTAAGAAGTAAAATTGGGAGTTTTAACATGGTGCCAAAATGAAGGCAAGATTGCTGCCCAGTGGCTCTCAGTGGGGAGGAAATTCTACAAGTGGGGTGCCAGTACAGAAAAAGCCCTTTCCTCTGTAACCATATCATATGTAACATCCAAATATGGGGTGCCACTGAAAAGACCATTGCTTGGGTAGGACAGTATTGAGAGAGGTGTTTCTTCAGTTATCAATTTTCCAAGTTGTTAAGAACTTCATAGCACCTTCAGTTCAGAACAGAAACATTGTTGTATGACTCTAACTCAGTGCACCATATAACAGTCTAACAGCCATGTTTCATACCAGTTGCAGTTTTTCAAGGCATGTTGAAGGGCACCTCCACATGAAGCATTTTATAGTAATTGAATTAGGAGCTTATGAGAGCTTGAACTATTGTGGTCGCTATCACTATCCAGGAACTGATGTAGGATTTGAAACAAGCAAAGTTGATATGGCACATTTATTTAAACAAGAGGTCTTCACTGATCTGGTTTGGGTGTTACCATTTATAACTTGCCTGGAGAGAGGGAGGCACAACAATGGTATGTGAGGCCAAAACCTGCTACCAGGCTTGGCACATATAGAAGTGTGTGTGTGTGGAATAAGTATTGTTTAAATTAGGTCTTCATGATTTGTGCTCTGGGTATGAATGTGTGCTGCATTTGGAATCGGTAACTGTTCTTTTGTGATGTTTTGAGACCTCTGTCAGTGTGGCTTTGCTCAGTTGCTTGATTCATCAATATCTATTTGCACAGCTGTGAATGAAAGTGTATTTATTGGCTAACTACTTATGATATACCTAAAACTGGATTATGAATGTTAATCTGAGGAGCTGAAGGAAGGGGCTTAGTATATGGAAGGGTCTAACCTTGTGGTGGAAGGCTGATGCTGATGACTTTGGAATACTTGGGTTGGGTGAGACCCAATGCCCATCCACCTGCTTTTGCTAAGCTTATTTTGAAAACCTGTAGCAGACAGTTTAACTTATAAACTTTTTGCAACGTGTATTTTCTCCACTAATCCCCTCTCTGAATGGAAACTTGAACTTGATCACCTGTGGTCTGCGCCAGCCCTGTGACCCTGTGATAAACTGTCTTACAGATCTATTGGCTTGATTTCTGCAAATATGTTTTTTAAATGGTTAACAACAAATATACTTACAACACTTATTTCACTGTCCATTAATGCAGATTTTCAGTAGATTTGGAAACGCCTAACCAAAAAACTTCTGAAGAACTGAACTTTTTTCATTCATTCATGTAACACAAGCAGATATTAGGTCAATTGCTGATGAAGAACATGAGCCATTTCATATGCTAAGGCTTAAGGTTGTTTCTTGTTTTTACATAGAAGGAATACATGCATACACACATACATGCTCAAGAGGCTGCAAATAGAGCCATTCACAGCAATGTAAGTAATGTAATAACAGTGATTTACTGTTCAAGGTTCAATTTTCTAAACATCTTAATGGCTTCCAGGGTGACTGTTAGTAATATGGCTGTATGTGAATATTATAAATCTTGAAATATTGATTGGGCATTGACAACATTGTGGCATGGCACATTAATTTTTTTAAAAACTATTCTGAATATCTCATTTTAGTAAATGTAAAATCTGTTGTGAAATAAGGGTAGAAAATGAATTCTAATAAAAACAGGACATAGAGCCCTCAGAATGGTTCTTTGGGCTTGATACTTCACATAAGACTTGAACATTCCTTTGATGTATGGGACAGCCTTGAAGCCAATAGTTGTTGACTCTGTTCAGAAGTCTTCAAATCCTGTCATTTTAAATAAACTCAAATGGATTTAGGATACATTTACATTATTTTATGGAATATTATTTTTCGATAGCTTTGTAAAGTACCAAAATTTATATTCTTTAAGCATCAAATTGAGAACTTTGGGGTTTTTAAAAAATTAAATTCGGGATATTTCACTGCATTTAACTTTGCTTTCATTTTAGCTTTGGATAGTTCTAAACAGAAAAGGTTTAAAGTAAAATTTAACTTAAAATAGTTTCAAGATATTATTCACCATTACATAGTACAAAATGTTGCTATAACATAAATTGTAACTAATATTAGTTGGAAAATAGGAAATAAGTGCAGTTGGATATAAAGAGAAAATTCTGGTGGTAGTTGTTTGAAAATAGAGCAATTTGGTTGGGAAACTGTGAGGTCTTAAAAGGTTTGATACATCTGAATAAATTTGCTTGGGGGACATTATAGTTTTCTTTCACAGTCCAAGAGTTTAACTAGGTGGCATTCAACACTGCTTTTAGCTGCATCATTCTCTATCTCTTGGGTGACTGTACAAAAATTAACATATTTAAAACAACAGTTTGTCACGGAGTGGGAATACTGTTCATAGTTCAGTTGATGTTTTAAAAACAAAACACCTAATTGAGAAATAATTAGTCTCCAATCACACACTGTTTTAATTTGTATATCATTTGAATGCCTGAGATAAGATCTTTACAAACTAATGTACTGATTGCTTTGGGTTCTCCCTCACCCAGACCAAGACATGATCCACTGCTGATTTCTAGAACATAATGGATATATATATGTACATACTGTATTTCATATGAAAGATATAGCTGTGATATTTTACAAGCGTATACTGAGATTTGCTTCTGCAATGTTTATTTCATTTATGCAATTAAGTAAAATGTAGCTATCACATTTAATGTTTAATAGCAAATCTAATCAATTATAGATTTTACTTTCATTCCAAAACAAAGGATGTGGCTGGTAACTCAGGCCATAGGGGTGTGCTGTGAGATCTTGGCTGTACCTTAAAGCATTAATAATTCATACTCATGATGTACTGGGCCATGGAAAGCTAGGAAGGTTATGGTTGATAATTTTTGCTCATAATTCTTTTTGCAATTATATATATAGTTTGGGCTGTCCAGTGATCAGCCCTTCTCAGCCCTTGGCCTTGTCAAGTACTTCAGGAGATGGTCACTCTAGCTATCAGAAGAGGACACCAGGGATTTGCTTCAAGGCAGTGTCAGTGCATTAAAATCCTCCTGGCTGTTTTAAAATAATACTTACATTGGTTAAGAGAATAAGACAGGATATTAAGCATTTCCTCGAGGTAATGTTTGTTTTCATATCACAATCCTAAATATTTATAAGCATTCATTTCAAAGTGATGGAGAGGAAGGAATAAGGATAGAGCATATTCCTCTAGGATATTACTAGAGGATCCACAATAGCAAAATTGTGCATATTGATGACATATAAGAAATGGGAGAATTTGTTATAGTGTACTTAATGATTTGAATGAAATTTTGGGTTTGTTCTCCCAGTGGTTCCTCTAAAGTTTCTATTGATGTTAATGTGACATTATCATTTTTGACTGCTTATTCAAAACACAGCATTCATGCTGCAAAGCTAGTGATGTTCAATAACACCCTAAGAATGGTTAGCTGCGGTTCTTGAGTAAAAATAGTCATGAATAGCTCTAGATGGTTGTTTCTCTGCCTGACCTTATACAACCCATATATTAGGAAGTATTCAAGTGGTTAATCTCTTGTGCATCAATGGAAATAGATTTCCCCCCCTTAGCTCTTACTTTTCCCATAGCTATTACAAAAGGGGGAAATGCTGCTTAATGCATACTGTGCCTGTAATAACCTCCGGAAGCTGATTAAGCACTTTTTGTAAAATGATTACACTGATTTTTCTAACCTAATAATTTAAATTCATGTATATTCACTATAAAAAACCCTGCATTTGTTTAGAAAATACTTCTTAAAAATTGTGTTTGTCTGTGCAAGTGAGGTGGTATGGGAAAAAAAATCAATTGCAGTGGTATTACTTGCAAAGCAATCGATTTGCTTCTGTTGTAAGTGGAAGGCGTGTCCTGAAGGGTTGAAAGAGAGATCCATGATTACTGCTCTTTTCTTTCTTTAAGTGGATGAGCCACATATTCTTCTTCTGATTATTGTTCAGTGTGTATATAAAGTTTACAAGAACAATATTTAAATGTTTGTATAAATTTGGCTTATCCCCTGTTTTGAACTGCTCCTCTGACAAGTCTCTCAGTAAACACTTCAGCTGCCAGCTTAGTATTTTCACCAGGGGTGCAGACATAAACCCATTAACCAGGGAGTCTGCTCTGTTGAGCCCAGTGTGGCTTACTTTGAGTAGAAATGTGTAGGATTGCAGTATAAATGTATGATGCCATGGGAAGACTCACTGCTTTCATTGTCAGCTTTAATGTTCAGAAATTTTGCAGAGAATAAGTTGAAAAGACATTGTTTCCTGTGGTGCCACTGGCTCTAAGAACTGGTAGCAAGGTTTTATTTTCAAAACTAAGCTCACTTGGGTTTCACAGGTAGACCTTAAGTGCATATTTTTTATTATAAGGAAGTAGCGACTTTTCTATTTACTGTTTCTTGGGTTGCATCAACAATTATGTTCAAGTAAATTCAAATTGTAGTGCAACTCCATACATAAGCTATGTAGTGCATGTGGAAGGAAAGATTTTTTTTGATTTTTTTTTTCCAGAGGAGATGATGGTAGAAAATTTACAAGTGGGGAGTTACTGCATCACGCAGTGCCGCCTCCCTTTTATAAAGTTGTTTGGCTAATGCTGCTAGCAACAGTAGCCTTGCTAACTTCATGTTCTCCACAATGCCTCATTATAATACTTTATTCACTATAATTCACTTGTTAGTGGGCCACCCATCTTTCCCCCAACAATTATTAATCAATCAATTAATTTAAGTTCTATGTCACAGGGTGGTTTATAATATAAAAACACAAAAATACATACCATAAAAATGAACAAAAACAGTAACTCCCTCCCACACTTTTTTAAAAGCCATAGATTTTTTAATAAGCCAAAGGCCCGGGAGTCATAGAGGAAGGACATGGAGAAGAGGAATGTTTTTGCCTGGTGCCTGAAGATATGTAATGAAAGTGCCAGGTGAGCCTCCCTGGGCAGGGCATTCCACAAGTGGGGAGCCACCACAGAAAAGGTACACTTGTGTTTCCACCTTCAGGACATCTTATGGAGGGGGCACACGAAGAAGAGTATCAGATGATGTTCATAGAGTCCAGGTCAGTTCATATGGGGAGGGTGATCCTTGAGGTATTGCAGCCCTGAGCCGTTGAAGGCTCTGTAGGTTAAAACCAGCACTTTGAATTGGACCTGGAAACTAATTGCCAGTTTCTGAACCGTCTTCAGAGACAGCCCCACATATAACGTTTTGCAGTAATCTAACCTAAAGGTTACCAGAAAATAGATGTTAGAAGTTAGGTTATCCCTGTCCAGATAGGGGTGCAGCTGTGACACCAGCCAAGGCAGATAAAAGGCACTCTGCGGTGTCAGGGACTGACTGGACGCTGAGGAGTAGTGACTAGATACGGATGAATGGGCACCGGGAGAAGGGGGTTGGCATCTGACTTGGAAGAAAGGATCAGTGATCTGGGAGAGCCTGTAACAGCCAGGAGACAAGAGTCAGAGGCAGGAAAAGCTGCAGGAATGGCAAGTGAAGAACAGGTGCAGAAGGAGGGAGAGATATGTCAGGCTTATGTAGAGTCAAGAGCTTACACACCACCACCTCCTGCCTCCACCTCTCCTGCTCCACTGTCTCCCAGAAGCAGCAGAGGATTGAAGCAGGAGGAGCAGAAACAGGTTACACACAGGCATAGTCTCCACCTGCTTGTGCGCAGCTCAGGTGGGCAAGATACTTAAGCTGAGGTTGGGAGTGGGCCCTCTCTGTTACTGCAATTGGTCTTAATTTTCTAAGGAGAGGCATGTTGGAGAACTAAAGTGATAACCCTGAAAAATTCAGGTAATTGTCTATATATAATATTGTCTATTGAGCAGCTTTATAGATATGAGAATGCCTAGATTATGAATGCTTACTATGTAACATAAAACTGATGCTTAAACCCAGAGAAAGTTTTACTGAAGTCTCATTGAAAAGTATCCTGTTTATTTCAGTGGAACATATGAACAACTAATTTTCTAAGTAAAGGCCACAATATTTGGGGAAAACTGTAAATGAAAGTATAAAATATAGCTATATATCCTTGCTCTTATATATATTTTTTAATGCATAGCCACTTTGGGTTTTTTTATGCTAGTCTAGAAAGCTCTTGGTCCAGGGGTGGGGGCATTGAGCTATAGAATGTTGCTGAAAGAGTTTGTGAGAGAATGTTTTATAACACTATCTAACCTTTTGCAAAACTTTTTGTTGTTTTAACCTTGTAGACTTTTAAAGCTTTGTAAAGATTGCTATATAGGGGACAGAAGAAGAGATCTAAATTAAATGCTAATGAATTTTCTTTTGCAAAACGTATTAACTTTTCTAGTTAACATTGATTACAAGACAAGGGAAGAAATCAGGCAATTAGAAACTAGTGCAGTATAAAAAGGTTGTAAGCAATGCTTCACAAATGTTAATTCCATTGAGTCTTCAAGTGACTTTCATTTAACTTTGCTATATATTTCCAAAGGGTAAGAATCACATTATATGGATGGTACCATATAGTACTAAATTAGACTGGGCGTAATCCAGTCCACTAAGAGTCCTCCAACCATGTGTGGTTGCAGGACACTGTAGAGAATATTTGCACTTAGCTACAAACCCATATTACTTGAGAGAATTGTGGAGGGGAACAACTATATGGAAATATGGAAGATGGGTGCACAGGCTTCCCATTCCCCATAATGATATGATTTGGGGCATGCATGCATGCACAGACCATGCACAGGAAAGAGAAAGCAGAGGTTTATTAAACCTTATGGTGATCCTTCTATATACAACTGCTGTATCAACTGGTGGGTCAGGGCCTGCTAGTGGGTTGCAGCAAGAGCACTGCCACCATGCAAATATATAGTAAAATATTAAGAAATGGGTCCCCAAATACATGTTTGGGTTAAAAGAGGGCCCTGGGTGTGAAAAGTTTGAAGATACTTGGACTAGACTGAGTCCAATCAAGTCTGAAGTTCAGATGTCATGCATGAAATAGATGAAATCATAAATTTCTGAAATTATGTAAGAAAGAGAAAGAGGTCTTAACAGCTCTGGGGCCCATTCTTTGAAAGAGACACAGATATGTGTTCCTCCATGATATTATTTCTCAAGGATAAATTGCAGAATCTTAGTCCTTGTTTGCACAAATAGAAGGGTATGTCCCTGGACTGGAAGCAGGAGGGGAAAACCATAATAATCAGGGACAATGAGAGGCTGTGCTGCTGACGAGTTAAAAGGCTCAGAACACATGTTGGCAAATTGATTGGGCCTTTGATCCCCAGAGTGCATAGAAGAACTGACACTAGAAACCACAATCAGAGAACAGTGTTTATTTATTTATTTTAAATATAATTTTTATTAACAAGCCAATCAAATCACATTAATTCCAGATCACATTAATTCCAAATTATACAGCCAGATTTTTAAATTTTTGTTGGGGGTACCCATACATCAAGCTCCGAAAGAAGGCCAAACATCACTCATGTTGCTGCTTTAATTAAACAGTTCTATCCAGTTCTGTCCAGATAGTCTCTTTGTTACTTTCCTCATCTTCTTGTTGTTATCATATATTCCTTTCTTTGCGATCTCTGATAGTCTTCCCAAGCGGGTTGAAAACAAACATCTTCTGTGTGGGTTTTACACTCTCCAAAAATCATATCACATAAAGAACAGACGCCATTTCCACACCTCCGCAAAGGACATTCCCTCCGTCTGTCCGTTGATTTTCCCAGGCTTGCCAAACATATCTCCGGGGGCTCTGCCAGGTCAAGATCACATCCCGATAACCATACATTCACATTCAAATGACCCTGGTCCTCCTCCCCCTCGTCTTTCTATAGGCAAGCCTGTCTTAGCGAAACACCATTTGTAACTGCGTCATAAAACTTTCCATTCTACCGATCCTCTCTTTGATCATTTCCACACAGTTCCCGATCTCCTGCCTGTGATTAATAGTTTGCAACGATTCTTCTTTCTGGAGGGGAGGGTTATTGGTACTCACATAAGATAAAAAAAAGAAAAGTTTTTTCCTCCCCCCCTTTCCGTTTCATACCAACGTACCAGTCTTTTAAGGATGATTCTTCACTTGATTTATTGTTCAGCCCGTCACTCCACTCACAGAGATCCATTAATCAGCAGTCTTTACTCCCGATCTTCACTTGATGTATGTGCATTAGCTTCTTTCCAATTATATATTTCCAATTATATATTCCGAGCTAATGCGAACCAGTGCGCGAATTAGAGACAGCGTCCGGGAGAGCCGGCCTCACTCGATGGCTTCATGCCAAGTGCCCACACTCCCTTCTTTCGAATCCGGGGGTGAATTATGGACACCGCTGGCAAGGCAGTCCCCCCCCATTCCCTGGGGGGGGGGTAAGGGAGGCTGCATACTCCCATATCAGCCTCTTAATTACCTCGTGTGGGTCGGAGAGATGTTATTGTCAGCCATCTTCCAATGCGCCACCTGGTGGCCCCCTCAGAGAACAGTGTTTAAAGGGCATTTGTCACTCCTGTATTATACTCCTGCATAATACTCATGTTGCTAAATACAAATCAGGCAGTAAGAAACTAAGGAGTTTAAAAATAGCAACTAAGGCTGCAATACTGTTCACCAGGAATAGCAAAGGATGATGTTTGCCTATGGCTATATACACACCAAAGTATTAATGTGCACATGGGTAACACAGATAGAATTTTTCATGTGCAATTTTGTGTGCTTTTTCTTCATCCACACAGAAGCACTTTCAACTGTCATGTTTCCATCTACACTAGTGGGCAGTGCTTGATGGGATGTATTCACACTGTGTGTTGGCCCCTCCCCTCAGTTAGTACTTCCCTGCCCTTCCTGAGTTTCAGAAATTGAGGGCCATTGTGGGAACGAGTGTATATATCTGTTTACCAGATGCTTTTTTTTTTAGTTAACAATTTTTCCGATGTAGCTCAAACAGTACATACACAAAACAGTGGGATAAATAAAATAATAATAATAATTAAAAAATGTGTGACACACTTAGGTTTGGAAACCTGAGGTGCATTGTGGGCATGCACTCTTGCATGAGATACATGCAAAATTTCATGAGATACAAGTTTTCTGACATACCAGGCTTCCACAAAACAGCTTTAAAATATCATGTGTGTGTTGCATCAAACCAACCAGCAAGAAGAACCTCACCAATGGAAGTAGGGAGTGTGGTGATTGATGGCACCTAGCAAAACGTCAGCCCACATGTAAACTCAACCTGACACCCATTACAATGTGCTTCAGTACATCCACAGTTAAGTAACATATAATTTTATGTTGGATGTATTTCTTTACTTCATTATTAGCAGAGCAGAAAAATCCAAATAAAATGTGGGGGATGGGGAGTGTGGGCTGCCACTTGGATGAGGACAGTGTTATGTATACAGTGTGGAAAAACAAGCACAGATGAAATTCATTGAATCCACCTTTAACTGATGATTGTACACAGCCAGCAACTACTGTCAGCCCCAGCAAGCATGGTCTCAGTGGGACAACCTTAGAAGCAGGCATCTATAGAATTGCACTATTTAAGAAACTACTCCAATTTTTACTGTTTTAAGTTGGTATTGATCCTAGGGAAATGATGCTAGAACACTTCTCATTCAGGTTGGTGAGCAAGTGTTGAGGAAGCCAATGAGCTAAATTACCCCAAAAGGTAGAACAGAGAAATGAGTAACAGACGAGGAAAAAGGAAGAGGACTAGAAGCAAACACAATTTGTTCAGGAAGAAAGAGCAGGGATAGATTTGAATAGGGATAAGAAGCAAAGTCTGAAACATCTCTAAATAAGTGGCAGGAAGTGTCTACAAGGTAGTTTGAATCAACAGTAAAGCTGGCAAGCTACATTTCATATGTGATTCAAAGGGAGTGAACACAGTTTACTTGTGTATCAGTCCTTTATTCTATTATTTTATTCTATTCTTGATGTGCCTGACACAGGGAATTTAGATGACAGGTGCCAATAGAATTGGAGCTGGAACAGAGCTGTTTAAAAACATGAGGGGCATCCACAAAGTGTGGGGAACTCCAAAGTTTGCACAAGCACAAATATTTTGTTCTAAAACTGGGGGGACTATCCCAAAGAGAACCGAGCATGATTAGCAGTAGTGGAATTCTCAGGTTAGAGAATTTATTTTTTAAGACTGACTGGCCTTTTTCTGGCTTTATTTCAAACCCCCATTAATCAGTTAAATCTAAATGTGATCTGAAACGATCTTTCTATTGCTGCTGCAATTGTTATGATTATCATCACTATCTAATAACAATGGCAAGTGATGAGTGTCAATAGGATTGGAGTCAAAACAGGGCCATTGAGAATTAGGAGGGAGGTATCTACATGCTTGGATTAATCTCCAGCTATATAAAATTACAAAATGTTTTAAAAGCTCAGAATCCCTTCCAAAAACATTCTAAAGGGAACTGAATATGTTAAGTATCAGTTGGAAAATAAAAGGAGAGGAGAGAGCAAAATTATTTCCCTGTTTGAGCCCCCTTTACATTTTAATTTATAGTTTAATGAAGGAGGCATAGTTGAAACCCTGAACAGGAGCATCCATTATGGGTGCAGCGCTAGGTAAGTGCATTATCTTAAAGCCCTGTGTGTCCTTATGTTGTGCACCAAAAGTTATTGACTTTCCCTCTCTACTCCAGTGCAAAAAGAAGTTTTGTATGCTAAGTGAATGGGCAAGTTATTGTGAGTGGGGGATTTTTTATGCATTCCCCATTTCCTTAAGGGCTTATGTACCTCTCCTATTGTGTATGTTGATTGCCTGTAAAATGTTTCAGTGGTTAAATCAATTTTGAGTCTCACTTTCTCATTCTGATTTAATCATAATGATATAAAATTGCACAGATATTGTGTAAATTGAATATTTAACGGACATCTTTCTAATTTGAACTGAAAACAAACATAATTAGATTGAACGACCTTCTAATTTCATTATGTACATATTAATACTGTTGTAGCAAGCTATTGAACAGCACACAGGGGCTTAATGCAATTTATTATCACACTGAAGTGAGCTAAAGCTTCAAAATCAGTATATCATGAAGTAAATCAAATAGCTCTTGCTTGTTTCCCCTCCTATTATATCATGCAGAGAAGAACGTGAATTTCTGGAATAATTTGGTTAAGTTTCTAATAAGGCTCCACTTGTACTATATCCTCTGCATCATTATGAAAGATAGATTTCTCTTAATCAGCTGTCAAGTTTTACAGTTGGTAACATATCTATTGGCTGCAGTTTTCAAAGGGATTTGGATATTCTCTGTCCATTAACTTTAATAGGAACAGTGCTTCAAATTTCCTTAGGTGACATTGGAAATCTCAGCCCTATTTAATATGATCATACTGTGTTCAGAGTGAACAGAGGTTTTTGTTTTGAAATGATGGAAGTCTGTCTGCATAGCCAAGAGAGTAGTAAATTAATTTTTTTTTTTAAAAAAAGAAATAATTGTGGCCATAGTAAACAGAACATAGGACCTCTGGCAGCTCCTAGCTCTTCCAAAAAGGGAGGCTGACTAATGAAAGTGATTGAATAACCATCTGCAGATGAAGAAAAAGTTTAAAGTCTTGTGGCTGATTTGCCACATACATATAATGTAAAAGGGATGTGAAAGAGTTGTGTTAGTTTGGAGAAATTGTTGTGATTTGTAAAATGGCATGCTCCGGTGCTGGCAACCTGTTGGGCTCTTAAAGCAAGTATCAAAAGATATCAATCTTCTACTTGGAAACAGAATCATATGCATTCATTCGCCTCCTAACATACAATTTGGTAGTAAGCAGTTCCACAAATATATCTATATCAAGACAGATAGATTGCATATAGACTTTCTCATGCTTACAGTAGGCTCGATGAAATTAATGGGACTTAGTCATAGCTACCAAGTATGGCTAAGTCTGGAATACACACACAGGCTAGGTAAAAGCCTCAAGTTGCCTTCTGCCTTGATAGCTGTAAATGAACCAAACTTATAAATATAAGAGGCCTATGTGATACACTATGCAACTATAATACCAAAAGGACCACCTCTCTCCATATGAACTGATCCAGACCCTGCGATCAGGGTCCTTCCATGTGAGGTCTGGAGGGTAGGATGGCAACACAAGAATGGACCTTTACTGCAGCAGCTTCCCCAGAGAGGCTTTCCTGGTGCCTTCGCTACATATCTTTAGGTGTCAGGTAACAAACATTGCATTTCACCCAGGCATTTGGCTGCTTAAACAATCAATGGTCTTTTAAATGTGTTGGGGGAGGGTATTTGGTATTTTGTGTTTTTATACTGTAAATCACCTTGTGATCTTTATATGAAGGAGGTATATAAATTTAATAAATAATGAGAATAAATAACTGCATGAAATTGTGCATTAGGCCATGACCTCAAGCACATTCAGTTAATGTACACAACCAGAATGGTCCCGTCCCCGTCCCCCCAATATGAGACAGTGATTTGCTATCTGGAATTTTAGCACTAAAACATTAGAAATTCACACAATTGTATTAAATAATACCTTGCACTTGTCTTCCACGGATTTGAATTCCAGAATAACTAGCTAACTATTAATTTTGTTTTGTATTAATTATCCTTTGTCTTAAATGCTTGTTTTCTCAGCCCGCTGAAGACAATGGGTTTCTCGTAATTTCTCTCTGGCTCTACCTCTTACTATTTTATATGAACGCTAGGAAAAGAAACAGTGTTCTTTTTAATTAAAACATGCTTTATATAAATGCTAAAATGAAATATACATTTGTTTAAAAGAGAGATGCTTTTAATGCTTGAGCCCAAGATATTATTAAGTATTCAATCATATTGACAATCAAAAGCATGTCAAAGTCATGCTCATGAAATGTGTAGGCATAAATGGCAACAATTTAAATCGTACATAATTCATACGTTACTTTTTCATAGTGGACTTCAAAAGTGCATATAATTATTATATTTTGCGAGTTCTTATTGGAATGTGGTATAGTACTTTTGTGACCTTTTAGCAAGATTCACTATACATTATATATTAGCTAGAGCATTCTCATTTTTATTTTTATTTTTAGCCTTTTAGAATTGCTGGAATGACCTTGCTTCCATTTTTATCAGATTGTAGGCTATTTTGGAGGGTTAACTGCAAAACTTTCCCTGCTCCTAGAGATAATATTTTATTAACCCCTGACCACAGATAAGTGGGGCAAATCAACTTTTTCCATCCATCTCTTTTCTGTCTCTCCAACAAAGGTTTCAAGAACCTGCGATAGTTTTTGGTAAATGCAGTTATTAATCTGATAAGCTTTACCTTTATATAGTTTCCTGTCAATAAAATAAAATCACAACTCAAATACCAGAGGGCAAAATTAATTGCTATTGCAAGCAAGTGCAGTTATCTTAAATGGAATGTACTTTGCCACATTTATGGTGGATGAAACACTTGTGTTTCAAATGGTTTCCTTCCACATATGCTTCATTTTCCCTTTCGATTGTTCTCATCTTATCCTTTGGCACAAAATCCTCTAAACCAATGTGCATCTTTGCATAAATCCTATTTATAGTGCCTAGGTGCCCATTACCAAGGTCTGTGCTCCTTGTTTGCTTGGTACAGAGACAAGGAATTATTGTTGAACCATGGATTAATGAATAGAAACCAAATTCTGCTGCCTTTCCCTTATATTTGTTAACGTGTTTTGGATGCACACTGTAAAGGTTCCTCATTCTAGAGAGAAAAATTGTTTTGTAGTTATGTCTGTTCTGCAGCTCTCCCCCCCCCCTTTTAAAACAAATATGTAATTATTGTAAAGTGCAACACATACAGCATAAGCAAATGTCTTATTACCCCAAAGCAGAACATTTTGCCAGAAAGTGAACAAAATATCTAAATAAATTGAATCCCTTAAGCAAGAAACATTTATACTTATATTTGAAACAATGTAAAATTTGAGAAAAATAGCAAATTATAAAACTCTGTGTTTATAGGTATTATACGTTCTTTGAGTTACCTAAAGGCAGCATTTCCCATAATGTAATCTAAGGCTTGCTGAGGGAATTGTTCACATTTAATGAATACTGTAAAATTAAAAAAAATCCTTTGAAAATCACTCATTGAAAGCTTTAACATGCACTGTGCATCAGCATCGTGCATATAGACATTGCTTCCATAATTTTCTGTATGGAAAACACAGTGACATATGTTAAAATTCATAGCTTAGTATTTAGTTTTAATTTCAACAGTATTTGAATGAAAGCAGTGGGTAGCCTGCTAGCATAAAAATATTTCAGTGTTTGTTTACTAATACTGTTCTTGACTCCAGAATGTCTTGTTACTGCCAATCTCCTGGGAGAAATTGCTTTAAGTGCACTTCTATACCACCTACAGAAAACATTAAGTAGGGAAACACTGTTCCTTTGTTTCACCTATGAAAGAATTAATTTAAACATATATATTGTATCGTTTTTTATATGATCTGAATGTTTCTACTGTACCAGATGAAAATGAAATATATGTTTAAGAATAAATTTGTTTTAGAAGCAATGCTGTTCAACTTATTTCTAAATTGTCTAAAGTCATGTAGAGTAAAGCAGGCAGGGCTTACTGAAGACAGCAAATTTGTCAGAATGAGTAAAGCCAGAACAAACTGTGAAGAGCCCCCAAAGGGCCTGTCCATACTGAGCGTCAGGGCAACAGTCTTACTGTGCTTGCTAAGCTCACACTTCTCTGAACACATTTGCAAACCACTTCTCCATGTCTAGGGCACAAACTTTCTATAATATGAGTTATTCTTTCTTTTTATTTTTGGTGTGTGGAGGGCGTGGGAAGGGGTAGATTTAGCCCAAATGTGCTAGGGTAGGGGTGGATGACCTGCAATCCTCCAGATGTTGTTGGACTCCTAACTGCCATTAACCTAAATCAGCATCACTAATGAACAGGAATTATGGTAATTGTAGTTCAGCAACATCTGAAAAGCTACAGATTCCCCATGCCTGTGCTGGGGAAGCACTCACCATTGTAACCCCATCTCTGTCCCCTCCCAGGTAAGTCCAGATATGTCCTCCCAAGGAGCTGCTGTTTAACGGGGGAGCGGCAGAGAAGCTGTCTATGTTATAGTGAATGTTACAGTACTTCTAAGGGACAGTAAGGCTTTGATTAGATTAAAACTATAGGAAGGTGAGGCATTTACAATCTCAGGGGGTCCCACTGGAGCTTAATAGTGGATGGAACTGCTCTCTTGTCCATTCCACTCTCACAACACTGGTTTACCCAAGCTTAGGAATCTTTGCCTGTCTCTTTCCTTAGCTGTGGTAGTTGCTAGGCATACAAATAAATTTGAATTTGGGAGGGGTGGTTGGAGTGGTGACTGATGCCACAGAGGAAGGGGAAAACAGTGTTCCTTACCGGTGCAGTTCCCGCTGCAGTCTTCTCCAATCTGGTGCACTACAGATTTTTAGGATGACAAAACCCACCATCCCTAACCATTAGCCATGCTGGTTGAGCCCAAGGGGAGTTGTAGTCCAAAACACCTGGAAGGCACTTCAGCATGCCTGAATAGGTAATGCAGCTTATCTTAAACTTGGATCTTAGAATCATAGAATCATAGAGTTGGAAGAGACCACAAGGGCCATCGAGTCCAACCCCCTGCCAATAAGGAAACACCATCAGAGCACTCCTTGAGTTGGATCTTGCTGGGCTTGAGTTCAGCTGGTGGGAGTTTTAGTGCTGGGTTTTCAGGCCATGGCTGTTGACTGATTGGTTGTTCAAAGAAGTGATAAAAATTGCTTCCTGAGAGAATGGAAGCAGCCTTCTTGTCAAGCGCTCATACACTTAATTGGTGGTATAGGTGTCTTAACTCCCTGCCTCAGCTCTGGCTCCTTGTGCATGCTCTGCAACATTTGTCAAATGAAATTAGATACAAATGTTTTACGTTAGGTGCAAGGATCATTCATCATAGAAGCTAATTTTGAAGCTTCTGGAGTTACTATATTCCCACTTAAGAATTTTTGAAGCTCTTGTATTTCTTTACATCCTATGAATGTATATTTGTACTGTTAGATACATAAATTAATAGATGCTTCTCAGTTCAGCCTATCTTTGATAAATTGTTCGCTTCCTGTGAGAGTTGTGCCTCAGCCAGACAGATATATTCCAATATTAGGTACTTCCATCACTACCACTCCTCTCACTTTGATCCCTTTGTGTAGAGAACTCCATTTCTGGGCAGGACAAATAAGGTCCTAACCAGCCATTCTTGGAGTTATTGGTGTAAAAGGATTGAGGAGAGTTGTGTGGTATGTAGGATGGAAGTTTTTGAGATTTCTAGTTGTTGCTGAGTATGAAGCTTCTAGTTCAGCCACTCTATTTCCTCCATAGACCCTTCTTTTAGCCAGTGTGATTGTAGTAAGGTGTGGCTATAACAGGGTTCTACTAGCTAAGCTTTATGGTCAGGGAGCTTTGCCAAGCATAGTCAGATAAGGTCAAATACAATGATACCACGGTTTTCGAACATAATCCGTTTCAGAAGACTGTTTGGCTTCTGAAACATTTGAAAACTAAGGCACAAAGGGTAGTCTGCAATTTCAATTGAGAAAATTGGGGGGGGGGGAACTCAGCAGAAGCCGTTCGACTTCCGAGGCATGTTCAAAAATAGAAGCATTTCCTTCTGGGTTTTCAGCATTTGAAAACTGAAATCTTCAGCTTCTGAGATGCTCAAAACCCGAGGTACCACTGTATTGCACTTCTCCTTTGCAACCAAAGCTCAGGAGCTTCTTTGAACTGTGCTTGATACTAGTAGCTTAGAAACTACATATACAGGAGACTTTTAAAAACAGCTTTTTTCGTAGCTCTGTCAGCAGAGCCCAAAATGCCCAAAAGAAGACTCACGAGGCAGCATTGGAATAATATTTTATTTATTAAAATATGACAAGATGGAGGAGCTGCAAACCAACATTGACCCCATTAAGCAAATTAAAAGAAGTGGGGATTGAACTTATTATGGTAGGGACACATCCACTCAGAACTCGGGGTATGTGATGCAGCCACAGGCTGTGGCTCCTCTGCTAAGGATGGGGAGGAAATAACTGCCACCTTGCTAGGAAAACCTTGAGTATGAAGTCAGCACGCTCACCTAGGCCCCACTGTTGAGTGTTCACCTAAAATGTGGATGCCAGGCACCCCCTCCAAGTCCCCCTAGGCAATCCGCACTGGCAGAACCCTGAAGGGTATGCTTTACCCAACTATGTTTCAGTTTCCCAACTGTTTCCTCACACACTTCCTTCTTGCCATACTCAATGCCTACCAAGGGCTTCCAAACCACACCACTCCGAGAGTGCCAATGAAATTAGTCCTAGCAGTGTTAAGTAGGCAAAAAGCAGGGAGACCCTAAGCCCAATCAAGGAATCCCCCTCTCAAAAATTCCTGCTCAGCCCTTTCAACAGACAACTGGCCAAGCCCAACATATGTCAGATGTCAAAGAAGTAAACAACTATCGGACTTTTAGAAGGCATCTGAAGGCAGCCCTGTTTAGGGAAGCTTTTAATATTTGATGAATCATTGTATTTTTATATTCTGCTGGAAGCCACTTAGAGTGGCTAGGGAAACCCAGCCAGGTCGATGGGGTATAAATATTAAGTTGTTGTTGTTATATGGGAAGGAAGACACTTCAAATTTTCAAAGAACAATTGGGGGATGAGCAGGTTTATAAAACCAAGCTCCTCCCTATCTGCTGGACGGCCTCACATGACTACCCTCCTCCTCTCTCTTCGGGAGCAACTAACTCCTCCTCCATCATTTTATTAAGAGGGGAGGTGAAGGCAAATATGCCCCCTCCTTAGATATAGGAAGCAGTGTGCAAGACTGTTCGACAGTGGAATTTGCTGCCAAGGAGTGTGGTGGAGTCTCCTTCTTTGGAGGTCTTTAAGCAGAGGCTTGACAACCATATGTCAGGAGTGCTCTGATGGTGTTTCCTGCTTGGCAGGGGGTTGGACTCGATGGCCCTTGTGGTCTCTTCCAACTCTATGATTCTATGATTCTATGAAATACAGATCAGATCTATAGATTAGCCTTCCCCAGCCTGATCCATCTAGGAATTGAACTGCAGCTGCCAAGGAATTGAACTGCAGCGTGATTTTCCTACTGGTGTTCAAATACCCTTTGTTGTAATATGAAACACTAGTACGTATTGTGGCATGTCAAAAGAAAGCACATTAACTCTGAGTAGTTGAAGCACTATTAACTTCAACAATTGAACGACCACGCCGAGGTACAGTACTTTGCATTCTTTAGCAGCAGAACTCATCAACATTTATACATCACAGTTTAAATTGAATTAAGTTTAATTTAATCTAAATTACATGGTTCTAAGTAAATTGGATTTGGTAATTCACTGTTAAGTTGATTGGCAACTGATGTCATAATTTAAATTTACTTTATATATGTGAATCATACTCAGAATCATTCACTTTACAAATTCAATTTCTGGGCTTAGAAAAGGAGAGATGTGTTTAGTAAGATGATCAGGCTTAAAGCTAATCATCCCCTCCCCCCAGATAAGCTCTAAAAATTAATAAGTGTGAATGTGTGTATTACTTGGCAGGTCTTGAATTCGTAAGACATTAATTAAAAATATTGAGTAAGAGTGACCGGGTAAGCAGCTGATGGCCTGGTTCAGTCATAATACCCAACCATGGTTCATTAAACTAGTTTATTAAAATATAGCTTAGCAGTCTGTGTGAACATATGAACCCTGCTCAGCCACTCAACTGTGGTTTGCTTACCGTCCTTAAACCATGATGTGAAGCTATGGTTAGTTGTTTGCTTATGAACCTTGATTTGTTTTTAATTGTGACTGATCTTGTATGTGAACCCAGCATTCTTCCTTCACCATGTTTCGTTTGATCAGACCAGACCCAGTTAAACAAGCCATGACTTTTAATCCCCTCCCTTATATGGATTAGCATTATGTGTGAACCACACCAGTGTGCCAGCAGAAGTTAATTCAGATGACAGCAGCACTTTTCTATGAGAATTGTTTGTGAATCTTTTACTGCAAGGTGTTGTTTTATGGCATCAGAATGTAGGAAACAATGGTTGGAGCCAGTTTGACTATTCCATGATCAGAAAGGCTCAATTTGCTCATCAAAAGCACTGAGATCATCTGAAGGCTCCCCTCTGAAGGAAGGAGCCGGGCTCTATTTTCGGATTCCTCCTTCTACCTGCAGTCCCCACTACACTTCTCGTACTGCTCAGGTGAGGATTGTTTCCCTGCCCCCTTCTTCAAGTATGAATAGAAGTCTGCTGAGCGCACTCCTGATGCAACCCAATGAAATTTGGGCTCTCAAATCTTAATTGGTCTGAATAATATTAGTACTATAGGTTCACCTGTAAAATATAGTTCATATCACTAGGAACTCATTTTTAGGGCTAAGGTATAGAACTTTTCCTATTACGTCAAATGTCAGTACATAAAAAAACACACACAAAAACAATGTCTTGGTCCTTTAAATAGCTTTGCCCCAATCCTGATAGAGGCTGTATGCATATACCAATAAACTTTGTGGGCATTTTTCTCACTGTGAGAATCAAATACACCATTAGGACTACATACATCTAGCCCTTAAACAATGCTTCACTTCCATTGTTTGGCTATTCAGAAGGGAGAGAGGGGAAGTGAATTCACTCCCCTCCCTCTTCCCAAGCAATAGCTAATCATTTTACCAGATGTTTGAGTGTAAGGAAGGATGTGCAATATAAGGGTCCAAAGCACGTTATTTTGGTGTCAATTCTTTATCTATAATACAGTATGTTTCAACTAGAATTAATTCTTTTGTTTTTAGTACATGCCTTGTTGTGGAAAGAAAGTATTGCTGAATGCTAATGGATACTAATGTACAGTGGCTTCAGGTTACATACGCTTCAGGTTACATAGGCTTCAGGTTATAGACTCCGCTAACCCAGAAATAGTATCTCGGGTTAAGAACTTTGCTTCAGGGTGAGAACAGAAATTGTGCTCTGGCGGCGCAGTGGCAGCGGGAGGCCCCATTAGCTAAAGTGGTGCTTCAGGTTAAGAACAGTTTTAGGTTAAGAACGGACCTCTGGAACGAATTAAGTATTTAACCTGAGGTACCACTGTATTTCATATGATAACTAGTACATGCATCAACATACAGTGGTACCTCGGTTTAAGAACAGTCCTGTTTACGAACGATTAGGTTTACGAACTCCACAAAACTCCACAAAAGGGACGCAGGTGGCGCTGTGGGTTAAAGCCTCAGCGCCTAGGACTTGCCAATCAAAAGGTCGGCGGTTCGAATCCCTGCGGCGGGGTGCGCTCCCGCTGCTCGGTCCCAGCGCCTGCCAACCTAGCAGTTCGAAAGCACCTCCGGGTGCAAGTAGATAAATAGGGACCGCTTACCAGCGGGAAGGTAAACGGCGTTTCCGTGTGCGGCTCTGGCTCGCCAGATGCAGCTTTGTCACGCTGGCCACGTGACCCGGAAGTGTCTCCGGACAGCGCTGGCCCCTGGCCTCTTGAGTGAGATGGGCGCACAACCCCAGAGTCTGTCAAGACTGGCCCGTACGGGCAGGGGTACCTTTACCTTTACCTTTACCACTGTATTTCATATGATAACTAGTACATGCATCAACATACAGTGGTACCTCGGTTTAAGAACAGTCCTGTTTACGAACGATTAGGTTTACGAACTCCACAAAACCGGAAGTAGTGTCCCGGTTTGCAAACTTTATCTCTGTCTAAGAACGGAATCCAAATGGTGGAAGGGCACTGGCGGCAGGATGCCTTATTAGGGAAAGCATGCCTCGGTTTAAGAATGGTTTCGGTTTAGGAACAGACTTCCAGAATGGACTAAGTTCATAAATCGAGGTACCACTGTATTCTAGTATTACTAGATATGCAATCTGTGAACAACTTCTCTAAGTCCACTATATAAAATTCATTTTGCGAAATCTGCATTTGAAGAAGAAGAAGAGTTTGGATTTGATATCCCGCCTTTCACTCCCTTTAAGGAGTCTCAAAGCGGCTAACATTCTCCTTTCCCTTCCTCCCCCACAACAAACACTCTGTGAGGTGAGTGGGGCTGAGAGACTTCAAGGAAGTGTGACTGGCCCAAGGTCACCCAGCAGCTGCATGTGGAGGAGCGGAGACGCGAACCCGGTTACCCAGGATTACGAGACTACCGCTCTTAACCACTACACCACACTGGCTCTTAATATTGTAATCAAATGATTGACCTGCAAATGTACCTGAGTTCTGATGTCTTTGGTTCAAGTTGGGGTATAAAAAATGCTCAAAGTAAAAAATGCTCAAAGTCTTCGCAGAGTTGTCTAACCATGTATAGGGGATGAGTGATGCAAGAATATGAATTACACTGTAGGGGGGAAACACTGAAGTTTTTCTCTGGGTCTTTTAGGTCATAAAAAGAAAGGGCATCTAAGGTTTTTTTTTAATTGAATATATATGAATATGATTCATACCCGAGGTTCCATTTTCTTTTTTGACATTTGCGTATTTGCTCCCCTGCCCCCCAACACGCAAAATGTGAAATGAGAAAAATGATCAATAATTATTGAACATAAGCAGAAGTGAAAATAAATAGTTTTTCCTTTAGAAGATTCTGATGCTTTGGGAAATGTAAAAAAATGTGCAGAAATAATTGGTGTGTTGATTTGTAGCACTGTGATATGTAAATAGTTTGTTTTTCATAAGATGCATTTTCCATTAAGGCTGTAGGTAGAAATAATTGATTTTCAAGGAAGTGCATGGCTTGTAGAGAAGTGTTTTGGTTTGTGGGATTTTAATATGGCAAGGAAGGAAAGTTACTACTGTTTATATATCATAGGGTTCTGGAAGGTTCAAATTACATAGGTCTCACAGGGAGAATACTTGTAATGAACAAGATGCTTTGGCAAAATGTAGGTCTTTCTTCTGAGAGTACAGACACTAAGAACTGAAAAGCTAATTTTAATGGTTTTCAACGGACTGTACAACCAATAAATAATATAAGGCAAACCCCCACCCCATTTATATGCGTTCAGTATGTGCATGGCCACACATACACACATCACTCCAAACCAGAAAGTGACCCAAAAATGTAAAAAAATAAATAAATCACAAAATGGTGTGGGTGGAGCAGTGTGTCTGCAGTTCTTTTCAATGGTGTTTCAAATATATGTGATTTCACTGATGCTCATGTTGCCTCAGAACATAACCCCCATGTAAATGAGGGGTTGCCTGTATTTAAAATGTAGAATTGTAGCCAACAAATTTGTCCTGTTACCACAAGGACTTCTATCTTTGCAATGGGACTTCCTCTTCCTCTGTTCTTCTTACATGCCCCCTCAAACTACTCCAGAAGGTTGAGGGTGCCCACAAAATAGATTTGAGTGTTTGTTTGAAAGGGTACACAGGAAGAAGAGAGGAAAAGGAAGCCGCATTGTGCAGGCAGAAGACCTTGTGCTAATGGGATGACTTCACTGCATACAACTGTTAAACTTTTGAATTGAAAGAAAAATGCATTTTATTACGTTTATGGGAAAATGCAAATGGAATGGAAGTCATGACCCTTCCCATTTTGTGTTTCACTGTTTCACCCCATATTCCTATAGTACAGGCAGTTGACCCTAAATAAATCACAGGTATACTTGGGAGCAAGTGTCTGCCGTCACAGATCAATAAAGCGTGTTTCCCCATTCCTGAGAGGTTTTGCAACTTGTAAGCCTGCAGTTCTTGGACATTGGAAGTACATCCTTTTCCCTCAACCAAGATCCCATCATTCAGGCCAAGGATTTTGCTGTGAAAATAGCAAATGGTTTCCTTAATTAAAACAGCAGCTTGCAAACAGAATAAATCCATGTGTGAAAAAAATAATCATATCATGAAGGGACTATTAAGCATGAATATAAATCCCCCTTAGTTACAAAGAGAGAACTCCATATCTTGTAGAAGTACTGAAAATACACTTCTGGAATTTCAATGGGACTGTTATGAATATGTGTGAAGCGCAATGAAGTGCTATATTACAATTCCTTGAATTGCTGTGGTGATGTTCTGGCATCTTTCAATCAGAGGTTATGTTAAGAAGAGCATCTCAGGTTACCAGACTCTCAAGTTAATGTATTTGACATTTCCCCTAAGGGGCTACATAAAATATTCCCACCTCTTTATGAATTAAGGAACATAAGAAAATGCCAGGGTTCTCAAATAAAAGGCAGTAACATTCAGGTATACATATAAATAATTTTAAAGTACTTGTTCTAGCGTTCACCCTTTTGTTTGTTTACCATGGGATTATAAGACTAGCAGAGGGAGCAGTTTGCCATGCTTTGCAAGAAAAGATGCAGGCAAGTAAACTAGAATTAAATTGTGAATGACTTTTCTTGAGTATGATAACAAGCTGAGGAGAATGCTCTCAACTATCCACACAGCGATCCTTTAAAGGAAGGACTAGTTTGGAGGACACAGCCAGATCACTATCCTGATATCAGGCTGTTTTTTCCCATAAGCCTATTTCAAAGTAGTGAGAGAAAGGAGTAAAAGAAGATAGCATTTTAGGAACAGTCAGCAACCATTGCTCTTCACCATCTCCTAGGCTTTTCCTCTAGGATGCTAGCAACCCATGTAACCATCCCAAACTTTTGAGTGACCTATCGTTTCCCATCTCATACGGAAATGCTGCTGTGGACGTTGCTTTTTTTACTATTCCTCACTTCAGCCAGAGGAATAGAAGGTTACCTTTGTTCTCTTGAGTTTTCTCTCGTGTTCTCTAGCTGTATGCCACACCTTCTTCTGTAAAATAAGATCCAATCTCTCACATAGATTAAGACTTGCTTTACAAAATTCCAGGTGACATGATAATATAACCTGCTTCCCCACACTCATTGTTTATCAAATGTATGGTGCTTTTGATGACAGCTGGTTGCAGTGGTCTGTGCAAGATCCTGTATGACAGGTATGAGGAAGCTATGGCCCTCCAGATGTTGTTGAACTCTTAACTCCTGCCATGTTATAACAGAAATTAGTATTGTTATTGGCAAACAGGTCACTTTGGATCGGAAATTACATCTTTTATTCATTTTTTATGGTGCTAATGTCAATATTATTTGTCAGGAATTTTATATCTTCTGGTCGCCACTCATTTGGTGATTTCTCAAGGATTGAAGGATGCAACTTGTTACTCTTTGGACTTAGGATTTTAAAAAGTTGTGTTTATTGCTATCTCTGAATAACTGACCCATGAGATACATGTTGCCAGGGGCAGCATGGAGCCCTCAGACATTGGATCTGTTTGGGGGCTGTTTGTGATTTATATGACCAAGCAATTTCATGGTTGTCACATTGCTACTCAATATTATTTTATCTGGTGAGGTTTATGAATACTTGATAAATTTTGTTTAAATATGAAACTTGTATCCCACTATAGAATATATTTTATGTTATTCATTTTTTAACTTTAAAAAAGCATGTACTTTTATTCTCCTTGCCTTTATGACTATTTTTATGGTGTATTTTACTTTGTTGTTTCATTTGCAAATATTATTTTTAATAATAATAAAAAGCTTCCCTTTCATGGCACCTTAAATTAATTGCCAGGCGCAGTTGCCTCACTCTTCTTAATAATAAGGCCAGCACTAATGAAAACCTGTCTGTCCAGCATGAAGGTTTCCTTATCAAAATAGTTTCACTGGATTTACAAGATGAGTATGGTGGTCATAATGTTTATATAAAAATAAACTTTTGGTTCTCATTTGATTGAAATATCCTGACTATGCCAACGAGAGAGACTGTGCGCATCTCGGTTTTTGATGGTATTATCAATGGCTGATCAAGACAAAGGCAGGTGCTACAATAATGAGCCTGTATGATCTGCTGAGGGAAACCTCGTTCGGATGTTCAACGAAGTACAGATGAAATTGGTGCCACGCAAAGATCACAAAATGGGATTACTACAGAGTAGCACTAGAAACATAAATGTTATGAAAGGCAGATACCTTTGGGATATGATAGGCCACAGACTTCCATGTAATCTATTACTCCCGCTGATAAAAACCTTTTGATTTGTGGGTTAAACCTTGAGGCTCTTCAAGTAACCTCATAAATATGCTAATCTGGTGAAATCAAGTAAAGCACAAGCACTATTGCAAAAACACAGTTTTTATTATTCCATAGCTTCCATGGTTTTATAGCACTAGCTTCATTCATAAAAATAACATTTGAAAATTGCTGTCTTTATATTTTGGAAACTGCTTTACCCTTTCCTTGGCATCTCTCCAATGTCATGCAGATTTTCCAAATGCATTAAGCCTGCAATTTACGAATATTTAACTTGTGTGTATTCAGTCTTATGTGCATAGCATTTTTAAAAAATAAAATAAAACAGGCAGGGTTCTGGGATGAAAGACACTGGCAATCCCATCTCCCATTTAATCCAATAGGTTTTGACTTTACACAATTTTGACTTTAGATGTGATCTGTGGAATGTAACCTCCGTAATTTGCAGGCTTAGTGTAGAATTATGAATGATTTCAATATTCAGGTAAAAAACTCATTTTAACTTTCTACATTTCCCAACCAACCTTTTCCAAACTGCAAGAACGCTTTGACAATTTGATTTTTAAAAGAGAGAGTTATATGTGTATTAAAAACCCCACATGTGATTGTTACCACTTTTATTAGGTCACTGCAGCAAACCATTTGTTTAATAAGTGTGCTGCTCTAGGATAGCTAGAAATTATATATACATGTGCACACAAACACACATATTTATATATAGTGCCTGCAAGGATAAACATTTTGAACTTTGTATGGGTCTTCCAGCACTGTATGTTATGGAATATTTTTAAACAAATATAAAACTCATCAGTTACTTTAAACTTTAAATGCAGTAGTAGGCTATAATAATGGAGAACTGTGTCTGTGGGTTCTGTTTTATAACTAAATTGTTTCTATGAAGAAGAATGATTTCAGTTTGTAAGCATTCAGACACCAGTCTGGGATTGCAATCAGGCCTTGGTGTGCTAATGTTCCTGTCAGCTTCAGAGCACCAGGGCCTAAGCACTTCTGGCATCATGAAACAGAGGCCTTGGAGGGGGGGGACCCACTTTGCACCTTACTTTTGGTCCTACTGAGAAATCTGATGTGGTATGTAGAGTGTCCTACTAAGATGGGGAAAACCAGGGTTCAAACCCTTTCATAATAGTTATGCTCACTAGGGGACCACTCAGTTGGTCACTAGAGCCCTTTTCAAATTAACTGTCTCCTCTTGTGCAGCAAACACATTGAAGGGGACTCTACCTTTAAAGGTAAAGGACCCCTGTATGGTTAAGTGCAGTCAAAGGCAGCACTCATCTCACTAAGGCTGAGGGAGCCAGCGTTTGTCCGCAGACAGCTTTCCTGGTCATGTGGCCAGCATGACTTAAACTGCTTCTGGCACATGGAACACCATAACAAGCGCCAAAGGACACGAAAACATTGTTTACCTTCCTGTCACAGCAGTACCTATTTATCTGCATGCACTGGTATGCTTTCAAACTGCTAGGTTGGCAAAAGTTGGGACAGAGCAACGGGAACTCACTCCTTCACGCAGATTCAAACTGCCGATCTACCTTTACCTCGACCTTTAATCCCACATTGACTGTCATCCATGAGTTCCCCAATATCTATATGATGGATGTGATATGTGAAAACAGAACCTGCCATAGGTTCTTCACCCAGATGGGAATCTTTGAATGTTCAGCATTTGTGATAATGTAGAGAGCATTTGTCTCTTTTTCAGATGTTGCTCCAAACATGTTGAGGTGGGTCAGTAGATGCTGTTTCACTTCCCCTCCTACACATTCTCCATACCTGTGGAAGGCATTTGCCTAAAAAGGGTTTATTTTAACCTCAAAAAATGGGACACAAGGGCAGTAGCACAGCTTAAAACAGTACTTTTTAATGACTGGCTTACGGAGCACCACAAGGTATTTTGTGTGGTCCCCCATCCACCCTGTTGCACCTGGTGGGAACTCTGCTCTACTCTGTTGAGAACAGATACCACAGAGATCACCCTCCCATTTACCACGTGTCTCAGATTTAATACAGAGCTGGTGGATGTGTCTATACACGTACACATATTTCAGCTGGAAATCAAACACTGAGGAAGAAGCAGCTCCACAACCCGCAACATGGCAAGGCATTTTTAATACTAGCCCATATTAGTGTCATGTGTTCTTAAATGAGTTCTTATTAATTGGATATTTCACATATAGTGAATTTTATTTTAGGTAAAACGAGGCAGGAAATTTTAATTTGTTCTTTTCCTGTTCCTCCAAATGAAAATGCCACATAATATTTTTTCATTTGCCTCTTGTATCTAATTGTTGTCTCTTGTACTTCTAAAGTTGAAAGTTTGTCTTAGTCAGAAGGGGTGATACTTGTTTTCCTTGGGAAAATATAGCAGACAATTGACACTAAAATGCGTTAATCTTAAGACTTTGTCAATACCAACTCCTTCTACGACAGAACATGCATTTTGGCTCTGTGGGAGTGCATAATAATTTTATCCAGGAAGAAATTCAATTACAATTTTTGATGATACTGTAAGAAGTAATAATTTTATAGAGTTTAAGTATCCATATCAGCACTCTCCAGGCAGTTTACTTTGCATTGTGCCCGACCGTATCATATTAAATATGTCATCAGGGCTCAGTGATTAGTAACCCCTCTGCTAAAGTTTTACTGTCTTTTTTTGTTTTTCCTATTTATAATTTCTTAATTTATTAACAATGAAAAATGAAAGAATGTAATTAATGAATGTGAAAAGATTTTTTTTTCTGTCATAACTGGTGCTGGCAGAAACATGTATTTTAGTGTGGAGGAAATAAAATAAAAACCTAGTCATCGAGAAGTATTGGAATGTTTAGAGCAGGCTTCCTCAACCTCGGCCCTCCAGATGTTTTTGGCCTACAACTCCCATGATCCCTAGCTAGCAGGGCCAGTGGACAGGGATGCTGGGAATTGTAGTCTCAAAACTTCTGGAGGGCTGAGGTTGAGGAAGCCTGGTTTAGACTTTTTGTGGATTGGAGTCATTTATTGTAAATCTGAAGTTTGAAATCTGGCTTATCATGCTTAACTTCCCTAAACTTGATTTGTGATCATGCCTGTGAGCATGTCCTTCACATTTATGATGGCCTGAACTACCATAGTATAGGACTGTGAGACTGTGGGCAGGAAGCTGAAGGGTTTTGGGGCACAAGTGGGTTTCTTCATCACTCCTTCCTGCTGAAGGTTGTGGACCAGGAAGAGAGAGGAGAATACTGGAAGTAAATCACTGGCCGCACAGGTGTTGTTGTCATGAAAGGTTTGGCTTCATAGAATCATAGAGTTGTAGAGTTGAAAGGGACCACGAGGGTCATTTAGTCCACCCCCTGAAATGCAGGCACCCTTTTGCTCAATGTGGGGCTTGAACCCACGATCTTGAGATTAAGTGTCTCATGCCTTACTGACAAGGTCTCCACTTCCTTGAGGAAGGACTTCTGGTAAGAGATGGTGTGGCAGACAGCAGAGCCAGACCAGTGTCCGGTGATGCAGTCGCTCAGAAATTCCACCAGAGTGCTGGAGCCTCTCTATGATTAAGCTACCAAGACAGCTAGCCAGAGCAGGGGGCAGGAGAGAGAATAATACAAGCAGTTTCTGAGGGAGTTTCTTAAATTAGGGATAGAGAAGGAAAGAGCTGGAGTTTGACAGGGACAGAGATAGGACTTGATTTGAAAAGTGAGGTAGGGATTAGGATAGGATTTGACAGAGGGAGAAATGGTTCTGATTTGAGTTTAACATCCATACTGAGGAGACTATCTATAGCACTATATGTAAAGGAAATTTATACTTGTGAAGAGGTCCATGGCCTGGGGCATGGAAGGCTGATTCAGAGTACATGAGTAAAAATTGTAGGGGAGGGAAACAACAGTGACCTTACTGTGTGTTTCTGCTATAGACTTCCAAGCCAGACTGAAAATTTGGGTGATACAAGGAATATTATTGACATTTTGGAGCTTTTGCAAACAAATATCAATACAAAAGCAGTGTTAATATTTATAGATGCGGAGAAGGCCTTTGATAACATCTCATGGAAGTTTATGAAGAAAAATTTGGAAGGGATGGGAGTGGGACGGGGGTTTGAGAATGGGATAGAGGCAATTTATTCGGAACAAAAGGCCAAATTGATAGTGAACAATGTGGTGACGGAAGAGTTCAAAATTGAAAAAGGAACACGACAAGGTTGCCCTATCTCCCCTTTGCTATTTATTTCGGTCCTGGAGGTGCTCTTGAATATGATTAGAGGAGACCGGTTGGTGGAAGGAATTCAGGTTGGAGCAAAACAGTATAAACTTAAAGCATTTGCAGATGACCTAGTTTTGACCCTACAGGAGCCAGAGTCTAGTACGAAAAGGGTATTACAATTGATTCAGGAGTTTGGTCGGGTGGCGGGATTTAAACTTAACAAGCAGAAAACCAAGGTTTTGGAAAAAAAATTGACACCTTTAGAATCAGAAAGGTTTCAGAAAGAGACAGAGTTAAATGTGGTTAAAGAAGTAAGATACCTAGGGGTAAACATAACAGCGAAGAATATGAATCTACTTAAGGATAACTATGAAAAGTGTTGGTCTGAAATTAAAAGGGATTTAGAAGTTTGGTCAAGATTGAAACTTTCCTTGTCAGGGCGAATTGCTGTCATAAAGATGAATGTATTGCCAAAAATGCTGTTTTTATTCCAGACTTTACAGATTGTGGATAAAATGGAGTGTTTTGGGAGGTGGCAAAGAGATATCTCCAAATTTGTCTGGCAGGGCAAAAAGCCCAGAATTAAGTTTAAGATACTAACTGATGCTAAAGAAAGAGGGGGCTTTGCCCTGCCAGACTTAAAGCTGTACTATGAATCAGCAGCTTTCTGCTGGTTGAAAGATTGGCTGCTTCTTGAAAACACTGATGTTTTAGATTTGGAAGGATTTAACAACGTTTTTGGATGGCATGCATATTTGTGGTATGACAAGGTTAAAATTCATAAGGCTTTCAAGAACCATATTGTCAGGAAAGCAGTGTTCAATGTCTGGATAAAATATAAAGACTTATTGGAAAATAAGACCCCAAGGTGGTTATCACCAATGGAAGCTAAGGCCCGGAAAAGACTCAATATGGAGGCCAAATGGCCGAAATATTGGGAAATAATAGAAAAAGATGGAGATAATTAGAGGTTGCAGAGTTTGGAGAAATTAAAAGATAAAGTGCGAGATTGGTTACATTATGCTCTGATCAAAGAAGTTTTTAAGTTGGATAAAAAGATAGGATTCCAGGTGGAAAAATCAAAGTTAGAAACGGAATTGTTAGAACCTAAGACTAAGGTACTTTCCAGAATGTATAATTTGCTGCTAAAATGGAACACACAAGATGAAATGGTCAAATCGGCTATGATAAAATGGGCACAGGACATAGGGTATAATATCATGTTTGCTGACTGGGAAAGGTTATGGACCACCGGTTTGAAATTCACGGCATGTAATGCCTTGAAAGAAAATATTATGAAAATGATATATAGGTGGTACATGACCCCAGTCAAGCTTGCAAAAATATACCATTTGTCTGATAATAAATGTTGGAAATGTAAAGAAACTGAAGGAACGTTCTTTCACCTCTGGTGGACCTGCCCTAGAGTTAAGGCTTTCTGGGAAATGATATATAACGAATTGAAAAAGGTATTTAAGTATACCTTCCCTAAGAAACCAGAGGCCTTTCTTTTGGGCATCGTCGGCCAGAGGGTGTTAAAGAAGGACCGAACATTTTTTATGTATGCAACAACAGCAGCAAGGATACTTGTCGCTAAGCACTGGAAAACCCAAGATTTGCCCACACTGGAAGAATGGCAGATGCAACTGATAGACTATATGGAGCTAGCAGAAATGACTGGCAGAATCCGAGACCTGGGAGAAGAGGCTGTGGAGGAGGACTGGAAGAAATTTAAGGACTATTTACAAAAATATTGTAAATTGCATGAATGTTAAGAAAGATGTAAGATTATCAACAATATGGCACCAATAAGTTAGTTAAAATGAATATGAAGATAAATGAAAATATAAGAAAAGATAAATTTTGGATAAATATTATGTTAAAATTAAGCTTTTAAGGTTTGGGTTAAATTATCTAAAATTAGGGATACAATATTAGAAAATTACAATATAAGAATTGAAACAAGGTGATAAATTGCTGGGTAAAGCTCGAAAATTTGGAATGCAGGAGCGAGAGATGCGAGGAAGTCCAAAGAAGTGAAGAAAATGTGGATACTGGAAAAATTATATGTTATTTTGTTTGTTTTTTCTATTGTATTAAGAAAATCTTTAATAAATATTTTTTTTAAAAAAAAGAAAGAAAATTTGGGTGATGCCTTCCTAGAGAAGATTACGAAACATTAAAAAAGAGGGATTGGGTATAGACCGAGGCTCTGAGATTACATCCACAAACTTCTTCAGTAATCTATACTCAGAGAGCCAGTGTGGTGTAGTGGTTAAGAGCGGTAGTCTCGTAATCCTGGGTAACCGGGTTCGCGTCTCCGCTCCTCCACATGCAGCTGCTGGGTGACCTTGGGCCAGTCACACTTCCTTGAAGTCTCTCAGCCCCACTCACCTCACAGAGTGTTTGTTGTGGGGGAGGAAGGGAAAGGAGAATGTTAGCCGCTTTGAGACTCCTTAAAGGGAGTGAAAGGTGGGATATCAAATCCAAACTCTTCTTCTTCTTCTTCTATACATCATTTATTCATTAGTAGTGTATTTGGTTGCCTTTTGATATGATGAAAATTCACATACTTACCTGCTTATGAAATAACTGAGGTTAAAATATTTTCATATGACTACCATGGTATAATCAACTGGACTGTGATTATTGATTGCAGTAGTTTTCCTTGATAATATATTTGTATATGTGTGTAATGAACAGTTCAAATGAATGCTGATACCATAAGTGAAAATTATTGTCATTATACAGAATGTAAAATGGCTTTTAAATAATAATAACTATGATAGAACTCTGTTGGAAATTGTTTATATTTTATCTGTATTTTATCTTCCCATTTAAAACTAGTACTCTGAAGAAACCCTACAGACTGAAATATATGTCTTACATCATTGGTTTATGTAGCCCCAAATGGTCCCTCCTGTCTAATGACAGATCTCCAAAGCCTTAGGCAGAGGTCTTTTCTAGTTCTGCTGCCTGATACTGGTTTTTAACTGGGGGAAATTATTTCTGCAGTTCACGTGCGTTTCTTTGACTGTTTTCATGAAGCTGTAAGCCAGAGCTTTCCAAACTGTGTGTCGTGACTCGTTAGTGTGTCAGCTGCAGTGTGTAGGTGTGTTGCGGGAATGTTCCCCCACACTCCTCCCAGGGCTTGAAAGGAGTTAGCTTAATCTCTAGTTTGCTAGTAAAACTGTGTCACGAAATGATGCATGTCTAAAAAGTATGTCACCGATATTAAAAGTTTGGAAAGCTCTGCTGTAAGCCATCAACCATAGCTTACCACGCACAAGCAAATCACTCACTTTTCATTCACGGCAAGAGGAAGAGAAGGAAGAGAAGGAGCCGCCACTGGAGCTGAGCCGCACTCAGCTCTGTGCTTTGCCTCCATGTTTTTTGGGCATGGGGGACGGCAAAAGGACCCAGCCCCCAGGAGCTGGTGCCTTTGGTCCCAGGTAAGCCCCTGGGCTTAATGATTTCATCCATGATAAATTAGTCTCTGCCTGACACTGTGTTGCAACATCTAACATCCTGTGATACTATTATCTGTGGAAAGTGAAATTATGAAGAATTATATGTATTCCGTACTTGAATTAACAATAATTTCCAGAGGTTTTTTCTATAGGGCACATGAGTTGGGAGACAGGAGAAAAGACTTAAAGCCCCATCCACTCACTTTCCCTCTGCCTCCCTTCCGGCCCCATCCATTCTTCTTTTCTGTTTTGTCATTCAGACTGCAAAACTGAGAACAGGTATTATTTTATTGTTACTCTGTGTAAAAAATAAACTGGGAGCCTTTTTTTTACTGAAGAGTGGGAAATAATGCTTCAATTAAGTAAATAATCAAGCCACTTTCATTAGGAAAAAGTTGAGGTGCAGAAGCCGATGCAGTATTTAATAATCCCCCCAAAATTGCTGTGCACAAAATTTGATGCTAAGAAGGTACACAAGGAAATATGGTGGCAAGGCAGGAAAAGGAACAGATTAGGATTAGAATATTTGGTTGTGGTGCAACCAAGGAAGTAAATTATTCCATGACTATCACCTTTAAGTGGAAATATTCTCATGTAAGCAACTTGTGCAGTACTTTTTTGCAAAGTAATTGAAAACAGAATTACTGAAAGTTACTGCATATATACTACAAAACACTGAACCAGGTTGACTCTAGGGATATCATTAGCTGGTGCAGTTTTATTTTTGTTTTTTAAATGTTAAATATGTATTGAAAGTAGTTTTTTTTTTAAAAAACCAACAACTAAGGATGTGTTGCAAAGAGAAGACTAGTGTAAGCTATTTTGAACCTTCCAAGAGACCTATATTCAACCATGGTTTGGAAATCTGTGATTGCCAACTGTCTGTTAAATCCAGTCTGCAGCAAGAAGAGTAGAGCACTATTTTTTGAAAATGGCTCTGTGCATGCAGATGAACCTGGGAGCAGAACTTGCCTGTATTGTCATTTGCATGCATGCCTTTTGTTCCTCATCTAGCAAGAAAGCTATATGTAGAAGCCTCTTTTCATGTGTTGGATTGAAATATCTTACAAGCTTCTTGTATCCCATTTTTAAAAAATGTAGTGATCAAAGACAAATGTCAGGATCAAGATTTCATTGTTCAATGATGTAAGCTGGAACGGGAGGAGATGACCAGGGTAATGGGGTGTGTGATATCACAGAAGAAAAAATGTGTCCTTTCACAAAATCAGAGGTTTTGAGGAAGTGGGGGCTTCATGCGGTGCTGGCTGGGAGAAGACTACGCTGAGAAACAGGGGAACATGACTGGCTGCTGCTTGGTAACCAAGCTTGCTGAAGTTATGAGATGAGCAACAAGAAACACTCTTGGAATGTAATGTTCTGAACTCAAAACCCAGGTTGTAAATATGTGTAAAATAAATCATATTTCTTAAAGACACTAGTCTCCAGTATGTCTCATTCCAAAGGAACAAAAACCCTGGTTAAGTGCCAAGACCCCTGGCATTTTGCTATTGCTTGGCAGAATTAGGGTGGTGTGTAACAATATATTTGTTTTTTCTGAATTATTTTATTTGCTTTGTACTAATTTAACAATCTTAATTAACCAGCATGAAATACGTTTTGTGTTTTGTCACCAATATTCCCTCTTTCCCTTCCATAATTATAAGTCCCTACCCCTGAATTATTTCCCCAAATATCCCTCCAAATTCAGGCAAAAACAAAAGACTAGCCCTCATATTATTCCTAAGTAAGTGTGCAAAGGATTGTAGCCTTAATATCATAACATATAGCTGTTAAAATTATGTTCTTACCCAAGTCAAATACTGTATATTGAATTGGGCTTAGGTTCGTATATAATACATTCATGTTTCCAGTCCATCCAGCTCTTAATCTGGAGTTAATATATTAGGCAGGACAAGTTTGTTTGTTTGCTAAAATGTATACACCACTTGATTGGAAAAAAAAAACCCTCTCAAAATGGTTAGACTTGATGGATTGGTAACATAATTTGCTTACATAATGTAGGCCTTAGAAAATGATGTATATTATCAACAACAGGTTGACTTCAGCCATTCTGCTTTCATTTAACCAACTAGACAGAACAGCCTCAGTAAAAAATGACCATGTTTCCCCCCCCCCCCCCCCACTTTCTTTCTCTTTTCAGATCGCATTTTCACAACACAATACCATCATGGACCTGGTACAGTTTTTTGTAACCTTCTTCAGGTAAATTTTCCACTCTCAACAATTCTACAATTGATATATGTGAAGTTATGTGATGTTCTAACTTGGATATTTTACCCCTTTTGTATAATTCTGAAAAACATCATAGACCACACAGTCTGCATTATGCAGGTACTGAAGTACCACAGCTCCCCCACCCCCTTTTGGTGATTTGACTTGTGAATAGTCACACTCACATTCTGACAGCTCTCTTCCCATATTTAAGGTTAAGTATTTTTTCTAACATGTGAAACTGGAATCATAACAAGTATGAATTACATGGCTCGCTTCTTGATTATCTTTGCTTGTGGTGCTCTTACTTGGGTTTGATTGCAAGCTTTTTTCCCCCTGAATGGTGAGCCTCCTTTCAGGAAAGGAACTTAAACTAGGGGTGAACCAAACAGCCACTTCCAATCTCCCACCCTATTTGCAGATAGTAAATTTTGGCTGTTTTCAGTTTCATTTTGGGCAGCCAAACCACTTGAGGGAGGGAGCTTACAGTTGTGGCTGAGAGCTGTTTGGTTTGTCTTTCTCTTCTTCTCTTAAAGCCCTGACTTTGCTGGCAGCTTTTGCAGCAGAGCAGCAAGAGGACTCGAACTGCTGCTACTCCCATTCTTCCTCTCCCCCCTCTGAAATTGTAACCTCCTTCCACTGCTCCACTGTTTTGATGAACCAATGAGTAATGATAAACCATTACTATGATTGGTGCTAACATATTTTAACCATGATGAAGTCATGTGGGGGGAATTAATATGAGAGAGCAGGTAAGCACCTAGTGCAGCAGCTTACTCTAGACCTCTTAACCATAGATTGTGATCTGCACCAGCCCAATGAGCCCTTTTAATCTGCTTTGGTTCTGTTTTGTTTTATACACACACACACACATATACATATATACACACACACACACATATATACATATATATATATACACACCTACATCCAATGTATGTGTGAGTAAATCTTATTTCACAGTTCATTTTGGGAACAAAGAAGGGATTGCAGATAATGGATAATAATCAACTAAGACACACTTAAATTACTTGTCTATTGATTTAAATGTGTCCATTCTGAGTATGAGCAGTATTGGATGTCACCATTTAGCTTCAAAGACTGTATGACAAGTATAAACCCTTGTCTATTAAGTTTTCACTAATAACTTTTTATTTTGCATATCATGTATTTTCAAATAGAGTGAAAATACTACAATAACACCAAAATGCATTTCAACTTGGTTTAAATGTTCATTTATGTTTTAGATTTTACATTACGAATAATTACACATGTCACTTTTCCAGAGTAAGTGGAATTTATAGCCTTAGTTGTGCAAATGTCCTTGACATTTCATTCCACACGGAAAGCCCTTTCATTAAACACTCCATCCCCCTTTGACTCACTGCTCTCCTATCCCAATCAATGAAATGGTGGAGCAAAAAAAGGGGATCTGTAATTCTTTTTAGCTTGATTCTTGGCAATGGCTTAACAGATTTACATTCTACCATTTGTGAGTCTCTGGGACAGATATTTATTATTAATGCATCTGTGAGTCTGATGGAAATAAGTGTTTTGACAGTTAATAAGTTGGCTTAATGTAACTAATAAAGCTGTTTCCTTAAAACAAAACAGAAACACTTGTATATATTAGCTTTCTCATACATTTTTTTGAGAGTGGGGCTTGATACTCAGAGTTTGAAATCCTGTTGTTTGCCATCCATTTTCTCATAGCAGTCTTACTTGGGAATGAGCAATTAACATTTCTTTGCTTGGAATGCCAAGATAGCTTGCATCCCTCAGGTATTCCCTGGAGCTCCTTTAGAGGTGCATTTTCTCGGCAGCTGTGTAGGAATGGTTCCCTACCAGCACCTTTTATATACTGTATTCTTTTATGACTTGCAACAGGGATCTTATATTGGCTTGTGTGTATTTTCTTTGTTCTTCCTTACAGCTTTGAGGAAATAATGTTTAAATAAGTTATAGAATTTGAAGCTGCTTCTTCCTTTTGCTTAGGACAGGCCCAAGGCTGCCCAGTGTGAATTATGAGATTGTGCCCACCCCGCTTTATTCCATGTACAGAATCGAACTAGACTAGCAGTTGAATGTTACTTCAACTCTGCTAATACACTGCTTAGGGGCCATGGGGCAGGCCATGGGGCGCACACACAGCTCTGTTTTTCAACACCTCTTCTGCTCCTCACATCCCAGCAACTATTGGCTGGGGCAGCCACCTCACTCTGCCTAATGGTTGGGCCAGCCCTGTACAGACTCTTCACTGTAGTTATCTGTTGCTTTTAATGTAATGCACCTATCTCCCATACTGATCATCTTGGACCTGGGTGGCATTAGCACTGTCTAGGGATCCAAGACACGAACTTTACTTTCTTCATAGAAATGCTTTGAATTATATTGGTCCAAGTGCTTGCTTGCCTTGTGTGCTGCCTGTAGCCTTATATTGGCTTCACTACTGTTCCCTTTCCCCATGGAGGTGGAAACATCTAGGGGTCCTGGTCTGAGCCAAATGCTTTAAAACTGGCTGAATTTGCCACATGGCTAAATTTACCACTTTTTTCCTTCCTGTGTTATTACTTTTGTCATTTTATTTTATTTCATGGTGTGTGCATTTTCTAATTAGCTAAATAATTAATTGTAGTTTTCTAATTAATTAATTGTAGATAGATTACAAAATTAATTGTAGAATGATAAATACTTAATCCTAGATTGCCTACCTGATTAACCTGGGTTTGCTAATAGATTAACTCCCCTTGCCGCGCAACAATCAGTTGACCCCAGCCTTTATTTCTTATCTCCACAATCAGATGCAGCATTTAAATGACCTTTCCTTGCCTCCATTAATGTCAGTGGTTAGCCCCTAAGAAACTGCAACCACAGGCTATAGTCCAGATCAGAGTAGAGGCAGTGGCAAGATATTTTAATGGCTCGTTTCCCCCTGCCAATTCTCCAGCTTCCATATTAGGTTCCTGTGAATCATGCCACTCCAGACTCCATTAGCAGACACAGGGGACAACATCTGGTAGCCATTTGAGTGTGGCAGCCTAAAACATACAACACCTGGTTGTCATTTTGAGTGTATTGTTTACTTCTAGTGGCCATTTCTAAAAGAGAGGATTAATTAAATAAATTGAATTTTATTCAAAAAAATCAAAAGGAAACAAAACAAATAAATTAGAACAAATAAAATAATATTGGTGCAGAACCCATAATCATAACATTTAACCACAGCAGAGAGTTCAGCTCCTGACACAAACTTTGCCATGGCGACTGCAGCTGCACAGAGAACTACTGCTAACCCTTAAGGAAGCTTCGCAGGTGGACACCTCCAAGGAGATTCAAGCTTTAATTTCATTTGTAGTTCCAGCCCTGCAGTCTGCACCTCCTCAACAGCCACAGCTGCAATAGAACCATCCATCTGCTGAAGCGCAAATGGTTTCTAGGCCAGAGACCAGAAGGTGCATCAACCTAACAATGGTACGACTCTTATAGGAAACAGACAATACCTCTTCTGGGGCAACAGACCACACCCAGACTATGAGTGATAATGAGGATGAATGGGGCGAAGAGTCTGATACAGAAGATTGCTCATTGCACTGGCCATTCCAACAGCAGCGCCACATGGCATTGCTGTGCAAGGTCATGTCAGTGTAGAATAAATCACCCAGCAGACATTTCTGTGCTACCTACCTCAAGGAGTGCTTTTGTGGTGTGAGAAAGTACACATGAAGTGAGAATCCATATCAGCCCACCCCATCTTTAGGAAAAGGTTCAAGGCCAAATGGCTATAAAATTGCAAAGCTATGACATGCACAAACAGTTACTACATCCTGAACCAAGCGATAATGGACAAGCTAAAGTTCCCAGTTATAGATGGCCCCATTGTGGCTCTTCTGCCTAAGACAATGAATTTCTAAGACTTGGATGTGCAACAGAGTGTAAGCTGGGTGTGGAGTTGAGAAGGTTACATTAAACAACAGGCTTGTTCCTTAAAACATCATGTCCTGCATCAGCCTTTGCCCTCTCAACTCTCCTATGGCTAGATGACTTCTAGACGACCCTCAGCAGGATCCTGACAGACTACTAAAATGTAACTCAATACATGCTTTAAATGTATGTTGGAGATCATGAGCATGACTTTTGGGCAAAGCCACACCCCAGCATCTCTGAGTCAGAAATGAAGCATATGGCATAAAATATTGAATTCAAATGCTGTTTTTGAAGAAACAAACACAGTGATCACCAGACCAATCAAATAAACAAATACATTAAAGCTTTTAATGTGTTGAGGAACAGTTACTCATGGTTGCATGCACTTTGTTTTTTAACAGTTCAGATTTTCAGTAACGAAAGTATTATTTCTGTAAAACTAAAAGAATGATTTGACAGCAAGCCATCAGAACATATTTCCATACTGTGGCTTAGTCCTGGAAATATGAAATAATAACCTTTTACCATACCATGTGTAGTGTTGTATTCACCACTGACAAGTTACAACCAGTTTCCATATCCTGGATTAAGAATAACATCTGGCACTAATCCTTTGAATAATGATCCACATGATTGTCCACTTTAAAGCGCCAGACATGGCAGCAAGGAGCAATCTTTCTTTCTCACTCACACCCGGAGAGAGAGAGAGAGAGAGAGAGAGAGATAGAGAGAGAGAGAGAGCGTCTTTGGTGCAGATAGCAGGATGGTGCTAAGAGAGAAGGAGGTTACTTCAGACATGCACACAGAAAGTGGACATTCTGCAGAGAGGAAAAAAAAGGAGAAGTTACATAGAAAGGAGAAGAGTAAGATAGTTGACAAAGGGCCATAGGACCACAAAGACCTGCTGAGTTTCTGCCTGTTGCCATTACTGCCCAACCTATTATGATTTTCCTCCTTAGGTAGTAGCAGGTTAGGTGTTTGACTGGTGATGGGAGGAGCCTGAATTCCAACTCCTCTGCAGTTACTGGAAATCAGATGGCTTGGATCACAGGCAGAGAAGCTGTGAACAGGCAGGCCTGCAAGTGGCAGATTTGAGCCATGAGTATCATGGGAACAGGGCTTGTACATTCACTATAAAATAGACAATGGGGGAAGTTTGAAGAATACCTTTATTTTGAAGTGCTTTTATTATAAAATCAATTTGTTCATGTCATCCAATAAAAATACATTACACAGTGTGAACATGTTGATTTTATAATAAAAGGGTTTGCATAAAATGGCAATACGAGCTGGTTAATATGTATGAATGTAGTAGCATAGAGAGGAAAAGCAGTAAAGCTCAAAATGTGTCAGGGCATTTTCTAAAATGAAAAGGCTACAGGATCTTGGAATTTCTTCGTCTTTTTTCATGAGCTAGTATGTAGCTTTTGAGCTTCTTGATTGAATTTAGGATCAGCCTTCTAATGTTCATACTGCAGCTCAGGCATGACTTTAATGTCCATATAGAGGTCTAGTTTACAATGGCACGACTGCATAGCTTTCTGATTACATTTTATATTCATAAATCAATTTAAGTGAAAACAACCTACAATCAGACTCTAAAGGACAGTTTGGAAAGAACAACAGGTAACAAAATGCAGAAAGAAATCTAAGGCTGCAGTCCACATACTGTCTACTCATGTGCAGTCACATAATGTAGCCTCATAGATTTCAGTGGAAATACAGTGGAAATTTGCTGCATAAAGTAGGCTGTGAGCTGTGACGAAATAGTCTGATTTAATTGGTAGCTGATATAAAATATGATAGCTGATACAGAATAACACTGGACAGTTGCGCCTACTATTGCACCCTCTTCCTGGAAGCAGAGATATCTAGAGGTGATACCCTTAAATACTCACCAGAGCCAAGGTAGTGAAACCAGCTGTGGAATGGTTGAAACCTGGGAGCTCAATTCTGTGGACTCCATGAGCAGGGTATGGGGCATAGGCTTGGGCACTAGCATAGCCAGGTGTCAAAATAGAAGATGAACAGCTTTCCCTCCCTTTTAAGCTTCTTGTAGGTTATCCAAGCGTAAATTATTGCATGTACTACTTCTGATATGGAAATTAATAGCCATATGTATTGTGGAAGGCATACTAAATGTATCATGTGAAGGACAGGGGTGCATTTCTGTTTAACATCTTGTCCTTTGGGGAAGGAACACATTGCATGCACTAGCTTCCTGAAGCATTTATGTGGAATAAAGTAGACATTCATGCAGCCAGTCACACATTATGTTTTAAATCAACTTCATTTATTTGAAGAAATATAAAATATTTTATCCGTCAGCATAGGCACAGAATGTAATGAAAGTCTTTTCCAGGAGTAACAGAAACAGAATCACACTTAACGGGTCAGAAGTTTTATTTATCCTATAAAGAACTATTTCCGTTTTTTAAAAAAATTAAACCACCCTGACTATAAATCTTTTTTATTTCTTCTTTGAAATAGATGAAAGGAGGTACTGCAGAGTTACTAGAGTTCAAATCTAGAACTTTATTAGGCCATATACTATAAGATGTTTACAGAGTATTTGCTTTCATTTGAGAGCATGTTGTTAAATTGTGAGAACTTTGTCACTGTATGTTAAGCACATGCTGTCAATTCAGCTTTTTCTGGCATATGATGCATCCTTTACCTCACATAGGATTAAGTACCAAAATCTATTCAGATTATGCATGATTTTCATGTGTTTGACATGATAGAGAATTTGGTAACATAAATATTGTCAAATCCAGTTGAATTTCTAAAGAGTAAAATCCACTGATTAGTCCTTCCAGTCATCTTTCTCTGTGGTACAACTACTGACCAAGAAGGTCATGGCTACCAGTTATTCTCTGTAGAGGGAATGTGTCTTAGGTAGTCTCATGGGTCATCCAAGTACCAAAATGGCTCCAGGTTTGAATATATGGAGCACAATCTGTGCCTTCAAACTAAGGACCAGTGGGCTTTCTATGGTAGAATGGTAGATTTGCCCACCTTGTCAAGTTTTGGGTGGCATTTAGTTGGGTTGAAACAAGTTGGTTTATAGGATGAAGTTACCTGTAATAACTGTTTTTGAATGATATTACTAATCTTGTCAACTGTGGACATCCGTCCATTGTCAGCTCTTACTGTGTTACGGTGGAATGAATACAAACAAGTATAATTCCTAGGCACAATTTATAGGAAGTAAAGTGGCTAAGTGGCACTGTTCACAGAAGTATAAGCAATGGATATAAATAGACTTATATCTTCTATGCAAAACAGCACTGTTCTCTATATGGTGTGTTTGAAATGAATTTGGGTTCTGCTACTTAATTTGAGAATTCCACTTCAGAAGCAAAACCACACATTATCATTTAAATGGCTTTTGATTGCACTTGCATTTTAATAGTTTATTTTATTTTATATAACCCATGTTTGAACTTTGCTTACATTTATGGCTAAAAAGTGGTGTTTTAATGCCAGTAAAGAGGAAGGAGTTGCAAGTGAGCTAATTATAGATAGTCCACCTGAGTATGGTTATATTAGCATAGTAATAATATGATGAGATAGTAGCAGTTTCATGAAGATACTAAATAGCATAGAGCACTGAGCTGCCTTACAAACCAGTCCCCCTGTATCCCCTTCTGAAATCAGTCCTCCAGGAAGAACTGGAGCCACATAACATTGTGCTGTCATGGCCCAAAACAGCCAAACTGTCTAGCATGCCATATTCATTAAGTCTGCATGCACACGAAAGCTCATACCAAGAACTAACTTAGATGGTCTTTAAGGTGCTACTGGAAGGAATTTTTTCATTTTTTTCAGTTAGTTCTTGATTTCTTGCTTTGGCATGAAGGTTTATAGATAGATATCCACTGACATCTCTTGAGCTCTGCTTAGATGAACAACTTCAGATGCCATGTCACTGTACCTTCTTTTCTTTACACTGTTGAATCGTACAAGTTGTGAAGAGGTGATTGCTCAGCTTCAACTGACATCCTGTTCTGTGATACTCATGCCTTGCAAATCATATTTTCAAAATAAGTGAAAGAATGTGGCATAGTTCATAGGAAATCAACCACTAAAATAATTCTTGATGAGCAAAATATCAATCACATCTTATTATTCTAGTTGGCTCCACAAAGTGCAGGAATCCTGTTCACATGTATATCTGATTTGCTTCCCCAATTAAATATGTTGCTGAAGTCTGTAATTACTTGATTTGAATATGAATTTGTCTGCCTACAATGCTCACATATATTATGAGTTGAGTGCCATTTCCTCAAGGAAATAATCTCCAACCTGGAATAGTAAATGAAATTCTGCACATGTATAATTAACATTAAAGCTGAACAAACTGCTTGGTAGGTGCATGAAAAAAACTTAAAATATTAACCTCTTAATCTAAAGGAAGCACTTTGTTTACTGTTTTGAAGTATATGTGACCATAGAAACTAGTTAAGCAGCATTTTGTTTGGCAAGTATCTTCTTTATTTAGGTTGATCAATTATTTTGATTATTTCTTGTAAACTTTGTAAAAGTGGGCTGTTGTCTTTAATTCATCTCTTTCTAAGTAACTTTCCATCATGGCTTGTGCTGTAAAATGGGTGCCAGGGAGATGAAATCAAACTACTATTCCTGAGAGGCAAAATAAGAATGCCTCTCAACATGCATGTGCAAACATCATAAGCTAGAGAGAACTCTCAGCAAACATTAATTTTTCACCCCAAGAGTCATCTGAAATTTTCATATATAAAAAGCCAATTCTAAATTGAAGAATGGAGAATTTGCCTTTCGCTATTCCCAATGCCATTGTCTGTTGGAAAATTCAGGACAGACTATAAGAAGTAGTTATTCACACAATGCATAAACTTTGGAATTTGCTACTGTAAAATATAGTTAATGTTTGTCACTTTACCTTTTTCATTCCATCACAGAAAAAACCCTCTGCAGGTTGATTTGTTGATTTGCAGCAGAGCTTACATATTTTCTAGTTGAAAATATTGACAGGCCTGTTTCCTGTTCTTGTGCTGTGCAAGATGCATACTGTTGAAATCTCTGTAGAATTTATTCACAAGATTGAATGAGATGTTAAAAAATGATTCAATTCCTTGATCAGAATTAAATTAAATGTTGTTTTCTTTAAGCAGAAAAGCAAATTTGAGAAATTCCAATATGCATCGAGGAAGAGCAACATATCCATGATGTCAGATTCCTCCATTTCAATCTTGCTGAGCTGTAGCTTTGTGTTGTTTTTTTTGGCAAATCATGGTCTCAACTATACTTTTATATATATGATTAAATGACAAGCAGTGATTTTTGTGTGTGACACTGCTGCCAATATGTTGGCTTTGCCAGATTTAAAAGCCTCTATTGTTTGGAAGCTGAACAACCCACAATGATGCAGATGTAATCCTTGTAGACCTAGGTCTGAGTTGAGTCTAGACATATGGCCAGATTTATTTGGATGTCAAGAGAGACAGTCTCAGAAATTGCAAGGCCTCCTCCTGCTGACTTCAAGGAAGGGAGATGGTGTAGTCTCCATGATTAACACAGTAACAAAGTCACAGTAACTACATATGTGCTTCACATCACCATTCTGTTTGTCCTTGTCCTGAGCCACCTGGTAGCAAGTCCCTCTGGAGTGCACAATCCCACAGTAGATACTAGTGCACAGTCTGGCAGGGCAAAGTCCATGGTCCAATCAAGCCTGGTTCCCATCTCTGCAGCTGATCCAGGGGTCAGGGCACCTGGAGGCCAGTCCCACACATGCATAGTCTCAAAGAGCTCCCTAGAACATCCAAGCCATGGTCCAACCCACCTGGGAAGTTAAGCAGACATTAGTTCTGCTTCCACTTTATACTTTGCATGCTGACTGCAACATCTGGGCTAGTTGAAGCATGCAACCCACACCTCTTCTGAGCCTACTCCACCTGAGAAATCACACACCACCTTCCATAGCTTGCAATACCCCCAGGTAGTGAGCTGGGCTGTAGGCTCCTGCCTGCCTCAGCTTCTGCCTCCTAGAACATCCCTCCAGCTCCTCTCTATGCCTCAGAGCCCACCATGGGTCCTGCTGTTCTGTTTCCTATGTACTGGCCCCCATCCCCTTGCCATCCTCCATCACCTTGTGAGTACTTCCTATATCATGCTCAGGTAATCTATAGTGTGGTTGCAGATTCTATTAGATCTTGTTGCTGATAATTCTGATTTGAGTTGGTGCTATAATTTAATTAAGCTGCATTTTTATGAAGTAGGTGTTTTTGTACCTTAACAGCTCAGCTATGTTGAAAGGAGAGGTATTGACCAGCTGTTTGTATGCTGGTTCCACATTAAGACTTGAATGAAACGTTGAGTTTTGGAAAGCAGGTGCCTGGAATCTGATCCACCAATAAGAGGAGGAGACCTTTTAAGCAGCTGAAAATTGTTTAAGAATTAGTTCATTCCCTTGGCTATTGTAGCAGAAGCATCTTTTCTCAGCCAGCAGTGAGATAACGATGTTACGTTCCTGGGATTTTGACTTCCAGTACTTTACACATCAGTCATGATATAATCTGCTTCCAAACTACTACCAGTAGCTGTGATTCACTCACTCTGCTTCTGTCATCAACCAGTCCCTCCAAGATTCTTCACATTCCCAACTCCAGAAAATCCAAGCATAAAATAAATGAGAATCAATTAAGATTGTTTGTGAGGTGAAATATTCTTTCTTATCCTTTCACATAGAATCCCTTTGCATGCATGCAAGTTACAAACAGTTTAGGAAGTTCAGGTTGCAGCTGCTGCTGTTGTTTTCACAGCAAGGATAAGCTAATGATAATTATTTAATCACGTTAGAGAGCTTTTCATATATTAAGTATTTTTATAATACTGATCCAGGTTAGCATTCACAACAAAGTCAAAATGAGGCTGAACGAGTAACAAATCCAAGATCATCTAACAACTTTATTATCTCTAATACATTTTACAGCAATGCTTGTATACAGATAAATTGAGAAAGTAGTATCTCTGTCACTCAGTTTTACTGAAGTTTATACTAGCACCAAGCCTTCAACATAATGTCCTCTAAGTTGCAGTTGTTTTGATATTTCTATATAAATCAAATAGAATGGAATGTATAAAAATTTTCTTTGAAAATAAAGTTATACATTGATCAAACTAATACAAAAAGCCTTGGAAGTATGTGAAATATTTTATGCATGGAAAGATATGGAGCCATTTATGAATAAAAAATATTTTCCAAATAAAAAGGCTTATAGGTGTTAGGATTTGATTTTCTGTTAGTATTTTATCTGACCTTTCTTGAATTTCTAATGTTCATTACTCAAGTATATTTATACAAATAATTGTTGTGAAGTGTGTCTGTGTCTGTACAGGCACATAAATATTTTAAATTGGCATAATTAAACATGAATACTAATTCAGTTACAATGGGCAAATGATCTATAACAGCTGGAATTCATTACAGCCTTGAGTAACAATACTGTATGTTGTCTGCTGAGGAAATATAGTGATAATGAATAGAGTTCTACCATATATCTTGTTTTTTTACCCCTCATTAGCATACCAGAGCAGAATATGCTGTCATGATAGTTATGAAATGCTTTGAAAGCACATATAGTAAACTAAAAAGGGAAACCAATGATTGAACACTTTTGCTTTTGATCAGGAAATGGCAGCACCAAATTTTTAACTAATGTGCTTATTATTAAGTATTCTGATGGTTTGCTGCAGTTTTGTGCATTGAATGATACATGTGCTATTCTGAATGTATTCTAATTAGAAACATAAAATATAATCAATGCGAGTTTCAGCATTTGTTTCAATGGGTGATAGGTTGAAACTATCTTCATCACTTCTGTTGCTTGCAAATAAAGCATCCTATCACTTCTTTATTTTATTTGTTTAAGGCATTTGTATACTGCTTAATGTCCAAGATTTCTAAGCTGTGTACATAAAATATTTTAAAAATACAGATAATATGAACAGTTAAAATTTATCATAAAACAGAAGATGGCTTCAAAATGTTTGCTGAAATAGGAAAGTCTTCATCTAGTGCTGGAACTTCAGCAGGGAGAGAGTCTGTCAATCTCAGTCAGAAGGTGCAAGGGAAACACAACAGTCCATGGCATTAATATTAAGATGGTGAATGATAGGCATGTGTATTTGGGAATCCCTCTGTTAAACCATCACCCACGTGGTTGCCAAAACACACTCTCCCCAAATGATCCTTAGGTGGAGTCAAACCAAGCCCTGTCCAGTGTGCATAGCTGAATCCTCCCAGGCTAGAAGTATGTAAGACATAGATTATAGAAAAAGAAAATATTTATTGTAAATATGGTTTTAACAATAAAGCACAGCATGCAGATACAGATAAAAGGTTCATTCAAATAAGTTGTACTCTGAGTTTGCCTATTGAAATTAATAGATCATGGTCATATTTATTATTTTTATTTATTAAATTTCTGTTCTGCCCTTCATCAAAGGATCACAGGGTGGTTTGCAATATAAAAATGCAAAAATGCATAACAAACAAAAGCATTCATTAACTCAAAACAGTTGTTAATTCAATAGGTCTACTCTGAGTAAAGCCTAGTGGACTACCAGCTATAGGCTGGCTTTATAATGAATGATTTTAACAACAATAAGAAAAGTTTTTTTCAGTCCCATCTAACACCCTATAGTTAAGTAATAAATTCCTGTGGTGTGTTGGAACCTCTATGCATGACCAGAAGTGCTCACATACAATAGTATTAGGGATACTGCTTTAATTGCAAGTTGGTGTGCAATTCCAAAATGTGAGCCATGGGATTATATTCTCTAGCAGAATTTTGGCATCCATATTTTAAGGAAATTACATTACTTGTGAATGTAATTCAGAGCCCCTCCAAGTGTCCCTATTTTCCAGGGCCAGTCCCGGATTTACAGATGCTGTCCCAGTTTCTGATTTGATCCCAGAATGTCCCGCTTTTCATTAGGACATCCCTGTTTTCATCAGAGAATGCTTATTATCACAAACCGGAGTCCACAAGTGAAGACATCAGAGAAAAGACACTAAGTACCATGAACATAAACCTTTCTCCAATTGCTCCCATTTCCCAGGATATAAATTACAGATAACTGAAAAAGGGGAAAACTCCCCAATAATTTTGAGCATCTCAACTTGTACACTTCCTTTCCTCCTATCAGTAATTGCAGTTCTATGAAAACTGGTTTTGCTGAAGTGCTGTTCTCTACAGAAGTGTAACAGAACAATTTTATTTTAAATGCTGTTCACAGCATTTCACACAGTGCACTGAAAAAACTAGTATTGCTTGATTTACCAACCCAAGCAATCTAAGAAATTAATATATTGACCATCTAAAACCCCTGAATACTGTGAAACTACAGGAACTCAAAAGCATGAAAGCATTGGGAGCCTAAGAACAAAACCCACTTTTTATATTAATGCAAACTTAATTTCACTGTTGATATTTATCTACTGTAGTTTTAAAAGTATTTTGGTGTTGGGGAATCCAATAATCAACCCCAAGTGAGACAGTAATAGCCTAAAAGTCTATGGCATATGAACATCTGACTCTTTTCTCTCTGTGAGAACTTTGTGATTCTCTGTAACAGCAGTTTTTTAAGAATCAGGCTTGACTTGCTGGTGGTGGGAAAGGTCCCTCCCCTTGATTTGCCCCATTGCAATTTCCCTTTATTTAGCTTTCTCTGAAAAACTGCTTTTGTTTTATTTACGTTGCAAACTGCCTTAGGATTTTTAGTTATAAAGGGTGGTGGCATATGCAATGCCATAAATAAATACAAAATGCCCTTGAATATTTCCCCAAAAGTTTCAGTGGGGATAAAAATTAGTTGTCAGGAGTGCATGGTAAGAAGGCACTTTCCCTCAACTTTGGTTTCAGTACAAAATGGTTGTGATTTATTATTGTTGTAAACCTCCTTGTTCATTTGTAGTGATGGAAAGCAAAGCAGAAAATCTGCCAGTAAATAAATGCAAGTTTTTGCTGTGCTGTTGACTACCATAATATTTGACCAAATTACAGCTTCTGGATATGCATATTGGATAAGTGGCATTTGTTATCAGACACCAAGAGAACTAGGGATTGGTGGACTATGTTTTTGTTTCGTTGCTAGTTCGCCTTTGTTAGAATATGCTCTCCAGTCTTACTGCCTTCATGCCATCAAATGTCAATGCTTTTCAGAAAGGGTTGTGCAAAAACACTCTAGTCTCTCATTCATTTTTCATGTTTTACTTTTGCAGCTGTTTCTTGTCGTTGTTGTTGGTTGCTGCCGTGGTCTGGAAAATCAAACAAACCTGCTGGGCTTCTCGACGAAGAGAGGTATCAGTAACACTGGAATTACTATGATGTTTTTTTTTGTCTCAGAGCTGCAGGTGAACATGCAACCTGCTTGTCACATTTGGGAAATTAAGCGAAATCTTTTCACACATAACATTTTTTTCTTGCCATATTCAGGCAGTACAGGATAATCTACTTTCTTTGCTTGGATAAACGTGGCTAGTTTACTACAAGTTTGACCTGTGAAAAAACTGTGCTGCTACTTTTTTACATCCCCTTTGTAAGCAATAAATGAAAAATATCTGTTAAGGGTTAGCTGCAATTTTTCAAAGTTGGCCAAGGTCAGATTAGTTTGATATTTGCCCTGTTTTCATATATTTAGTGTACTCTGTCCACAACTGATCTTTCTACATGTGCACCTGGATATTTTGCCCCTTTTTCTTGGCTTGTTTGGAGGGCAGGTAGGAGCACCTAACTTTAAAAAGCAAACATAGCTTTGGATTTGCCCCACCTCTCCCTCTTCCTGGTTTAGTATACATGAAGTAATGCTCAGTTCTGTTATGGTGCCTGCTGTATTGAGCTTGAAAATAAGAATCTGAAGTACATTTAGATGGCAGTCTTGATTCTTTCTTTGCACTTACAGCCATAGCTTCAGTTCAAGCTGCTGCTGCAAAAGAGGACACTTTGTGGTCACAGCTTGATTAAAATAAAAAATTAAAAAATCATCATTTGCATCCACAGCTTAAATTGGGTCGGATCATTTAAGACTCAATGAGCATTTGCACGACGGTATAATAGTACTGAATAAATTAGACTGTGATTTAAAACTGTTGCTCTGAGAAACTTCAATATCACTGTGATAAGAATAAATGTTTTACCGGCTAAGCTGATCTTAGAAATATGTCACCCCTGTAGCCGTCAAAGCTTCCATGTCAAACTTTCAGACATAATGACTTGGACACAAAGAAATACTTGTGCAAGTGTATCCAGTCCATTTATTAGTAAGAGATATCGGGTTGGAATTGTGAGCACAACTCTGCTCATGAAATTATGCTTTCTTGACTCATCTCATCCAGTGCAGCCACTTTGGCCTTCCAAAAGCCATTCCTGAGGCCCTCTCCAGAGGAATGGCATGGGGTGGGGCACAGTGAGCTTCATGAGGGTGCGGTTCAGGAAGATTCCTTGTGTGAACAGAAGTGCTTTTCCACTGGTGCATAGTGTCACACCAATATACAAGTAATTCATATATAAATATTCATAAGCAGGGGGGGTTAATGGAAATTAAATATTGATATATCTTTTGAATATTATATAACATTAGGATAAAATTGTGCAAATAGTTACTTATCAGAGTCTAAATAGTTACTTCAAGGTACCCCAATTTATTGCTTAGCTAGCTAGCTTCTTAAAATAGCCTGATATATTTTGTAATCTTCCTGAAATCCTCCAATAGCTCATTATTGACTGTAGAACGACAATGATGTCATCTGACCATTATCTTAATTACTTTAATTATGTCAATTTATAATGTTATTTTAATTGGGAGGTGGGAAAATAAATAGTATTCCAGAGTCATAGGAAAAATATTTAATTGCAAAGAAATTGATTTAACTATGATGTAGCTGTTGAGACTTCCATTGTGCTGTTGTTTGTTACACTTTCCACAAAACATAGCACTCATGCACTCTGAAAATATTAGGTATGAAACATGTTTTGAAAACTCTTTCATGTACACATTCCTTTTGTGCTTAAATGCAGAGCAGAATGATACAGACTTGCATGTGTCAACCTTTTACGTAAAAAGGGCATCCTTTTATATCTACAAGCTGAAGATTGTAGCCTATATGCTCTACACATGAGGAACACATGAAAAGGTGTAGAGCGGGACTGTGTCTTTTGCTCCTCCCTTGACATCACATTTCCTTCTTTCAACATCTATGCATTGCACACAGTTGTATACAGAGAAAGTCCAACATGGGAGCTCCTACTCATGAGTAGAGGCTCTTCATAATAAAGTGCTCCTGCTCTGGACTTTCTTTGCATGTAACTGCATACAACATAAGTCACATAATATTATACTATGTGTGAGGAGAATGGTTTGAAATGCAAAAGCTAATTAAAACTAATTTAATCTTAAGGCACAGCAAAAAAATACCAGAGCGAATATTCTGATTATTTGAACAAACCATTAATTTTATCCATGCTTATACACAAATCACTTATGAAGCATGACTTAATATATTTGGTTAGAATTAATATGACAGAGAACTAAAACACAACCTCTGTCAATTATTCCAATCTAAACAGTTTTTCTGCCAATAGAGAAGTTGGATTTTTTTTAAGTACCTGTAAACATTGTTAATATCATGTTGTCTTCCTATTTATGGTTAAATACATGTCAGAGATTTAAATAATGATTGTGTCCAAGTGTTTACTAATCCTGAATGGTTGGATTCAGTTCATATTCTATTCAAAGGAACCCAAGTTTCACTGATTTTAAAATGGACTTAAGTTTAGCAAATTTACATAATGTTTTTCTATGCATGTGTTCATGGAAGTTAGTTCCATTATGTTCAGAGGTGCTTACTTCTTTGTAGGCCAAGTCTAGTGAAGCTGTAGGTGGGGGTACATGCAGCAAATAACAACATATAGCCAGGTGTTGGATTGAAATTGGGCCACAACTTTATTGATTACAGCAGAATAGATTTGGTGTAGGCGTTGGTCATATATCCATTAATCAACCAGCCCACTTACTGGCTGATACGTTGTTCACTAAAAGACAGGGGTTGGCTGATGCTGGGGTTCCTCATGGTACAAACCATTTCTGATAGGCCCCATTCAGCCACTGGCAGGGGATGCTCTGGCCCTTCAGCCCCCAAGCTGGGTGTCTGGACAGAGAATGCTACCCTCCAGGGTCACTTAAGGGAATTCCCATACATATGGGATGAGTAGAGTGCCTCTTCCTCCTAAGGACCCAGCCAGTGCCTCTCCCATCTAGATAAGTTGTGATGATTGTTATGAGGTAGGTGGAAACTCCCCATAATTAAAGCCAGTTTGCATGTAGGCAAAATTCCTCCCAGCCCTAAAATGAGCAACCTTCCATAGCAACGTCATTGGTCAACAGACTCATTTCTGCAGAGGAGTCAGAAGTTTACAATAGAGGGTGAGTGGGAGGGAAAGTCTGCCAATACTGAGGTAGGGTGAGCATGCAAGACCCACCTTTAATGCCCAAGGAGTGGACCAGAGGGCAGTCTATTTTCTTGCAACTTCATTTGAAGGATGGGCTGTGCCTGTCTCAGACACTGTGTGCAGATGTAAGGTCTCATGAGCCAAACTAGAAGCTATATTAAGGTTATCATTGGTGCCTGTGAATAGCAGAATGTTCACAGTTGGACATGCTTGAAAGCCTTCTCACAGTCAGGGGCCCTCATTTGCATTTCATGTTAAGGCACAATGCCCCAAAAGCACTGTAATTGCTGCTACATCCTGCTTCTGGTTGCTATATGCTCCAAGCCCATTTCCTTCATGTCTTTCTACAGTGCTGGGCAGGTTCTTAGGCTGAATGGTGTAGAAGGCATTGTAAATCACTTGAGGAGGGAATGGAGCAAAACTGGTGAGAGCTGTGGTCTTGAAACAGTCTTGAGGGCTGTATAGTGAGCCTAAAGTTCCTCACCCTGTTCACATAATTAAATATTTTTCACAAGTAAATGTTATTTCCATTTTTATGAAGAAAATATTTTGTATGTGGGAAGTGTCTGTGGAATTAATACTAGCATTGTTCCTGGTGTTCTGCTCTCCAGAACATAGCATTGTTCCTGGTGTTCTGCTCTCCAGAGGTAACATTGGGAGTTGGTCACCAAAATTATGTCTGCCTTCAAAGGTGAATAATCTCTAGTTTATGGATTATTTTTGTTAAGGGTCTGCATTAACTAATCCCCCTCATCAGTACTTGAAACAGAACTGCTTTGAAATGCAATGGCCCTGTGCTTCCTCATTAATGACAATTTTACATTCTGTTGGAATTGGTCATTTATACATCCATTGCAAAAGTTGAGGCAAGTAATTAGCCAGAGGTTCGGCAGCTTTTTAGTGAAGACACTTTTAAGTGGTGGTGTTATAAGTGAATGCTTTCTTCTTTATTAGGTCTCTTATGCAAAAGTGTAGGCTTTGATGTTATTGACGTTGCATATTATAGTTGGAGTTCTTTTTTTAGTCATGTGGTTATTAGTAAGAAGCAAATACAGGTCAAAATGGAGATTCAGGTTTCACATTCAGTAGCTTTTTACATTTCCACTGACAGGAGCTGGGATCGAAATAACTGCTGACTCTTCTCTATACCCAGGATGGCTTTGGGCTTGTGGCTCCATAGGAACTGATTTTTACACCAAGACCTTTTTATGAGGTGGCTTAGTGAGCATTTACTTATCAAAGACAGGCAGAGGGGAAAGCAAACACTGGGTCCACCCAAGCCCTATCTAGACTAACTCTTTGGATCCCTGTCAATACCTTTTTTGTCCTTTTAAATAACCACTTTTTTTTTTGTTTAAATAACCACTCTTCCTTGTATACAAAAACCACTCTTTTGTATTTTAATTATTTGAGCAGCACAAAGTTGTTTCCAATTAGGTCTAATTAAATAATCATAGCTAACATGCTGAACATACATTGATAGGAAGCAGCATCTCAACAGCAAGCTTTGCCCCCCTCCCCCAGCCTATATGCAATCAACCAGAGCTGTCCCTGAGACCCCAAGTCCTGGCCTGGCTACCCTGCCAATTGACTCTAGGGACCCACTTAGCACTGAGCTGCCCCTACTGTATGATGATTCCTTCCTGGCAAGCTGTGCTGTGATCCAGCAAGAGATGCAAACTGAGCCCACCGATCTCATGAAATGCTGATGCAAGCCATCTGTGAAGTAAACACATTTGAGTGTATGGAGAATGATTTATAAGTCTGGTAAATATTACAAACATAGGGTTTGCCAACACCATGTTTAACTGTGTGCTTGCAGCTGCCCCATTTAATTTGTGTAGTCCACATGACAATCCAATCTCAATGCTTTTCACGTGTAAATTTGGGTTCACCCAATACAGGGATAATCTGATAAATTAGAGGAAATTTCAAACTACTCAAATTGGCCTTCACATACAATTTGTTTCAGTGTTTTTCAGTGGGTGGATCAGATGTCATTTTTTACTACTTTCCTTTCCATTTGCCCTACTTCCTCACTGCTTTCATTTCATTTTCAGCTGTACTTATACAGTGGTATCTCGGGTTAAGAACTTAATTCGTTTTGGAGGTCCGTTCTTAACCTGAAACTGTTCTTAACCTGAGGTACCAGGTTAAGCTAATGAGGCCTCCTGCTGCCGCTGCACCACCACTGCATGATTTCTGTACTCATCCTGAAGCAAAGTTCTTAACCCAAGGTACTATTTCTGCGTTAGAGGAGTCTGTAACCTGAAGTGTCTGTAACCTGAAGCGTCTGTAACCCGAGGTACCACTGTAATGATTTCTGGTGTGCTCCTGAACAGAAGAATACATTTTTCTTTTGATTCTCTCAGATTTGCACAAAACCAGAAAACTGTACAACCAAACTACATTAAAAAATCTACACCAGATATATTGGACAGCAATCTGAAAAGTGTGTGCTGAGGATTTACAGTTGCTTTAATTTCTTTTGCAGTGGGATAGTAGGGGCATGTCAGGAGCTTAGCTTTTTATATACATTTTTCTTTTGATCACTCAGATTTGCCTGTGTGCTTTTGCACAATATTTGAGCAGGGATTTTTTAAAAAGGGGGGAAAGGGGGGGCAATTTGAATGGGGGGGGACTGGCTTAACAGCTAAATGCCCAAATGTTGATGAGCCCACAGCATCCTATAGAATGTTATTTATCTTTGTCATGAACTAAAATTTTCACTGTAGACCATAATTTATTATAATGCCATTATTCTGAGCAGCTACTTATTTGCTTAACATGGATGCCAAGATAAATTAACCATACTTTTTTCCTATTTATAATTAATAATTTACATATAACCTTTGGCTTTTCTTTTATCTTCAAGTATTGATATAAGACATATAAAATCAGCCTGTATGTGGAAAGAATGCTTTGAAATGCAAAATCTAATTAAAATGGATGCAGTGTTATTTTAGGACTGTTGAACGATACTATAGGGAATATCATGAATATTTGAACAGACCATTATTTTTTTATCTGTGCTATTCAATTTACGCACCAGTCAATTGTGAAAAATGAGCTGGTTCTTTTGGTTTGAGTATAGTGAACAAGAGAGGTAAATCGGCTGAAACACAAGTAATCAACACAATGAAACCATTTCTATACTTTTATTTGGGGATGTATACTTAGAATAAATTGTTAATTTGATCTGACATTACATGGCAAGTCATATAGATGCTTCATTTGCAGTTGCTGGTGATGAATTCCATCCTGTACATGAGATAAAGCTGGCAGGCTCTACTCCCTTTCCCAGTGGGTTATGGCCAGCACAAGTTTTCTTCCTACTGTGGTCAAAGAGGCCTTCAAAGCTTGATTGGTGGCAGCTGTGGGTAGCAAGGCTGGTGGATTCCCACAGCACTTAGAGAAGGGAATTGATGCTTCTTCTCATAAGTGGAGAATAACTAAGGAAGAACAAGGAGGGCACTGCTCTAGCTCTCTATAGGATGTATGCAAGTTGCTGCCAGCAGACTTAACTCAGTACCATGACTTACAGCTGCAGCAGTTCTGTGAGGACATAGGTAAGGAAGGAAAGAGTTGAGATTGGTTTGGATACAGCCAGCTAGCGAAGAAATGCAAAGCAGAAGCTCATAAAGGAACTATATTTGAATATACTAAACTGTCAGGGGTGAGCAGGAAGTAGCTAGAAGTCTCATAAATCCCAGCCACAGAACTCATTCCCACAAGGGTGGTGAATCTCTCTCAAAAGAGTAAGGGCACTTCCAGATGTTCCTGGTTTTCAAGTGGGATTCATTCACATACCAGCAAGTTCAGGTTGTACTATTAAAGCTGATTTTGATCTCTTGTGTGACAAACCCACTTCCCTAAAAGATCAGGCTTCTTGTGATAAGGAAAGTTACGAGGAAACAAATTAGAATGAACCAGGCCATCTAAAAGTGCTCTAGGAGTGACAGCTACCAATACGTTCTGCAAGACTCTTCCAGGATCTGCAGGCTGCTTCCTACCAGGGAGCCCTCAAGATCAGCCTTCCCTAGAATTTCTCCTGGCCCTAAGCCTAGCCCGAGTACTGTTAGGAGACCCTACAATGCTGTAACTTGGACTTGGACTCAAGAAAAGTTTTGAGTCTGTTTCCCTGGGGGCATGACACCCTCACAATCCCTTCTCTATCTCTGTTCCTAACCCCTAGGAGAGTGTACTCAGAATATAAATGAATATCCATTTTAGAAGGGAATGGGATCCTTCTAAATGATCACTTTACACTTTCTTGGAGTGCTGAATCCCTGTTTCTAGGAGGGGAGTATCTATCAGGCTGGGGTCAGTGCACCATGTCCCTGAAGGTCTCATCTACATAGCTTCTCCAGTTCAGTTGTGTGAGCCAAAAAAGAACAGATTTGTAGAAAGCACAGGCCAACGAAGTCTGCCCTACAGGCTGATACTTTTACATGTGACACTCTGATTGATGCACTGCATAGTTTTCAAACCCTTCTGGCTTTCCAGCTTCATAATTGGCCCAGACTTTAAGACAGCAACAATAGGGAGAAAGATGCTTGCTGTGGCCTTGATTGTTCCCTTGATAGAGGTACAGCTTTTCAGGCAGGAGAATTCATGGGGATTTGATTTTCACAAGGCGGTAGCTACTAAGGAGGGCCTATGTTCTCTGGGAAGCTACAATTGTAATACAAACTGTGTTATGGTTTGGGTTCAATGCATAATTCCAAACATTTCCAAATTGGAACTGCTCAGCTACATCCCTAGTTCAGATCTTTGGAAACCCTGAATTCTCTTGATGAGTTTGTTTTAACGCATTGTAAACCAGAAGATAGGTGGGTGAAGCAGTAAGTTGAAGCTAGAGAAGGGACTCTTGAGGACAGTGCTCATGGAATCTCAGTTCCATATTCTGTTACCTTGTTGTCTTAAACACATCCAACTTCACTCTGTTTCTCTCACTCACATTGTGCCATTTATGAGGAAAACGGTATGGGGCATTTGCTGATGCATTTCTTAGTGTCTTCTGCTTGAACCCTGGGAAGGCAACAATTCAGGTTGCTGAATTAACCCTTGCATGGCTTGGGATACCAGTACCTGAAGGAACACCTCTTTCTTTCAGATTCTTAAACAATTTTACATTTTTATTAGTATTCTTTAACATCATTTATGGAGTTTCTTTGGTCTGTCCTTGAGGAGGCAATTTTGTTGTTCGTTTGTTAAGGCTGGCTACGCCATATTAATTTGAAAGGTTGCATTTGTTTATATTGAATATCTTTAATTATTTTATTCTAAGTTGTCTAGAGGCTTTGGCATAGGTGGCTCATGAATTTAATAAATAACTTAACTTGCTGGAACAGAGGTATTCAATAGTTTATCAACAAAACAATGAACCACTTGCTCATAAATCATATTATATATTGTGTTTATTTATTAAACAAGGTAATTGTCAATACAATTTGCATGGTAGGAAGCTGCATTCTCCCAAGATCTTCAGCCAGCTGGCAAAGGGTAGCAAAGCAGTTTTCTCCACATGCAAGGGGGTGGGGGAGTGTGAAATTATGATATTTTAGATTGCAGTTCCCATACACGCTTTTGCTCTTTTGATACCACTGGTCACTTCTCAAGGTTTTCCATTTAGTCTCATTTCCATTTGTTCTTTTGATACCACTGGTCACTTCCCAAGGTTTTCCATTTAGTCTCATTTCCATTTGCTCTGCCGAACATATTTAATATGCTCCATTATTGCAATTGCAGTTTTCTTTTCTAAGATAGATGTTTGTTAAATCTCAACTGAAGGTGCCTTTGATGTTGAATGGCTGGCATTTATGATAACAATAAAATAACTTGTATAAATGCGGGTACACATAATCATGGCTGGCAGCAATTTATTGTTATATATAGTGTGTGTCCTGCATATTTAATACAAGTTTCTGAGAAGATAATATGATTGTAGTTATGTGGGACTAATGGTAAGATAAGGAAATTGGTTGTTTTTCATACAACTTAGAGATTTGCAGTAATACTCAATTGCAAGCTAGGGAAAATCCCAATTTAAATGAGAAAAATGCTTCAGGATTTCTTTGGCAAGGTTAATGCTTAGTTCTTCTGTGAAAGAAGGCTGTAAATATGCTGTTAGGAGTGTCACTGACTTTGTCTTTCTATTTCCTATAAATATTAAATAGTACATAGTAAGCTCTTTCGAATACACAAAGTACCCCAGAAAGAGCACTGCTCCTCCCTTAACGCCCCACACTGTAAAGAGTGCTCACAAACATTTGTCATCATTTCATCATTTATTATAATAAGCATATTTTTTGCAAGCAATTTCCCCCATATGTATTTTTGTACCTTATCTTCACACACTCATTATAAGCATTCTTGTACAAATTTATATGGCTGTAGAACAGCATTGCAGAATTCAGAGAAGTGTAAATTTCAAAGGTTAGCTGTGTTTCAGGGTGCCTATTCTTTCTGGAAGAGAGCATTAGAAGAAATTATGAGTCTTAAATCATCAGAGAGTTAGGGACTTGTCTGTCCCCTGCAAGGGAAGGCAGGCTCCAGTGGATTGAGAGGACAAGACCAGTAGTGGATCCAATGGTCAAGAAGGTGGTTTCTGCATATGCTGAGATGAGGGGCAGGGGAAGGTAGCCCATCTAGGAGAAAGAAAACTCTGATCTGAAACCTCCACTGCCTTGCGGTTACACTCATTCATGAGAAAGGCCTTGCGAGTAAACCCTATGAATAATTTATCTGTTGCCTTGCAAGACATTTTTTGGGCAGCCCAGGACCTCCATATTACACTGCCAAGGCTTATGCCCCAGAATAAAAGCAAATAAAATCGAGAAGAGCAATTAAAAGCGACAGGTAAAAGCTAAAAATCCAATGCAGCAACAATACTGTAATCAAAACAGAAAGCCTGAAAAAAAGAAACTAGTCTTAAAAATAGCTGGTGATTGTTACTGAAAGGGTCCTGTCCCATGTTACTGCCAACTGCAACTCTCATGGTAGACACAATGCAAAGCTCCTCTGATGACAACAGTAGGGAGCCTTAAGAGTGCTTTGCCTGTCCTCACTCAACAGCATGATGTTGCAATTGTGTTTTATCACACGTAAACCAAATTCCTAGAAATCAGGCTTGAAAAAACATAGGCTTATCGGAATGCAATGGACTAACAGCATCATATATGTGAGAGTGAACAAAGCATGGCAATTCCACAGAAAGTGGTTAGTGAGAAATCTGACATATTGATAGACTCATGATTTCATTTTACAATTTATACCTAGAAATCCATAACTGAAGGACAGATAGTACCATGAAACATTATCATTTGTCTGCACACTCACACTTTTTTTTAATTCTCTTTGACAATTTAGTTTGCTGCAGTAGTATTCTGAACTAAGGGACAGAAAAAAAGCATAGCTAATCAGATCTTGGGCTTGTTATTTATGTACAGCATTAATTTTACAATTTCTACAAGCCATGCTTTTATTAATGTTTTTAATTTAAGAAGCTGTTTCTGGCATTATTGGTATAGTTGCCATAATGGTGAAGCAGCGCAGAAATAGAAAAGGCATTCTGTAATATATGACTTAAATAAAGAAAACAAATGTAATGGATTAATAAGAATTTCAAGCAAAGCCAGCAAGCTGAAGTATTCTTCCTTCAAGCTGAGACATTTTGTGGGAGTAAGAAATAAACTAGCTAACTCAGCCTTAGGACTAAATACAAATTATTATTATTATTGAATTTATATACCACCCTGTACCCGGAGGTTTCAGGGCGGTTCACAGAATAAAATCAAACTACAAAGTACATAATCAAAATAAAAACAGCAAGCCAATAACCCCCCCCCCCCCACATTTTAAAAGGGCATAGGATGTAAACCAGATCAACCAAAGGCCTGGTTAAAAAGGAACACTTTTCCCTGGTGCCTAAAGGTGTATAATGAAGGTGCCAGGCAAACTTCCCTGGGGAGAGCATTCCACAGAAGGGGAGCCACTGCAGAGAAGGCCCGTTCTCATGTTGCCATCCTCCGGAAATCTCGAGGAGGAGGCACACGAAGAAGGGCCTCAGATGATGTAAACTGATCATTTTTTTCAACCGTTTCTTATACCTGAAATATAAACACTTTGGGTATTAAAAATATTGTATTATTTCCAGACATAGTCATGCTTAGACTCATTGGAATGAATCGGATTTAAGTTAGACACTAATGCAAGTCCTATTAATTTCAATGGGTCCATTCTAAGCATGTTTGAGTCTGGATGCAGTGCATTAGATTTTACTACTTCCAGATTTTCCTAGGTGGAATAAAGGACTAAATAACAGATGAGAAACAACAGAAAAATAGTCCCTTGATGATGTGAAGTAAGTCATCATATGTATCAAATCAGCAAGTGCTGGACTTTGACCTCAAAAATCTAAGCTGTGAAGATTACTACTATATTCATTGAGCCAACCTTTGGGGGGAAAACCTCACAGTATTGTTGTGAATGTGAATCAGATATTACTTTCACAACCAAAAGGGGGAATTTGTTGATTTATTAAAGGGTATAGCTAGTGACTTTATATAAAACAAGCCTGTTTTGAAAGTGGAAGATTGGAGTCAGGTCAGACTAAATGGTGAACAAGGTGAGCAAATGTTATCCCTTCTCCTCAGCCCAGCACCCACATTTTCCCTTTCAAGCCCCATATTTATCCATTCCAACCTTACAGACTTTGTTACAGTGACTTGAGCTAAGGAAAACAATAATGAATGTCTAGTTAAGCCTCTCTTAAAGACATGTTTGGTCCTTTTGCTCTTAACATAATTGTCAAATGTTTTGTTGAGGATCCAGAGAACAAAGGCCCCTGATTATTTTTGAGTGTACGCAATTAAAAGGGAAACACGAAAAAGAAATTATTACCTCATTTGGTTCTTAATTTGGTGTTTAATTTTTAAAATAGGTATCCTCCTACAAGTCTTAGAATTACAGTAACAGAACTTTTGAGTTAATTTTGTACCTGGTTTTCCAGAGCTGGACGTTTTTAAGGCCTTTCTCAGAAATGATACTTCATGATCAAGAGTAGCCACCAAAGATCTACCGTCAAACTTTTGTTATGATAATAAAGATAAGAGGGTAACTACTGGATTCTTTCTCTGTACTTGTGTATTCCTCATCCTACCCACAAGAGCTACCTATCAGAAAATAAGAGTTTGGCAAGACCAATGGTCCACCTGGTCCAGCAGCCAGCAGCTCCCCAGCAGCCGGTATTCAGGGGGATAGTACCTTTGAACCTGAAATTTATTTATTTAGCTTTCCTAGACAATAGCCACTGACTGACCTACAGACCTCAAAGTGTCCCTATTTTCCAAGGATGTCCCTGATTTAGAGAAGCTACACCGGTTTCAGATTTGATCCTGGAATTTCCCACTTTTCCTTAGGATGTCCCTATTTTCATTGGAGGGTATGGACCTATCCTAGTCAGATTTGTTCAATTCCCTCTTTAAAGTCATCATCACATCTTGTGGCAGGGAATTTTATAAATGAATTATGTGTTGAGTGGAAAAAAACACTTCCTTTTGGTTTGGCTATCCTGAACCCATATCCAGGCAATTTTATTGAACAGCCAGAAGTTTGAGAATTATGGAGGAGCAAAGTTTTCTCTTCAGATTTTCCATACAATGCTCAACTTATAAACCTTTATGACACCTCTCCTCAATCATCTTTTTTCTTTAGCATCTGTCAGGGAAAAGCTGTTCAAACTGCTTGACCATTTGAGGCCTTTTCTGTAACTTTTCCAGCTTTATTGCATTATTTTTGATGTGGGCTGAACAAATGTGGACGGTACATGTCAAAGTAGACATGACAGCATATCTTGCATGCAAACAGAAAAGTTAAAAGCAGCTGGTGAGAGGTTGGGGGACTTAGATTGGCTATGACTACTCGGGGAGTGGGGTGGTCTTTTTTATGCACAGCTATTCTAATTAAAATTGACTCCCAGGTGCTATTTGCCCTTATCTGGTCATGCTGCTCATGTGGAACATATTGCAGTTTGTCTAAATTCTTTCTTCTGAAACATTGACTCTTTCAAAAGGTTTGAGAGGAAAACGTTGATCCTACCCCTACCCTAGCTTCCTGGTCTCAATTCAAATTATTCTCTCAATGGCCACTATTTTAAAATGCTTAAAATGTTAACAAAATGTGAGATCTTTTGTATTGGATTGCCTATATCATGTTTAATTGAATACAGTAATTCAAGGCACAAGACTTTTGATAACTCACAGAGTTCTTGTTTCAAGCTCTGTTGAATTCTACATTTGCATTGCTTTCTGCTGCTACTTCTTGTAGATTCTTTCTTTCTTTCATTCTGGCAAACACAGTGGTGAGGGAAATAAGGATAGAAATGCATTGTGGTGGAAGAGAAGCTGGAGAAATAAGCTGGAATTGTGAGCATTTATTATGCAGTCCTGTAGCATATTCTTAGATCTCCCATATGTACCGGTAGTTTCCTAAATACAGTGTAAAACATGGTAATGCAATCATTTTAAAAACTATAATACTATTGCTTACAATATAAACTCAAAATCACAAGCAATATCTGCAAGACCCATTGCATAGTTAATACCATAGGTCTGTTGTCATTTTTTTATTGTAATGAATTGAAGCAGCATACTGCTCATATCAAATTCTGTTCTGCAGAGCATAGAGTTTTTTGCTAAGTTTTTAAAAAGCATGCAAAATTGCCTTTTTTAAAAAGGCAAAGAATTCCCAGTACTCTTCCTTAATTTAATGCCATGTTATTTCTGATTGACAGTATGCAGTATGATGCAAATATTCTAAAATATGTTGTCTAGTGAACCCTAGAGACCTTTTGTATCTTAACTCATTACACAGCAATTTGAAAGAGGACAAATTAAAAGTTACCTATGTTGTAGGGATTTCGCAGTGAATTAGGGTGGTTTTTATAAACTGTAGGATTTATGTAGGATATATGACATTTATGTATATACTAGTTTGAAACATTTTGTGACACAAAACACTGTACCTTCAGTTGTTAATGACATTTCCCTTTTCATTTGATGACAAGAAACACAGGATTAGCTCGTGCCGAAAAGCAATTTGGGGCTTATGTCATTTTAAACTTGAAAGCTACTTGGTAGATAGTATAATTTTTTGTTTATTTGTAGAGTAGAGAACTTCTCAAGAGAAAACACTGGAACATATCTGATGATAGGCCCTCCAGGTTGGTCTATCAGAGTATAGATGCATCTGAAGATTCTTTGGAGAGTTTTGTTAGTGGCAGCTTGTCAGGCCACATTATGCCAGTGCTTAAATGCCAATGCACACATAATGCCAAGGCTTCTGGGAATGATACAAGGTACTGCATTTGACCTATAAAGCACTAAATTACTTTAAACTTGCATACCTAGGGGAACTCCATATCTCATCACAATACCTGTGATGGACCAAGTGCAGCCAAGTAGTTCTTTCATCTATGCAACATTCACATGATATAGAGAGGTGCTCTCAGTGGTTTTCCAAAATTAATAAGCTTAATTTTATTTAAAAGCTTGCTAAGTCACCATGAGGAATTTTTAGTCTGTGGAGTGACCTCATTCCCTCCATAAACCTGGGCAAAGAAATGTGTTTTTAATTGAAATGAAAAGGTAAACAGTGTTGGCACTAGACACGTACTGTAGAGGAAAAGGGGACCACCATGGAAGAGGCCCTTCCCCTCAGAAAAAAATAGTTTCTCATCCAAACTCTATTGAAAACTCCTGTAATGTCTGAAAGGAAGAGGTTACTCAGACTCTCTAACTGGACCAACACCATTCTCTCCATTATATTGACACAAAAACCCTTAACTCAGGAAGAAAGCACTGGAATAAAACAATGTGTTGTACGCCATTTTGGGGGAATGACACTAGAAATATTATCTAAATGTTTATTTGTACTTCAGCCTTGCCATTTTCTGTTATATAGAATTGTTAATGCCTCCAACAAGAGGTTAATGAAAAAAGAAGTCTTATAAGTAGATTCTCATAAAGTTTTTAAAGTTTATGAAAGATTTGTGCAAAAGGAACAATCTTACCCAGCAGATGAACTCTGAATTATAAACAGCTCTAAGGGTATGCTTTTCTCTTCAACTTCCCCTTTTATTTTCGATGATGATAAAGTGAGGGGGGGGGAATCCATTTTATGCCCTTGCTACAAAGTTAACAAAGCATTATATCGCCACCTGGCCATCTGTTCGGCTAAAATGGCTGTTATTATCTGGGAAGGATGTTGCTTTGACTCTTTTTAGACTCGATATGCATGTTTATTCCATTATACAAAAACACCTTGCTTGGCGCTAGTTGAGCTGGAATTTCTGCTCAAGCGTGTTTTTACCTCACTAAATGTGCTTTTGTTCAATTCCTCACAAACAGTGGAAAAATAGAGAGCTTGAGCATGGAAACAACTATTTGCAATGCAAATTTTTGCATGGTTAAGAGCCTTTGCCCATTAAACCTACCCCCCACCCCATGCCAATACTGTATGAGCCAAGTTTTAAGTGGTTTTATTTTTCCATTAACCAGATTGTAGGAACTGGCAGTGAAGATCTCTTACGGATATTAACACTCCTTCTTTTCACCACATTGGCAAAGTGTTGTCTGATTGTTTGGCTAGCATTGAATCTTTCATGGTTGTTGCATGTAATCCCATAAACTTCATCACTATATAACCTTGATTTCATAAGAGCATAAACACTGTTCTCATTTAAATGTTTTAATTAATGCTGCAATAAAAATAAAGTGTTTTATTTGTTTGTTGTGCACTTCAAGTGTATGTTTATGAGACAGACAGACTTAACATGGCATATTGTCACAGTATTTTTGAGCAGGAAAAAAAGTCTTGCATGCCAAAATAAAACTGCCTCAAAAGATGAACCAAAATGAGTTCACAGTGTAAATTCCAATGACTTAAGATACTGGTGCAATTCTAGCATGCTTCTTTCTTTCTTTCTTTCTTTCTTTCTTTCTTTCTTTCTTTCTTTCTTTCTTCTATTTGACACATGCATACAAATCAAATTTGTCATAGAATCATCATGAGGATCATCTAGTCCAACCCCCTGTAATGCAGGGATCTCAACTAAAGCCTCCATGACAGATGGCCATCCAATCTCTGCTTTAAAAACTCCAATGGACAGTTCACCACCACCTTTCGAGGGAGTCTGTTCCACTGTTAATAATAATAGTAATTATTATTATTATTATTATTATTATTATTATTATTATTATTATTTCTACCCCACCCATCTGGCTGGGTTTCACCAGCCACTATGGGCGGCTTTCAAGAGAACATTAAAAAGAGAATAAAACTTCAAACATTAAAAACTTCCCTAAACAGGGCTGCCTTCAGATGTCTTCTAAAAGTCAGATAGTTGTTTATTTTCTTGACATCTGATGGGACGGCATTCCACAGGGTGGGTGCCACTACCAAGAAGGCCCTCTGCCTGGTCCCCTAACCTCACTTCTCACAGTGAGGGAACTGGCAGAAGGCCCTTGGCACTAGACCTCAGTGTCGGGGCTGAATGATGGCAATGGAGATGCTCCTTCAGGTATACTGGGCCGAGGTCATATAGGGCAGCACCAACACTTTGAATGGTGAAACAGCTCTTACCATCAGAAAGCTATTCCTGATGTTTAGTCTGAATCTCCATTGCTCTAACTTGAAGCCATTGGTTCAGGTCCTACTCTCTGGAGCAGAAAAGAACAAGCTTGCTCCATCTTCAGTGTGACAGCCCTTTAGATATGTGAAGATGGCTATCATATTTCCTCTCAGTCACCTCTTATTCAGTGTTAACATACCCATATCCCTCAACTGTTCCTCATAAAGCTTGGTTTCCAGACCCTTGTATCATCTTGATTGCCAGTGCAAAAAACTGAGATATGAAAGCTAGGAGCTAAATGACACCTTAAACCTAGGTTATGGGCGCAACAGCGGAATGTCTAGGCATACTTTTTATAACAAGAATACAATGGTGAAAATGAAATAACTGCAGCTAAATATTATGTTCATTTTTCACATGGTCTAGTCCTTCCCCTGTCCACCCCCCTAATATTCTTAAGAGGGTCACTTATCCAGTCTTCAGAGAATAGCTGAAGTGGGGAGGCAGAAAGAGGTCGTCCTATCCTTCCACTCTGCAGTTCTAATCTAAAATCTTAGATGCAGTACTGCGCCCAGAACTCAGAAACTGCTTGCGCTAATGAAATTCCCTATCACAAAGTGCGCATAGAACAAAGGGAGTGTCAACAGAAAACTGTTGGTTACCCCCTTCTACACATGTTCCATCTTCTCTTCTTAAATTGGGGTGCCCAAAACTGGGTACAATGTCCTCCATCTTATATTTGTGCAACTGGTTCTTCCTGCCTGAGTGTAGAACCTTACATTTGTCCCTACTGAAATTCATTTTGTTAGTTTGGACCCAGTTCTCCCCCAATTACTTATATTTCACCCACATGAAGTGGTATGTGTGTGTGTGTGTGTTTAATTAAATAATTAATCTTCCAGAGTTCTAAAGATTCTAAAGTTACTAGTAATACAATATTGCTGTTTTTAGTACAGAAGCAAAATTGAGTCTTGTATAAGTAGGTGGACCTAATATAGATGACCAGCTTATCATATTGCATACTATCTCAGTGCATATTAACTATTTTGTGAGCACAAAACAGTATTTCAATAAACAAAGAAACAGGAAATGTTGACAAAAGGCTCTACTAACATATGGAAAGATAGGTAGAAATAATTTCATTCAACAGAAAACATACAAGCCACTATCTGGAGGCTGGGAACCATGTAGTACTTCAAAACTAGTGACACATCTATATTGCACTGCTTTATTATATGTATAAGAAATGAACAAACTTCCCCACATTTCCTATGTGATAAACTGCTTGCCAATATTCATACATTATCTGAAATCAGTCAGTATTTTGACAATTAAAATGAAAATGTGCACTGCTACAGCCGATATAGCTAGTTGTTATAAAGTGGATTGTAATTTTTACAGAATAATGAAAATAGTACTTTTGTTTAAATACTTCCATTTAAAATCTCTGTTCTCTGCCTTCTGGAGGGGGCACATCTTTGTGCTGGGGGGAAGGAAGGGGACAGGTTTTGGGCAACTCAAAGGTGCTTAGGTCAAGTAGGCAGATGTAGTTGATACCTCTGGTTGACACCCGGGTAATAAATAGGGTTCTGATTGTACAGTCTAAAATCTTCAGCTTCACAGGACATCTAAGGGAGGGGCATAATTGATTGCAAGCCAATTTGAAAATTATCCCCATTCAGCAACAACTATTTACTGCACAGTACAGGATAAAATTCTGCAGCAGAAACACTTGTAAACACTTGATTTAATGATTCAGTGAAAGGGGTGGTATAGGCTGCAGTTTTGCTCTGAGATTTTTATTTTTTATTTTTTGTAATTGGCCAGATATAACAAGAAACGAGGTGTTGGGGATATTAAGGACAAGGGAGCAATTAAGATATCCTCTTCATATGATGCTAGATCCTGGTTTCATCCAAGCTTTCGGAAATATTTTTAAATTGTATTTGCTTTTGAGTAACTCTGCCAATCTCCTTTTGTCTGCTGGCTCTTATCCAGCTCCCTCTGCTTTGCTAATTATTATTCCTCTGTTATATGCCTAGGGCTGATCTTGCAGACACTTGTGTCTTAATGCTTTTCGTTAAACCGTTAGAGGTGGTTGGGGTGGGTATGTCATCCAAGTACAAAATTTTGGCAAAGATTAAATGTATGCAAGTACATGCTGTTCAGCAGTAGATCAGCGATATCACATTTGTCCTCTTTCAAATTAAGGCCAGTTCATACCTGCATGTTTATCGGTCACTGACTATGTATGTATACATATTTGATGATATCCACATAATGGACTTCAGTCCATTTGTTTCCATGGGTCTGTTTTGAGTATAACTTTGTTAGCTATCACCCATTATAATGAACTTCTATAGGTTGTGACGGGCGGCTGATGGCACAAGTCCACTTCCCATCCATATATGTTCAGTGTACCAGAATGTACTTCTCAAGAGGGTTCAGGTAGTGACCAATATAGTGATGTCCATACATGTGTGAACCAGTCCTATGCATAATGTAAACCACAAGCTCATGCTCATATATTTTAGGCAACATTAGTATTCACATTCTACAGATGAATGACTGTAAAATTACAGAAACTGACAACAACCTGGAATGCTAGTAACTGAAAATCAACAAGATGAATGGAGGTTTCACTGGACTGAAGTTGAATCAACTGCAAGCCAGAGAAAATTATAATTCATTTTGGTTATTGCAGAATAGTTTCCAGCTTGGAACACTGGTGCTTAAACCAAGCAGCTTACTAAGCTCCTCTGGTTTCCAATAAAATGGGGCAGGGGGCTTGTTTATTTTTAAAATACCTGCAATATTATATTTTGTAACTGCAAGGGATAGACTCCCATTCTATCAACAAGACTGCCATCCATTTTAATATGCATTATAACTTATTTGTGGTAATTTGGGCTTATGCTACTAGATGCTTCTCCAGAGAATATATCAGATAATTGTACTTACAAGGGGGTTGGATAGGGATGTGTGAGTAGAAGGCTGCTTATTTGAAAATTGAATCCAGTCTCCTCAAGCAATCCACCAGAACCTCAGAAAACACAGTGCCACTGTTACATTGACATAAGTCGGTAAAAGCAAACTTCCTCTCTGCACTAGCCAGTATAAATCATTGGGATGTGAATTAGCAGATTCAAGGGGCAGCCTGCTCAAGATAGATTGCCTCCCCAATTCTGCTTATATAATTTGAGTTTATGCCATCAGTATTCTAAATGTGGTTGCACCATAAAAAGGTTGCACCCTGACCATTAGGTCCTATCGTGACCGACTCTGGGGTTGCAGCACTCATCTCACTTTATTGGCCGAAGGAGTCGGTGTACAGCTTCCGGGTCATGTGGCCAGCATGACTAAGCTGCTTCTGGAGAACCAAAGCAGTGCATGGAAATGCCGTTTACCATCCCGCCGGAGTGGTACCTATTTATCTACTTGCACTTTGATGTGCTTTTGAACTGCTAGGTTGAAAGGAGCAGGGTCAGAGCAATGGGAGCTCACCCCATCGCGGGGATTAGAACCGCCCACCTTCCGATTGGCAAGTCCTAGGCTCTGTGGTTTAACCCACAGCACCACCTGCGTCCCTTGGTTGCACCATAGATTTGTATAATGGCATTCTATTGGCAGTTTTATTTTCAGTTCCTTTCTTAATGATCCCTAGCATGGGAATTTGGCTTTTTCACAGCTGCTGCTCACTAGGTCAATATTTTTTAAGCATTTATGAATATAGGACCAATTGATCTTGAGTTTCTTGAAAGTTGCGCTTGGGAAAATGTACCAGAAATAGTACAGTGAACAAGATGATCAAAGCCTTCATGGCTACAATAGGCAAGGTGTTAATGAGCTACTCGGCAATCATCCACAAACTACATTTGGAAATCTCATTTATATTAAAAGAGAAGTGGCAGGAAATCATGGGGGTGGGTCTGCTGAAGATACAGACATTCCAGTAGCATTAAACTAAGCAAGTTCCCTGAACTTTCTGGTATCTGTGACATTAAATTGAGCATAAAGGCACAAGGGAGGTTAGGTCACCTATACATTTCCGAGAGGTTTTGGAGGAATTGGGTACCCAAACATTCTTGTAGTTTGGGTGAGGCTAACAGCCCCCCTCCCCAAGGATAGCTAAAGGCAATAGTAATTAACTTTGCATAAATTTTTGATTTATGATGTTCTCTCCTCATTTGAGAAATGAATGGTTTAGAAGTGTCATTCAGTGTTTTCATTTCAGGTGTGAAAATACTTGGGCTGGTGGAATTGTTTTTAGTGGTGTTACTTGAGTCACATAGGCTTTTAACAAATTTAACAAATTTATCCAAATTTAGTATTTGTCTTCAATAAGTTTTCTGTTTTAATGTAATAACTCTAGCTGCTTAGCAGTGATTACAAATTTGACCTAGATTAATATACTTATGCTCCTCAGTGGCTATTTTAAGCTTTCCTGAATTCTTCAAATGATGTTTGCTTACTCAGCTTCTTCTCCCTCTCCTCCTTTTTTTACAGTTTCCTCCCTTGAATCTCTTGGGCCAAAGCATTTACAAAAGCACAGCAGCTGAGCTGCTATAGCTAACATATACAATCCACAGATGGTTGTATTTTAAGCTCTTTTGACATGCCCTGCTTTTTGAAAAAGTGTGTTTATTTAACATGTGTAATTTGTACGGAAGCCTCTTGTAACAGATTCATTTGAAATGATCGCTGATGAAAGACAGGGCCTTGAACCACCAATAAGAAAGGTCAGGGAAACGTGGTCAATAACAGCACAATCATGCTGAGACTCGAGGCAGTCTGCCCTCTGTGTTGCCATTGTTCATCAGCCGGTGGTATGAGATGGATGGAATTCTAGATGACACAGTGGGTGTATTAGCACTCGGTCAGGAAGCTTTAGCCCAGAAACTTATTTCAATAATGCAAAATGCACAATGCAGAATGTGGCGAGTCAAAAGAAATGAGTTCAGTTTCACCATTGTTAAATTGGAGAGCTATTGGCTGTGGCAGCTCTTAGAAAACCAATCTGAATGGTAAAGAGTCTGATTGTTAAATGATTACAATCGTTTATTGCCATAGGCCATAAAAATTAAAAGGGTCTAAGTGCTGCTTTCTGACAGAGATGTACAGACTAATTTTACATAAATGCATATCCTAACAAGATTAGCTGGCTTATTCAGGCATGTGAATTGCACTTTTGTTCTTCCTGTTGAACAAGCTTGTATCCTCAGAATCATTGTATGATTATCATGATCTCAATCTGGTTCTCATGGATACAGTTTGTTCTCTTTCTGGGTCACTTCAAAAAAAGAAAGAAAGAAAGCTCTTAACTTTGTCCATTGGTTATGTTTTTGGTTTTCTGGTGTTGTATACTTCCTATCTAGGTTTTTCCTTGTTTGGTCCTACCCCTTCACCATATATGTATAAGCTACTAAAGTCAAGTTCAAAGTCATTTTATGTAGCATTTTATTTTTCAGCTAATACCACCATCACAACAGTTACTTTTCATTTCACAAAAAATGGATGTTTTGATATTACAACATTTCAATGATACCTTTTTACACTACATTCCTATTTGACTGCTATATGCTGCATACCAAACAATTTAGTGTAATCTTTAGAAGAATTTCTGTTCAGAATTTTCAACAAAGAATTCTTTATCAATCTTGAAATTAAAGATCAAGGCTCCTATAACAGCTACTCTATTGACAGTGAACACCAGAAAAGGACTAGAGTGTTCAATAGGTACAATAATAAATCCTTCTGACAGTTTCTTTTGTTCTGAGATAATAGTATTTTTGTTTGTTTGGATAAACAAATGTGACAAAGGAATTATAAGAACTAAGGCCTTTGTCATACTAGATGGTGGCAAATACTTTAATAGATGTTGCACCAAGAGAAGCTTTGGAAGGATTAGCAGAGTCTTCAGAAATGTTCATAAATCTAGGCAGTGGCTATGATCCAAATGAATGTGTGAATGTAAAGCTCTCTTTGGCTATGGCACACACTGCCCATTGATTATCTCTGTTTATATAGCCTGCAGCAGAGACACCCTGTTTGTGCTTTAAGTGCCATTTCTTAGTTGCAGTTACTGCCCCTGATCCAACTGTGTATGCAGATAGCCCTGTCAGAAAATATGCAGTCTTCATAATAACCATCATCATTATCATTACTTTTTACAAGGGTTACTCAAAACAACTTGCAACAACAAATAAATAATACATATATTAAAACCCCTATAAAACAAAACAGAAGAACAGATTTTTATTCTTAAAAGGCAGGATTAAAAGGCACACACTGATAATTAAAAGTGAAAGGTCTGGCAAAAGAGAAATATTTTTGCCTAGTGCCTAAAGCTATGCAATGATGTCACCAGACGAGCATCCCTGTGGAGAGCATTCTACAAGCAAGGAGTCAGCACAGAAAAGGCCCATTTTCATGTTGCCACTTTCCAGAACTCCCATGCAGAAGGACCTCAGATGATAATTGCAGGGTCTAGGTTGGTTCATATGGGGAGATACAATCCTTAAGGTAATGGGTTTGTGAGCCATAGTGTTTTATAAGTGAAAACCAGCACTTTGAATTGGGCCTGGAAACTAATTGGTAAGCAAATTGGGCCATGATAGGTCTTATGTGCTCAGACCGTTTTGCCCTGGTGAGGTGCCTGGCCACTGAATTCAGAATGAGTTTCCATGTATCGGCTTCAGAGGCATCCCCATGTATAATGCATTGCAATAATTTTATCCCAAGACAAATGCTAACCAATATAACCTAGAGGTTACCAGAGCATAGACAGAATAAATTAGGCTATCCCTGTCCAGATTATTGGGCGGGGGGGAGGAGCTGGGTCACAAGCCAAAGCTGATGATAGGTACTTTGCACCACTGAGCCATTTGAGCCTCAAGTGACAGTGATCAATCCAGAAGATCCCTGAGCTACATACCTGCTCCTTCAGAGGGAGTGTAACCACGTCAAAAACAAGCCACCACCCCCCATCTGGTCTAGGGAACCACCTACTATTGTCTCAGTCTTGTCTGGATTGAGCATCAGTTTATCAGTCCTCATCTAGTCCATTACTAAGGCAAGACATGGGTCCAGCACATCCACTGCCATACTTGCATTAAAAGGAGAAGTAGAGCTGAAAATGTACTCCAAGACTCTGGATGATCCCACTCAATCAGCTATTCAACAGGAAGGAGAGTGAGGAGTGGGGCAATAAATCTAGCCCCTTTATTTCACACTGAATTTTTGCTGACTTGCATTCCACACTGCAACATTTTGATGGGTCTCACTTGTTACAGGTTAAATGCTAGAGCTGGTGGAATGGGAGCTTATTAGTTGATTTTTCTTTTTAAAACAATGAAGCAAGGGCCATTACATTTAGATGTACTTAGTATTTTCATCTTAAATTCCATTTCAAAGATGGGGATAAGGCTTGGGGGGGGGGCATAATATGTGTTTATTGCAATCCTGCATACTTTAGTCACCAAGATGTAGGCCCTAAATGATGTGACTACCAGCACAAAATGGCTGCCATGGACAGTAAAACAGAGGTCCTGGTAATTTGTACAAGTGAGAACCATCACAACAAAAGTGTGAATAGAACCCTTTGCAGGTTAGGAATTCTGTTAAAACAGGGTCATCAGTTGAGCAGTCTACTAGTGTTCAAGGGTGCCCTAGTTACAGAAACCCCATTTAGACTGCACAACACAGGGAAGGGCTGGGAGGAACATGATGGGGCAGGACTTAGATCCACACTTTGAGGGTTCATCTGAACAGGTCTGGTGGCTGTGCTAATATGCCCAGCATATGGCTGTTCACTAATTTGAATCCCAGCATTCCCATTTCACATTCAGTAGAAGACAATGGCTCTGAAGTAAAAAGATAATGAATGTCACAAAAGTGGAGGAAATGTTTTCCAAAACTTCCAAGAACTTTATTGAAAAGCTGTCCAAAGCACTTGAAGAGTAACACCATATCACACACGGAACATCTTAATTATAATGTAGAGTTACTTAATCTTACCTGATTACAACTGGTTGTATTTTTCAGAAATGCTATATATTATAGATGAAATTCACCTTCTCCAATGTTTAAATCATTTGTTATCATGTCTCCTTACATTATTCCTTCTTTTTATTAAGTTCAGGGTCCCCCCCCCCCACCTTGTTACTCAGATGAGCAATAATAATAAGGGTGAGATGAAAGCAAAGATGGCTAACCTGAATGTCCTCTGATCTTTTCGCTCATGGGTGAGAGCAAAGTAGTTTGAAAATAGGCAGAGAGAGAATTGTGCAACATAAGGGGAAAAAAAGTCAAATGGGGAACTAAAAATACAAATATTGTTTATAGTCAAATGCATAGCTGACACTATTTATTGTGGCACTTTCTGTTTTTACTGTGTTTTTGGCATCATACTGCTTGTCCCCAATGGCTGTCAGACACACAAAGCCCTAGGGATTGAATGAGACATCAGGTTGCTGAGTCTAGAAGTCAAAAGCAACCAAGGGACTTTATCTGCTGCATTCCTGTTTCCCTTTTGAGATTCGGATGTCATAAAACTCCTAAGTGCACACACATTTTCTCCAGGCTTCACACCGTACCATCATGTAGGGACAGTGGAGGGGTTTTAATGAAAAACAGTGATTTTAGTTGTGCTACTTTTGTAGTGTCAAAGTACAAAGTCTTTTCTGCAGCATGATGCTTAGCCGGAAGACTTTTTTCAGTCTCAATAATGTCATGACACAATAAGTAACTACAAAAATGACAAAGAAGTTGTGGAAAGAAGTGGAAAAGCCCAGGGTGTGCATAAATTATAATTATGATGTTATTACCAACAGAGTTCGAAGGTTTATTTTTAAAATGTTATTGTCTGTTATTTATGTTATAAAGTGTCCTACATAATGTGAAGCCATTAAATTGTCTGGGTGATGGGGACTCATTTTAATATACTGTAGCATTTCATCCAGAAGCTGGACAAAGGCATTGTTCAGGGGTAGAAATGGGGAAAGAAAATATGCCAGCATTTTAGGTAAATTAGTATTGTGTTTATCATATTTTATTTTTCCCTAGGTAGCAGGGATTTGGGAATACAAGACCATCCTTTTAATTGTTGTGGTTGTTGTTTATTTCTGGAATTTATTTCTGTTATTTATTTCTGGAATTTATGTTGGATCTAATAATAATAATTATATCCCACCCATCTGGCTGGGTTTCCCCAGTTACTACTACTACTACTACTACTACTAATAATAATAATAATAGGATCCAACATAAATTCCAGAAATTACTTCAGTGGTTTCCTTTTTCTGAGTACCACAGTATCTGGAAATTTATTTATTTATATCATACCCTTCTTACACTGAGGTCCGAGAGGCATCTATAAATCATCTACTACTGCCACCATTTTAAACTCATAACAACTCTGTGAGGTAGGTTGGGCAGAGAGATTTCTGACTGTGTAGGGATTTGGTTCTCAGTATTTCAAATGTAGCGCCCGACAGCTACTTGTCCGTTAGGCAGTAGTCAAATGTTAATACCACAACAGTATATAAGGCAGAGGTAACCACAATAGTTGCCCTCCAGATGCCGTTGGACTCCATCAGCCCCAGCCATCATTACCAATGTTGGGAGTTGTTGTCCAACAATATCCTGGAGTGAGCACATGGGCTACCCCTTCCATAAACAAATGAGAGACTGACTATGAAACAATAGTCTATTCCAAGCTGTCATCCTGGACCCAGGTGGGATTAGCTCATGTAGTTCACCAACTCCCACCCCACCCAAGACACCTTGTAAGCTCTCTGCATGCAAAAGAGACTCCTCTAAACATGTGGAGAGCACCTTTCCCTCCCCCATTGTCTCCCCCATCACACCAGGAATGATATCATTAGTATATTCTGTTTTTCCTTGTCTCTTTCTACATTGCTGCATTTAAGATATTTATGAAACTCCTCCATGTACAAAAAAATGTTTCTTGATTGTGAGCTGCAGTTTTCCAAGCATTATGATGATATAACTTTTATATATTTTATTGGGGTTTCTCCTGGGGCACTTCTAAGTTCTGTGTCTCTTTAAGGATGACACTTTGTAGTCAGTTATTGAAATGATAGGGAAAGGAGATATTCAATGATCATCATATATAAAAAGTACTACTTGCATAGAGTTGGAGTTGTATCAGATTGAATAATTCAGATAAATAATTTTGGTTCCTTTGCACCAAGTTTGAGGAAAAAAATTCAGCCCAAGGGCTGAATTACCTTGGTGTAAACCCATTCCAGCAGCGGGTAGGGCCAGACATGAACACAATTACAGACCCTTGAAGCACAAACTCATTCACATACACTCTTAAAACACACACACACACACACACACACACAGACACACACACATGCATATACAAGACATGCTCTTGCCGTAGGCACCCTTAATAAACCCTTATCGCAGCCTTAACACCCACCCATCCTCACACACCCTTGACATATCCTAAACACATATGCACATGCATGCATAAAACCAGATTACCATTTGATATGCATTACCAAACAAGAATCAATTTGTTTAAATAGATTTTTTCTGTTGCGGACACTGTGGCCTCAATCTGCATTTGGATCCTAGCATTGGAGGAGAGGTAGAGGAACTATCCCCCACCCACTGTAGTGTCCAGTGCCTGCATTTTGCTGCCCTCCCCATTCCTCATGCAGCCAACATGGAGCTCAAAGGAGGAGGAATAGGGCAAAACAGAAGATTCCCCCGGTTCCAGATGGGAACTTTCTGAGGACAGATAGATGGCTCCCCATCCCTGATTTACTCTTCTCCTTTGAGTAGTAATATGACTAATGGCTTAGGACAACAATCTTTTCCCCCCTCTTTGTTTGAGGCTATTATGCCCTGTTATGCCTTATTAAGCTTTTGGTGTCTATTTTGTTCTCTTGCTATTGCAAGGACAGGCTCATTGAAAAATGAGACAATGACTTATCATGACTTCTAGCTTTGTGACTTTGGAATGTATGTTTATTTCTTTGTGCTGTAAAGCAACCTAGTGATGCATTTAAGATTTTTCCAAATATGTCAGGTTCTTGAAAGAACAGTTATCTTTTTCCTTTCTGCAAAATGAGTCATGAAATTCCAATGCTAAGCAGGAACTTTCCAGACAACCATCAAAACATGATTCAGTGTTCCCCCTCCCAAGAAATGTATTGTTTATGATTTACCTATTTAATGCACTTATTCATTTTTAGAAATATTTATCAAACAATCTAGTGGTAATCTTCTAATCGATATAATGTGCGTTGAAGATAGATAAGAAAGCTCATTGGTTTGCTTAGAGCAGTCTGAATAAATGAAGAATTACCTTGGATGCTAAACACAGAAATTGAAAGCTCAGTAAAGACTTTAGTGAAAGCAGCGCAATAGGGCGTTTCATTTTAGGAGGTGAAACTGGGCCTTCTTACTTTAGATCCTGGGTCATATTCTAGAGAAACATGGGGTCTAAATCTCATAAAAATGAATAGAATTTAGATTATGGGTTCTGCTTAGAAGGGCGATATACAAGTAATTTGATGACTGAATAATGTTTAGCTTCACACTAATGCCCCACCAATTTTCAGTGCAACTATTTGATGCCTTTTATTGGAAACCTGCTTGGATCTGACCAAAATGGATAGAATCCCTAATGTTATTTGCTCTGGCACCAGTGGCAGATCTTGGGGTCTCAAATTTCAGTGGCGCCCTATGCAATGCCAAAATGCAGCACCCCTCCGCCTCTTGCGCTCCATTCTGAATCATAGTTGTGACATTCCCTGTGATACCCCCGAGGTGCCATGCCCAGTGCGACCAAACCGGTTGCGCTTGCTTAAATCCACTTCTGATGGCACACATTCTTATACTTTCTACACAGAAAAGTAGTGGTTTCCTTACAATTGATACAAATGTTTGCAGCATCACAAAGGAACAATACAATACAAATCCATAGCCCTTTAGTTGCAGGAATACAAAAATATGCGGTACTGCAAGTTACATGTTTCTAGTAGCGCAGCTGCACACATTTTTTTCTTTGATAAAAGCACACCTGGCTACTATTTCCAGCACTCTATAAGTGTCCCTGTTGAACTTAAATTACCCTCTTTGTAGATTGGAGAGGGTGACACTTGTCTGCCCTGGACGAGTTCTTGATTCACAATAAGACCCGTGAAGTGTATAGAATTAATAAGCTTATTCAGTGAAAGAAAAACTGACTGGGCTATCATAATAACATTCTTCAGCCCAATCCCCAGGGGCACAGTTGTTGCTGCTGCACTTCATTGATATTGGTCCTTGAGTTTTGTTTCTGTCATGTGAAAAGCTCAGAAAATATCAAAGCATATACTTAAAGCCCTTTTGCAGTATTCACCAAATCTATATATTCTGTAGCCTGTGTCTGCTTCAATTCACTTACCGCTCAGTTCAGGTCAATTATTGTAAAACATTTCTCCAATAATAAATGCATGTATTAAGATCTGGTTATTATTATTTGCTTAGTAACCTCAATGTGTATAATGTTGCTTTAATAGTTTTTATACTGGCTTTTTATTAGAAGCTTCTGATGACCAGTTGAAACCCCGTCCCCTTTTTTACCTTAGAAAGCAGCTTCTCTTGTCATCCTACCAACCTTATTGACTAAACTACTAATCACTCATTCTTTACTTCTCCCAATGCTCTGTTCAAAATCAGCAAAGATAGAACGCAAAGTACAAGCAACATATTCCTGAATAGCAGGGGTGCTGACAGAATTTTCTAGGCCCAGTAAAATAAAGGTAAAGGACCCCTGGACGGTTAAGTCCAGTCAAAGACAACTATGGGGTTGTGGTGCTCATCTCACTTTCAGGCCGAGGGACTCACCCTCTCCAATGGACTCTACTGCTATACCAGAAAAACATCATGTCAAGCAGACACATGCATGTCAAATTCCACCACCACCTCCACCAGGCCTTGAGATGTAGACAAAGTGATCCAATCTGCAAAGGGGCTCTCCTTTTTGCAATCACCTTGAATGTCAGCCTCACAGGGGGGCGGGGAGAGCTCACTATGGAAATCTAAAAGCCCAAGGCCTCAGGTCTCCCCCAGAGGCGTCACTAAGCATCAATTGGCTAGTGATTTGAGCAGCTTGCCCAGGAAATGCCCATATTGTGGTTCTCTTTTCCTTGTCCTTACACCTGGTTTATCTCTTTGTTCTTTTCTTTCCATCCCCTGTCAGCATGGTGGTGTCTCTCATTAGTCTTTCTATAAGTATTGTGATTTGCTGTTGGAAATCGTGGTGAAACACACACACACACACACACACACACACACACACAATTATACAGTGTTCCGGCAGTAGTAGACTGATGCTGTGCCAGTTTAAGATGTTTTTTAAGGGGGGGGGGGAATGCAGATCAAGTGTGTGAAACAGAATCTGCATATTAGAATCAAATATGGGTAAGTAGGCGCTGCCATTTCCATTAAATTAATTGCATAGCTGCCAAAACTAGTCATAGGAGGCGGTGACTTTAATTAGCATGTCTCAGAAAATTTACCCATATCCTGAATCTTTTGTCAAAAGTGTTCATTAACTAATTCTCTTATCCCTTTCTCATTTCCATGGCACAGTTCTAAAATGTTCTAAAAGAGCATTTAGTTCTTTTAAATAATAATGTTCAGATTTTTTATGGACATTTAGTGAGGGAAAATGTGATTTGTGAGAATCTCTTGGAGAGCTGTTGTGATGTTCCAGGCTTCAGTCCTCACATGTAATTACTATGCAAATATTATTGCTACAGCAAATAGCCTTTGTCGTGATTTTTTTTTAATAGAACAAGGCTACTAGATATAGGAGGGCAACACTATATAGAAACACACAGGTTTCTATGGCAGTGTTACACACAGAACCTTCAGATAAATTGTCCAAGTTCTGAAGAGCAGCAAATACCTGTTACTTTTGATGTGACATTATGAAGAACTGATATGTTTAACTGGTTGTTTTAAATATATGCCATTCCCCTACTACACTTTTCTCAGCAACATGTGGGGCATGGGCAAAACATCCTCTCCAAGTAAATGTGAGAATTGTGATAGTGTCTAGCTTTTCCTTTCCAGCTGTCAGAAGAAAAGTGTCACAATGTGTGGAGATGTACAGTATACCTGTCAGAATCTGTTACAGTTCACTGATGCACGGTGATGTGTGAGGGACACGCAGACTTCTTATACAACTAACAGTATAAATGCAGTAATGATACTCCACAATTGCTTCTTGTTCAAGGTCAGCATAAAAGACTTGGTCTGTGGTACTTACCAGTTCACTGGCTAATTGACATTCCCAAACTTTGATTTAAACTTCTAAAATAGGGGTAAGGAGGGATGTATGCTGTGATTTACCATAACACCATGTCTTTGGTGTTTACTTGAAACAAATAAGCTCTGATCTAAACTGGTAAGATCAATACATGCTTTAGTTTTTTAGCAACTGAAATTTAAAACAAGGTGGGAGACGGCTTGAATGCAATTGGAGTGCCTAGTGGCATTGAAGGCAGTAAAGAAGGCATACTTTGCTGCCTCCATTGCACCCTCATTATGTTGTCCAGCAGAGCTTTTACGGGGCCTTTTATAGGCTGACCCAAAGGAGGTGGTAGAACCAATGGTAGCTCACTTTGACTGTTTGCAAAGCATTTTGAGGATAAAATTGCTTGCATCCACCAAGACCTTGACTCTGCTGTTATAGCAGATGAATTCCATGGGGTGTCCAGAGCACAGTCTAGTCCTGTTGTGTTGGATGAGTTTCAGTTGGTAATGCTCAAAGATGTGGACAAGGTGCTTGGATCAGTCAGGGCGACCACTTGCGATCTGGACCCTTGTCCCTATTGGCTGATAAAATCCAGCAGGGAGGGAACAGCTGGCTGGGCCAGGGAGGTGATCAGTGCCGCTTTACGAGAGGGGACAGTCCCTGCCTGTTTGAAGGAGGCAGTGGTAAAACAACTCCTTAAGAAACCTCTAGATTTGGAAAACCTAACTAACTACTAGCCAGTTGCTCATCTCCCTTTGCTGAGTAAGCTTTTGGAGTGAGTGCTTGCAGACCAGATCCATGCGCTTTTGAAATAAACTGATTTTCTGGATCTGTTTCAATTGGGGTTTAGGCCTGGGGGTTTTTTGGGGGGGTTGTTGGGTTGTTGTTATAATGTACTTTGTGGTTTTATATTTTGATTTTATTCTGTGTACTGTCCTGAGACCGCTGGGTATTGGGTGAATGAATGAATGAATGAATGAATGAATGAATGAATATTCAGACATAATACATCTGGAGGAACCAAAGGGTCAACTAGTATAGCACCTTGCTTTGAAACCAGTGGCAAGGAAGAGAGTATTATTATTATTATTATTATTAAATTTATATACTGCTAATGGTTGGGTAGTGTTCTCGAAGCTACCAGCATGAGTTTGACGAAACTGCGGGAGGCAGTGGAAGACAGGAGTGCCTGGCGTGCTCTGGTCCATGGGGTCACGAAGAGTCAGACACGACTAAATGACTAAACAACAACAATATGCAAAAATGGCTTCTATATGACCTGAAATATAAAAGCAGTGCATAATTAAAATAGACAATAGCAAACCCACTTGAGATCACCTGGTTCAGTCCAGACTGCAGTGTGGTGGAAAAGTCTGAGAGCAGCTGCCCTTCATGAAGGTCCTAACACAGCAAATTGCTTAGGATACCTCAGGTCTAGCCGCACATTGCAAGCAAACAAACAAATTATGTAGCGGGGAAAGTTGGAAATTATTTATGACAAATTTCTTCTTCCATTGCAATAACAAACTTAGAGGCCAAAGGAAATGTGCTGGAAGCTGAAGGTACAAACTGGTACCTTTCTGTCTTGAATTTGGATCTGGCAGGTGTACTTTGGTACTGTAACTCATTCCTGGCTATATTGTTTTGTTTTGCTTTGTTTTTGTTCTGTAAGGTGTCTTATTCCAATAGCTATAACTGGATCTGTTTTAGTGAATGACATTAGCAATAGCTACATTTTAGTTGTCAAACATCCACCTCACACTTCTCACCTCCATTGACCCACATAACAATTGGGTGAATGCTCTTCAATGCTTAGAGTTTGTCAAATTGCACATACCACCAGCAAATTTCTGGAGAGCGAATGATATCTTAGCGCCCAGGGATATTGTTTGTTTTTAGGGCAATACCAGTAACAGCTGAAATGCAGGTATTGGCATATAATGCTTCTGGGTGTTCATTATAGCTTGTTCTTTTGAAACTGCTAACATGCCGAAATCATTGTGGACATGTTGAAATTGGACTTTGCAATGAAATTCACATGTCATGAAAATGTCATAAGATATCTAACAAAGCTTACGGATATTGTGTCAGTCTATATACTGGTTTCCTCAGAAATACACAAATAAAATACCTTAAGATTGCAAATATAAGCCACACTTTAACTTTTCATAGTCAGAATTTGGGGCAAAGTGCAGCTTATATTTGGGCCAATACGGTATATCCAGCACTCCGCGCACACAGTAGAACTTCCCCTTCCTCTCGAAGTATCTCCCAAATCTGCTACAGACACTCATCCAATCCTCTGGAACAGGTTTTGAGAGTACATGGGACTGCAGGGGAGGAGGGAGAAGTTCTGTTATACAGATGAAGTCTGTTGCAGCACTGGATAGAACCCTATGTATTTTGACAGACTGGATGGGGAGCTCACATGATTGAATGTTACCCTATATGGAAAACCAAACATTGGGAAGAAGGATTGTAGTCTTCCCTGTCTATAAACTAGTTCTCCATTGTCAGGGGCTCAGGAGCAGAGGCACAGGGAAGAGAGGAAATGGAGAGCGAAGGGGAAGAATCTGAGGGCAGCGTAGGAGAAGATGACAGTGGCCCTAGAGATTCCATGAGCCTCTCCAGCGAATCAGAAGATTCACAGAAGGGGGCGCCGATGGCCAGGGCAAGGGGGGTCCCAAGGGGGACACTCCAGAAGCAAGGGGCCAGCGGGGACTCCCAGAGCAGCAGTTGGAGATCAGGACCAGCTTCCCCACCAGAGCGTAGTGGGGGGGAAGAGTCCCAGGTATCGGGGCCAGCGTCTCCCCCAGCAGGGAGAGAAGATGAGTCAGGGCTGACCACGCCTCCATCGGAGAGTCAGGGAACGGAGGGGAAGTCAGGTCCAGCTAGCCTCCCGGAAGAGGGAAGCAGTGACAGAAGCAGTGTAACGGTCAGGAGGAAGGTCACTGGCTGGGCGCGAGCGCCAAGTTCAAATGTACAGGCGTGCGGGACAGCTGAGAACCCGGATTGGGAACCAGGTCCTAAAGCCTGCCGGAGGCAGGGGGAGGAGTCAGGGGACTCAGCATCAGAAGAGTCCAGAAAGGGGAATGCCCCAGCGGACAGGAGGACCCAGAGGAGGAGAGAGCAGAGGAAGAGGTGGAGCAGGGCTAGAGTCTTAAACTGGTGTCAGAGGGGAGGAGATTCAGACGGAGCTTCGGCGGTCTAGGGTTTAAGACGTAGAGCTGCGCGCCACGGCTTTGAAATAGAGACTGAACTTCAATAAAGACTTTTGTATATAACAATGACCTGGCGTTGGTCCTCTGTGAGCTGGGACCTTGGGCAGCTCTGACATCCATGTACAAGAGTCTCTCTCTCTCTCTCTCTCTCTCTCTCTCTCTCTCTCTCTCTCTCTCTCTTTGTGTGTGTGTGTCTGAGAGACACTCTGTGTGTGTGTGTGTGTGTGTGTGTGTGTGTGTGTGTGAGAGAGAGAGAGAGAGAGAGAGAGAGAGAGAGAGAAATATTATTATATCATCTGAGCTCCCATCTGAATGGTAAAGTTCAGAAACAGGTGTATCATCCCTGTCTTGTATTGTGCTGTACTGTACATTGGTATGTTGTCCTTGAGCTTTGCAGATAAAGAAATGTCATGATCCACATGTTTTACTAGCTCTCTACTATTTCTTGAAGCTGGCGTTAATTTCTCCAAACTGAAGTTGACTTTGAGAAATTTCCCCCTTTCCCCCATTGAGTAAGTAAAACTATACCATAGATTTTTCTTAATAATCTAGAAATAACTTGCAACTTCAACTACTCAGGAACAATTTATTTTTCATGCTGCCGTTTAATGAAAGGAGCTTTTGCTTTAATGACTTTTGACACAATTGTAGCCATTAATTCACTTTAGTCTCCCTTATTACGTCCTTTGAAAACTACTCAGATTTTAGATGTAGAAAATTTGTATAATCTGCAGATAATGAAGAAGTTATATAAAAATTAGTGACAGGTTGTATACATTTACTGCACCAGTGGCTGTTAGGATATGAGTCTAACTATTTCAGTTTCGCTGGTGGTCTGCCATAAAAGCCTGCCATGCAGTGAAAATTAAAGGGAGATATGTGTCACTAAAATATGCTTCCTATTTTTAGCATTAGTAGCAGCTTAGACCTTTGAGTACTTTCAGATTGCAGCTCAAATTGTAATAGATCTCTTAAAGATAATCAACACTTAAAGCATTATTGTTTCATAGACATCAATTAAAATGACCTTCCTTAAAGCTGCCCTCCCTGCTGAAAAGATTAATAGTCAGGAGATCTAAATGTTACTGTCAGATAAAGCTTGAAGCCAGTACATATACTGACACTGCAGTCTCTAGGGAAAGTTTAAGAAGAGACTGAACTCCCAAGTCAAAATTTTGCTAGTCATGGCCCTCTTGGTCAGAGAACAAAGACTGCAAAAACTATAATGTTATTGAACAAAAGTTTATTATTACAGTACATTTAGATAGCCCCAATATGTCATAGGTGATTCATGATTATTACCGAAACAATGCATTAATGTTGGCAGTCACTTTAAGAAATGATTCGTATATAATAGTTTCATTTACTATTACTTAAAGGTCTGTACTGCACTGTCAAAGCTATGTATTCTATTTGAAAACACTGGAATTATCCTGGAGACTTTTGGGGGTCATCAACCTTTTGTGCAAAACCTTTATGTGCCAGTTGTGACCAGACCCAGGTATCAAGAGGTGAGATACAAGTGATGGGTTGAACTACAGTCACGTTTTATTAATAACATCTTTGGGGAAATGAGAAGTACGGGAAGGTAGCCTTAATTTCAACAAGGCATAGCCTCAAAGCCTGGGCCCCAACTCATGGTGTGTAAAGAGGCTTTCCTGCCCCACCCACTTCCAGGACCCTACAACCCATACAAGCTGGCCTCCTTAAATGCCCTTCATCTTCAAAGGTACCTGGAGTGCTCACCTATTACCTTATCAAACATTAACATTTCCTGCAGCTTCCTGCCAAACCATGTGACAACTTCATCATGCAGTCAAATTAACTTATATCATTGCAACCATCCCCATATTCCTGCCACACCCCAGCATCCAGACAGAGTAGCCAAAAATACTTGCCCAGGCCAGCTAATTTGCAGGTAGGCATAAAAATCCTATTCAGCCCCAAACAACTGTAATTCCTGTACTGTAACAGAAAATAGACTGGGTGGGCGCAAAAAGCAGGACAAAGAGGGGTATGGAGGACAACCAAGATCTATAAAGGTCATGGGGTGCCCTCAGGATGCTCCCAGATACAGTCATGGGCACTAACTCATAGGGACTGAGATGTCTTTGCCCCCCTAAAAGAAACTTTTGGGGGGAGGGGCAGTTGATGGGCATTGCCCCTGTCAGAAAGCCCCAGGAACACTGTTGCTACCTGGCACTGGCTCTCGCTATTCAGGTCCCCTCCGTCTGTGACCCATCAGCGCTTTGTTGAGGCTTGGGAGCGGAGACTGGGAGTGAGACAAGGAGGGAAGGGAGCTGTGTGCACCAGCTGGCTCTCACTTGCAGTCACAGCTCTTGTAATGCTCTCTGAATGTGCACCCTTTATTCTCTCCAAGCCCTTAATAAGCTTTTCTCTTCCACAAATACTTAAACACAGTATGTGAGTGCTGGTTACGCATACACACACACAGGGTTTTATTGTGTGGCGTCACATGTGTGACAGCTGCCCCCTCAGTCTTCAGCGCAAGTTGGTGCTTCTGGGTGCAGTGTTGTAAGGCTGGAGGGAGGGAAATATTGCTACTAAAGGATCCCATCCATCTTCTTTCCTAGCAGTTATTGCACAATCCTTAGTGCTCCTGGTATTTGCATCATAATAAATTTGATCAAACTTGAAAGTATGTTTTAAGGTTATAGTGAACACTGAAGGTGACATTCAAGTTAACAATTGCTATCATTAAGGGGAGAAGAGAGATGGAAAGGACTGTTTGGCTCATCTGAGTCAACTTTCTGCAACAGCAGCCAGATTTTCTGAAATTAAATAATACGTGATAGAAACTCATCTATTTTCTTTTAAATAAATCCAGAGAAGGAGCTTCTATTACTGCTTATTTTGGTACTGTTTTATACTCAACTGTTTTTCCTAGCATCAAATGATTTAATTCTATTTCTTGGCTAGTTTTCATAACCATACCTAACGTATTTGTTTATCATTCCCTCTAATAGCATACTCAGGTGGGTGACTGCCTATTAGTTTGGAAGTGAAATATCTCTACATAAAAATGAAGTAGTGATTCCGGCATGCTTGGGGTATACCTTGGGTATGCAGAAGTTATTACATTTGTAAATATATACTAAAAACTATAAAGTCTCAAAATGGCCTGAAGGAGAAATTCAGGACTTACAGAAAGTTGATGGCAGTTGAGATTTAAGAAATGTAATAGCTCAGGGTCACAATAAATGGTAAAGATGGGATCTCTTGTGATAGTTATTGCCAGGAAAGGCATGATTTTTTATGAAAACACTGTGAGCCTAAAGTATAGATATGCACTAAGTAATTTATTTTATTCTATGTGGGCAAAATACATAACATTAAAAATGTATGTAGACAAAAACAAAAGATAAGGTATACTCTAGTTGTAGCCATCTTTGGGATTAAAGATGTTTCATCCCAGTCAGTTGTAAAACTGACTTTACTTCGTGCTTGACAAAACCTGCTGTTTGTTTACAACAGAAACTCCAGTGACATTTTAAGACAAAACTCATGCCCAACAATCATGTTAGCCTGCATTCAGAGAGAGGGACAAAACCTCCAGTTAGAATCTTCACTAAAGAACAGTAATTTCCTCCCACTGTAAATGCCTGTGGAAGTGGCTTCAATTTTCCTTACTGATATCTTCATAAATCCTGAAACCATTCACAGTAACAGCACAAACAACTACTCTGTCATGCTTGTAAGTTCTTTTTAGCCCTGAGCTATAATGGAGCTGAAATTTAAATATAAATAAATAAATGTCATAACCTTGCATATTTATTTACTGCAGCTTTTAATGGAACCTACTACTCTGGTAGTTTCACTTCATCAGATATATTCAGAAAGGCAGCTACAAACCACAGGACTGTTTTACTATTGTATTGTACCGGATGCAACAAAACAATGAAAGAGGTTTAATAAAGTGGAACTGATTGGGTCGGACATTTGTATACCTCTGTGGGTATTGTTTAATTGTCCATGAGATTGAGTTGTTAAAAAAGCAGACTGATATGAACTGAGCAACATTAAAAGCAAAGTACTAAAAGACTGCAAAAAAGAGAGAAAGGAATGGTTTCCAGTGTTTGGCTCTTAATTACCATGTGCTTGGAAGCTTCCGTTTCATTTATATTTTGCAGAAATCCCAGTAAGTCTTGTTTACCAACACGAGCATTTCAGGGTTCTCCCTGGTACATTTAATTCATAGTCAGTTTCAAAAGAATAAAATGTATAAATTGTGCAATATCTAAATAAAACACTCAATTAGTCAGGGTGTATTTGGCCAGTCTGGATTTTTAAATTATGTATGTGCCCTGCAAACAAGTTTGTTCATACAAAAATGTATATATTTTGCTTTTCTGCCTTGACCAGGGAGGTGCCCAAACGATTTACACAAAAGAACAAAGCAACAACAAATTAAACAAAAGCAGACAATCAAATAAATATGTTACCAATGTTGTCTCAGTATGTGATTAAAGAAAGGTTCTTCTCATTAAATGCTATTCAAGAGGTAACAGTCTAGACTAGAAGACTAGATCCCTTTGGTGGTGGTTAAGCAACTTATGTAAAGCCTGGAATAGATTTCTACTGGTGTGTAGATTTAACACAGCTCTGGGGGTTAAGTCAGTATAGTGTGGTTAGAGCCTTTTATCAATGGATACTTTGTGTTTCATTTTATAACTGCCTGCTAATAATAAGCTGTGAGTCTGAAAATCTTTCTGGCTGTGAATGTGCAGCAAATCTTGAAAGCTGGCTTCCTTCATTTAATCTTTAGCGATTCTCAGGCACAATTTGCATGTCTTATTTTCATACAGTTAAGTCTTCATGCACTCCCCACACACCACCCTGGAACCATCATGAATTTGTCTAATTAGATTTCTCTTGGCTTTCTCATCCAGGAATGCTGCATCCAATTCTTCCAGCAATAAGGTCACTGTGGAATTGGTGTATATTGCTTAGCGAAGATACTCAGAATCACTGGCTTGCGTTGCTAAAAATTCATTGTGTTTTCATTATGAACTAGCAATGTGACTAGGAGACTGAGCTATGACTCTGAGACTTCCCAGGTCAAATCTTGCTTCTGCCATAAATTCATGAAGTAGGCTAGCCACACTCTCTCAGCCTCAGCCCCTCCCACCCACTAACTTGTTGGGATTCACAGGATGATGAGTAAGTCTGCAGGCTTCAACAGGCTGATGCAATAATCTGTGGAGTGCTGGGTCAGAGTGACTCAGCAGGAATGTGATTGGCTATCACTTTTTTTAAAAGGAAAGCCTGTTCAACAGTAATTGTGGTTGTGCTGTGCTGTGGTGGTGAGTATTCGTTTGCCCTAAGGTGCAGGTACTCTGTATGAACTGCTTTTGTAAATACTTGTATATAGCTCACATTAAAAAGATTGCGACAGGGTTATGGGCCCAGCACGCTTCCGCTGCGCAAGAGTACAGGTAGCAGTTATCTAGCCGTGGGTGCTGGAGGTGAGCTGCAGGGATGGAGCAGTCCAGAACTGGCGTGTTGCTGGAGAAGCTGATGGCCACAAACTACAGCATCTGGTTGGTCCACATGCAACACTTCCTCAAGCGTGAGGGCCTGTGGAAGGTGGTGGAAACTCCACTGCAGCCCCCTGAGGAGGATGAGAACGGCGATGAAAAGCTGGCAGAGGCAGAGGCCCAGCTAGAAAAGGATGAGAAAGCTTTGGCTACGATCATTCTTGGAGTGGACGACAACCAGCTAGTCTACGTAGCTGATAAGGTGACAGCAAGTGAGGCGTGGAATGCGCTCAAGGCTGTCCATGTGTAAGAGACAGCAGGCTCACTGATAACATTGACCAGGAGACTGTACCAGTGTCGGAAGAAACCGGGGGACTCCCTGGTGAACCACCTAAAATTCCTAACAGGCTGTTTTCAGGAGCTAGCCTTAAGAGGGAGGCCTGCGGGGGGAGAGGACAAAGTCTTTATAGTCCTGAGTTCCTTTGATGACAGCTATGATATGCTGGTCAATTCCCTCGAGTCTGTAGAGACTGATAAGCTGACTCTGGAATACGTTACTGGACGGTTGTATGCAGAGGAGGACAGGCGTGCAGAGCGAAAGATGACCTCAGCCCAGCTGTTGGAGCATCCCAGAGGGAACAACAGTCGGGAAGAGCAGAGGTGTCGGGAGCCAGAAAAACAGCCAGGAGGAGCTGCTGCAGACCAGCTGGTGGTCAACAAAGTAAAAAGGTGTTTTTGCTTCAAGTCCAGTGGACATCTGCTGTGGGACTGCCCGAGAAAACAACAAAAACAGCAGAAGCACAGGAGGCAGCAGAGAGAGTCTACTGCTTGGGTGTCTGCAGATGGTCAAGAAAATGAAGAGCTGTGGGTTCTGGACAGTGGAGCTTCTCAAACCTTTTGTAAAAGAAAAGGATTGCTAACTGATGCTAGGGCTTCAAACAAAAAACATGTAAGTCTTGCTACGCGCCAGAAAGCTAATGTGGTTTGTGAGGGGGAGGTTGTGTTCCCACAGCTGGGACACACATTCAGAAATGTGTTGTGTGTGCCTAGTTTGCAAAACAATCTCCTGAGTATTCCAGACTTGGCAAAAGCAGGATTTGAAGTAAACTTTGTGGGAGATCAGTGCCAGATAAAGAAAAATGGGGCAGTGTTGGCAAATGCTAACCTTAGAACTAATATGTATGTACTGCAGTGTGAGTCTAAGGTTGTTAATGTGCAAAATGTCCCAACCCATGATATGTGTATTCATCTCCTGCACAGGCGTCTGGCTCATGCTAGCTTTAAGGTGCTGAACAAAACATTGGAGTTGTGTGTGGGGATGAAAAACATTAACAGTTGTGATAATTACTTAGACTGCAATATCTGCAAGGAGGTTAAAAACAGGGCTTGCCCAGTAGCAAGAGCAAGCCAGAGAGAAACCAAAAAACCACTGGAGTTGATTCATGCTGATGTAACTGGTCCTTTTCCACCAAGTGTCTCCCAAAACAAGTACTGTTTGATCCTAGTGGATGACTATTTTAGATTTGGCTGGCTCTATCCATTAAAGCAAAAGTCTGACGTTGCCCAAACTTTGAAGTTCTGGGTAAGAAGGGTAGAAAGGCCACTTGGCGAAAAGGTGTGCTCTATTCAGACAGACAGGGGAGGAGAGTTTATGGCAAGCTCCCTAAGAAACTGGTTGCATTCCCAAGGGATTAAACATACATTTACCAATGTGGCAACGCCTCAGGAAAATGGAGTTGCAGAGCGTAGGGGAGGTGTCTTGCACACACAAATGAAAGCGTTGTTAGCAGATGCAAATCTTCCAATTAAGTACTGGGCTGAGAGTATTAAGACCGTGAATTATATTGGGAATCGCTTGTGGTCAAGGGTACTAGATGACATACCTTATAAAATTCTCTATAACAAAAGTCCCAGTTTGCAACATTTGAGAATCTTTGGGACAAAGGCATGGGTTGACATACCTGTAAAGAACCGAAGAAAAGGTGGGAAAAGGGCACAGCAGTTGCTATTTCTTGGGTATGAAAGTGGTACGAAAGCCTACAGGTTTGAAGATGATAAAAATCTTTTGAGTTATAGTCGATCAGCCAGCTTTAATAAGCAAAGAAATTGGCCCAAGATACATGCAAACCTGCTGCCAGAAAAAGTTTTACTGCCGAGCGTACCTGATAAGGCAGCTGAAACAAAGCTAAGAATTGGCAGCTCTCCCAGAGAAACTGAAAGGAAGGAGGTAAAGGTTGAGCATTTTTCTCCAGCTGCTAGCATGGAGCAGGGGGGGGGGAAGAAAGTGCAACAGGGACAGGAGGAGGTAAATCTCCAGAATCAATCCACCCCAAAAGCAGTCCTGAAGGTAACCCAGGGGCTGAGATTAATGAACCAAGGAGGTCTGCAAGAAGTAATAAAGGTCAACCTCCAGACCGTTATGGGTTCCCAGCCACCATAAACCAGGTTTGTGTAACTGAACCAGAAAACTTTGAAGAAGTGCAAGAGTTACCTACTCTAGAGAAAGAGGCGTGGTTAAAGGCAATGCAGGCAGATTATAACTCTCTGCTAAACAACAATGTGTTTGTACCTACAGAATTGCCTGAAGGTAAAAAGCCCATATGCTGTAAGTGGGGTTTTAAAGTGAAAAAGCTGGCTGATGGTAGTTGTCAGAGGAAAGCCAGGTTGGTTGCAAGGGGCTTTACACAAAGGAAAATGATACATTATGATTAAGTGTTTGCCCCAACAGCAAAGGCTGAAACAGTAAAATCAGTTTTAGCAATGGCAAGTCTGAGAGGGTTAAAAGTTGATCATTTTGATGTTGCCTCAGCATATTTAAATGCTCCTATTGATGCCGAGGTGTATTTACAGCAAATACCAGGTTATAACCTGGAAAAAGACAGCATGGTGTTAAAGCTGCAAAGGGCACTATACGGTTTACACCAAAGTGCACGTCTATGGCATGAATGCATAGACACAACTTTGAAAAAGATGGGATTCAAACAAAGCCTGGCTGATTCCTGTTTATATTCAGCAATGGTGCAAGGAAGTGTTTGTTATTTACTTTTGTATGTTGACGATATCTGTCTAATAACAACTGCACAAAAGCAAGTGTCTTGGTTTATAAACAGCCTAAGTAACAAATACAAACTGAAGTATTTGGGAGAGATTCAGAATTACTTAGGAGTAGAGGTTCAGAGAAATGAAGAGGGCGTCTACTATCTGAGTCAGAAGGAAAAAATCGAAAAGTTACTGAAGACATGGAATGGAGAGGGCAAATGAGGTTGACACGCCCATAACTACCCAGTACAAAAATTAACCAGAAGGACAAAAATGTGAGATGCCATACCTGACATCAGGTATGGGGCAGATGAACACATGGTTGTAAAGGAGCAATCAGGATCATCAAAATGCATTCCTAATTTTTCTTTGGAAGCAGGGCTTTCATTGCCACATTTTAAATTTGGTGCCAGAGTGCATCTGATTCATACCAATCCAGCAGAACTTGAAATCATTATTTATCGGATGATCTGTGGTGTCTTCAAGCCCCACTGAGCTTCTTTGCTGGAGCTGTTTGAATCCAATCAGAAGTTTATGGAAAATCTTCTAGTGTAATCTTTGACTAGAACAATGATGAAACCAGTGAATACCTTAAAGGCTAATGTATTATTGTACATTAAGTTTGACAGGAAGCAGGTCTGTTCATAAGATTCATATAATAATCAGCCTTGGATAGATAAACACACAAGGAACACTCTAGAGGAAGGGAATATTTTAGAAGAAGAAAATTCTTCTACCCCAACAGCAACAAAACACATCTCTCCTGTATTGGTCTCTACAGCAGGCACTGTAACTCTCTAAAAGTTTGACTTCACCGCCAAAGGCGTACTCCTCCATTGTCTCCCGAGACAGACAGATGCCATCAAATATCAGATAATCAAGAAGTAGTATAAATAATATCATACATGAAAAAACAGACTAAAGTCAACAAAATTCCATCACTTGGAGCTAATAAGCCCATGATGTAGATAAATTTATCCATTCAAGCCAACTGGTATTTGACTTGTATTGTGTTTGTTTGTTTATTCTACTACATCATTTAATATCTCATACATTCAGCACATGTGCAGTCTGGAGTAGAGCACAGTTACAATAGGAACAATACAGTCAAACGTAAGAATTGCCTAAAACAACATAAGACATACAGTGGTGCCCCGCAAGACGAAAAACCCGCAAGACGAAAGGGTTTTTCGGTTTTTGCGTCGCTTCGCTAGACGATTTTCCCTATGGGCTTGCTTCACAAGAAGAAAGCCCATAAGGAAATCTCCAGGGACCTCTTTTAAATGCTGGCGGTGGGGAGCAAAGCCTTTCCCCCCCCCCCTCTGGCCTTCAGAAGAGGTCCAGGAAGGCCGGCGGGGGCCGAAAGGCTTTGCTCCCCACCGCCAGCATTTTAAAAGCGGTCCAGGATAGCAGGGAAGCACTTCCCGCTATCCCGGACGGCTTTTGAAGGCAGACGGGGGGCGAATGTCTTTGCTCCCCCCCGCCTGCCTTCCCGGGGGCTTTAAAATCGCCCCGGGACAGCGGAGAAGTCCTCCGCTGTCCCGGGGCGATTTTAAAATGCTGGCGGGCGGCAGCGCTGCCGCCCGCCAGCATTTTAAGATCGCCCGGGACAGCGGAGAAGTCTCCGCCATCCCGGGAAGGCAGGCGGGATGGAAGCAAAGACTTTCGCCCCCCGCCGGCCTTCAGAAGAGGTCGGGGGACAGACTGTCCCCGGACCTGGTCTGAAGGCGGTTTCCATAGTAACGCATTGATTGATTTTCAATGCATTCCTATGGGAAACCGTGCTTCGCAAGACGAAAAACTCGCAAGACGAAAAGACTTGCGGAACGAATTAATTTCGTCTTGCGAGGCACCACTGTAACAAAACAGAAGCAGCACACAACCAGGGCCAGATAAAACCACATATACCTCCCTCTTCCCTCTTTAAAACCAGGAATTTTTTTTTTAGAAATGGCTTTCACCTTGCACCAAACATTCAGCATGCTCAGCACCAGGTGACTTTCCCTGGCGAAAGTATTTCAGAGTTGTGGCACCATGACTGAAAAGGCCCTGTCAGAGGATGCTGCCCACATTGCTTCAGCGAGGCCTCTCAGAAAGATCTTAAAATCACACAGCTACGGTTTGTAAACAATTAAAACAAATATTCATAATGTCTGAGCCAATGTTCAGACTGAGAGCTACAAGTCAGTTCTCTCCAGTTCAGCAGACCCATGTTCTATCTCTCCTCTTAACTCTCTTGCCACAGAACTCTCTATGATATGGCCTACTGACATGGCTTTTCTTCTGAAATTTCTCTGCCTTTGTCTCTTATGATCTATTCAGCCTGATGAACCTTTACCTTAGCCTTTTTACTTGCAGCCTTTTCAGCTTTAATCTTTCTTGACTGATTCACAAGTGAGTGAATGCCTTGCATGGCAGCTCCTGTACAACCAGGCTGTTGAGTCAGTTGAATTTTGTTTGTCAGTAGATAACAATTATCATCACTGAGACAGTAAACAAGAGAGAAATTTATCGGGATGCTTGAAATGACATGAAAAATCTATGGTATTTCCTTGCTTTTTTAAGTGAGATGGAACAGACCTCTATGAACAAATACATAGCTACTATATACAGTAGTACCTTGTTTTGAGTCCGGGATCCGTTCTGGAGCCCAGGACACTCGACGGAAGGGATGCTCATCAAAGCGCCATACTGCAAGCAGAGCGGTTTGCGCTTCTATGCATGAGTGAAGCATGATTTAGCGCTTCTGCGCATGGGCAAGCAGCAAATCCGGAAGTAACCTGTTCCGGTACTTCAGGGTTTGCTGCAGACATTCGCCGAAATGGACAGTCGCCGGGGTGGACGTTCACGGAGGTATTTCTGTATTATAGCCCATGAAGATTGTGCCTACTGTTTCTTACAAGCACACTCTCAGCAGCCCCATTTTATGCATCTGTTCCGAGACTTTACCACTTCAGGCTGTAAGATGTTTGAATGCTTCATTCAGTTAAAAAAGAAGCACTAACGTCAGGAAGAAGGCTAGGCTATATCCTTCTCCTTGACATTATCATTTTACAAGGGCAATAAGTTACTGAACATGATAAAACATTAAGCTATACTGTCTTTCACCTGCAGTCTTAAAGTGGTGTAACCCTGTGTTCTTCAACCTTTGGTCCCCTTTTTTGAACACGCTCCCTTGTGGAGTGTTCCCTCAGCCTCCTCTCTTCTGCCTTCTCCTTGGGAGTCCTCTGGGCAGTCACTGAGCTGTCCCCACCCCACCCCAAAAAGAGGTGCGTCCTCCCATTGCCCCACAGGGCCTGGAAAGCAACCTCTGGCCAGCCCCAGAGGCATCATTTGCCTGGGGAGCTTGTAGCCAGGGCTCTGTCTCCTTTGGGAGACAGAGACACAGGAGGGCATCAGAGGAGGGAGAGAAGGAAAGAGAGACAGAGGCCAGTGTTGCTTGCAGCGCCCCTGACCATCATTCAAGGCACCCCAGGGTGTCATGGCACACTGTTGAAAACCACTGTCTTAGACCATGAGCAGAAAAGCTTTTCCCTCACTAATTAGTAATCACCTAATAGCTAGTCCCTATAGACTTCTAATGCACAGAAAGAGCATGACACCTTAGCAGGCTTAAGCCCAGGGCTCAATCACCTTGCATATTCTTATTTTTACACCCCCCCCCCCAAATCTTTACAATGGAAGTAATTATAAGAATGCCCCCTTCTCACCAATTAACAAAACTGTACCACTTGGTGCACTTCCTAAAACACACACACACACACACACACACACACACACACACACACACATATCCTGGGACTTGGTCTTACTTCTTGGTAGAGAATGCAGGAAAGAAAATGAATTAGTTAATATGAGAAGAGAGGCGGCTCCTCTCTTTCATATGCTCAGTTCTGCATCTTTCTTACTAAGGGAAGTGAGAAATGGTATCAAGTCAGGGGGGTCATATTTATCCTGCAGGTCTCTTTTGCTGATCCCTAAATTAGTACATATTTTAAAAGTGTGAAATTCCTGAGGGAAAATTGCCATTAGTTTTTGAGGCAACAGATACCAAAGCCAATTTCATTAAATATAGTACACTTCCTCCCTCAACTCACCCCCTCTTTATGCAAACGCTTTCGTGAACAGTAACCGTATGATATAATTTAAATTGTGATTAGCTTCATCTCATTTGAACTGCAGTAGGAGCTCACGGTCATATTGTTGCAGGGGGAGGGCAGGCAATAACTGACACAGAAATGCTGTATAAAATATTTATATCATTTTTAGTCCTTCACTGAATTGTGAATTGAGGCTGGCATAAAAAATAATTATCTTGCGACGAGGTAAAGCATGAGAATAAAAGGCATGCCCCCAGGGTCTCTGTCAAATAAATTTAAAAGACTACAAGTTTCTACATAACTGTGTTGATTAGATTTTTGATGCTAAACTGTTTTGTGGCAAATATGTAAGACATACATTTAAAGTAATAATGGAAGTTTGACATCTGACATTTCATGGGTTATGTTGTCTGTCACATAAAGGATGGCAACAATCCTGGTGAATTAGGAACCAAATACCTGGCAGCTAACAGATATCAAGAACAAAAAACTGCTAAGTAAAATATACAAGATAATATTCCTTTCATAAGCTAAATATATACACACGCACTTAGATATAATTTCAATGAAACATTAAAACAATATAAAATCAATCAGTATAACAACAAATTTCTACAAACCTCAGTGGCCTAATACATAAAAACCTCCGATCATCAAAAGGCCTGGTGAAAGGGACAGGTTTTTAGCTGGCACTGGAAAACAACCAGTGTCAGTGACAGCTGGATTTCTGCTACTGGGGCATCAGCTGGGCTCTTTCAGGAAGTGCCAAAAACTCAGCATTGTTGCTACCATCAAGTGGTAGATAATGAGCTCTGCTGGATAAATAACTAGCCAATACTGACAGTCAACCGGATGAAAATGGGGGAGATAGAATTGATAGGTTGAAGGTTTCTGGACAAATGATGAGGCATCTCATGACATGGATAAGCTGCATATTTACCTGAGAGAGACCCGTGATCCATGCATGAATCACTGTGATTTAATATTAAACTGTGTATGTTTCTACTCTTTTTCCTGAACCTTATACCACTTATATAGTAGATTCGTGGTTTTCCACTGTGCTACTGCTCCGTGCAGGGCCTATTCCATACAAGGCTATATGGTTGGAATCTCTGAAGAAAAGGGGGACATATCATAGCTGGGGGCCTGCACTCTCTGGTCCTGTGATGTTTAGGAAGGTGAATATTTGCATCTGCCTTATATATGCTCAGACCATTGGTCCATCCAGCTTCCACCCTTCCCCTTGAAAACGTCACTTTACAGCGCACCTTTGTGCCATGATGCAAGAAGGAAGGGAAACTGTGTTTGATGTTTCCACAAGAGCAGTGGCGCATCACCACACACATATACATCATACACTCTAACCCCTAAGTACGCCTCTGCATCCAAGTGTGAAATCTCTTATAACTAAATATCCTGGGACCTGAAACTTGGTCCTTTTGCATATCCCATAAGAGTATCAGAAAAGCACAGCCAACAAGGTTTCTTTCTCCAAGTATGTTGCTTTGTGGAGCCAGAGGCTAAAGTTTTGTTCCTGCTAAGTCAACCAAATTTATCTGACACTGTTTTGATATCTTGGATAGTAAGAAGTTCTGAAATCACTTTACTGTTTTGGACATAATGGGCAGCTATGATTTAAAATGCCAGGTGTACCAGGTGAAGGAAAAAGAAGAGAGAGAAGATGGGCACAGGTCCTGCTCCAATTAATCAGACTAGAATTGTTCATTCAACCAGTGAACCTGGTGAACCCTCTTCTCAAGCCATCCCATGATCTAAATATTGGAAGAGGCATTTTCCTCATGCCATGTTAGCAAGGTTATACATTAATTTGTTTATTATGCAGAAGTCAATGCATATGTTTTTAACACTACATATTTCTTTCTTTAATTCTTGCTTGCTTGCTGCTTTGCTTTTCTTTCTTTAAATTTTGCAATTTTTATATCTAGTTGAAGTTTTCCATTTTGTATCTGTTTGGCCTTTCATTTTTTGAAGAAGAAAAGGAGAGATTTCAAGTGTCCATTTAATTTGTATCCTAGTAGTTATTGATTAACATTTCAGGGCTGATTTGGATGTTTCTGTTGCTACAAAAGCCTTTCCTATGTGACATTTCATGGAACAGGTAGCATTTAAATCTTTTCTAGGCACTCAGCATCAGAATACAGCAGGCTGTTCTACAGAAACATTTCTTTGTAGATAATTGATATATCCCTTTTCATCATGGTATGATTTTGAAGTCTAAGGACAAAACAGCACAATGCAGCATGTCTAACTTGTACTCCAGCCAAGATGGCTTAAGTTCATTTGAAACATCAGCTGTCTGAGTAATTAGGATGCTTACAGCTAACAGGGTTCTGGACTAAACAGTTTTGTATTTGGACCGTATATGATTTAGGCATCTGTCCTTGAATTAAATTCCTTAGTTGTACAATATGTTCTGTCTTGTGTTTGGCATAATATGTTTCCAGTCCACTTAGAAATAAAAATCAGTGCTATGCTATAATATTTTTTACCTTTGACTCAAAAATTAGATTTATTTTTTATTATATTTTTGCACCAGGGTTGAAACTGTATATAGATATTTTCTATTCAAGAGGATTTTACAGTTTGCCATTAACTCATTTTGTTTCTGACTCCCATGAAGCATTAAGAATCTCTTGTGTCTGTTGATTTTTTTTTGTCCATACATCCTTAATAATAATATTGGAAACAACACCCTTTTAACTACAGTCAATGTTCCTAAGAGTTGTTATACAATGATGGAAGATTTTAAATTGATCTCTTCTATTATTAAAACTACAAGGGCATTTCTTTCTTTGCTTTTTTCTGTCATAATCACATTGCATTGAGCAACTTCTGTTTCCTTTCCTTTATATTGTTTGCCAAATTCAGCATGAAAATATTCCATGATGATGTCAATGTTCAGTCTTGCCCAGCCCTTCCCCTTGTCACACACAGGGCAGCAGAAGCAGACGAGAAAGTGCAACAGGTAGGAACTTCTGGGCCTCATGGGAAAAATGACTGGCTAGTTGCATCATGGAAGACTACCCAGGAGGAGAGGAAAGCATGTAAAAATATCTGCCTAGACTGGGACTTATCTGAGAGCCAAGAAGGGACAGAGTCTCTTGCTCCTATATAATCTCTCAGTCTGAGCCAAACAAATGCTGTAGCAGCATCTACCTTATGGCTCCTATGGCCAGCCACCAATGCACCTGCAAACCTTTCCAGAACTGAGGAAACAATGGAGGAATCTAAGGAAATACCAATAATGTAGCACAATAATATCAGGTTATTGATATTGTCCAGGGGGATTGTGACTGGCAAAATGGAACCTGACATCCCGCCCCACTGGTGCCAGCTGCTGCCAGTGCTGCTTCTCTGCTTGTGGTGGAGCAGGCAGGTCACCCATAACAATGCCACATCTTGGGCGGGCCAACCCTGATATTGGCAAATTCAACTCACTTGTGTAAAGCATTTATAGCGGCACTTGCTCTTCGCTGGCTAACTTTGCTGAGTTTGGGGTTACATTTTCAGGAAAATTGTCAGAAGTCTGCTTACTCCTCTCTCAATAAATCAAATACATGTCTAATTTTTTAAAAATCTACCTAGTTCCACCTGAACTTCCTCAGTCTTCTTCCCCTTTTTATATTCTTCTTACTTTCTCCCACTTTCCCCCAGAAGATGGAGGAAGGTGCTGAGATAAGAGGTTGATGTTTGAGGTTGGTTACTGGTCCCCCTCCATAGTTTTTTTCCCTTGCGCCCTTCCTATTTCTCCTAGAAGGTGGGAGCTGGGCCAGGAAGGATAGCCACCATTAGAGCTAGACTGTTATTTCTAATTGCCAATTGGGTGGCTCTTTTTTTCTTCCTAAGCTTCCATGGTCTGCATCTGAGGCAGTTCTACCTGGGGGAGAGTCACTGAGTCCCCACCCAGCCATAGCACAATGAAGTTTCAGTGTGGGCTTCTGTTTTTTAAGTCCGTTGTCTTCCATGACATGTGGAGAGAGAAAGCAGCCCAAATTCCTCACCAGCTGCAATTGAGGCAAAGAATTGTAGTAACTCTCTCCCAGCCAAACTCTGCCTGTATTTAAATTAAAGACAAAGGCGTTAACATTTCTGTTTATACAGTCGCATCGGTCCTGGTAGGTAGCATGTTCCTAGCCCATAGACCACACTTTGGCAGCCACAGACACATGAAGTGATTTACCAAGAATGTGCTGCGCACCAATAGATAAATTTGGAATTGAGTAGACTTATTTTCTCCTGCAAATTGATTACTTCCTCTAATCTCTGCCTGTCTTAATACCATCTGTGCATGATAACCTTTGATCAGTAGGGCACTATCAAAGGAATGGTGGAGTGGGTGTCATTAAGAGACATTACACTATGGCAGTTCTATTGAAATAAATGAAACTATAATAATGTCATTGAAGCATGCCCCTTTAAAAAAAATGTAAGAGGCTAGGCATGAAGAAAAATATTTTGATAAAACCTCAACCTTCTTTTCTTCTGTATTATTTAATGTATTAAGGCGTATCAAATAAATCCATATTTCTGATATGCAGTATATCATAATTATCATGCACTTTTATTATCTTTGCCAATTTATGCTTGCTGTTCTCTGACTGACTTCAGCTAGACAGATTTTCCATTTCATGCTACACAAAAAAGCAATTCATTAGTGCTTCTAATGACACTTGAATTTGATCAACCATATTAAGTAGTGACCTATTTACAGTATGGTTCAGAAGATTTGCGATACCTATGTTTGGGCTGAGATGGACTTGTGCCATTCTGAAATCTACACTCAGTTTTATGGCAGCTAAAATTAAACTGGAACAATGAGTTTATTGGGCACTGGTTAGTAAGCAAATAATATGCAGAAAATCCATATACTTAGGAGTCTATTAAGCCTAATGGAGCCACTTTCCACATACTCAGGAATCGTTAGCCATAACATATTTTAATCTAGCTATCATCCAGTGCTTTAGTAACTCATATTCACCTCATATTCAGATTAGAGTGAATATCTAATATAAAATGCTTATGCTAGCACTTTGCTAAAATGAATTTCTTTTGCTATTGCAAAAATAATAGTAATAGATGCTAGTTGTGTTTGTGTATGTGTGTTTATTTGTTTTAACTTGTATGTTATCTAGAGCCTTTTGTGCAGGCTAATCATGAATTCAATAAATAGTAACAAAATTTTCCAGCAGCATCTTTAAGAGAGGTCTTCTGTACAGGGTTTTCATAAAGATTGTTGCAGTATTGTAGATTAAATGCTTTTGAGCATGTAGAGCATGGGAGGCTAACCTGTTGCCCTCCAGATGTTGCTGCACTGCAACTCCCACTTTCCCTGAACGTTGGCCATGCTGGCTGGGGCTGACTGCAGTTGGTGTCTAACAACATATGGAGGGCCACAGATTAGAGGAAAGTTTCCTTCACCCTCTTATGTCAGGGTTACCTCTGATTGTTACAAAGACAAAACTCTTCACCCATTTTTTGAGAGCTTTAGTATTAGATTGCCTTCAACCACAAAAAGAAATAACAACAGCCATAATTACAAACCTGGCAGGAAGCATGCAGTATTTAGTGGGACTGTTCATGCATATCACCTGTCACGTGTAGGTGGATTTTGAAAGTTGTTAGTAACTGGTGTAAATGCAAAAATCTCTGTGCTCCCAGGTTCTAAGTTTGCAATTATAACTGCAATCCTGTGGATATTTGCTTTGGAGCAAGTCCCATTGAACTCAGGGAGATGTACTTTGAAGAAGACACGTTTAGGATTCTTCATGTAATACCTGTAAAAACCTTGCTGGGTTGAGACACAGCTGCATCAGCCCAAATTCTCCAAAGCTTCTGAATTTCCTTCTGCCTTCAACACAACAATCTCCTTTATCCCTAATTGGAAGATCTCTACAGATAGAGGGGAATCTGTATACAGAGCGGCTGGCTTTCAGATTCCCCAAGGAAGCTTTTTGACCCATGTGTCTGGTTTTCCAGATGGTGTCTGGGATGTTCAGGAGTTTGATCATGGTCTGGATATTGAATAAAGGATGTTTTCTTGGCTTCATTCCAAAAGAAGTTTGCCCAGGTCATTTGAAATCCCACAGCCTAGGGATAAGGAGAAGGTGACAGTCACTTAATGAAGACCCATGGCTCATTGTCTGCATAGTATTAAATATTATAACAAGATACAGTAATTAAAGTTTGCTAATTAGCCCTTGGATGGAAGTTCCACCTTGAAATATTATATTCTTAGTGCTGTAAAAGGAATTGTGTGTGTGTGTGTGTGTGTGTGTGTAATAAAACATACAGTTTACACAAAATAAAAACATGGGGAAGATAATTAGTTATGGGGTAATGCTTATAATCTTCTTCCCTAGCCCACTTTATTTTCTAGTGGAAGATTATCCTCCTTTATAAAAACACAATAGTGTGAATATGAAAAGGATAGAAAATTTGTCAGAAGAGGAGAATTGAAGGCTCCTCCAGTTTGTGAAATACGTACCTTTCTAGAACAGAAAGTGGCCAAGAACCACTGATGATGTATTAATATATGATATATTTTATTTTAGGTAATTTAAAATGCAACATGTAGGAAATACTTCTATGGATCCTAGAATATACTTTGCACAACAATTTTTGTTGTGGGGTTGGGAAAGATCCATTGAAAGTTATATAACAGGCATAGTACTTCATCTCTTCCACCCACCCCTGCATGCTTGTTTCATCTTAGTCATTGACCAGAACAGTAACAAACTTTACTTCAGTTCTCCGCTTAGTTAAGCATTCCTCAACCTAAATTCAACAGCACAAGCATAAGCACGTCTTAGCAGAAGTAAGTCCCATTGGGTTAAATGGGATTTAATCCTAGATTAGTAGGTGTACAATTACAACCTAAGGCTTTTTCCAGAGATGGGCTATGCACAGCCAGAGCATTTGGACTGGAGAATGTTGTAGTCAGCTGAAGTTTTGTGCTGCAGTAGTTCCTCTTACCAAGCAGACACAGCAGTGCTCATTTTTAAGTTGATTGTCTCATTGATTGTTGGGGCAGTTGTATTGTCAAAAATAACAAACATGACTCTGTATACATCTGTGTCTTTTGACTGTGCACTAAGTACCTAGGAAATGTAATCTTTGAAACACAATTCTGCAGTGCAGAAGCTGTGTGGTTGCTTTCCATGCTATTACCCCAACAGAAGTAAAGTAGTGGCACTAGTTTGGGAGGGAGCCATCCCACTTGCCCCTCTAGTGGTACTCTACAAACATTAGCAAGACAGTGTAAGACTGGATCATGTCACACAGTAGCTCCTATACTACAATATAAGTTTTAATTGGACCTATGTTAGACTGACTAACATATAAAATTTGTGGTGTAAAGTGTAAACAAGGGGTATAAAAGTATCTGCAGTGGTTTCAACATACAATCCTTAGACATGTCTACCTGTGCATATCTGTATTTCTGGGAGCTTACGGGGACTTGCCCACATGTACTTAAATGTAACATAAGTGGATGTTAGCCAGATATCCCATCTAATAGTTTAGTCTGCTCCATTTTTCTTCATACCTCTTGTTACGTTAAGGCTGTAAAACTGATTATCCAAATTTCTCTGTTGGCTTTACATTTACAGCATTCCTTGGTGACACTGACATTAAAATCTGCACTAATTAAACAAAGTGCCAGTGGATTTGTTTGCCTTTTAAAGTGGGAGGCACTTGTTAATGAGTCAGGTATTTCAAATTACATGTCTGTTTCTTGTTCTTTAAGATATTGAATAATTGAAGACTAGTGGTATTGATCTCAAGCCCCCAAAGCCTAAGGGAAGCAGGACTGCATCCAGTGGTTATTCCTCTGCCTGCTACTCTTAATAGTCTACATGGAACCTTTAATCTAACAAATACATTATTTATAGCTTCCTCCCCCTCCCCTTAACAACCCTTCAAAGGAGGCCATGAGCATTCCCATTTTCCAGATACTGAATTGGAGTTGATGGCTGCTGACTTGCTTGAGGCACACAATGAGTCTGCCCTCATTGTTTCCTACCCCATTTGATTCACAAACTCAAGATGAGTAATCTGTGACAACTGAATTCCTAATCCATTGTTCCGGGCTCTAGTCCAGGGCCTTTAAAATCTAGTGAGGCTTTCCTGAACTTCCAACTGCCTAGTGACAGTAGAATCACCTCAATTCTGTTTTACCTCAACTGGAATGGTAAGAATGTTAGGAATTGTTATGATATTGATTCAGCTCAGCAATCTACATCTAAAAAGATAAAGGTACCCCTGCCCATACGGGCCAGTCTTGCCAGACTCTAGGGTTGTGCTCTCATCTCACTCTATAGGCCGGGAGCCAGCGCTGTCCGCAGACACTTCCGGTTCACGTGGCCAGCGTGACAAGCTGCATCTGGCGAGCCAGCGCAGCACACGGAACGCCATTTACCTTCCCGCTGGTAAGCGGTCCCTATTTATCTACTTGCACCCGGGGGTGCTTTCGAACTGCTAGGTTGGCAGGCGCTGGGACCGAACGACGGGAGCACACCCTGCCGTGGGGATTCGAACCGCCGACCATGCGATCGGCAAGTCCCATGCGATCGGCAAGTCACCATGCGATCGGCAAGTCACCTGCGTCCCGAGAATCTACATCTAGTGGTGGCTTTAAAAAAAGTCAGTATAGGTTTTCTAAAGGCTGAGGACCTGAAAAGTACAGGAGTCAAATTTCATTCACACTAGTGGGTGTGGTGTGACACAACAACAGAAATCATCAGACATGTCACCACACCACACCCTTTACGATTGTGAGCACTTCTGTTTCCCCATGAAAATTGTGGGAAACAACTGTATGCTGGGATACCACCCCAAAATTGATCCCTTTATTTTCTGGGTTTTCCAGGTTAGCAGGTTAGCTGAAATCGGATTTTTTTCTGGAAGCAATGAACACAGAAATTAGCACTGAACCTCCACTAAATGCTTCTAAGTTTCTAGAAGTGGCTTTTATGTTGTGTGAAAGATCACATGAAACACAAAAAAATCAAGTTAAGGAAACACTGAGAAAAAAGGAATAAAGCGCTGTCTGAATGCAACTTGAATGAGTGTGAAAACCAAAGGCTCACATGCTTCTGCATCCTGTGTGGAGAGGGGAGGTTAAGAAATAGTATCATTAATAATGAGACACCTTTTAAAAGGGAAAGTTAATATTTTACTCCAATAAGGAATACAGTACAGTGAAATCAGCATAAAATGTTAGAAGTCCTTTGTAAATAGAAGCTTGTAAGGTCAACAGCTATCATGTACTTGTTGTCTCTACTACCTGAGACAATAGTACAGTGCAGCTGGTTCTGACATATACCGTAATTTATTTGTTGTCTATTTCACAGCTGTTGTTATACCAAAATAAAACAATTTGATCATTGGTTTGTGTCAATAACATGCAGTAGTAGGTTCAGAGTGTGAAATTATTTATTCATGCTTAGTTAAATTTAACTGCAACATGAAATAAGTGATTACCTGTTTTGGAGATAATTTCATAATCAGGCCTTTGAAGGTCGTTTGAAATACTGTGCTAATTAATGTTTTATTTCCAGCCTTCCTTAATTATTCTTGCCAGATGGTGCTTTATTTATGTTATTGCTTAGAGTTTCCAGCCGAGGCTGTTTGATTGTTGAAGAAAAATACATGATGGCACCATAAGATAACTGTAATTGAATTGTTAGGTATGTTAGAACATTTGAGCCTTCTGTCCCTGCTTTAGCCACATCTGGGAAATAAGTTTGTTAACAAAGTGCTTTGGCACCTCATCCAACATTTGCAGTGATACACAGAAACATGCAGGAGAAATTCACAGTAAGAAAGCAGATAACCTAGATGCTTATCATGTCTTCAAGAAAGAAAAATCTGAGAAGCGTAATAAGTAAAGCCTTTTTTTAAAAAAAAGAAAAACGAAAACTATTACATATATATTTTTAGTACTTAATCATAATGTGGAAACAGATTTAACTGAACTTCACTTTCTGTGTGTAAATGTTACCCCCTGCTACCAAAAGACGCCATGACGCCTAAAACTTAATTGAAACTAAATGTCTGAAAATGTTATTGAGGGTTTCCTCTCCCCCCCCCCATTTCTTTACCAAATTAACTATAACAACAATCACCAATCAGATCATGATTTTCAGAAACATATTAGTAATAGCTACCCTAGACAAATAAAGGTATATCACTTGTCAGGCTCACTAAGAAAAAATACCCATAAATCATAGTCCATTGGTTGTTATTCCACGATCAGAGTTTACACACGTACACAAAATTTTAAAACCATAATTCTTACTGGATGAGGTTGGTGTGTGCCTGTCCTAAGAAATGGTCAGCATGCTCAGTGTTGTTAGTATACACAAATAGTGGTGGGGTGGGGGATCTGAATCCAGATTACCCCTGCCTGCCTTTATCCTTTCATTTACCGAAAGATGCTTTGCACCAAAGTGTGGCAAATTGCAACAGAGAAGGAATTTCTTTATAGTGGGACAGTAAAAAAAAACACAAAATAAACTCCACAACACTTCTTTATATGATTTAATTTGCCTCATTTAGCATAAAATTGTATTCTTTGTCACTCTTAGAAATTACACAATTGGATAATGAAAGCAGAAGGTTGGACACAGAGTAACCAGGTATACTTAATGGGTGCATAGAGCACTGCACAGCAACTCTGTACATAAATATGTTCAGAAAGTTTCCTGAATGTTTCTAGTTTGGGGGAGGGCCTGCAATCCTACATGTTTGTTCTACCCAATTATGTCATCTGAAAGGGTTAATTGTTTACGGCTATCATATCTTTTCTCTCCTCTCATTTCCTCTTTACCAAGCTAAACATGCCATTCCACATAAAGCTTGGCTTCCAGACCCTTGATCATCCTAGTTGTCCTCCTCTCCAAACGTTCCAGTTTGTCAGTACCCTTACATTGTGAAGCGCAGAACTAGACCCAGCACTCAATCAGGCAGAATATGACGGGACACTGTACTTCTGTAGATGCAGCCTAGAATAGCATCAGCTTTTTTTGCTCATGTTAAGCTTGTGGCCTACTAAGGCCCCTAGATATTTTTTTCTGATGACCTGCTGGCATCTGTTAATAACATGCCTCCAATGTTTTTGCAAAGTCAACAGTCTTACTTATTGAGCCAGTAAGTAAATGAACATCATTCTCCAATAATATATATTGCTCAAATATCATACCCTCCAACATTTCTCCAATGAAAATAGAGACTTGCTAAGGAAAAGTAGGACATTCCAGGATCAAATCATAAATCAGGACGGCCAGCGTGGTGTAGTGGTTAAGAGCGATAGTCTCGTAATCTGGGGAACCAGATTCGTGTCTCCGCTCCTCCACATGCAGCTGCTGGGTGACCTTGGGCCAGTCACACTTCTTTGAAGTCTCTCAGCCCCACTCACCTCACAGAGTGTTTGTTGTGGGGGAGGAAGGGAAAGGAGAATGTTAGCCGCTTTGAGACTCCTGAAAGGGAGTGAAAGACGGGATATCAAATCCAAACTACTACTACTCTTCTTCTTCTTCTTCTTCTTCTTCTTCTTCTTCTTCTTCTTCTTCTTCTTCTTCTTCTTCTCTAAATCAGGGAAATCCCTGGAAAATAGGGACACTTGGAGAGTCTATAATAGCAACCTTTGGTAAGTTCTGAAAATGTTTTCCCTTGGTAGTTGGTACAGTTTTTGGAAAACCAGCTTTACAGCATAGACTTTCCCATGACCATCACGGATCTGATAGTGGGATCCTAAGATGTTGGCAACATGCAATTTCTCTTCAACAATTTTGTTTTGTTTTTAAATTGTGAAACTCTAGCTGATGTACTCTCTTACTAAATTTGGTTTGGTTGTCAAATTTAAATCTGTTTTACTTAGCTGAGTTTGGTTTCCATCAAGAAATGTACGTGTGTGTGTGTGTGTGTGTGAGAGAGAGAGAGAGAGAGAGAGAGAGAGAGAGAGGGAGGATGCTAAAAAATATTCCCTCTAAAGCAAACTGTCAGAAGAGATTCTATCCAGGTTTGTTTACTTTACAGTGCAGAAAATGTCCTCCAGGGATGACACTTCTTTCCACACAGTGTGCAGTGCACAATTGCAACAAAGATTTGTGTATGTTTTGCCACTTGAACTTGCCATTAATAGGAGTTTCCCCCTACAAATGTGCATGATGCCATAAAATTAACACTGGTGCATATATCACATTTCATGGTGTCTCTTGTGTGATAATCTTTATAGTTAGAGCCAAGTGAGAACTTTTCACTTAATACTTGATTAATTCAATCTGTTGTGATTCAGTGTGTGTGTCTTTATATCACTCTGTATTAAAATACAATCAAGAGCCATTATCTAAATTTCTTTTGGCAAAATGGGCGCACAATAGAAGTGGGGACCTATACAATTGGTTCTTCACACCAGCTGCTAGATTTCTCCATTCATATTTAAATCCTTATGGAGAAAGAACAATTCAGGCAATAGGCCATGTTGATCCCAAATTTCCATCTTGTTCGCATCATTGAGCCACTGACTTGAATGCTATATGGGGAATGAGAGCAGCTAGGGGCACTGAACAAAAAGAGATATGCTTCAAATTTGATGCCTTTTCACTTGTTATGCAACTTGCTACATGATCCCATTCCCCTTTCCTTATTGTGTTAATTTTTTTTAAAGCACATTGCTAGGAGCAGGGGCTGCATACTTTTGAAAGACCCCTGCTTCCCCTCACGCTACTTCATTGTGAGCATGCTTTTCTGATGCAAAGGGAGAATAACATGGCAACCAATTATTCTCTTTTGTTCAGTCTCTCATCTATGTCTGTTGTTGACTCATAGAATCCCTCTTGTTCCTTTTCACCCCTCCCTCACTGCCATGCCCATCACAGCCTCATTCCTTTTGCAGTATCTGTCAAGAGAATCTCCATCTGGCATTTGCTCCCTTTCAATGTATTGCAGAAAGCAGATGACCAGCTGCAAACAGGAGAAAGGCAATAAGGAAAATTAACTGACCTCTGACTTGAATATCCTATAAGAGTGGCAGATTGGTCTGGAGACAGGCTCTTGCCATAGCATGGCATCCAAGTGTGAAATGCCAGTGTGGAAGTGCTAATTTATCAGGCTGATTAAGTTAGGCATAAGCGTGCCCTCCAAGCTGATATATTGGTAAAGTCACTGTGGTAATGAGTCGCTGTGTACAAACATGGATATTATCCTTGCTAAGGTGACATTAATATATGTCAGAGTAATTTAGTTTCTTTCCATGATTCAACTAGAAAGCCAGTCTAACATTTTATAGTAATTCTACCAATTTTGGTCATAGAAGTCAGGGAATCTCTAAACAAAGGTTAAGTGTTGTTGTTTTTAAATTCATACTCTTCAAATCCTATAACTTATTTTGACATTATACATCTCTTTCATGGCTTACAAAATCAGTGTAGGTAGGTTGTTAATTCTCACATTGGAAGATATATTACTCACATTCTGCATCTTACTACCCAACCAGTAGCACCTACTGGGATTCTAGATACTGTCAAGTTGTCTTTCTTTCTTTCTTTCTTTCTTTCTTTCTTTCTTTCTTTCTTTCTTTCTCTTTTATGCACATGTGCGTGCGTGCGCACACACACACACACACAAATTATATTTAGCCTAATTTTAGGGTGTGTGTTTTTTCTGCGCTGGGTCTCATTATGCATTTTCAAAGGGTCAGATCATTCATCATCTTCAATTACAGAGATATAATCCACTGCATTCAATGTGGACTGAAAACCAGATGCCTGGAAAATTCCTACACTGACCAATAATATTAGGTCCCACAACGCTTCTGTTTTTAATACAACAGTAACCTGTTTGTTTCCTATTGAATTATTTGCAGACAATACATAGCCAATCAAACTTAAGTTGGACAGGTGGTTTGCAGAATGGGATACAATCAGGGAGACACAAAGCAATATAAACACACCAAGCATTGTTTATTTAAAAGCCCATAACATTTCAGCATTTTTTAAAAAAGCAACAACTCCATTTTATTAAAGGGCCATCACTGTTCTCGCCTGCTGTGCTGAACCAGGAAGCTATTCAGTTTGGTTTTTTTTGTGCTATAGATCAGTCCTACGCCTTAGATTGATCCAGTGCTATACTGCAGTTGCATTAAATTTTAAATATTACTTTTATGTTACATTTTAAGACATGCATTCATGCATGAACTGAATGCAGAAGTTCAGCATGCCACAGCTTTCTTACTGAATGAAAAGAATTAAAGAGTTCCTTTCCATGGTTCATGGACAGACTGATTTCTCACTCTGTGCATTGGATTTTATAATCCCAGATTTCCTCTTCCTTTCTCCTGCATAAAGTAGCTAGGCTTGATTGCCCCTGGCTTGACAAGTTCCATATGCTTTGAGTGTAGAGAGATTTAAACTTTTCCTCTCTGGTCTTCACATCCTGTCAGCAAGCAGAGAAAATAGGGAGGTTTTATATATGGCTCTTCTGGTGTGAGTCTGTTCCCTGGTGTCTAAAGTTCCTTCAATCTTGAAGGAATCTTGAAATATGAGCTACTCTTTCTATTATAATACACAAACTCCATTTAGATGGAGTTTGGAACAGGACAGATCCTATTAAATGTTTTAGATAGAATGATTTGATTGCCATTTCAATTGTTTCTGAAAGTGTAGTGAAAACATCTTTTACATGCAACATCTTGAGAAGTGTATAACTTATCAAAATGCAAACAAAGTTTTAGAATGCATAAAATACTACGGACAATATTACATGGGAATGTAGGAACCCATCAATTATCAAGTCAGAACACTGATTCACCTAACTCACTTTCATCTACATTGACTCCTGGTGGCTTTCTAGGGTTTCAGACAGGAGTCTTTTACAATCCTGCCTGTAGATATTCAAATTCAAACTGGGCCCCTCAGCATATGAAGAATGTGCTCTGCCACTGAGCTGTAGTCCTTCTTTCCAAATCTAACAGAGTTTGGGGTTAACTGGAGATTAATGCCATGCTTCCTGTTTATTTTTTGAAAAAGGTATACCCCACTTTTCAATTTCAAATGCCCTAAGAAGGAAGGCTTACAAGATAAAAAACAAAACAAATACTACTAATAAAAGAACAATAAACCAAACTATAGGAAATTTTAAAAGAGCAGCCAAACAATTTCCTAATACATCATCAAATTCTCAAGAGAATAAAAAAAGTACTCCAAGGGAGAGAAGAGATGGTGCAAGCTAGACATATCCAGTAATGGTATTGCATAACCACCACAGAAAAGCCCTAACCCAGGTCTCCCCGGTCCTGTCTCTGAAGGTAGGAACACCTTTGATGGGTCTCCACTGAATTTCTCATTATATGAGTAGGTTCACAAAGTCCTTCAGTTACCCTGACTGCCCACATCTGCAGCTTTTTAAAATGTGAGTTATGTGAGTGAATTAGTTAGCACTTTGAATTGCACATGGAAACAGACTGGTGAAGATTTTACAGCATTGGATAATATAGTCTAATGGCAAATCTACTCTACCACCCCGCGCAAGACATAGCTGGGGGGGGGGGGGGAGGAAGCTGTTTGTGTTGTGACTTCCTGTCTCCTGCCTCCCACCAGCCCGCTCTGGCAACATGCTTCAAGGATTTGTTGGCAAACTCAGTTGGCAACTGTGGAGGAGGAGAGCGTTGGGAAAGGCTGGGAACTTGGTGCTGGAGCACATGCTCTGTATGCTGAAAGTCCAAGCTTCAGTCCTTTGCATCTCCACTTAGGGTTTGGAAAGACTCCTGTCTGGAACCCTGGAGAGTGACTGCCAATCAGTGTAGGCAATGCTGAGCTAGATGGCCCAGTGGTCTGACTCCGTATAAAGCAGCTTCTTGTGTTCCTAACAAACAACTGTAAAAGAGCAACAGAGGCAGGGGACTGGACAGTAAGTTAATTAAGGAAAGGGCAAAGTGTTGGGTATGTTTAGACCAGAGGTAAGCGCTCCCGCTGCTCGGTCCCAGCGCCTGCCAACCTAGCAGTTCGAAAGCACCTCCGGGTGCAAGTAGATAAATAGGGACCGCTTACCAGCGGGAAGGTAAACGGCGCTTCCGTGTGCGGCTCTGGCTCACCAGATGCAGCTTTGTCACGCTGGCCACGTGACCCGGAAGTGTCTCCGGACAGCGCTGGCCCCTGGCCTCTTAAGTGAGATGGGCGCACAACCCCAGAGTCTGTCAAGAGTGGCCCGTACGGGCAGGGGTACCTTTACCTTTTAAGATGATTAACAGGCTTTCATGATAGCCATCATCATCGTGCTTCATATATGGTGTAGCAAATTTGTTTTCTGTTGCTCCATAGTATAGGACCCAAACTGGTGGGTTTAAATTACAAGAAAAGAAGATTGCCTTGTTCTGGAAAGAAATTTATTAGGAGATATCCAAACTATTAAAAATCATTCAAATTTCTCCTCAGTTAACCCTACTGAATATGCAGACAGGTACTATGAAGACATGGGTGCTGGTAGCAGCCAGGATTTCTGTAGCACAGCAAATGGAAATTGTTGTTTGCTTGTTTTTTAAAAAATGGCTTTATCCTTATGATATCAAAAATCTCTGGAGGTCAGTTATTGCAGAAGAAAAATAAGACATAAGTTACGGGTTTCTAAGGGACAGGAAGATTATGGTCATTTCTGCTCAGTATGGTGGGCTTCTATTTCATACACTGTAGTTTAGTTTCAGATTTACAGGTATCTCTCCCCAATGCTATCTAGAGGAACATGGATGTTATGCTCTTTTTAAACAGAGTGCTATTTAATTTGTTTAGGTTTTGTATGCCCTGCCTTTCATTGGATATATTATGAATTTTTCCTATTGTTCATTTGTCTTCATGTTTCTGCAATAATTTGAAAACTAATAAAAATAAATTTTGAAAAAGAAGATTTAGACTGAACATTAGGAAGAAAATGATGGTTTGAACGGTTCTAGAATGGATCAGCTTGGAAGGCAGCGGAAGGTATCTTTAAAGCAGAGGTTGGATTACCACCAACCATTGATGCTGTAGATTTCTTGCATCAGTAATGAGCTGGATTAGATCATTTTTGTGGTTGCTTCCCACTCTATGATGTAAAAATGCACTGCTCTCCCCACTCATAAACACACTGCTCTTTGCCCTTGGTGTGGCTCAATTTAAGCCCCATAAACAGCCTGAAGGAACTTTCAGTAGCAACAGATTTTTAAATTATCAATTGACCAAAGGAGTCTGGAAGGCTACAAAGCAACGAATAAAGGCAGGATGGAAGATTTTTGATCTTCAAGAGATACAGATAAATATATTAGCATATATAAAATAGCTGTAGCCCAAAATCATTTATCTCATGCTATAGCAAACCCGATTACAGGCTTCTTGGTAGTTACGCAAACAGCAAGAATAACTCAAAATCCAAGTTACTTTATTAAACAAAGCAATTCCTAGCATTCAGATCAGTACATTTTAAAACATACCTGCTGGGAAGGAAAAATAATGTTCTGGTGCTTTGGCTTAATGAATTGACTTTACAAAAAAACCAACAACCACCCACTTTGGGCTCTTTTGTATGCCAATCACATTTTGTTCTTTGAAAGGGTTCATAAATAGGTGAATTACAGAAGGTACACAAGAGAAATGTTGATTATCTGCAGTAACAACAAGCAGAATAGGACTTATGGGTATGCATTCTTTCACCTCTATTTCTTTACTAAACAAACTTTTCCAATTGACATTTGTAATCAGCCAGTATCTGAAAATGCTTTTGCTTTTTAGAGGACATATTGGATATAACAAGATGTCAGAAGCTGATCTTTAATACATAGCCCATGAAATAAAATGCAGGCTTTGAAGAAGGTGCTTTTTTTTTCAGAAGAAAGCACCTATTATGGAAATAATAGGTTTAGGATTTTTAAAACATCCAGGTACTTCCAGCAAATGAATTGGGAAAGTCACAGTAAAGCTAAATAAAAGGGATGAGAAGATTCATACCTTTCATTATTTTCTCATTTATTCTTAAATCTTTAGTTTTGTGCCAGTTGTTTTCATGGTATGAAAAAGTCATTTGGGTATGTTTTGCACATACATTTTATCTGTTTTTTAAAAAAATTACTTTCTTCCCAAGCATTCCAGCATGGAAAATGAACACACACACACAATTTACTCTTATTTTCTTCAAGAGTACACCAGTTAAAAATTAAAAATTTTAAGCTACTGCTTCTAGTGAAGAAAATAAATGTGCTTCCTGTATTTGTATTTTATTTTGCAGTGGCATTCCTGTAGAGTGTAAAGTATGTGGAGGGGGGGAGAGATTGTGGCATTTCTAAAATAAGGATTTTAAAACTTCTTTTCCCCTTTTTTATTTCTGCATGACCCCTTAACTTAGTTTAATAGAATGTCTTCCTTCCTCCCAGAGTCCATTCATCATTATGTACAGCACAAATTGTAGAAGTATGGTTTTGGAAATACAATTTTGGAAGAACTACAGAATTCAACATTATCAGTACTGGTCTGGTAAAAGGTTCTGATAATTTCACAACCTAAAGTCAAGGAAGAAATTAATCAAGGAGGACTTTTGCAAGCATCTTTATTAACTAGTTGCTCCACTGTAAGTGCATTATCCCCAGTGTCCCCAGCCACGTGTTATTTTTGCTGCATTTGCAGCACCAAAGTGACCTCTCCATGGCGCAAGCCTGGGCAGTGTATAGGGAACTGCTGGGCTATCCAGACGATAAGACCTCCCTCTTGGGCTTGCTGGAAAGTGAAACAATACATTTGGCTTGATGAGCATCCCCTCAGTACCTTCATCCAAGTCATTTATAAAGATGTTAAGCAACAACAGGCCCAGGACAGACCCCTGGTGCACCCCACTTGTCACTTTTTTCCAGGATGACAAGGAACATTTAGTGAAAACTGTTTGGGTTCTGTCAGTCAACCAACTACAAATCCACCTCACAGTTACCTCGTCCAGTCCACATATTACCAGATTCTCATCAGGCCCTGAATATTTGAATTCATTTAAAGTAGCTAGGTGTTCCCTTACCACCTCTTTTCCTATCTTGGGCTGTATCTCCCTCCTTGCATTGTTTCTTCTTTTATCCCCAGGTTAGGCACTGCTTTCATTCTGGATGAACACAGAGGGAAAGTACCGTATTTTTTGCTCTATAAGACTCACTTTTTCTCTCCTAAAAAGTAAGGGGAAATGTGTGTGCGTCTTATGGAGCGAATGCAGGCTGCGCAGCTACCCCAGAAGCCAGAACAGCAAGAGGGATTGCTGCTTTCACTGCGCAGTGATCCCTCTTGCTGTTCTGACTTCTGAGATTCAGAATATTTTTTTTCTTGTTTTCCTCCTCCAAAAACTAGGTGCGTCTTGTGGTCTGGTGCACCTTATAGAGTGAAAAATATGGTAGGTGTTGAGCAGTTCCACCTTCTCTGTCACCCAATAGCATTTCTCTATCTTCTCCATGCAAGGGATCCACTGGTTGCTTGTTCTTCCTCTTGCTTCAGACATAGCCAAGGAAACATTCTTATTATTTTTAACTTTCCTTGTAAGTCTGAGTTCCCAAACTCACATACCCCAGTCCCTCAAAGTGGCCAGCAGTTCCTCCCTTCACATTACAACTCACTGTCACCCCCCACCAGATCTCTGGGGGGCATTTTGGTGGTGGCAGGGCCACTTTTGAATGGGAGCCCAGCTTGACCCCCATCTTCAGTGATTGCTTGTCATCTTAATTTACCCAAAATGCAATGTATATTGATATATTACATATCTATGAAATATAGGTGGGGTCTGTGAGTGGCAGCACAGCTGGATTGGATTGGTTGAGGTTCCTTCTCAGTAGCTGTGGCCCTCAACCTGTTCCCAATCTGACCAATTGCTGACACAGTGTCTGGGAAAGAATTGTATCTCAGGTTACAGACGCTTCAGGTTACAGATGTTTCAGTTTACAGACTCCGCTAACCCAGAAATAGTACCTCGGGTTAAGAACTTTGCTTCAGGATGAGAACAGAAATTGTGCGGTGGCAGCAGAAGGCCCCATTAGCTAAAGTGGTACCTCAGGTTAAGAACAGTTTCAGGTTAAGAATGGACCTCCAGAACTAATTAAGTTCTTAATCCGAGGTACCACTGTATTGGGGAAGGGGCCACCTAATTCCATGGCCTACATCTGATCTTTTACAAGATCAGAAGCGTTACTCCCAAACCATCTAACAGGTAGGTGTTATTGTATCCATGATAAGAACTGATATGGTACTGGGGGCAAGAGAATACCCCTAAAAACTGAACCTTACCATCCTACGTCTTCTTATGTTGCAAGACACTTTTCCCTAAAGGGGTTGGACGCATGCTCCACACATCATTTGATCATATGTTTTTCTCTTTTATCATCAAAGTCAGACAACTTCCTGCTGCTGAATTTGATTCATAACAGAAAAAAACAATAAAATCAAACTCCATGCGGAATTATTTCTTTTATTTGAGTGCTTATCTCAGTTTAAGAATGATGAATGGAATAGTCTCTTGGAACTCACAAAAGCTGCAGCCTTTACTTCATAATCAATTTTTATGAAAATATGATATCTTTATTTCTTAATCCATAGTGGGTGATATTTATTAGTCAGCAGGATATATATGAAGGCATGATGATTTAATTTGGGAATGTGAAGGATAGGGTTGCTAACATAATAGCTCTTAGTAACCTTTACTCTGATACAGCTACTAAAAATAGTATTTTAGTTCTAATAAACTCATTTGTATTCCTTGGAGTAACGTGTATTTGCGTTTAAGTACAGATTAATTGATGAATGGAGAACTCTTTTTGTTCACAGTTATTTCCTATTGTGTGTGTGTGTGTGTGTGTGTGTGTGTGTGTGTGTGTGTGTGGTATATAGGGATAAGTGGATTCTATGCACACGCCCCTCCATTATTATTATCATTACACGGTCTGCTTCTAACCCAATTTCTGCTGCACCTTTTTGTTTCACTTGGAAAACCTATAGAGTTGAATTCAGAATGAGAGGTACATATGCTGTTTGCCAGTTTGTTATCAATTGGAACATGTGTAACTGTGTATGTAACAGGAAGGGCCGTAGCACAGTGGTAGAGTACGGTATATTTAGAAGACACCTGAAGGCAGCCCTGTTTAGGGAAGTTTTTAATGACTGATGTTTTAATGTATTTTTAATCTTTTGTTGGAAGCTGCCCAGAGTAGCTGGGGAAACCCAGCCAGGTGGGCGGGGAAGAAATATTATTATTATTATTATTATTATTATTATTATTATTATTATTTTTGCAGAAGGTCCCATATTCATTCCCCAACAACTCGCAGGTGGGGCTGGGAGAGAATCCTGTCTGAAACCCTTGAGAGCCACTGCCAATCAGTGTAGACAATAATGAGCTAAAGGGACCAATGGTTTGATTCCGTATAAGGCAGTTTCCTATGCTCAACAAAGACTGGAAATCAGAAATGGAAGAATGAGTGATTTGATTATGAGATCAGTATGTTACCAAACAAGATCCGGTAATTTTGAGCTCTAGAATCTAGGGAGAAATGAGTATGGAGAGAATTTTGTAAGCATCCTTACTATCCATATCTTCTTAAGGAATAGATGGACCACCATTTTTTTCAAGGCAGTGGGCATTGCACACCCCTCAATGAAGTCTTCACAACCCCCTCAATGCACTCAGTCTGTTCTTTCAGACCTGCTTTTATAAGCCAAGATGGGGAAGTCTCATGAGAAGACTGCAGTAAGTGAAACTGGGCCTAGCCCAAGTGACTAAACTGTGCACGATATATTTACTTAAGATTTGCATCAACTGTGGTGTTAGCAGTGGGCATTTTTTTATTAGGGGGTACTCAAAGGTACGCAGTGTGTGTGTGTGTGTGTGTGAGAGAGAGAGAGAGAGAGAGAGAGAGAGACTGGGACTTACAGTAACAACCTCATGGTATTTTTCTAGGGGAAAAAAGCACCGAGTGTTAGGGTCAGTGCAGATACTCTGCTCCACTCTACTTAGGAATGGGGGAGAAATTTGATTCAGGTCACATTTACAGGTGGATCTACGTAATTCTGGAGCAATACATAAATTGAAACAGAACATTTCTTTGTAATTATTTGAATTTTGCAACGCTGTTCTCCAATCACCTAATGTTTACAAAGATGTATATACTAGTACAAAGTGAATATATAAAGGCTTATATTTCTTGAAAACAACAGAGAAAAAATATATTATAATAGGGGAATTTGCTTTAATATGTATATTAGGCAAATTTGTATACAAAAAATGGTATAAGGACACATTTGCACTGAAATTTGTGATGCATTTTCATGAGGACTTTTTTAAGCTGCAAACTAAATTTAATTTTTTTTTGGGGGGGGGAATGAGAAATACAGAGAAACTGAAATTGACATATTCTCACATCCCTATGTCACACCATATTGTATGCTACCTTAACCTGGGACCTTCTACATGCCAAACATGTGCCTTCTGATTTATGTTCTTGCTAAAAGGTACAGAAAAACGTGCACAAAATGACCAAGTGGGTGAATTACATCTGTAAGGAGAGGCTAAAGCATTTTGTGTTTTTTAGCTTAGAGATAAAGAGATTAAGGAGTAAGTGGAGAAGGACGTAATGGAAATTTATAAAATGATGTATGGCATGGAGAACTTGAAAAGATAACTTTCTCTCAAATACAGTACCAGGAGTCAGGGCTAGCCATTGTTAGCCCACATCCATATACAGAATCACTGAATTTCTGAATGCCAGTTGCTGGGGGGTAAACAAGGGGGTGATTTGTGGAGTCTGCCTAGTCACTGAGTTAGATGGATTCCTGGTATTTTTATAATCTTTAGAATTAGGAAAGAAAAAATGTTTTCGGTTGCTGGGAACTATTTGCGAAATTGCTCTCCCCTTTGTCTTTCTGAGGAGTTTGTTTCCAAAGATGGCTGCATGTACAGTATCCCCCCCCCCCAAAAAAAAACCCACCTAATTTGAGGAGCTCTTCCCCTGGCAGCTGTGATTCAAATGTGCTTTGTGCATTTTTGAGTCATTGCAAATAATCAGAGAAGTTAATATTTAGATCACTTGCAGTGCTCTAATTCACACTCTTTTGCCTGAAGTCTCACATAGGAACAAACCATCTTTCTTGTTGGAGATATTAGAAATTTCTCCTTTCACCTAAGAGAGCATGCAAACATATTGAAATCTGATTGCCTGCATCACCGTGTAATTTATATCAGCAGAATTCTGTGTTAGTAGTAGCCCTTTGTGCTTTTAATTATTATTTTTCTTGTCTTCTATTATAAACTAGCTTTTGCTGGATAACATAAACAATGAAGCTCAGAAGTTAATGAGTCTGGAGGAACATCTGTTAAAAGGACCTTGATTACCATATATTTGCAGGGAAATGAGAACATAAGGAAAGACAGAAGCTGATGAAGGGCCTGTTTGGCTTAAGCAAATAAATCATGCAATCCAGGCCCCAAGATGAGTTTTTCAATTGGAGACTAATAAGCACTGCTCTTTCTCCCCCAGTGGTTAACACCAAATGCTAATTTGATGCCATCTCCAATTGTTTTGTCATGTTTTCCTGCCAATGTAAATCATTGGTGCTGGCAGCATGTACCTTCTCCTTCATTCTTCTAAAGGAAACAACTTCATATGTATTTTTTTAATGCTTTGCTTCATTTACACAGAGGATGGTTAATGGGATACCCTCCAGATATTGTCACACTTCAGCTCCCATCCTGCCTTATGGGAGCCATCGTCCAACATTTAGAGGGCACCACACTAGTAACCTAATTTAAGTATAAGATGTTCCGAAAAGTTTGCATGGTTTCACAAATGGATAAATTTTGCCAAAAGATGCATGCTCTCTTCATTTAGTGAGCTGTATTTAGTGCAAAAAAGGCACTTTACTATGTCTGCATCCCAAATATATACAAATACAGTAGCGTAGCGTGGGGGGTGCAGGGGGCCCCGGCCGCACCGGGCGCAACATCTGGGGGTTAGGGTTAGGGGGCGCAAATCCACGGGTTAGGGGGCACAAATTACTTGCCTTGCCCCGGGTGCTGACAACCCACGCTACGCCACTGTACAAATATACAAATAGTATACAAATATACTATTGTACTATTCGCGTTTTTTGCCATAACCTAGGAAGGGCCCATCCCATGTTGATAGATTAAAGCTCCATTTGTCATTGGAGTTGATGGGTGCTGGAATCCAACAACATATGGAGGGTCACAGGTTCCAATTCCTTGTGTTAAAGTGAAGGAAATGGGTAGAGCGGGGGTGGGGAACCTCAAGGCTGAGGACCAAATGGCCCTCCAAATTTCTTAATCTGGCCTTTGGGAGTCCCCAGGACTTGCCCCTCTCCAGCCTCCTCAAGGATTTTTGCCTGATTAGAATTTTCTCTTGAACTTTGATAATGCCAGGATGAGGCATGCATAGATGCTGTGTGCACATACAGAAACCTCTTACTTTTTGTATACCTTCTCTTACAATGCAACAGTCACATGCTAATGCCCTATCTAGTTGTCTCTTGCCCCACTCATTACCAGTATGTGGCACCTGGAAGGTTGCCTATGTGGTGCTTTTTTTTCTTAAAAAGATGTTTAGGGGTACTCTCATTTTCCTACTCACATTGAAATACTGCTCCTCAGTGAGGCCCAACTTAGATTCACAAAATGTTTAGGGCATGCGTACCCCTGCCTCCCCCCAGAAAAAAGCACTGCCTGTAAGGAAATGCAGCCCTCATGCTGAAAAAGGTTCCCCATACCTTTTAACAAGATTTAACTTTCTTTATCAGCAATGACGAACTGCTGTTATTAAATACCTTGTAGTACTACTTCTCAGTGCTTTCAGTCTGTGTTTGTGAATGTCATATAATACAATTCAACCACACTCATGTTTTTGTCCCCCCCCCCCCAGCACATAACTTAGACCAGGGGTCTGCAACCCTTGGCTCCGGAGCCGCATGTGGCTCTTTTACACCTTTGCTGCGGCTCCGGGGCGGATACTAGCGAGGGGAGGAGGCGCATTGTGCGCCCCGACACTCCCCACTGTGGCGGGCACTGTACTGGCTGTGACGTCGCATGCACCGTCCCGACGTCACCTTCCCACCCGCCCGCTACATTGTAAGGGGCATGTACGCTGGTCACTGTTTTGAAGGGGAGTGAAGAACACACACACACAAAAAGGTAACTTGTTAATTTAACGTTTATTTCTATGAAGGGTCAAACAAAGAAAAAAATTTAAAAAGTGACAAAAAAGTTATTTTTATAATGACGAGTTTTGCGGCTCCCAGTTTTTTTCCCTTCGGAAACGGGTCCAAGTGGCTCTTTTTGTCTTAAAGGTTGCAGACCCCTGACTTAGACATTCCATTGCAATAAACATAATTGATCTGTGACCAATATTGGTTCCTAAAGTTTTAAACTTAACAAATGCCTCTATTATGTTGTCAACATTTCTGGATGATAAAATAGTGTTGAAATGTCATGACATAGAGCTTCATGATTTTAGCAGAGTATGTTCCCAGGAAATCAGGAAATTATTGATATGCCAGTGTATTCTAAATGTCTTTAATATGGAGATGCAACTTACAGAAAACAGATAATAATGTAATGGTGAATAAATGTTTCTAAAGGTCATGGTATGACTTCCGATATTGACTTGTTGATGTCACCTAAGAAGTTCCATGGTTCCATTGCTAATGAGAAGAAATAATGATTATAATTACTAAATTTTAATGAAGTCCTTTAATTGATTGTTTCATTGCGTCTATGCCAAAACCAGCACTGCCTACATGAGGTGTGTTGAATTAATGATTTTAATTGTCTTGAAAGATTACCTTTACAGTGGTACCTCAGGTTACAGACGCTTCAGGTTACAGACTCCGCTAACCCAGAAATAGTACCTCAGGTTAAGAACTTTGCTTCAGAATGAGAACAGAAATTGTGCGGTGGCAGTGCAGTGGCAGCGGGAGGCCCCATTAGCTAAAGTGGTACCTCATGTTAAGAACAGTTTCAGGTTAAGAACGGACCTCCAGAACGAATTTCTTAACCTGAAATACCACTGTATTGAGTGCAGGACAAAGGGAAGAGCAGTGCAACTGCTCTTTCTTCTCAAACTTTTTTGTGACTTTTGATACCATTGATCATGGCATCCTCCAAGATTGGCTCCATGGGAGCACTGTGTTACAATGATTCTGATCCCACCTAAGTGGCAGAGTCCAGAGAAATGTGTTGGTAGATTACTTTTCTGACCCCTGACAATTGTGCTGTGGGGTGCCACAGGGCTGTATTCTGTGCTCAGTGCTGTTTAACATCTGCCTGAATCTGTTCAGAGTGGTCTTGGGGGATTTGGAGCAAGGTGCCATCAGTATGCTGATGACACTCTGCTCTATTTCTTCATAACATCTGAATCAGGTGAGGTGGTGCAGGTTCAGGACCAGTGCCTGGATGCAGTAGTAGACTGGATGAGGGTAAACAAGCTGAGCCTGGATCCTGGCAGGACAGAGGCTGTATGGGTGCGTGGTTCTCATGTCTGATATATTTTTCAATTCTTTGCTCTGGATGAGTTGCACTTCCTATGAAGGAACAGGTATGCAGCCTTGTGGTTCTCCTGGATTCACCTTTGTCACTGGAGGTCTAAGCAGCCTCATTGGCTAGGGGCATCTTACAGAGACTTCAGTAAGGCAACTGTTCTTGTACCAGACAGCTTGGCCATAGTGGTTCAGGCATTGGTAACCAAGACTAGACTACTGTAATGGACTCTACATGTGCATGGTTCGGAAACTACAGTTAATGAAAAATGTGGTAGCTTGATGAGTGAGAGTCTGTAAGCATAGCACATTAAGGGATCACCTTACCCCACATATGCCAGTTCAGTCACTTCAGTCTTCAGAACTTGCACTTCTACAAGTGCCATGCAATGTCCCAGAGGGAGAGGACAGGTGGTGGCTGCTGCTGCTGCTGCTGTTTATCTCAGTTTTGTCACCCACTGAAGCAGCAGTAAGTAGCAAAAAAGAGCATCCTCACGGTCACTTAATGACAGTCACTGGTCTTTATTGTCACTGTTCTGCTGAGTTGGTGGGCAGCAGCAGCAGCAGCAGCAAGGAACAGCAGTTGTCATCTTCTTATCTGCCTGTCTTCTCTCTTTGAGTGCCAATAGGGATTGGTCTTGCTGAGTCCAATCCCAGGATCTGCTGCTCTTTTCACTGGCAGCTGTTCCCCCTGAAGGCAGTCAGTGACACGGCTACTGGTATCTCCTTGCCTTTACACCCCACTTTCTAACTTTCTAACCCACCTGCCCAGACAGGTGGATGAGCAGTTGCCAAGATCATGGCAAGGAGGCTCTAGGTTTACAGCAATCTCTTCCATGTGTTTCTGTTACAACACATTGTGTATTTCTATTACAACCTGTGCTTTTTTTCTGGGGGGACACATAACCCTAAACATTTTGTGAATCTAAGTTTGGCCTCATTGAGAGACAGTATTTTAATATGAGTAGGAAAATGAGAGTACCCCTAAACATTTTTAAAGGAAAAAAGCACTGATTACAACACTTCTAATACAATACATTCTCATATCGGTGTTTCTCAAACTTGGATCTCCAGCTGTTATTGGACTACAACTCCCATTATCCCTAGCTAACAGGAGTAGTGGTCAAGGATGATGGGTGTTGAAGCCCAACAACAAGTTGAGAAATACTGCATTGAATGGTTCCTCCCCTTGCTATTGTTTTCTAGCTTAGCCATAACCTACATCCAGATCCTTCCTTGGTTCCCATAAAAGCACTGTTTGACAAATATTAATACAATAGGAATCTCTCTGGAAATTATCAGTGTATCAATCCTCTAAAATACTGACTGAAGCTGCATCCATTTTGTTTGAGGGAGCTCCTAGTAAGAATGGTTTTGAGGCATGTCTGTCATGGTATTAACTATTACTGTAACCATGATATTTTTTGGTGGGGGAGGAAACAGTTTCTTCTTTGTACTTTGGTTTTCTTTTTTTAATGTTTTTACAATCCTCAGAAGATGGTTTCCACTTTTGTAGGAGTCATAGCCTTGTTAATAATGTGGGTTATTATGGAAAGGTAGATTCATCCAATGGGATTTCTTCCTATTAAGGATCTCATGGGATAAGAGAATACAGAATTATCAACGAGGAGCATTATCAAGCAATGGAATAGCCACTTTCTGACTAAAATGAGCCAGCTCCATCTGTGTTGTGCTGACTTGCCTCAGGTGCCATGAACCTGAAAAAAATAGAGTAAAATTTTAACAAGCTTCTATTGGAGTCAAAAGTCAAAGTGTTTTAATGTTTCACATATTTTCTCCAATAAGTTCCATTGTACTATCAAAACTTGATTATCAAGTTGTTGCATGACTTTGTTTATGATGTGTCAATATAGATATATCTGGCAGATTTATTTATTTTTTTGTAATGCATTGCCATTATATTTGTGTCTGTTACTGGGAAACCCCAGGGAAAATACATTCTGCTTGATTGGTATATATTTTGTAGGAAGCAGCCATATGTTTCATGTCATTAACTGTAGAATTGCATCTCTTGATGACTCAATGCTTCAAACTTGGCCCCAGTTTCTCTTTCCTCTGTCACCTTTGGTTTTACCTTGAATGAGCTGATGTGATTGTATCCAGCCTTTCAGTTTATCCAACCTTTCTGTTTAGAGAGAGGATGTTTAACAACTCTTCCTCAATATTTTTTTTACTAAACCTCACACTTTTAGCTTCATCTAAGTAAACACAGGACAAACATATCTCAAGTTTTTGTTTTCTCTGTATGAATGAATGCATATGTTTGTGTTAGGGAAGTATGGTCGCTATAAAATCCAAGCCATCATGTCAATGCTGTCAATGACAAAAGCACATTTCTAAACAGTAAATGACAAATTATATCAATTACAATGTTTGCATTCATTTCCCATACAACAAAAAGTTATCTTTACCTATCTTTGACTGGTTAAATACTAAAATTTGGCCTGTGTAGGCTGTAAGGGAAATGGTACCAGTATGTTTTGTTTCCAATGCTAGGTGCTGCAGGTATCATCATTTTCAGTTGCTTGAATTGTCTGCTTGTAGCATTAAAAGATGAGCATTGATAAATGGTTGAGAGCACTTTGCATTCAATGGAGGCTTTTGTGAATTTTCAGATATATTTTAATGCATCTCCTTGAACATTCATATAGTTATTGTAGCTTTCATCAAACAAAGAGAAGATGAATTGTGAGTGTAAGTGATGTGAGTACCAAAGAGTAAATATAGTGTTTGCATGTTGTTGTTGTTTGGTCGTTTAGTCGTGTCCGACTCTTCGTGACCCCATGGACCAGAGCACACCAGGCACTCCTGTCTTCCACTGCCTCCTGCAGTTTGGTCAGACTCATGTTTGTAGCTTCAAAAACACTGTCCATCCATCTCGTCCTCTGTCGCCCCCTTCTCCTTGTGCCCTCCATGTTTCCCAACATCAGGGTCTTTTCCAGGGAGTCTTCTCTTCTCATGAGGTGGCCAAAGTATTGGAGTCTCAGCTTCACGATCTGTCCTTCCAGCACTCAGGGCTGATTTCCTTAAGAATGGATAGGTTTGATCTTCTTGCAGTCCATGGGACTCTCAAGAGTCTCCTCCAGCTCCATAATTCAAAAGCATCAATTCTTCGGTGATCAGCCTTCTTTATGGTCCAGCTCTCACTTCCATACATCACTACTGGGAAAACCATGGCTTTAACTGTTTGCATATATTTATTTTATTCATTAAAATTAAGATATCTATCAATCATTGTGTTTAAATTATGGAAAGGCTTCAAGATGTTGCTTTGACCTATGACCAACTTGACAAGATTTTGCCAAATGCAAAATATTAGGGGCCAGATTCCTGATTCTGTGCGAAAGACCCATAAATTGATGGGATCACACCATGTTCCATGCTTCCATTCTGTAGTATGTGTTCAGTGTCAAACAGATGTGCACATATGCATGTACAAGGTTCCCAAGACTACAAGATGCACAGAAAGACTATAAAGAGTTCTATGGGAATTTCTTAAATCTGGGTGAGTGAGGTACAAAATGACAAATGAAGCTCAGTGTCAGTAAATAAGTGCTAGTCATGTATATTGGGGCAAAATATCCTGCATTTATGCATACACTAAAGTCTGAAGTACCTAATCGGAAAAAATACACTGAGGTCACGGTAAAAAACTCAGTTGAAATCTTAGCTCAGTATATGGTGGCAAATAAAAAGGCAAATTATACATCAGTGTTGCTTGGTACCTGTCAAAAAGGATATTGTAAAACTAGAAAAAGATATAGAGATGGGCAGCCAAAACTTTCAAGGGGATGTAGCATCTTCCCTTTGAAGAAAGAAAGCAGTGTTTGAAACATTTTAATTGGGGGGGGGGAGAGAATCAAGAAAGATTTATAAAATTATTTATCATCGAAGGAAATTTATATATATTCCTTCACTCTCACATCTATAGAAGTAAGGCTCTTCTGGTGAAACTGGTTAACAGTAATTCAGCACAGGTCTTCAACATAATGCATCTTCACAAAAAATGCATGTTTCATGAGATTCACTTCTAGGAAATGTGTGATACAATGGCCACTGGCTTAGATGTTCTCAGAAGGGGATTAGATTAATAGACACAAAGGCCAAGGGGATAGGTCTGTCAACAGCACTTGCTTTTAAAAGGGACTAAACCATTTCAGAGAGAATAGAACAAGAACTGACTATTGTTTACAATGGTTAAATGGAACCTGAGGTTCAAAGGCAGTTTACCCCCCCTTCTCTCCCCTTCCCACTCTCTCCCCACCTCTCTTCTCCCCCAATCTTATACTGTATACAACATTGAAGTCTCACATCGAATATAACTGATCTATAAAAATAACTTTATGATCTGAAAATAGAGGCAATGTATGTACTTCTGTAGCCCAAGAAAATATTTAATTTTTATTTTTTTTAAAAAAAAACAAATATCAGCAGATTGTTCCTTTCAATCATGGCTGCAGGGCTTCACAGAGACATCAATATGGCCAGTGTTAGAAATGGTGCTATATGGACTTTTTGGGCTTATCCAGGAGGTTCATCTTGTCTTTTTAGGCAGGATAAAACAGAACTGTCAGTCTGTGGGCCTAATCTGGCCCCTGTAGCCTCTTTGTTCAGCCACCAGAATCCAGAAGTCCTGCCCCACATCTTCCTGCTTTGCCACCCCACCCCCTGTGGTGATTGACATGGGTCTGCATTGCCCTGTGTAATTTGCACAGCTCTATATGTGGTTGGGTGGCGGGTGGCGCTGTGGGTTAAACCACAGAGCCTAGGACTTGACGATCAGAGGGTCAGCGGTTTGAATCCCCGCGACGGGGTGAGCTCCCGTTGCTCGGTCCCTGCTCCTACCAACCTAGCAGTTCGAAAGCACGTCAAAGTGCAAATAGATAAATAGGTACCGCTCCGGCAGGAAGGTAAACGGCGTTTCCGTGAGCTGCTCTGGTTCGCCACAAGCGGCTTAGTCATGCTGGCCACATGACCCGGAAGCTGTACGCCGGCTCCCTCGGCCATTAAAGCGAGATGAGCGCCGCAACCCCAGAGTCAGTCACAACTGGACCTAATGGTCGGGGTCCCTTTACCTTTACTATATGTGGTACTGCACCTTCAAGCATCTCAAACCCTCAGGAGAAGCTTCAGAGGCACTTGAAAGTGCTTGGCATCCCATCCACGGAAAGTTACCTATGGGGAATGTGGCCCTCCAGTTGAAAAAGGTTTCCCATTCCAGTATATGGGATAAGTGTGTGCACTTCTATCTGCACCCAAGTTCCAGTTTTTAAATACATGCTCATCATTTTTCAGGCCACCTCCATCCCCTTAATTATGCACTCTGGTGCAGGAAATGTAAGCCACTCCCAGGATGATAAGAGATGGCAGAATATACATGTCTTTGACAAGCACCTAGAGTGGAAGTTGGAGTCAGAGCAAGAGCTGAGCCAGAGAGTTCTGAGGCTCTGTTTGCTGGACAATGAGCTCAGTAGGGAAAGGGTCCAAAAGAGACTGAGAGACGTATATTGACACTGCCAACTCTTCCTATTTTGGGTTGTCTTCTGAATCATTGGTCACTGCTGAGTCTTCTCCCTCCCCCTACTCCTCCTCCTCCTCCTCCTCCTCCTCCTCCTCCTCTTCCTCCTCCTCCTCCTCCTCATTGGACCCTTGCTCCCAAGGAGATCCCGGGGCAATAGAGTCTTCTGACAGTCAAAAGAGCATTTCTATGCCAACTTCCTATGTTCACTGGTCTGCTGCTGCCTTTGCTCTTGAGGCCTGGGTGGTGATGGGGAGGGGTGGAATCTGGGATCAGACTGTGGTTTGATGGGTTATCAGGGGCTCAGGTGAGATATCCGTGAACTGGGACAATTTAGCTTACATTGAGAGTTTGGTGGGTTCTTCCAGGTCCTGAGTTGTACTGGGTTTCTCAGCTGAGTTCCATGACACTTCTTCAGAGGGAGTTCTCTGCAGGGTCTGGGTCAGATGCTATCCTGACAATACAAGACAAGGCAGAATAGCCATTCAGATTAATAAATAATAGTCATATTGGGAGGAAATTGGACCTGTACATTCACATGACTAAATAGTTGGATGTTAGATGAAGTTGACATCCACATGAAATAACTTTTTTAAGCTGTATAGCTGCAGCATATATACAAGATTATGCTTTAAAAATGCCTTAGCCCACACGGTAGTCATGAGAAGTATCAAAAGGTGCATTTAAAAAAAAGATTTAAACAGAAGCAAATATGTGCAAGCAATGCCCTGGCCTTGTTTTCGGCCCTTGCCCTCCTCCCTTTCCCCTCGAATATAAATATTTTTTCAGGGCAACCCTGGACTGCATGAATATTTACTACAGTGTGCTGCAGGAGAAGCTGTCTAATATTATAAAATCATATCTGTAACCTCACAAGTTGTGTTAAGATTTAATGCAGGGGAGCGATTATTTCCTTTTTTAAAAAGTTTTTTAAATCATTATCTTTAATTACATCTGTTGCAGGACCTTAATTATTGAAATAATTCAAATAAGTAAATGAAGCTTTATGTAATATATGCTGTATCCTTCACAGATAAGCTTTGAGAGATATTCAGGACTTTTCCTCCCTGCTTGCTTCCCTGTTTGCAGAAACCATGGTTCTTTTCTGACATAAGGAGAAATTTGCATGAAAAATATTATATCAGAATGATAAAGCTACATAGATTCTACAAGGTAGATCAATGAGCATGCTTACTTGCTGCTACTTCCACAGTACCCACTCCTTCTCTGTACCATTCATTCAGATTTTGGAACACAGTGGAGTACAAGTTATGCACGTCATGCTCTGGAATTATACAATCACTTATCCTGAGATAACACTTCCAGTCTTGGATATATTTACATCATTGAGAGGCAAATTTGAAGCTACAGAGGAATGAAAAAAGTGATGAACTGAACTTATTTTTTAATCTAGGGTCTTTTTGCAATAACTTATCTCCTATCCAACTTAACATGCACACGGTAAAGTTCCTGGTTTTCAATTAGCAACTAATCTATCAACACTGGCAGCAATGAATGTGTGAAGAAATAATTTGGAACTTGAGAATATAGCAGTCCAGCATTCTGGTACTCTGACCTGTGCTGGCTCGGATCATGAGGGTTGCATATAATTTACCGGTAGTTCTTAGTGGTTGATAGACCTATCCATCATGCATTTGTCTTGCCCTTATAGCAGTTATTGGATTCCTTCTACTGGGTACCAGCTTTTATGTGACACAAAAGCCATAATGTGCCACAGAAATAGATGGAGGGGGCAACACTGGTGGCATTGGGAAGGGTCCATATCCCAGTGGTAGAGGCAGTGATGTGAAAGTCTTCTGCCTAAGATTCTACAGAGCCAATGCCAGTCACAGTGTATGATACCAGTTGGATGGAAAAGTAGACTGATTCAGTATAAAACACCTTTCCGTGTTCCCAGTGTTTCACATGACATACAATGGGGTATTGGCGGTTGTATATGCACTGTCTGGCAGGTCTGTTACCTGCAGCAGCAGAACCATACATCTGGATATGAGTGGCAGATGCAGCTGGTGAAAAAAGAGAGAGAATCATAGAATTATAAAGTTGGAAGATACCATGAGGATCATCTAGGCCAATGCAGGAATCTTTTGCCCAACATGGGGCTTGAAGCCACAAGCCTGACATCAAGAGTCTCATGCTCTACTGTCTGAGCTATAGAGGTTTTTATTCAATGGATTTCTATGCCGCTTTTTAAAATATGAATACCTTTTCAAGGTGACATGCAAGGAATGTAAACATTTTTTTTTGGGGGGGGGGGAAATAAAATTGAAGGATCAGTCAAAACTATATCACTCCGGGCCACCAAGAGCATCCAAAAAGTAATTGAAAACAACAGACACTTGTTGTCTTGCACACAAGACAAACCATTTGTTTTGCACACAAGCCTGTTGCAGCTACTTTAGTTCAAGTTTTTCCATGTGCCATTACAACTAAGCATGTCTATAGGAGTAGAAAAAAACCAACACAACAAAATACTCTTCCTTCAATCTGCTTTGGCCTGTTGGGACACAAGGTTTGGAAACACGGCAGAGCAAATGGAAAGTATGTACAGAGATTCCCTATTATTTTCCCATCTTTTGTAACCATGTATTGTACCCTGATAAATAAAGCTCTGCTGTGTGCAAATGTATGTATACATACTGTATTCCAGAATGTTTAGATTATATTATTCAGTTTTGTACTCTCAAGTCCTGGGAGGAACAATTATGACAGAATATTATATTTTAACCTGGCACTGGGTAGGGGAACTATAGAATGTTGCAATGGAGGGCAGGTACCATAACTCAGAACAGGTTCTTTTTGCTGGGATAAACTCCCCTCATATGTCAGTTTCTTAAAAGTTACTTTGAGATGTAATTGGCGTTTCTTTAAACCAAGGAAAATATCAGAAATTGTTGTTGTCCACAAGATAAGGATGATTGCATGTTATTATTTTTACAAATCACTTAAATATGCTTCGTAACAGCAACTAACTATTACAGTTGTGCTGACTAAATCACAAGAACTGAAATGAGAATGACTCAAAATTGTAATAAATTGTGTGGCTTGAAGAACACGGTTTATGGAATAATTAGCTTCTTTTCCCCCTTGCTTTTATTGCATTGTTTTAAAACCAGGTACCAACCATGTGGCTGATTGTATGCTGATGCACGTGTGAGTCTTTGCACAAATTCCAAGCAGCTGTGTCTGCAGCTTTCATGTTTCCAGCAATATGAATTTCCCCACAGGAGCATTTGCCCAAACAGCATTTCAGAATATTTGTGGTGATACATTTTGAATTTGTAATCATAAATTCAGAAATGTGGTAACTCAGGAATGAGTTTTTGTAATCTGTACAGATAATACTTAAAGAATTGAGCATGGCCAAACATCTGGATGGCCAAAGGTTCCCCACTGCTGTCTTAAAGATGAATAATATAGTCATTACGGTATCACCCTCATGGACTGGAATCTACATAATTAGCCATATTATTCTGAGTTACAGGTATAGTTCAGGTTAGGACACTGTGTGATCAGAGAGAAATAAAATATATAGAGTTCAGATGGTGGTAGTTAAATTATTATAGTTAGGCCTGTACTTTCCCTCTGGCTGCATTGTTTACACCAGACCCATGTGTTTATATATACATACAACCTTATGTATCAGAGGAATCTAGTCTTAAGAGACTTTATGCCATAATAAGTTTTTTTTTTTAAAAAAATCTTTAATCTGCCCATAGGAGCTAACCTCTAGGGGCCATGGGGGCTTCAGCCCCCACAATAAAATATTTGAGGGGGCTGATCTTCACCAAGTAGATGGGCACTGCGATTCAAATGCATCATGTAATGGATTATGTGGGGTGGGGCTTACTTGCTTTCCCGATATTTTGTCCAAGTTGGCACCCCTGAATGTGTCACAATGCACTTTATTGGTTTATCTGCAACATACTAGCATGAACACCTCTCAGTAGGAATAAATCTGCATTCTTGACTTTGGAGTGAAAATTTAAATTCTAAAAATTTCTATAAGAAGTTACTGACATAGAATGAAATTATGTACTAAGGTGTTTCTGAAAGAGGCAATCTACCATGATCAGTTTTATTTAACAAGGTTTTGTAGTGACATGGATCAGTCCCTGAAAGTCTAAAGATCAACTTTCTGTTCTGACACTTCAGAGGGCAATGACTTGTCATGGGACAAATCCAATCACTTCTCATGTAAGGGATAACAGAGTTGGGCCAACTTCTCCTGCTATTATACTACACTCACATGGGCTTGCCGATCAGAAGGTCAGCGTTTCGAATCCTCGCAACGGGGTGAGGTACCACTCTGACGGGAAGGTAAACAGTGTTTCCAAGCGCTGCTCTGGTTCGCCAGAAGTGTCTTAGTCATGCTGGCCACATGACCCGGAAGCTGTACTCTGGCTCCCTTGGCCAATAAAGCAAGATGAGCGCTGCAACCATAGAGTCATCCGCGACTGGACCTAATGGTCAGGGGTTCCTTTACCTTTACCTTAGGACAATCCAAGCCCTTTGCCTGGTATCTTTCTAGCTGATATATGTTTGGTACCTCTTCTTCCAACTAATTTACAGCCCAGTTCCAAATTAGCTCTGTTACCAAGAACATTTTACTCAAGAAGTTTGAATATAAATATGCTAAATGTTGGAGCTGTCACCCGTACGTTTCATCAAATAGCATTGTGCTCACTGTATTTTAACAGAATATTGGCATACTCAGCTATTGGAGAAGTGCCTGGTTTCTAGCAAGCTCTTTTCCCCCTGGATTGTATCCATTGACCTTGATTCCACAGCATGATTTTTTTCAATACTCTCATTTTCTTCAGTTAGGACTCTCCTTAATTAATGCTGCCTGGATATTTTCCTTGAGCTGGAATCTCTCTCCCCACCCCCTCTCTTTCTTCTCTCTCTCTCTCTCTCTCTCTCTCTCTCTCTCTCTCTCTCTCCCCCTCACCCCATAAGAACGCACTACTGCCATTTCATCTACCTAAGCTGTAAATTGCTTGAGTGGCGTATTCTGCATGATAAGATTGAGCCCTTGTGGGTAAGAGTGACAGAGACTGTTGCTGTTACTCACACTGAGCCCTACATGTGTGCCATGTTCAATATGTGCTCATCCCTTAATACGAGACATTGAAGATACTTGAAACCTAAGAGGTAGGAAGCAATCATTAAGCAAACAATTGGGCATCACAGATTTATCCTTGGGTCTCCCACTGTTTTCATAAATGCAATTTTCCTGGAAGAAATCTATTTGAGCATATAGCTCCTCTGTATCCCAGATCATATATCACTATTTTCCTTCTCCACTTCCTTACAGAACACTGTCTTTTTTCTTGATAAATACATGTTAATTAATAAAATAGTTACCAGCTGTGAAAGTGTTTTACAGAGTCATATGAAATCAACACATGGCAGATTCTGTGCCATTACAAGGAAACAAATTAAATTCTTTTCTCCGTCTGAGTCTAAAGAGGCAGCAATTTTCTACATGGTAGAAGAATGAGAACTATAATTCATCTCCTGGACATTCCAGATATGCTTCCTGGATTACTGGGAATCGTGGGAACTCTTTGTTTATTCTAATTGTGTTTTGCTGTGGTGTAAACCACAGAGCCTAGGGCTTGCCGATCAGAAGGTCGACGGTTTGAATCCCCGCGACGGGGTGAGCTCCCGTTGCTCGGTCCCTGCTCCTGCCAACCTAGCAGTTCGAAAGCACGTCAAAGTGCAAGTAGATAAATAGGTACCGCTCCAGCGGGAAGGTAAACAGTGTTTCCATGCACTGCTCTGGTTCGCCAGAAGTGTCTTAGTCATGCTGGCCACATGACCCGAAAGCAGTACGCTGGCTCCCTCGGCCAATAAAGCGAGATGAGCGCTGAAACCCCAGAGTCGTCCACGACTGGACCGAACGGTCAGGGGTCCCTTTACCTTTAACGTTATCCAAGGTAGTTCATAAAGTTGCACAGAAAAAAACAACTATTTAGCAACAAGAAAAAAAGGTCGCTGACACTCCTAGGCAAACCATGGAGCCAGTCATTTAACGTTCTTGAGTTGATAGAAATAATTTTGAAACTATGTAATCAGAAACATGTAACATCCCATGCCAGCCTTGGTTTGGTTTGGTTTAGTTTTTGCTTTTGTCTCATGAAGTGCTATTTTGTTGCACTGACAAAAGTCATTAAAAATACTTTAAAAACAAACAAACATAAAAGCTTTGTCAAGTCAATAGATCTGCTAACTTGCTTTGGTCCCATCTGTGTATACATTTAAAGCAGTATCTTACCACTTTAAACAGTTGCCCTGGAAGCTGTAGTTTGTTTAGGGTGCTGAGAGTTGTTAAGAGATCCCCATTCCCCTCACAGAACTATAGTTCCAGAGTGGTTTAACAGTGAATCCCTCTTCCCAGTGAATTCTGGGAATTGTAGCTCTATAAGAGGAATAGAGTTCTCCTAACAGCTCTTGGCACCCTTAATACATCACAGTTTCTAGGATTCTTTGGGCAAAACCCATGATGGTTTGAAGTGGTACAGTATTACTTTAAATGTATAGTGCAGATTGGGTGTTAGTTTTAAATACAAGGTAGAATGGTGAAAGCCTCTAAATCCACCAAGCAAAACAAAGAAATTTTAGGGTGTTTTCTTAAGCACCCCATTTGTACAAAGACTCAGTATTAATTTGGTTTTTGCTGTGTTTCAGTTGCAGGACTTTGTGTAGAGGTTGTTGAAATAACCTTTCACAAGGGAGTGGATTTTGCCAATTTAGACAATTGAATAATGATGAAATCTGCACATGGTTCAATATGTGATGTTCCCTTTCACAATGATTTAAATAGTTGCTGTTGCAGTGTATTGAAATGCTCACAGTGAATACCAAATTATAAAAGTCAATTGAGTTACACTGATAGCATTTCATTATATATTGATAAGTAAACGTAAGAGATGGTTTCTAGCAGAATAGATCACTTGTGGCATACAACTGCTGTGCCTGATAAGGGCTTCACTTTAAGGTCTTCAGCTGCAACAACAGGTTCCCTGTCTGATATAAACTACATATAAAACATGACTTGTAGGAGGACAGAAACTACAGGATTGATAAAAAGATGTTTATCGTTCCAGTACCTTAAATGAGGATAGAAGCTATCTGATGAAGCTGGACTTAAGGAACTAATTATGGCTGGAGATTTTGATCCAAAAGGAAGCTGCTCTTGAAAAGCACCATCACTCTTGCTAAGTAAAGCCAAAGAGCTTCCCTTTGACTCTGTCATTGCTACTATTTTGTACTTGGCTGTCCTTTCTGTTGTAAATTAGAATAGATGAAAGCCGTCGAGCTGAGTCTATGATGGAGGCTAATTTGATGTGATATAATTGATGAACTCTAAATTGTTCCACTTTCCCCTCTTAAAACAGTCTGACTGAAGCTCAAAAAGCCAGTTTGATTTACACTGCCGCAATGATAGTCGCCATCCAAGAGAAGACAGGCATTTGTATTTTTTTATAAAAAGTGTTTTATCATCTGTGGCCTGTGTTTGCAGATTAAATACTGTGGCAGCCAGAAGAATAGCTCTTTGTTCCCAACTCATTAAACCCAATTGAGGCAATATTTGAACAAGCAAGGGCAATTTTTAAACCTTAGCCACTGAAGTGATAGAGGGTTCCTTTCCACACCCAGCCCTACTTTCCTGGATTGAATTTCATACTGCAGGACACCTTTGGAAGCACATGGCATGATTATGGTGGTGGGAATAGGATTGTGCCTGGTGATCCTGTCCCTGAGCTCCATGACAGAGCTTCTACGTGCCATGTAATTTTTTTGTGGAGTATGGTTCACATGGTCAGAGCCTATGCACCATTGAGGTGGGACCTTGCACGCATTATCCTGATCCCCCCCGGAAGCATGCACTCATCCTGTACAGACAGGTATGCTGTGTGCAGGGCATGGGCAGCTCCTAAGAGGGTCTGCTTAGGGTGTATTGAGACCAGTCCTAAACCACAGGCAGTGTGAGTATGACACCAGACTTAGACTGTTAAAAAGCATTTCTTTATATGATGTTAGTAGTTCAGATTAGTCTGCTACATTCTGAAATTATACAAACAAATATTTAAATATTTTCCTGTGTATATTATTGAACCTGGGTATAATACTAGAAGGGACACGGGTGGCGCTGTGGGTAAAACCTCAGTGCCTAGGGCTTGCCGACCGCATGGCCGGCGGTTCGAATCCCCGCGGCAGGGTGAGCTCCCGTCTTTCAGTCCCAGCTCCTGCCCACCTAGCAGTTCGAAAGCACCCTTAAGTGCAAGTAGATAAATAGGTACCGCTTTATAGCGGGGAAGGTAAACAGCGTTTCCGTGTGCTGTGCTGGTGCTGGCTCGCCAGAGCAGCTTCGTCACGCTGGCCACGTGACCCGGAAGTGTCTCTGGACAGCGTTGGCCCCCGGCCTCTTAAGTGAGATGGGCGCACAACCCTAGAGTCGGACACGACTGGCCCGTATGGGCAGGGGTACCTTTACCTTTTACTATAATATTAGAACATGCAGTGCAGCCAATGTTTAGGCTGGATAATTTAGAGTTGTGTTCCCTTCCCCCTGCCTCACTTTTTTGCTACATATATAAGAATTTTGCAGTGTAAGTGTTTTTTACGGCCCTTCTATCCCATACAGAAAATAGCTTCACTAGCTAATAGCAAAATAATCAAATTTTGCTGAATAGATTTTTTTTTTTAATGCCCTTGATTAAGAAGAAAAGATAAGTGCAGGAGTCAGGTGGGGCTACTGGAAGATTTAAGTACCTCTTGAGAAACCTGTAACATGATTATCATAAGGCTACGTAAATGGTCAACATGAACTCCTAGTCTGCTAAAGTGAAAAAGATAACCAGATTAGGTCTCATTTAGCACTACACTTAAGTGAGAAGAAGCCAGAACACTATGGCACCATACTGAATCCAGAGCTTTATATTGATCCCCGTTTCTTTCTTTAGGAGATGAATTCTTAAGGTGAAATAATATCACAAGTAGGAGTTGATATGTTATTTTTGTTCTAAATATCTGCCATTTCTTTCTGAATAACCTTTCACATTAAAAAGCTAACCTCATGTCCCTCAGGACACCCATGATCAATCTCATCATATACAGCTGCTTTGGAAGTGGGAGACCCTGGATCAGGGCAACACCATTTCTCCATCAGAAATTTCTTTCTCCTTCCACCTGCTGTCAGGCATAGGCAAACTCGGCCCTCCAGATGTTTTTTGAGACTACAATTCCCACCATCCCTGACCACTGGTCCTGTTAGCTAGGGATGATGGGAGGTGTAGTCGCAAAACAGCTGGAGGGCCGAGATTGCCTATGCCTGATATAGGTACTACCCCGTTCATCCAACAGGACTAGCAGCAGTGTGTGGTGTGGTGGTCTAGATTATAGATAAGAAAATACTGCAAAGAAACATTAATCTTCTTTCCCTCTTCTGCTTCTGTGATCCACTTCAGGGCCCTTGCAGCTGTTTTTAAGGTACCAAGTTCTGTTTGGGGTTTAATACCAGGAAATCCAATTTAGACAGTCTGAATAGGGCTTAACCAACATATTGGAAGGGATAGCATTCTAGCCCCGCCCCTGCCCCCATTGCCCACAACATATTGAAGAATGACTCTCTGCAACAAGGGAACTGCCTCCACTTGTTGTGACTCCCATGAATTTTAGAACCGTGGAAAATAAAGACTCCAAAAAAAGCCTTCATAAAGGCTTCCTTGCTGAAGAGAGCTGCCATTCAACATGCAGAAGGCAATGAGGAAAGGGAAGTGGGGGCAGGGCTAGTATTTGTTCCTGTTTTTCCCTCCCCATGCATTGTGTCCAGAACATGCGAATAGGGCTTCTGTCGTATGTAGATTGCTTTCATTTTCAGGATCAATCTGAAAACATTTGGCAGACTTTTAGGAGGTTCCTAACGTCCTCTGAAACTGATCATGCTCTTGGTTTCCTTGTTGGCAGCTATGGCATATGTACGTTTCTGATTGAGCTTCGTTCTGACTGAAGCATGAGTGTTACATGGAATGTTGATATGCATGTGGTGTTCGTTAACACAAAACTGGCCTGCCTATTTTAGATACGGCAATATATGCCAGATGGTGGCCTCCATGATAAAACTGAATTCCAAGATGCAGACCCTCCAAGTGTCCCTATTTTCCAGGGACGTCCCTGATTTAGTGAAGCCGTCCCAGTTTCTGATTTGATCCCGGAATGTCCCTCTTTTCCTTAGGGTGCCTCTATTTTCATTGGAGAAATGTTTGAGGGTATGGAGTTACCCAACCCCCTGAGCGGTCTGAAAGCAATCCTTTATAGGGAAGTTTTTAAATGTTTAATGTTTTATTATGTTTTTATATATGTTGGAACCTGGGGCAACCCAGTAAGATGTGTGGGGTATGAATAGTAAAATTATCATTATGGAATGGGACGTTCTATTTTCATCAGAAAGAGGTTGGAGGGTATGCAAGATGGTAGTGCTCATGCCTTCCTCCCTCCGTTTTGAAAGTGCATGGGATAGGCTAAGAGAGAGAGAAAAGAAGACCAGATGTAAGATATCTGATGCAGAATTTAAAATTTGTACATTCAGATACTGTAATCTCTAGTTTTACTTATAATTCTGGGTCACTCGTGTATGTGTCTTCAGCATACTTTCGCTTTGCATTATAAGTACATAGAACACACTTGTGTATTTGGGGAAAGAAACTATATAGCTATAGTTTCCACCATGAATGGAATGATGGTTTTTTGCAATGGAGGGAGAATCACAATTTTATTCTGTAGCCTTCTGTTAGCACTAAGCAAGTGGCGGATTCACATTTTGTTCTTTGAGCAACAACATACAGTACGCTAAATGTTCCTTGGATCTAGCTACAAATTGACCTTTTCAGTGATCATCCTTTTTCTCTTTTTGATTTGTTCTGGGGAAATTACAAGCACCTGGTATTTGGCTTCCAAAAAGGATACAGGTCGAATTGACCTTTTGGTACCATTTGGAGTGGGTTGGGTTGGAAATACAAAAGGGGGTGAAGGACAAGTTTACTCTTTATTTTAAGTGTATCTTAGCTGCTGCCTGTTGGATTATGCCTTGTTTAAATAATCCTTTATATCTTTTTGTCTAAAGTCAGAACACAAAGTACATGAAGCTTTTCACGTGTCTCCCCTGTGGCAAACAGTAGCAGACTCCTCAGATAATGCTTGCTTCACTCCACCTCCGTGCTCAGATATTTTTTAAAGGCATAGAGAAATGGTCATTCTGCAGTCGGTATAGTCTCATATAAACTTTGAACAACTACATGGTACTTTTCCAAGTAAACTGGTAAAAGAATTACCTTGCTTTAAAACTTTCACCAGAGATAAATCATTTTTGTGTATGTGCTTGGATTTTTTTTCAAGTCATTCTTCTGGAAGCTTCACCTTCAGACTTCATTTGGCTATAGTGGTAATGAGAATAAACTGCAGCAAGCCTTCAGCTAATATACTTCCTCATCCGTTGGTGCAGACATGAGGAGGAGTTCAGGAACTTTCACTTCAGTTTGGATTAACTGCAGCTTTCTGTGTCGTCCAAACCCAAACAAACCATTTTCACTCTTGAACTAGTTGAAATAAGCCAACTTTGGAAATAGCTCCAACTTCCCATTCCGAATACCTTCTTCTTTCATATTCCTTCTTCAAGGAGGCAACATTATTTTGGGGTGGAGGGAATAAAAACTTGATTTAAGTGTTCTGTGGGACAAAGTAGAATGACATTTACCTAAGGTTTGGGCATAAGCTCCATTTGAATTTATTAATGAGTCATGGTGTTTCATTAATTAAAATAAATTTAAATTATGGCATTAAAAACATTGAAATTATAGTTATCTAATGGAAATAGTGGGACGCGGGTGGCGCTGTGGGTAAAACCTCAGTGCCTAGGACTTGCCGATCGCATGGTCGGCGGTTCGAATCCCCGCGGCGGGGTGAGCTCCTGTCTTTCGGTCCCAGCTCCTGCCCACCTAGCAGTTTGAAAGCACCCTTAAGTGCAAATAGATAAATAGGTTCCGCTTTATAGCGGGAAGGTAAACGGCGTTCCGTGTGCTGCTCTGGTGCCAGTTCGCCGGAGCAGCTTTGTCACGCTGGCCACGTGACCCGGAAGTGTCTGCGGACAGCGCTGGCTCCCGGCCTCTAGAGTGAGATGAGCGCACAACCCTAGAGTCTATCAAGACTGGCCCGTATGGGCAAGGGTACCTTCACCTTTACCTTTTTAATGGAAATAGTATTTCCAAAATCCCACGTTGAACAAAATAAATAATAGGATGGTTTTGACTATAACCCTTACTTAGTTCCTCAGAGGTCCACAAAATTGCAACTTAGTCTCTTCAGATACTACTAAATATTTTACAGCACCCCATAATGTTGTCATCTCTGTAAAATACCAGTTGATGTTCAACCAAGGCAAATTATCAGGATGATTTATAAATAGTACCCCACTGGAGCTTAAGATAAGAAACTCTCCAAGTTGCCTTTTTCAGTGATAAGAGGTTGGAACCTATTTCAAAGATTTTTGTGAAACTGTTATTTTGTGTTTTTTAGTAATATAATGGAGACCAGTTGTTTAAGATAACCTCTTTCTACCTGTAAAATGGGAAATAAAACTGGTGTGTAATTGAGTAAGGTGTTCATCATTTCAGAAATGGTTTTTTGAAAGTGTTCCAAATTCACATATCATAGTTTCTGAACTAGTAAGAACTTGACAGTACTTTTCTGATGCTGTCATAAATGCCTTACAGCAGACAATATTTAATTATACAATTTCAGAGATGTGCTATAACTGTAGTAATGTGTGTTAATTACTATCCAGCAGAGACAGGGTGTAGTTTCTGCAAAACAAGTAAAATCTGTAATTGAGTATTCTTACCACTACACTGGGATTTACTGGGATTTACTGTGAAGGTTCGGTGTGAGTGTTAGTCATTAGTTGTTATAAAGGCAAATAACAGCCCATCATTATTTACCCAAATCAGAGCTCATCTGTATTTTTAAGGTAGCATTTAAGACTACGTTAAGTTTCTGGCTATATGAACTGAACTAAATAACTGTTCCACTTGTGGTTGGATGATTTCCCCCATGCATGGATTTAGGCAATCCTGTGCTGTGACAAATTAGTTGTATGAATAATTTTTCACAAGCACATTCAGGGTTGGACCAATACATTTTGCTACCCAAGCAGCTTGTATCACACAGTCTGAAAGAACTGACCAAAGATCCCAGCTTAAGGGATCATCATAGTTGGTTGAGGCAGAACTCTCAGCTGGGATAGCCATGTACTTTGTGTTACAGTCTCCTGTGGGAAGGGCTTGATCTAAGTACTATTTAAAGATAAAGAACCAGAGGAAGGGAGAGTAGCGGCCTTGAAATTGTCAACAGTTAGCACCTAGGTCACCTGGTGAGAGTCTTACCCACTGTAGTAAGATGTATTGTATATTATCATTTCTTGTTGTGTGTGTACACACAAAAAGGAGTGCATTCCTGTACTTTCCCTTTCTTTTAAAGAAAAGATTCAGGACTGGCATAGGAGAATGAAGCTAAGAGATGGGAAGCAAATGCAACTGTTTTCAGCTGTTTTTATGGTGGTATTCCACAATCTGATAAGATGTGTGAGACATCTGTGCATTTCTGGATGGTCATCTTGCACTCTCTTTTCACATTTATTTCGGGGTTCCTAGAGATGGTTTTGTGACAAGTGGTACTGTTTCTATCATGGAAAAGTGGGACAGATTGTGAAAGTGTTTCTTCCTAACTTTTCTCAAGTAATAAACTACACCCCATCACACAATAGCCCCATATTTGCCAGGAGTACCTGCTCTCGCTGTATTTCAATTGAATCCGTGAGTTTAAATTTTGGGCTGATTTTGTGTCTTCAATATTTTGTCTCTCCTGCTTGTTCTCCCACTCATTCTATGGTTCATTGATTTATAGACACCTATATAGGGTGCCATGAGAAAATGTTTGAACTTGGTTTTTCACTTTCAACTTTGCCCTTTCCTAAATTCCTGAATTATTATTTTGTTTATTACTTTACTGTAAGCCCATTCATTAAAACACCCTGAGCAACTGGCGTTTTCTTTTGAAATACCTTATCCCACAAACCGTTACATTCAATTAGTAAGCATTTCCTCTCATACAAAGCTTATTACAAAACACTGAAGTCTCTTTTTCTCTTTCTATGCTCTAAATCCCCCTCCTTTATCCCCAGGCACAATTCTGAATAACAGACAAAAAGAACCAAGTGCTTTTCTTCTGAGTGTGTGGTCAGTGGAGAGTTTGCTGGTGGTTGAATCTTTTTTTTTTTAATCGAGTTTCAGTTTTGTAAACCTGCTATAAGTAGTGCATTGTGTCAGTGCACAAAGTTATTAAATGTAATGGAGAATCCAAGGTACAAAAGAACTGTGTAAATGAGAGACTTAATGTGATAGAATTTTCTGAACAGCTGATCAGAATTTCAGTGTGTTCAATACTTCTTCTTAAGTAAGACTTAATGCATGTCATCCATTGGAATTTATAATAATGAGCCCTTTGGAAACCTTGTTAGAATTTAAAAGTGGCCACACAGAAGTAGCTAAAATACCTTAAGCTTGCACAAACAAAACCACTTGAGAGAGAGACCAATCATTGTTTCTACTATATTTCACATGTAATCCAAACAGTAATAGTCATATACGAATTTGAAAATTATGATAGTTGATATTCTCTTATTTAATTTTTTATGCATTTTATTATATAGCTGTATTATTGTTAACTGATGTGATATTTTTATGATTGGGCAGGATATAAATATGTTTATAAATAATAAGCAAAAATAATAATAAGTAAGTAACTGTAAGCTAACAGATTTTAGCTTAGCAGTTATTTGCTATACACATTGAATATCATGGTATCTTTCTACTGTTATGTTCAAAAATCTGGAGTGATCATTCACATTCTTAAATTATCTAGTTTCCAACTTGCCACATATTTTACTGCTTCATATTTAAGGAAAATCAGCTCCTGTGCTTCCTCATATAATTAACTTGAAGCTGAAGTGGGTTTGGAATAAAAACAGAATGAAAAACATTGGAAAAGATGTAGCCATCTACATTGAGAGATTCAAGATGTCTATACATTTAGAATAAAGAGACATTTCCAATAACTATCACCATCATCGTTAAGAGTTCTGTTGTACAGAAATTAAAACTGTCTCCTTGAGACATGTAACTAGTATGCAAACACTTTTGACAAGTTTCCAAGCAAGGGTTCAGAAACTATTTATTATTTATTTAAGATAATACTATTCAACCTTTCTATCTTAAAAGAAGATTCCCAAAACAGGTTAAAACAAAACACATAAATTGAAATTTTTAAAATCAAATGTGTTAAAAAGAAAGCAAATTTATAGAACAACAGAATAAACAGTCTGCAACTAGACTGAAATACCGGTAAACAGTAGCAGTACACAACAGAGCAGTATGTTTCCAAAAAAGCAGCAAGAACAAATATTGTAATTCCATGAAACCATGAACAAAGATATGTGCTTCTATTTGGCACCTAAAATGTAGGGCCTGGTCAACATCTCTGAGGACGTAGTTGTATAACTAGGCAACACACACACACACACACACATGATGTCAATCAAATCAGAACGCAGAAGTACCCAGTGAAGAGTATCTGCAGAGGAACTTTATGACTGAGTTGGTTCAAGGAGTAGGGAGTTCTTCAAATTCCCAAATCCCAAGCCATAAATAGATATAATGTTCAGAAAGGAGTACTTTGAATTATGGCCGGAATCACACAGAAAGCCAGTGAATATGTTTTTATAGGAGCTCAAATTTTTCCACACCGCGAGTGCCAGTCAATAATCTAGATGCCGTGTGTCAGGGAAGAGTTAGAAGTTTCCAGTTTCTCAGAGGGAGAAAGCATTCGCCAAGGGGGGAAGGAGAGCAGTGAATCTAACAGAAGAGAGCAAGAGGAACAACAGGGAGGGACTGGCTGTTCATAGGAAAGGCAAGGGTTAAGTTCTAGCTCAGATTCGGAGGAGGGGAGATACAAGCCAGCTCTAGCCAGGAGGTTGGAAAAAAGAGCGGGAAAGCGAAGGGAAGGGCGCCTTCGCCATTTTGAGAGAAGCAGAGCTCAGAAGGTATCTGAAATAAGTGACTCTGAGGAATAATAGTTAAGAACCGTTTATAAGAATGTTTTGTTAATACGCAATAAAAAGTTTTATAAAAGAACAAGAAGCTTTTGTGTGGTGATCTGAAAAGGACAACGACCAGTCCTGACACCGTGTTTTTCACAAATTTAAATTTTTAAGTAGTCATCATCAAAAGCAACTCCTCAAAGAGAAGAGCAAGAACAATTCCTGAAAGATATGATGCTACAGCTACTGGTCCTGGAAGCTGCCTTGATATATGTCAAACCTTTGGTCCATCTATCTCAGTACTTTCTACACTGTAAACTGACTGGTAATGCCTCTCCAGGAGGAATTTCATCTTTCAGACAGGAGTCTTCCCCAGCTCTAGCTGGAGATGCATGGGATTGGACCTGTTACTTTTCTCATGAAAAGCGAGTTCCCCAGTAAAGCACTTTTACTTTCCCTATCCTTCACCTGACCAAGGTTGTCCAAGACGTTCTCTGTTCTAAGTAAAAAAACTGCAGAAATGAATCTAGATAATCAAAGCCATCTGAGAGTGCTCAGAGCTTACCCCACTCCATGGGGGGAAACACACTCAGGTAAGGCTAAAGAAAGAAGTAAAATAAGTTTCAATCATCTAATAATAATATTTTATTGAATAATTGCTTTGAATTCTGGAGTGACAGGCCACGGTCTTCAAATTACTAAAATCACTAGGAATACTTGGGCAGGGTATAAGTGTGCAAGAATTACATAATCAGATGTAGCTGTATAATTGTGCACCCATCTCTAAATGTGGGTTATTTGAGCTAATAATTCAGAGAAGGCAGAGTCTGACTATTTCTCAGGAAATCATGCCATTTAATTTGAATCATTGTGAGTGCATCTGCCCATTATCATATTTGGGAATAAATGTAAAACATGTCCAGTAAAACTTTAGTTTGAGTGATCTCTGATTTCAGTGACATTTTGAATGAGCTCATGCAACTGCTTTGAGTGCCTCTGGCAACGCAGTGGGTCATTGTTGTATGACAAGAACTTACCTTATTATGGTAAATTCATAACTTGCTTTCTTATTCTTCAGTTCTCTGAAAGTAAATGTTGGCCACTGAGGATAAGAAATACAAATTGAACTATGTACCTGATTCACTAACCTTGAAGACAATAATGTTGTTCTTTCTACCTCACCTAAGTTAAAAATAAAATAAAATTCTTGGTACAGGGCCTAAGAATTTCCTGGAAATGGGTGGGCTTAAAAAAAAAATATCTTGGCAGTATCCTTCTTGATCATTTATACTCTTAATCCAAACAAACATTCAGAAGAGTCCTGGAACTCATCTCCTAGCATACTTACGTTTTGTGTGTGTGAAATTAGTGAAGCTGAACATTCAAAACCAATGAGCTATATATGATGGGCCTATGAAGCACAGGAAAAAATACCTCAGGATTTTTTTAGCTGGTCTAGAGGAAATAACAAAATTCTAGGGGCCAAACTTGAACCGTCAAAGCTTTCCATCCAGATTATTTAGCTACCATTTGCTGGGTACTTGCTCTAGAGGAAATGTACTTTAAAGCTTCTTTAGGTGTAAAATATTGCATATATCTGATCCTGTGCAATTATTGCTCTCACAGGGCTCCTGCAACCTGTCCAAAGTAACATCAGTTTTAAGTCTCAGGCAGGGCTGGCCCAATATATCATACCACCTGTGGAAAAAGACACAATGCTGCTGTGTTTCCTCATTCCATGTATAGGACTGGCCACTGAATCTTGTTTCTACACTGAGGATGGATAACATCATTCAGTGCATCTGAAGGAAGTGGGCTAGTTTAGGGAGTATGTGAGATACCAGTGGTGCACTGGCAATGGTCAGGGTGGTCTCAGAAGGAATGGCTGGGGGTGAGGGCTGCTGCTCCCAGAACCTACCATGTGATGCAATTGTCTTACTGCTTAATGTCAGCATCTTCTTGGGTTAACAAAGGCTGTCTAATCTAATTTGCTTTTAGAGTTTACCATGAAGTCTCTGTTGCTTTTGTAGAATTGTGACCCGCATATATCTAGCTCTTATAACCAGCTGGCAGTTACCTTTGAGTGGCACAATCTAGCATTCTTTATTGGTTTAAACCAGGGGTAAGCAAACATTTTCAGCAGGGGGCTGGTCCACTGTCCCTCAGACCTTGTGGGGGAGGGGCAGACTATATAACCCATAGATGCATTTTAAATAGAAGCACACATTCTACTCATGTAAAAACACCAGGCAGGCCGCACAAATAATTCAGAGATGCATTTTAAATAAAAGGACACATTCTACTCATGTAAAAACACACTGATTTAGAAGGTGATTAGGCTACCCTGCTTTCAGCCCTTAAATTACTCCTAAGAAGCTACCAGAGTATTGAACAGAGTATAGTGCATATGCTTCTCACAGAGAATAAACATTGCACTAGCCGACGTGATCTATGATTATAGAAATCGGGTTTTGTTTTGAGTATCATTCCCCTTATATAATGATTGCATGGGTTTTTATATTTTCATTTTGGAGCCGTGTTCTTTTATTCACAAAAGAAACCCCACATTTGAAATACAAATGTGAAAGTAAGATGATTGAAAAACGTTACCAGATGTACTTGCTGCATTGTCGTAGCCCTTAAATCAAAAGCCTTAAGTAATAAGGTGTCATGAGGAATTTGCTTGCATACCCTTTATTATCTCAAAGGGAATTTTATGTAGAGAATGTTCGAGTACTAGCTGAATTTACATTGAAGGGGCCTTCTGAAGCATTGATGAAAAATTCTAAGGAACTTACTGTGAAAACAATATTAAAAGAAATTGTATTACATGATTTTGTGTTAAGAGCCGAGTTGTAAGTAGCTATTGTGTTGGAGCAGGGAACCAGGAATGAGAGGTCAAGGCAAGAGTCAGAGCTGGGAAGGGCTACTGTTGCCCAGAAACAGCCTAACCAGCAAATCTTTATAGCTCTTCTTGTTGAGGAGAGCCAGTGAACAGTCATTCCAGTGCTTGGAACCTGTTGCTGTCCATGCAGCTATATAAGTTTATGCCTCAGTGGCTCAATACACTGAGTTACCCAGAGGTTCCTGGTTCTAGTCTTGACAGCTCTTGACTTCTGTTCCTCCTAGGTACCATGAGATATTTTTTTTCATGTAAAAAAGCAAGCAAGCAATGAAACTTACTTGATAATTAATTTGATTTAAATATTTAATGTTGCTTTTATTCATTTCATACATCCAGGGAAGAAAGATTTGTATTATTTAGTGCTGCTCACCATTTTTATTTGTTCAGGTTTAATTAGTATTATTGTTAGAGACTGAGGGGGAAATATAAATTAGCTTATGAGAATGTGACTGTGGCTCACTGAACATTGGCATGACGTCCGTGGGCTTTCTAAGCAACCTGAGCATAATGTAGGTCTTCAGGTTCCTCAGTTACATTGGCACCAGGTCTCTAATGCTCAGACATTATTCTTCATGTTTAAGTAATAAGGGAAGGGACAGCATATAAACTGCAGACACTGTCACTAATAACTCCATCTGGTTTCAGTACAAGTGCATGGGGAATCTAAAGGCTGACAGTGTTTGTTCTTGGCACAGGTTCATTGAGTTTTGTCTCTTGATCAGACTTCAGATGAAAATTTATTGCCACCATTTCTTCATGTTCCTTAAAGAAATCCTCTATGTGTGTAACAAAGAGGGGGGCTGGGCTAGGCTTGACAGTTACTTGGAGTACTAAGGGAAAGCATAATTTATGTACCCTTGTTCCAACCTTTGTGAAAATATACAAATAGTCATCACAAGTGGTATAGGGGTTTACTCTGAAACATTAACAAGGAGGTAGTAATTTTGAAGTCAGCTGACCTTCTTGTACCAGTATTCAAGATTCAAGATTCAGTACAAGCAGACGCTGATAATACAGTTTTAGCAAAAGATAGCTAAAGAAAGAAAGTGGCATCCTTTATCAAGGCTGAGGATGAACTGAATTCAAGCAACCATTCACAATACTCACTAAAACCTGGTGTGGATAGCCATGGAAATTCCTTAGTTTTGCAAAGTAAAGGAATTAGTGGGAATGGGATTGTTTGCACCATAATCCAGTTAGACCCTAGAAAAGTTGTGGTATGTTGCATGTCCAGCCATGTGACCATGTAAGAACATACATCCCTGGGGCTCTGGGACCTTTTCGCATGTCTGGAGACCACGAAACTCCACTTAAGATAACCCTGGTATATATTTTTTGGAAATGTCAGTTGCCATTACTGGATAAATGTTAAGTGAATTCAGCTACTGAGCATCATATTTTGAAGTTATTTCATTGAAACCTCTTTTTCCTTCCATCAGCAACTTATGCGGGAGCGGCAGCAGATGGCCAGCCGTCCCTTTGCTTCTGTGGACGTAGCACTTGAAGTAGGAGCTGAGCAAACAGACTTTCTACGAGGGCCATTAGAGGTAAGAACTGTGGTGGGCATGGGGGACCATTTCAATTTGCATACTGATAATGCTACTCTCATCTGCATCTGCTTCTGAAACCATGACGAGTGTGATTACCCGGAGCTGACAAGTCGTAGCTACATATGTTGTGCCGTTTTTGAGGCTCATCGTTTCAGTAGCATGACATGAGCAGTAACAAAAGCCACTGGAGAATCTATTAGCTGAGGTTGGAGTGACAATCTGCTCACCTGGCAGCCCTTTCTTGGTGGATAAGAGCTGAAAGAGTTTAAGATGCACATATTAAACAAGCCTCAAATGTAGTCCTCTGAGTACATAGTGCCCCCTAGTTAATGGTTCACATCTATCTTAATTAACTGAGATTGCTCTTTAAAATGAGCTTTGTGTTACATTTCATTATTCTACTTTTATTTGAGAGGCTTGGAGAGTACTGTCTACAGAGTATGTTGTCGTTTGTGACTAATGGCTACATTACGGCATTTTTATTGTAAAGGCAGTACTTCTGAAAGAGAAATTATAATATGCTAAGCAGTGGGATGCTGTATTGGAATAGTGTAATAATGCATGAAATAGATTCTGGAAGAGTCACCTAAAAATTAAAAAGAACTACAAATAGAGGATGATAATGACTAATCTAATTAGGACTCTCTTTTTATTCAGTCATATTCATATATTTCTATACCTTTATTTACAGTATTTTGTTTATGAACTGTATCTTTTCTAGAACAAAAACAGCTCTAGAATTCTCCCAAATTATCAATTAGCTTTCGTTATTTCCAGTTTTTCTTAAATCTAAGTTTTGTCTTGATTGTCTCAGTACCCTCTTTCCAGGAGGGAAAAAAGGAAACTAAGTCCCCACTCCCATATAATTATAAAAACCTCAGGGTACCATCCCATGCTCAGATAAATGGCCATAGAGCTCAATAAGCTATAAAGGAGTGGTGATAAATTTGTTCATATCCCTTTGCTTTTTCATTAAAAATAGTTTAGTTCTGTCTCTATTTTAAATAAACAAATAAATGTCACAAAGTGATGCAGGCATGGGTTGTGGAGGTGTTTGTTATTAGGACTGCAGTTCATGGGGAGAGGAGGTTTATCCTTCCCTCCCTTGAAGTCCTCAATATTGGTCTCTGCACAATTACAATGCTTAATAATAATAATAATCCTCATAGCTGTTTGGGGGATTTGTTTTTCTTTGGGGAGGGGATCTCAGCTGGAGAAGGAAGCAATATATATATCCCCTTCCACGTGCTGTGTTGCCAATAACAGTTGCATGCTGTGACTGCAGTTAAGAAACAAGAGATTTAACTGCATACTATGCATTGAATGTAGGGGTGCAGGTGGTGCTGTGGTCTAAACCACTGAGCCTAAGGCTTGCTGATCAGAAGGTCAGCAGTTTGAATCCCCAGTACAGGGTGAGCTCCCATTGTTTGGTCCCAGTTCCTGCCCACCTAGCAGTGCAAAAGCACATCAAAGTGCAAGTAGATAAATAAGTACCACTCTGGTGGGAAGATAAACTGCAATTCTGTGCACTGCTCTGGTTCACCAGAAGCGGCTTGGTCATGCTGGCCACATGACCCGGAAGCTGTACGCTGGCTCCCTCGGCCAATAAAACGAGATGAGCGCCGCAACCCCAGAGTCGTCCGCGACTGGACCTAAGGTCAGGGGTCCCTTTACCTTTTATGCATTGAATGTAGCATTTAACCCTCCATTGAGTGTACCATTTGATCCTAATATAGGATTATTATTACCCATTACAACTGTACAATTGCAACTGATGTGTTAGCAATGGAGTGGGGTTGCAAATGTTTTTTTTGTTTCAGTACTGAAGAACTGTGCAGTCCAACATAGAGTGATACCTCTGTAAATAATTTCCTGCAATCAGTATTTCCAACAGCATATTCATTGCAATATAACAGGATTTCATGGAAATGCCTTTATAAGTACTTAGCTGAGATGCTGCTACTGTATACCAGGCTCATTGTAATCCCAAAGACCAGCTCTTGTTGAGTTTTCAGTCCTTCTAATAAACAGAAACTGATGACAATATTTATTGCTGCCATAATTTGAGTATTTTCAAAGCAGAGTGCATTAAAACAATCAGTCTTGCCAAATAAGCTGTGCTAGATTGTGACCAGGGAATGCAGCTGTCAACATCAACACCCCCATCTTCAGCTGTCTGGTGAATTTCCCTTTTGGAGAGAAACAAAGGGAGGCTCCAAGCTATTCAGGATGATGACTCAACAGCTGCATACAAAACTAAAGTTTATGTAATTAATCTGGAAAGCAATATTGTTATGCTCTATTTGGGTGGGAAGGGACAGGGTGGGTGGTGGGAGCACAGGCTTGTGGATTGTTTACTTACAGCTTATATAATTAAACTTTAGAAGTAAACATCAAAAGTTAATTGCTGCCATTTTCTATGACATGTTTTATTTAGAAACAACTGTGGAAGCTGAAATATTTTAATTATATTTTTGAGTTCTTATTAGGGTTTCTTCCTCCTTTATTTCTCCTATAATTGTACTCTGATGTTAGTACTCACTCCTTGGATATGTTCAGCCTAGCCTTATTAACATATACACAGTCTGGATACTATTCAGTTTTTCCCCACTAGAGGATTGCAATCTGCAGCAAAAGGTGCATTGCCCTGAATATTAAAGTAATATGGTGCAATGTATTGATTGGCGTGTGGTATCTGCTGCATAGAGTTCAATACAAAGGATGAGCCTTGTCTTATAAAATTAAATTACAGGTCTTTTTGAACTTACAAAAGGAAAGTACAGTGGTACCTCGGGTTAAGTATTTAGTTCGTTCCGGAGGTCTGTTCTTAACCTGAAACTGTTCTTAACCTGAAGCACCACTTTAGCTAATGGGGCCTCCCGCTGCCGCCACGCCACCAGAGCACAATTTCTGTTCTCATCCTGAAGCAAAGTTCTTAACCTGAGATACTATTTCTGGGTTAGCGGAGTCTGTAACCTGAAGCGTGTGTAACCTGAAGCGTAAGTAACCCAAGGTACCACTGTAATAAAAATCACATTAAATAGTCACAGTTCTCCTTAGCCCTATAGTTGTATTCTAGTTATTTTACTGAAGAGGGTACGATGAAAGTAGGTTATTTCCATGCTATCCCGTTTTTAGATTTACTACAGTTACAGTATGATTTATTGGAAACTATCTAACTCCATCCCTTTAATGAGATTTGCAAGGAAGAGGAGGTCATAGCATTATCCTAATTGTGTTTGTTTTAACAACCACTGCAATCTTGCATGTGTTTTGTATTTGTTAGGTGGCATCAGTTGACATAGCATTCTGAATGTTGACTATATTTTGAATCAACGTGGAACTTTCATATGATTATCTTTCCCAAGAGAATGTAGAAGTATTTGCATGTAGGCCTTGCATTGTTGAAATAAAACCTCCCACTTACAACATTAGTACAGTTGCAAGTTAAGTTCACTTCAACCTCTTTCTCCGACCTTATTTTGTCAAATTTGATTCAAGGATAATTTGGATCAGGTATCAAGTCGTGCCACTTTTTTATTGACATTGTAATAACTCTGTCACTTCCAGTGATGTTATATTGACTGTGGGTTGTTTAGACAAAACATAATGTCAGAGTAGCCATTACCCACAGTACTATAGGTCTTCTACTTGGTTTGTTGGTGAAAATGTTGCACATTAATATTTCTCCTGACATACATAATGCTGTCAGTTTCCACACTGATGGATGTTTTATTTGCATTTAATGCTGATTGTCAGGTACTGTTCCTTTATTTCTGGTGTGATGATATACATTCAGTGTTCACTTTTTGGATATTACCTTAGAGTAGGAAGCCAGCATAATTTACACTGCCTGACATTAAACCAGCATAAAGTACTCAAGACACAAACCGTGTTCAGGAGCAAGGCCACTGCCAACTGATTCTGCCCAAGTTTGGCAGTGAGAAAAGAAGCCTTTAAATAGAGTTAGACTTGCACCACTCTTTTTGCCAGTTTAAGTTCTTGTTGGTTTACATGGACTCATGACTGAGGTGAACAGAGTGAGGATTTTGCATAAGATTTAGCAGAGTGAGGATTTAGCATTTTCAACATGACTTATGCTGGCCTCAGCTGAACCAGCTTCAGGTGGAATGAGGGACTTCCACTGGCATATCTCTGGCTGAGCCATGGTTGGGGAGACAACCAGATGACTAGCTGATTGATTGACTGAATGATTGATTTTAAAACAGTATATTTTACCATGACCACTTAACCCACCAACTAAAATAAGAAATGCATCACTGAAAAAGAGGTCAAATATTTGCTTAACGTTTGTACTATTCCTGCTAATACACATGTATAGGTGCATATTTATCAACAATCAGCCACCATGTATAAGATGGAGTTGAGGAACGGATGCTTGCTGGGTCCAGGACGGGGCAGTGGCATCATCAAACTGTCAGGGGCAGCAGATGCAGGTCTGCAACTGCCACCATCCTGGTCCCAGCAAGTGACAGCACTGCCACAGTCACATGATTCTTTATATCTAAACTAGAATTGGTCCAGACAGCCCTTCTAATACAGGATGGTTTCACTGGACAGTGCTTCAAACAGAGAAACATCTTCTGTAAAGCAAGACACATGATCACTGGCCTCTCGTGCCTCTCGTTTCATTTGCTAATTATGAGGTCAAAGCTCAGTCGGTTGAGTATGAGACTCTTAGTCATGGGTTTGAGCCCTACATTGGGCTAAAGATTCCTGCATTGCAGGGTGTTGGACTTGATGACACTTGTGGTCCCTTCCAACTCTACAATTCTATATGTTTTTTTTTTCAGGGAAGCCTTGCATATATGTAGTTGTGATCGGTTCAGAAATCTGTGGGCTTAAATAGCCTTCAGAAACTCAGACCTCAGACAGCCAGTGGCAGCGCTTCATGCTCCAGCACCGGGGGGTGGAGAACAGGCGAGGCGGGGCTGGCATGCATCCCGGGGCAGGGTGCGCCACCCACAGGGGCAGGGTGCACGTCCTGGGGCGGGGTGCGCCGCCTGTGGAGGCGTGGTGCCCAGCGCAGGCGGGGGGCAGCCACGATGGCACCACACCGGGATCACGCTGCCGGGGGCGGTGCACTCACCCTGCACTCCTCTTCCTCCGCCAGTGCAGACAGCTTGGGGGTTAAAATGGCAGTGTGCCCCTCAATTCGACTATATGTCTCCAGCTGGTGCTGGTACTATTATATTTGCCTGCTTTTGTTGTGCTATTGAAGTATTTATATTTTTCACACTTTCAGTAGCTGTGCATTCCTACTCAGCACATTCCAAGACCTTACTTGTGTGGTATATTTCCTTGTATATATTTAAAATACACTTATTTGAATGGTCCTGGTCCCAGTGAGATTTGAGGTTATTCTGCAAAGCTGTATAAATAAATCCACCCCCCACCCCCCATTAATAAAAGCAGTTATAACAATTTTTAGAAGTCTGTATTGTCAGGAAGCTTGAGCCCAAGCTTCAGTTCTGTTGGCTGCCATTGTGCCATTGGTGGCTGCTAAGAATTCAGGGTGATTTATTTAAAGTACAATACAATCCAGTGCTCGAGCTTTGTGCGTTCAGGTAATTGAAGTTTATACTAACAAGCGAGTTTTCTGTTTTCCCTTGCCAATAAAGTGGGAGGACTTTTTAACTTGCTTTGCAAACCAACATCATTTTTTTTGCTGGGCTCATATTCCTGCTTAATTTAAATAATTTAATGAGCAATTTTAAAATCTGCAACCCAAGCATACTTGATTATTTTATACAAAATGAAACTGGTATGTGTGCTTCATCAGCAGTACACTTCTTTTACCCCTCTCTGATAGCAAAAGTTCTGCAGAAACTGGAAGTGCATTATTTCAACCTCTTCCTCACAGGTCATCTCATTGATCTGTTTCACAGACCCTTTTTACTTCCATTTCTCTCCTGTGTAGAAGGCTACATTTGTTGCCAAATTGACTTTACAGAAAAGCATAGCATATTTTACTGTGAAGATACAATCATGTCACATGATCTTAATATTATAATGCCACATAAACTTGGAAGCATGCACATTTCTGGTCACTGTACCTCAAAAGGGTACTGTAGAGCTGATAAAGGTACAGAAAAAAGGGACCAAATTAATAGTTGGAGCAACTCCCCTACAATGACAATTTACACCATTTAGGGCTTTTTAATTTGGAGTGAGTAAAGTGGTCGTGACAGAACTGCAGAAAATTATAAGTGGTGTGGAGAAAGCGGATAGAAAGGATTTCTAACACTAGAACTAAGTGTCATCAGAGAAGCTAAAAGCTGGGAGATTCTGGACAAACAAAGGGAGGTACTTCACGTAGCAGTTCTTATATTCTAAAAACTGGGAGCTTTTGCTAGCAACTGATCTTCACTCTCATTTTGTGGGGACAGGAAGACTAAGAGCTCTGATTACTCCATTTCTGATTCTTTCTCTCTCTCTCTTTTTCCACACTGCCCCCTTACAGGGTGGTTTTTTCCCCAGAATTCTCATGGCTCCACTTGTGTGATCAGCTTTTAAAATGTCACCTTCTAGTGAAGTGTCAGTTTTGTTGTTGATTTACAATGCTTCCCCAACAAAGCCCATCCTTTGATCATTCATGCTACCACCATCCATTAGTCTCTCCACTGTGGTGTGACATCAATAGGTGTGACACCAATTTTGTGGTGAAACTAATATTTTGGTGATTCCATCCCACAACTAAGTTTTCCCTGTCCTTATCCTCTCTTCCTTTCATTGTCTCTACCATAGTTTCTAACGTCCATACTAGCATTATATCTACTCTTCATTGTCTATCCAGTGAATGCTATTCTTTCTATTCTTGGATTATTTCTTAGAGTTCTATTTATTCTTTCCTCAGTCTATACTAGAGTGACCATAAATGTGTAGCCTCATGCCATTCTTGCCCGAGGAAATGGAAGATTGTATCAGCCCATTTTCTTTCATTTTTCTAGCTTTCTTCTTTCTCCAAATCCAATTCCAAATTGCTTTTCTACCTTTCTGCATCTCCACTGATTTGCTCCACACTTTGACCTCAAAACATACAATATCAACCTCTTACTCACCCCACCCCACCCCACCCCATCTCTTCATCCAGTATGTTTTTCTCTAACTTGTCAGAACTCTGTGTAGCTAGAAATTGCCCTTCCACTCAGGCTGCCTCATTTATCTGGAAAACGTTTTGTCTCTCAGGCTATTGAATCTCTTCATTTGAGATATTGCCTCAAGACCTTTCTTTTTTCCTTAGCTAATGGCAGGTTCTTTCTGAAAAAAAAACAACATTTTGTGATACCTTGATGAAGGATGTTATTTTCAGAAAAAGATATTCTGTCGTTTTTATATCAAGGCACAATACCTGCCTCAAAGGAAAACAGAATTTTGGTTTACTCTCAATAGTGCTTCCTTCTGTAGGAAAGAAAATCCTATAAATCTTGCTTGTTTGTTTGCTTGTTTATTTTCAGATTCATTGGTCTTGTAATATTTCTAATTCTGCAACTATTAAACACAAATCTATATTTTGACTCGAATCCCCCAATTATATAACTAAACATACACACATACAGGCTGAACTTGGACATGGTCTAGATACAGTACACATTTGTCATATATGTATATATATATTTTAAAAGCTTTTCTGTTCTTTATCCAATAGGTAAATAGAATAAAAGACTTAGCATTGAGTTAAGGCAGAAATATTTCAGCTCAACCATGCTTTTGCTTCTTCAGCATACAGCATATCTTTGCCCAGGGAAGCTCATCTGATGCCAGCATTGTATATTTTTATGCACCAGGCAAATGCTTTCTTTTATAACTAGGCCTTTAGCCCCTAATTGTCTGTGGCCTTATAAAAGTGGGTGGAATGTTTTTATTGTATATATTTTTTGTATTGGTTTTAATGTAATGGGTTGGTTGGTTTATTGGTTATAACTTGCTTTTGTTTGCTTGAGCAACAAATTTAACAACAACAACAACAATAATAATAATTGTCATGTCTAGGAAGAGTTGACTTTATACATACCGTATTTTTTGCTCTATAAGAAGCACTCACTTTCCCCCTCCTAAAAAGTAAGGGGAAATGTGTGTGCATCTTGTGGAGCGAATGCAGGCTGTGCAGCTATCTCTGAAGCCAGGAGAGCTCTCCTGGCTTCAGGGATAGCCACGCAAAGCCTCTTGAGAGGGAAAGCTGCACACCGCCCCTTCAGCAAAGTGGGAGGAGAAACGGAGCCCCTTCCATTTCTCCTTCCGCTTTGCTGGAGAGCCACTGCGCAGAGAGGGAGAGAATTTTTTTTCCCTTGTTCTCCTCCTATAAAACTAGGTGCATCTTATGGTTGGGTGCGTCTTACAGAGCAAAAAATACAGCACCTTTGACTACCCACAACTCTTTCTCACGTAGGATAGTGCTGTTTTGTTTTGTTTTCACCCAGGTTGAGTAGTTTTTCATGTATTCTTGTGGCTTGGGCATATATGTCTCTTAGCGTTTCATTTTTTTCTATTATGCTAAGCCTATGGTTTTACTTTCGAAATGCTAAAATTGATATTTTTCTTTCCACAGTATTAACTAAGTATACAACACTAATCATACTCAGAGTAGACCCATTGACTCAAGTCTATTTAAATCCTATTAACATTGTACTGTGTATCACCCTAAGAATGAAATACAGTGGTGCCCCGCAAGACGAATGCCTCGCTAAACGAAAAACCCGCAAGACGAAAGGGTTTTCCGATTTTTTAGCGGCTTCGCAAGACGAATTTCCCTATGGGCTTGCTTCGCAAGACGAAAGCCCATAGGGAAATCTCTGGGGACAGCGGGGAAGCGCAGCGCGCCTTCTCCTCTGTTCCCGGACCTGTCCTAAGGCTTGCGGTGGGAGGTCCGGGAACAGAGGAGGAAAGCCCTCCTCCCACCGCAAGCCTTCAGGACAGGTCCGGGAACAGAGGGGAAGGTGCGCAGTGCTTCTCCTCTGTTCCCGGGGCTTGCGGTGAGAGGAGGCTTTTTCCTCCCCACCGCCAACATTCAGAACAGCCTTCTGAATGTTGGCGGTGGGGAGGAAAGCCCTCCTCCCACCGCAAGCCTTCAGGACAGGTCCGGGAACAGAGGGGAAGGTGCGCAGCGCTTCTCCCCCCCCCCCCCGCCGGCCTTCAGAAGAGGTCGGGGGACAGACTGTCCCCGGACCTGGTCTGAAGGCGGTTTCCATAGGAACGCATTGAATGATTTTCAATGCATTCCTATGGGAAACCGTGCTTCGCAAGACGAAAAACTCGCAAGACGAAAAGACTTGCGGAACGAATTAATTTCGTCTTGCGAGGCACCACTGTAAAATACAGTGGTACCTCGGGTTAGGTACTTAATTCGTTCCAGAGGTCCCTTCTTAACCTGAAACTGTTCTTAACCTGAAGCACCACTTTAGCTAATGGGGCCTCCTGTTGCTGCCGCGCCACCAGAGCATAATTTCTGTTCTTATCCTGAAGCAAAGTTCTTCATCCAAGGTAATATTTCTGGGTTAGCAGAGTCTGTAACCTGAAGCGTATGTAACCTGAAGCGTTTGTAACCCGAGGTACCACTGTAGAGCAAAGACAAAATAATTGGGGTTTAAAGCCAAATCCAGAGTAAATAAAAAAAAAGTCTTAAGAACTATATTTATCTTTTAAACATGGTTTGTCCAGCATTTTGGAAACCATTTACTTAGAAGCAATTTTAAAGAGTTTGCTGAGAGCATATTCATACATTAATCCCTCACACATTCCCACCCCAGATTCTCTCTAGGAAGAGACTGAGAGTTGGCCTTGAGCTTATCCTGATTTATTTGTGCCCTTCCATGTTATCCTTGAAGGTAAAGGTAGGAAGCCCCTCTGAATATATAAACACAGGACCTGAACCTAGGAGGTTGCACTCTGCGTGATGAGGCGCACAGTGAATATGCACATCATTTCTCCCTGTGGGGAATCTGAATGGGAAAATTTAATGGGGGAAACCGCTAAGTCAGTAAACCAGTCAGTAAACCAGTAGAGGTAGCACTTTAAAAAACAAAAAAGCAAGATATCAGCCCATGTTTTCAGTTTAAGGTATTAAAAAAATCTGATTTAATATTTTTTATATTTAAGAAATGATGCCTTAAGCACACTCTGCTTAATTCAATTGCTATAAAAGTTACTGGAATGGAAATACAAGATTTCTAGCTGCACAATATTTCATGCTCCAGTAGCATGAACAAAATATAAAGTTTAACTGATTAAGTGTAGGTGTTTTGTCATATGTTGACATAGTAATAGCATAATTTATTAATTATTATATTTAGGTGTGCCGTTTCTGAGATTAACAATATCAAAATACAGAAGTGTGATGTTTTCAAGCATAATACAATTTCTGTACTGTGTATGCAAAGTTTACAAGAAAATGACACTGTAGATGACTCGATTCACTGGAATGAACACACGGATTGTTGCTTATTCCCTACTTTATTGTGTTCTAAATTTTTAGTCAGTGCAAAACAAAATATTTTACCTTTTTCTCAGGGCCATTGCTTCAAAAATGGTACTGTAAACCATGTTTATTGGAAGACTTGCTGAGAATCTTTTAAAATTTAGCAAATTAAGTTGTAGGAATGAATAACTATTTGTGCCCAACAAAACGCATATACAGAGATATTCCCAATAAATAATAAATAAATAAATAAATAACCAAATGGAAAAAAATTGCTGGCTATTCAGTTATCTGCATTAAATTTGGGGTTATGATGGATTGCTGAGTGGTGAAACAAGCAAAACACCAAACTCTATTGATAGTTTTAATCTTGGGACCAAATGAATAAATTGTTGCCTGGTTTATACCATTATATATTAGATGAACTGCTTTCTTGTGTTCAGTATGTCAACTGATTAGCAATTAAGAGTCACAGTGGACTATATTTTTTTACCAACTGCAAAGAACAAATAATTTGGATCATGATATATTGTCCATTTCTCCATCACTTTTGATGGCATCTGCTGCTGTTGTTGTTTGATGATTGCGTAGTATAATTACTGCTGTTATTTCAGAGTCCATCACCAATCCCAGGCCACTGTTGTGCTTCTCTTCTTCCTGTCAGCAGGTGTGCATGCTGAGATTACAATGAAAAGAAGCAACTCTCATATTTCTCCTTGTTACGTTATGATTTTGATCCATGAAGTAATAAAATTGCCATTTTAAGCCTCCTTAATAGCTTCCAATCTGTGAGCAACAGTGTCAAATAAATGTCTAGGAATGGGCACAATAACTAAATGAAAAGATCATGTTGTTGCCATCCCTCTGTCTTGAGAAACAACAGAAGAGTGTGCTATTGAGGGTAAAGTCAAACCGTTGGAGAGTTGTAACATCTACTGTGGCTGTAGAGACCAGTATAGGGGAGACATGCTTTATTACAGCTGGAGCAGATGAAGGCCTCCAGTTTCACGGGTGCAAATACACCATGCCATTTCTTCTTTCTGCACTCCTCCCAGCAGTCATTTCTCCTCTGGCCACTGCTGTGGATTCATGACCTGTCTGTCTGTCACCAGGCATTATGGTCCTCTGCAAAGGATTCCCACATGGCAGGGTTAATATTGCCAGTTTTCATGTCACATTTGCAGACATCCTTATAACACAGAGTTGGTCTTCCAGCAGGCCTGATGGCCGAGGCCAGCTCCCCATAAAGTACATCCTTGGGAATCCTGCTGTCTTCCATTCTATGGACATGACCAAGCCAGCATAGACATCGCTGATACAGAAGTGCCTTGAGACACTGTCATGCCATGTGATACCCAAAATATTCCTAATGCAGCACATATGTACTCAGAGCTCCAAGCGCTCTTTGAAGCAGATGGACAGTGGCAGGTCAGCACCTGATTAACTGGGGTCTGCCCACCTTAAGGCGGGTGGCAGTTGACCAATGAGACACAATGATCTCCCCCACTGACAAAGGGAACCTGTAAGGCTCTCACATTACACCAATCAGGTTGAGCTTACAGCTTGCAACTTCTACCTCCTGCATTGTTTTTGCTGCATTAGTAGCACCAAAGTGACCTCTCTGTGGTGCAAGCTTGGGCAGTGTATATGGAAGCCGTGGGCTGCTCAGATGACAAGACCCACCTCTCAGCCTTGCTGATGTAATGCAAAGCAAAGCAAAATAATACATTTGTCACCAGCTTGGCTGCAGGAATTGCCAGAAGGAGGTGCACAAGATGCCATCCAGCCATTTTAGGGACTCCACAAATGGAAAGATCAACATATCATTATTACCCAAGGCAGGGCTTAACACAGTTGGCTTAGGCAATTGTGATACTGAAGTAGTATGGGTTGACAATGATCAAAGAGCTGCCACCTTGGACAGGAAATAGGTTGGGGAAGGGGAGTATCTGCATGGCATCTTAAATGTTTTTTGGTTCCTGTGGAACCATGCCTGTGAACCTCTATTGAGATATTAGGGAAGGTGCATCCACCTAATATGGCCTTATTTATGTTCCATAATTCAAACATCAGTATGTCAAGTTTCCATCAGAATGCACAGAAATCAAACCCTAAGTTGGCAATTAGGAGCCAATTTAGATCTCTCTTGGCATTGGGGCTGGGGAGAGTATTTTCTGAGCATTCTCTAATATTTGGAGACTTACCATCTGCATTCTGAGAGAAGCTGGGGGCACGTTTAACCATACTTAACTGTAGCATTTTGATGGGAAGATTTTGCCTCAACCTATATTGTTATTTTTAAAACTCTTCTTGCATTTATATCCCTACTTTCTTCCATCATGGGATGCAAGGCCTTTGTTCATATGTCAGACATCCTTCTTGAATCTGTTGCATGCCAGCACTCCAGGGATTAATGGAATGGCTTAAGCACCAAACCAAGGAGAGTCACGTCCAGCTGCAAGGCAGATCAAGACACAGAGTAGTCAAGGGATGGGTAATTTGTGACCCTGCAAATATTGTTGGACTCCCAACCACCATCATTCCTGATCAGCATAGTCAACGGTCAAGGATGATGGAAGTTTTTGTCCAGCAACACCCGTAGCACCATAAGTTCTTCATCCTGGCTTAATTGTATTTTGTGAATTGTGTTGAATATCATAATATTTGGGGTTGGTTTAGAAAAATTGATAGTAAAAAAATGTGATCTTCCCCACCCCCATCCCTCATAACTTTCCTTACCTTTAATTAGAAGCCATATGCAAAACCCTAGCTCTATTGTGTTGCTAAAACTGAGAAATGAACTTCAGAAATCTAGCAGAAAGCCCCTTGTCTTCATATATCTGTGCTTCTGTCAAGGCTCAAATCTAATTTTTAGGATTTTCTCTTTACATTATTGGTTTGCATTCCCTAGATCTAGTGACTAGGGCCAATAACCTCTTAACTTGCTTTAATACTATGCACATGCTCACATGCCAAGTGAGGTTAAAATAAGGTCAAACAGAATTGTAACTTCATTTTAAATATTAGTTCCCAAAGAACAACATTTAAGCAATTAAAAAAAATTAGTCTAGAGAATCTTTGAATAACTAAAAATTATGGGGGTAATTAGGTGAATAACCTTGACATATTTCAACTAAGGTACAGGTACAGGCATACATCCATTGCTGAGATAATTATAGTTCAATGCCAGTTTTTGTTAAACATGAATACATGAAAGCAGCCTAGATAATAAGACATAATATTGTTGTGTGGCTTATTTTTCTCTTATGCCCCTTATAAAGGCAAGTGTATCTTTCATTTTCCTGTACCTGTACTACCTTTGTTGTGTTTTCTGTGTCAACCATCAAAATTATCTTACTTCAAGAGTCTTCACAAACAGCATTTTTGAATGTTAATGTGCAAGGTACTGATTTACAGAAAATCTACAGTGTCTCTGATGTGTGAAAGAAATTGTTCTGCCCCAGAGCAATGTTTATCTTCCGTGATTTATTCCACACTTGCTGCAGAGACTGTTTATACCAGAGACAACCAACTTGAATCCTCTTTTTCCCTTGTGGCTTTCCTTAAGCTAGGAAGACAGGACCATCAGATCAGGAATTACAATTCTCCTGTGAATTGCTACAACAGAAAAAGGAATGCCTTTAACAGAAAAATAATGTCACAATGTGTTGATGTATTTCTGGCATAAAACATGCTTGACAGCGAGAGTATAATTTTGGATCTTCAGCTACTTATATGCATATTCTTTTACTATAATTTATTCTACTATGAATTAGACACAGAAAGCTCCTTCTCACTCTTCTTTCCATACAAGAGGGGAAAGGGAAAGCATTTAGAATCACACTAAATAACTACGAAAATGGCATCACCATGCACACATGATACCTACAGTGCATAGTGCCCACACACACTGATATCCTCATTCTATAAATGCCAATGCTTGCAAAAAGCTTTGCTGGACGGAGAAAAGTGGCTATAGTATTGACATGCTATCCAACACTAACCCAGTGCTGTTCCAACGGAAGAGTGTGAGTTGGTGCAACTGTGCCAACTGCAGCCACCATTGTCCAATGTAGCATACTAGCATAACAGAAAAATGTGTGGCATATGAATGGAGAGAGTACCAGTAACAGTTCAAAAGCCATTTCCCCCACCACTGCAAACTGATAGAAAATTCAGTAATTCCGCACAACAGGATAGTTGATCCATTAGGGTAGAGCATTGCTGCTGCAGGTATGACCATGTAAGACATCCTCTGTGCTATTGCAACTGTACATATCTTTTCTGTTGGAGTATCTGCTGTGTGCATAACACTCCTTAGAGGCTGCTTAGTAAAGTAAGAAAAAAATGCATTGAAACTACATCCAAATAAACATGTTTAATTTAATTAATCATCATATTCCTATCCAAATCAAGATTGGTCTGGTTTATGACTGGAAGCATGAAGATGCAACTTTCTAAAATAAGCTACACTGCACAAACAGTGAAAGAAAGAAAGAAATATTTTTATTTTTTTACAAATAGAAAAAATGTTAATATTGGTGAAATCACATCTAATGCACATTTAAAAAATAGTCATTTAGTGTATTGTTAGAAGTTTAGGTTTAATGCAACTTTTCTCAAGAGTAAATACATACCAGTGAAGTACATAAACATTGTTAATTAATAGTCACAAGGAGAGATCATGACATATGCTGTTAGAAAACTCACTTTTGCTAACATAACAAAGACCTTATAAGCAATTTGAAACCTGAGAGACATGAAGAATGATACCCAATTGTTCGCTGCTGTCTAACAAACTGCAGTAATTGGGAAAGTAACCTTGACATATTTTGGCTGAGGTCTGAGTACCCACAGTTTATTATATTTCAGACAGTATCCATTAACAGAGATGTGGAGCCAAATTAACTCTAATGTTGCAATCTTCACAAGACATTCCATAGCTAGCAATAACGTTAAAATGACACTCTTAAAATAAGAATTTCAATTATGAGCCAGATGAAGCTGAGGGGGGGGGGGAATTGACAGCTTTAATGAGCAGTAGGAGTTAGCATGTACTTTGATAAAGATCAGAGTTAACATGGATACGAAGACACACCAAAAAGAGTAATATGAGCTGATTTCCCATTGTGCCATGTTGGCAACAGCTGAAGGAATAAACTTTCAAATTTATTTCCTCAGACTAGTCATCATTTCAAATTCCACCTATTATTTATCTATTTCTGGCATTTATATGCCACTTAATATCCAGAATTGCTTATAGTTACATTGCTGTAACTATAATGTGCTGGATTTCTTTTTTGGAACATTCATGGTGCCTATGGTGCGTTGTGTTACATAGAATAATAGTATTGTAGAGATGGAAGGGAACACAATGATTATTTAGTGCAACCCCCTGTAATGCAAGCATCTCAACTAAATCCTTGATTATTTCAAAAGCCTACATTAGTTTAAGCTGTCTACAGTCAATTCTACAGATATCTAAGAAGAAGTAATACTGAAGTCACTGGGGCTTACTCCCAGTAAGTAGAACTGCATATAGAATTGTAGCCTTAAAATATATTTCATATAGATAGAACAAATGAAATCAATTGACCTCTTGACATGAAGATGTGTGAGCAATGGTATTCTGGAAAATGTCAACGAAAGAAAGAAATAAGCGTGAATTAGAGTAAAAAACAAAAAACAAAATATGTCTTGCTAATGTTGCACTAAAAGATTTAAACTGTATCTAGAGACAAGATAAAATACAGCAGAATTTGAGGGTGAAAAATATGCTCCCTATGTGCATTATTTTCTGTCTTTCAGGCTACAAATTGCCCTGAGGCAAGGAAAAAAGTAGTAATGATTTAGGGGTCTGATCTTTCCTGTAATTATATTTGCTAAATTAAGATGCTGTCTTCTTGATATTGAGAGTACAGAAATTGAGGTTACTTTCTGTATCTGTTGCATAATACACAGCTCCTGGATAGCTCAAGAGAACAATTTATTTTATTTAAAAGAGCAACTATTTACATTTTCTTCCTCTATAGTCTATAGAATACAGCTGGGCCTCTATGGTTGACATGACAAAGTCACATTTGCCCTACAGGCGTAATCTGATATTAAGTATCTTTCATGTATACAGAAAGCAATTTCTACACTATTATCTTTATTCTACACTGTCTTCAGAAATAATTTTAAACTTTAAAATTCAGTGATAAAACTAAAGCTCCCTAAATAAGCAAAGAAATAATAAAATCATTGGGGGGGGGGTTTCCCCTCCTGAGATTTGTCAGCTCACATTGAAGATATGACTTTGTTAATGATACAAAAACAAGTAATAGAGTGACTATGCAAGGGGGGAATTGATTCTCCCCCAATCTGTATTTACATAAAGATAGTATATACACCCCCGGATTAGTCCAACCTTGTACAAAGCAGCATGTGAAATTCTTATTGTGCTTTTGATTTAGTATACTGGTGCAATGCTGTTAAAAGTATCTGAAGGAAAGATACAGGTTGGTTGAAGCACAGTCTCTAGGTACTGGAATGCACTGCAGAGTGGTATTTGATAACAGTACAAAAAGAAAATCCAACTAAAATGTTAGGTCACAGATTAAAACACAGATGTGAACACAATCAATTTAATGGTTCTAATGATAGTTATTTATTTCTGAATAAATAATAATTTATTTCTGAATGCATTCAGAGAATACCTGAGCAGTTTACAGAAACAGAATATAAAACGTACTGTAATTCAGATCACAAAAGGGTATTAAAACATGGGGCTGTTTTCAACTAAAGAGTTCCACTAGTGCAAGGACTTTAAGCCATGCAATTCAATTTCCCGACCCTATCCTCTTCCCACATGCCCTGTAAACACTCCAGAGGATTGAGGGAACCCAGAAACAGATTTAGGGGCTGTGCGGGATGAGGAGAGAGCGAGAGAGTTGCATTTATCCTTAGATCTAAGTGATCGTTTGGGATGTATGAGGGATAGGCAGCTTCATAGATACCCTGGCCAAGAACTGTATAGGGCTTCTTCACCTGTAGTAAAACATTGCGTCAAGCTTGCTTGCATATTGACAGCCAATGCAACACTTTCAACCCATGTGCCACACATGTTGTCAATAGGTTTTCCCAGTGAGCAACTACAGTACAGCAGTGTTTTGTGCAGTTGCGGTAAATTATCCAAGTTACAGTTCATTTGACTCACAACTTACAATAATTTATAACTAAGTCTGTGTTTATTTTGCATTATTTATTGACCTTATACTAAAGGTCTATTAATATATAGTTAGTGATAATTATTTTCCTAATATATGTTTGATTCATATATGCTGTTTCTCAGAAAACAGAGCTCTGAGTTCTAATTATCCATTTCTTTGTCAGACTGTGTGGATAAACAATGCTGTTGCATGCTTTCCAATTAATGTGGATCTTGTATTGCTTTGCAACAAATCTAAGCAACACATCCTGTGGAATTCTATTAACAAGTAAATGAAGATTAGCAATTTGTACTCAGTTTAGCTTGATTGTTAAATGTAAGTATAAGGATCAAGAAGATATTGAGTAGTAATTATTTTAAATGGGATCAAAATATGCGTAAAGCAGACAGGAAGTTGAAAGGAAAGGAATGAAATAAAATCCTTTGGAGGTCTACAATAAAATTGTCTATTTTAAAAGTAGATTGAGACTGGAACCCTATACCCACTTACTGAATATTCAACTGAATGGGACTTTTTTGCAGACATAGTATAGGATTGTATTGTAAGTGAAATTTTCATAAAAAGACTACAACAATTAAATAATAGCCATGACATTCCACCAGCATAATTTTACACTGCTGTTTGTTAGGACTGTTGTTCAATATCTTAACTAACTTTGCTGATGCTTCCCCACTGATAGCTCGGTTTGTGTGGATGAGGAGATTTTTAGTCAATGCTTTCTTTCTTTTTTTGCAAAGAGAAATGATCCATGGGAACTCCCAAAAGGAGAGAAGGCATGAGAAAACACATCCAGACTTTCATGCTCTGTAGCAGCACCTAAGCAGTTAGAGGCTGACCTATTTTTGAGGTGGTATTTCAAAGACTTTGCAGTTCAAGCTTTTTAAAAATCAATCTATTTCAAATCCTGCAAAGCCGTTCCTTAAACACCAATACTAGTAGACACGATGTCTCTGTAAGGAATTTAACCATGGTTCTGTGATGAACTGGAGTAGATTTTACTTGTATCTTAGGGCCAAGTTTTCAGAAATGAAATGTCATGTTGATAATTTTGGTAAATGTATCTGTGTACAGCATGGCATGTGATGAAATTGCCTCCAATTCATGAAAGAGGCTAACAACATAGATCAAAGAAACAAAGTAGGGAATAAGAGAGCCAGTGTGGTGTAGTAGTTAAGAGCAGTAGTCTCGTAATCTGGGGAACCGGGTTCGCATCTCCGCTCCTCCACATGCAGCTGCTGGCTGACCTTGGGCCAGTCACACTTCTTTGAAGTCTCTCAGCCCCACTCACCTCACAGAGTGTTTGTTGTGGGGGAGGAAGGGAAAGGAGATTGTTAGCCGCTTTGAGACTCCTGAAGGGGAGTGAAAGGCGGGATATCAAATCCAAATCCAAAGAGTATGAGCCTTAAAAAAATGTGTGCTCAGAAATCAGGGGGTTTCAAATTAATAAGTGGAGGGATATCTGTCAGGATGGGACTTAGTATGCTGATTTTTTGAGCTTGGGAGTTTACAAGCTAAAGAGAGTCCTACCACTTATGCAAGACACTTTATTTATTTAATCATAAGAATTTGTAAACCACTTAATATTTTAAAATCTCAAAGTAGTGTACAGAAATACAAATTAAAAATGATAAATAGTATTATAAAAACATTGTTCAGAGATGAAACATAAAGACCAATAACAGAATATTATAAAAACAGAAATTTAGTAATCTTATGGGTCAAGGAAAACCTGTACTGTACAAAGGATATGTTATTTAGTTTGTTAATTTAAAAGCATTGGACTTCATATTGACACCCTTTTGTATTGACAAGGATACCCACATATGGCTTGGGATGTCTAGTAAAATATGAAGTAGAGAAATGAAAGGGACAGGCCATGTGAAATGTCAACATTCTAGTCCATTACCACCTTTGGTCTCAGAAGCCCTCATGTAATGACATTCCAATAATTACACCTGCCATTCTTTCTTTGTCTGTCTGTCTGTCTGTCTGTCTGTCTGTCTCTCTCTCTCTCTCTCTCTCTCTCTCTCTCTCTCTCTCACACACACACACACACACACACACAGTTATTTCAAACTTTACTGTAATATGTCAATAATGATGTTCGGGGAAACTCATGAACTGAGCCTAGATGTTGACTTAGCACATTCCAGGGTTGTCATACGTCCAGGAATTCCCAGACATGTCCTCTTTTGGGGGTCCTACATGCCCTTATGAGGGGAATTTTTCATTTTAAAGCCTTTTTTAAAAAAAGTAATAACAATAATAATTGTGTGTGCGGGCGGCTCTGGTTCAGACTCTGGGGTGAACAGCTTGGGCTTGGCAGCGGTGGAGGGGCTATCAGGCGATTCCCCAGAAAAGCTCAACAACGTTTTGTGTCCGGATTTTTACCTCTTGAAATATGGCAATCCTAACTTATTCTGCCACTTGACTGGCTATATCCCCATCCGCTGAAACAAAGGGATTATCCTGCTATAGTGTGAAGCAGCTCCAATTTAGCTAAAAGCCCATTTACATTAGTCCTTCCCTGAAAATCAGTATTCACGACTTAGTTTCTCTGTGCACCCGAACCCTCTATATTTGATACCTTTTAAGGTGGCTGTTTGATAACAATTTCTGTTGACATGCGTTCATTGCACATAATTTCTCAATAGAGACCAGGTAATCTGTAAAGTCTGGTCTCTATTGAGAAATTATGTGCAATGAAGGCATGTCAACAGAAATTGTTATCAAACAACCACCTTAAAAGGTATCAAATATTGGCCACGTGACCCGGAAGTGTCTCCAGACAGCGCTGGCCCCTGGCCTCTTGAGTGAGATGGGCGCACAACCCCAGAGTCTGTCAAAACTGGCCCGTACGGGCAGGGGTACCTTTACCTTTTTAATCTGTAAAGTAATCACAATATAATTATACTTTTATTTTTGCATTCCAATATTGTGCAGAAAATCAACTATTAATATTGTTACCACTTTGGTTTTCATTTGATGAATTACTGAATTATTGTGTATGATCTAATTAAATAAATTCTAAGAGTTTCTGAATTATATGCAAAACTGAATGTTAAATTGTGCTAAATTATGGAATTTACAACAAATCCCATGCTTTCAGGGCAGCTCGAATGGAAATATATATTTGCTTATGCAAAAATATAAAAACTACTTCACCCACAACATGAGCATGGATATAGCCTGGCTACATGTTTAAAATACTCACAGATCCATATTCGTCTGAGGTGGGGGCAAGCAGTGGTTGCCTAAAGGCGCAAGTTAAGATTTTGAGGGGAACTCTCCATTCCTGTTCTTCTTTCTTAAACATTTACTGTTACTATCATATCCATGATTCTCTGTTGCCTCATGTTTCCCCTTTTCCCATTAAGCAGAGCAGATTTGCAACCAAAGGGGGAAGCAGAACTTGGGTAAATGAGTTCAGGTAGCAGCTGCAGATAAGTGGTAGAGCATCTGCTTCGCATGCAGAGTCCCAGGTTGGCCTCCAGCATCTCCAGGTATGGCTGGGAAAGACCCCTGCGAAACTGAAGAGCTGCTGCCAGTGTAGACAATATTGCTTTTAACGAAAGGGCTGGTGCCATGCTCTTTTATTGTAGTTATCTCTCTGTGTGTCTTTAGTCATTTTTTAATGATTTTCCCCTATGATTTTAGCTGTTCTTATTTTTATCCGTAAGCCACCTTCAGTCCTTGTCAGGGGGAAAGACTGTGTGTAAGTAAATAAATTTATTATAACAATAGAGAGTTGAAACTGGATCTCAGAGTGTGTAGTGATCCAATAAATATTACTGTGATGCAGGCTGCTGTTTGTTAAACCAAGTTTATTCCAAGTAATTAAACTTTTAACTATTTTGAGGAGCTCTTAGTAATTAACTCAACTTCTCTTTAGATCAGTTGATGAGTTTTGATGCAGTCCTGAGGCTAACAAATTCCACGAACCCTGGAGAAATCCAAACTTTGCAAAATATCAGGGACAACTAGCAGTTTGTAGCTGGTTATTTTTAAACACAGCTTGTTATTCAGTACCTTCAGTAATAGCAATAAGGCATGATAACTTTTTAAAAGCTATTATTGTTTTTCAGTCTTACTTTTATAACCTGCCTGTCTGGTAATGGATGGGTTTGCCATTCCCATCTTACTGTGGCTCAGAAAAAGGAAACACTGTGTGTTCCCTTCCTGAAATAGCTTTGTATACATTCAAACTTGGCTCATGTAAAAATGCCATTTTCCCTAATGGATTATGCGTTGGATCCAAATAACTGAATGAGAAGAAACTAAGCACTAGTGCTTTTCTATAAATGCTTGCACACAAGCACCCACAAGAATTCATACAGTGCTTTAATAAGTAGGTTCTATAGCAATTCTCTTTGGGGTTGTGTGAGCTTTTGTGTATGCAGAACATATTTTTGGAATTTAGTTTAACAACACTCTAGTGTGAGGTATGAAATAACCCTTCAGTGACTAGGATATGCCGTCCACCCACAGAAGGACGCCTTTGGATACAACTCTTTATCATCAGCCAACATTGGTGGTGTTTCAGCTCTTGTTAAACCTGCACACTATACCTGTGCACTCAAGCATTTTCTGGTGTTTGTTGGTGGTAGCATCCATCATGTCAGGAATAATTAATGGTGCCCTTGGGTTATCAGCATACCCCTCAACTGCCCCAGTTAAATCAGGATATCCCATTGTGGGGGGAATGTGCTCTCAAGAGCATGGCGGCACAGGTTTTTTGGCAGGCACAGCCCCGAAAGATGCTGGGTGTGATATTGCATGGGATCGTGACTCACGCAGGAGTGCGTCCCAGAGGACACACACCCCAATTTTCCATGGCAACCAGGGTATGGGTTATCATTTGCATTTTATTATTCTACATTTTAACCTGACCATCATCTTGAGATGGATTACCACAGGCGGTATAAAACTACTTAAAACGTAGTAGAAAAGGTGGGATGTGTGGAATACTTCAGAAAAATGACAGCTTAAGAACCAAGACAGTTGCATCGAAACTGCCTAACTATAGCTTACTGTGAATGACTGCTAGGGTACTGCCTCCTCTGTTTCATCTGATATCTAAAAGAGGCCAGCACACAATAGTTGCAGTAGGCAATGTCAACAGTGCAGCTTTAGAGTGAGTGTGGATATATTTAATCACTATATCTCAACACTGTGCTAAAGAATGTGTGAACTATCGGCCCTATCATTAATTTTTATCGTCTGCCATGGTCTTTCTTTTGTCCCTCTGTTGCAAAAAATGTTATGAGCAGCAGCATACATGCAGAAAAGATGTGAACACAAGGGGTAAAATGCATAATAAGGGTCAAACAGTAGGTCAGAATGCTTACTTAGAAATATACCTTTTCCACCCACTGACTGTGATGATAGGAAAGGCAATCTATGATAAAATATTAACAGAATTTCTGACAGTGGTAGAGTCACAGAGAAAATTAAACAATATCACTGATTATCAAATGCAACCTGTTGAATACTGCATGCTAAATAATTGCTGTCAGATAAATAAATAAAATAATGTCAATTATTTAATTATTATTAAAATGTCAATGTCTGTCAATAATTAGAAGTCAAATATCCAGCAGTGACAGTTGTAAGATGTTCGTAATCCATGAAACGTCTGTTTTGAAACAGATGTAGAAATTAAGTATTTAATGGATATCCATTCTCAGAATTTGCAGCAGATAATTTTGAGGAGGATTTATGGAGAGCATAAACTTGTTTTAAACTATAGTTCCTGGAATTAACAAGTTTACATCTCTTTTGGGTGCATGCTGACAGGTAGAAATGCACCAAAATAGTTTTCTTTTGGCCTTCTTGATTCCACTTCCCTTCCAATCTGCACTCTCGTGCTGTATTACCACAACCATCACAAAGATCTGTGTTGAATAAAGTTGGGACTACATGGATAAAACTCTAGGTATATGCCAACTAATCAAACATCATATCAATCTTAACTTGGCTTCATGTCTTAAAAGTGTTACAATGCTGAGATATTTTGAGTCCAATCTGAAGCCTGATTTGGACCTTGTCATTGGGAGTGTGACTGGATCTGATTCTCTTCATCCTTCACCAGTAACTGGCAGCCCCTTACCCATCTCCCATTTGTCCCCTTCACTTAATATTTGTTTTTGCTTCAAACACTGACAGCAATGGCAAAGCAAGGACCTCCCTCCCATCTTTGCTAGTCTGAAAGCTGGCACATGACTGTGGCTGTGTGCCAGATGCAAATATTACATTGTGTTATGTAGTTTTCCAAGCACTACAGACATCAGTAAGTGGCATTGGGAAAACTACATTACCTAGAATTTCTTGCTCATGTATTCATCTGAGTATCAATAATAACTCCCCCAAGTTTGCTAACAGTAGAGGAGAACCAAACAACCTCTCCCAAACCTTCACTCTCAAACCAGCCTAGAGCTGAATGAGAGTATCCTGAAATGATAATGGGTGTACTGTATAATGCATTTTTTAAAGGAAGGTAGGCCCTATTATCACTATTATGCACTCATCATTGCTGCTGGCCTTATCTGTGTCCTGAATTATTTAGAATGCTTGGGATATTGCTGCTTGTTGCCTCTGCGAAATGGAAAGCATGATAATGAATAAGCTATTTTAAAATATTTTTTTTATTAAAGTTTCATTTTCATCATTAGAGATCTGCAAACAGCAGAGATGTGGTGTTTTTTTTAGGCCAGCTGCTCATTCATATAGATTCTGTTTAGCTGCAACAATGCAAACCGTGACTTGTGCTTTTGCAACTAAAGCGCAATTCAGTGTCATAAGCATGGAAAATGGTGCATGCTCTACTTTTGTTTGCTTGGCAAATCCCTTATTAGTCACATACAAAACACAGGCTTGCATAATGAATCTTGGTGTGGACTGCTGCCTAATGCCCTTTAGACATAGATGGCTCTGGGAGAGCACAAAGCAAAGCAAATGCCTCCTCATCTGCTCATAATTAGAATTAAATAGTTCTTTGTGTTCAAAAATATTTCAGTATAGGAGACAGAGCTTCTCCTGCCATGATCTACCTTGCCCCTTCTTTGTCTTGTTACTACTATTACTACTGTTATTTTTACAGGAGCTGCCTCTGCTGTGAAAATGGTACTGTGAAAGGGTTTATTGTTGGCTCTACCAACCCTGTGTTATAGTGGCATAATCTGTACGTGTCAAAATGCTCAGGCACCTACTTTATTTTAATACCTCTGTGCTAGCAGCTAAGGATAAAGAATTCAGATGACACAAAGAAATTCTGCTCCAGGACTGTAGGACTTCATAGCGGGCCCTGCCTTCAGCATTTCCTTCAAATCTTTCTCAGCCTATCAGAAGGAGTGAGCCTGCAACAAGATGATAATAAAAATAGCACTTGCTGCACAGTTCTCCCAACTTCTCCTGAATATGAAACCTCCCCACAAAACCATGAATGCTACAAATCAGCGCATTGCAATATTTTATTGGAATGCTCAATTTTACTATAATAGTGTGACCTAAAAGCTTTATCTGAAATGTCTATTCACCGTCAGTCTTTTTCTTCTGTTGCAAGATTGTTCATAACAAGTGCAATTTTTTTATAAATACAGTGATTTGGGCAGCTTAATAATCCTCCACCCATGGCACAAGCTAGCTAGCCATTGTCTGAAAGAGTGGTCCTAGATGACTAAGGAGAAGTCTGGTTTAGGCTTATGCAATGAGCAACTGAACGTGTCTTAAGTGTCAATTTTACACATGGGAAGCTATTTTAGTCATTAGGTACAGTTTGTGCTTCTGTTGCAGCTTGTAATATGTATAAAATGACTCTTGTGGGACACTACTCAGCTTAGTGTGCTTTGTTTTCTTGTGAATCCCTTCAACACAAACAAAGCCAATATTCTACTCAGCAATCAGTGACAGGTAAGTAACCTGTCTGGCTCCAGTGTGTTTCCACAGCTTGTGTCTGAAGCCATGTACACAAGATGTTAGCCACAATCCATATCCATAGTGTACTTTCTTGAGAAATACTGCTGCTTGATGCATTTTCCCTCAAACAAGTTTCCATCTGATTTGAAAACATAAGCTGCAGTCACTGTGCATTTAAGAGGAGGTGTCTACATTTGAAACAAAGATACAAAACCAAACTTAACAATTTCTACTTAAATCACAACAAAATCTAAAATAAAGAGCCAACAGCAACAACCCTGCCCCCCCCAATCCAAACCAATCCCAGCCCAAGAATCTGTTCAGCAGCTTCAACTTTTGTAGCTGGTCAGTCAGGGCCCTACTCTCCCAGGCCAGGTGGGAAAAGGCCTGCAAGGCAGGGAGCAGATTTTCTAGGACTCAGAGCTTAGATGGTGTGTCCTGGTCTTAATTCTAGTCTGAATACAACCAGTGCTTGTATAATTAAGGCCAACTCTGCTTTCTCTGGATAGGGTTGCAGCTGGGAAAGCTGAGGCACAGGTTTACCACCTCAGTGAAAAGTTGTCATCATCACACACTACTGGCAGTCTCAGTACATTTTAGAAAGCCTTCCTTCATGTACCGTACTTCATGAATCTGGATCCACTATTTGTGAAATACATAAGCATTCCCCCAATCCTTAGACAATTCATGATGGGCATTTTGCTAATATTTAAATAAAACCTAGGCTTAGGCAGAAGGGAAACAGGAAAGTGTTTCTCTTCGTGTGGTACACAAACACTTGTCATTATCAACATTATTCTCCTTTGGACTTATCTTTTAAAATCCTCCTAGAGGGCACTTGTTTTGCCATCATGCCTCAACACCCACTTTGGGTGGTGTCTTTGTTACTGATTAACAAGCATCCTTCACTCTATTTGGTGAGTCCTGACCTAACATTTTGAAGAGATCCTAGAACTCTAATCTTGCTTTGTTATACCAAAGAAAACAGCCCTGAGTCTGTGCTTTGGAATAATCGTTGGTGGGTGTTGCATCATAGGTCCACCCTTTCCTTTCACTTATGATTCAGTCTCACATTTTCACCTACTTTGTCTAGGATATAAAAATACCTTTCTGTGAGCCACAAAACTGTATTATTCCCTTCCCTTTCCTATTCATCATAATCCCATCAGTCTGTAGAATGACTTTCTTTGTCTTCTTTTAAAGGTCTGTTTTCTGCCCTTTTGTTGACACATAGATATAATTGATGGAGGGTAATTAAATCCCACTGCTGACAAAATGTGACAGTGTATTGTTCTGTGATTATTCAGCACCAATTATCCTAAAATAAAGTCACTCTTCTGACTTTATAATTCTTCGACTCATTTTCATGTACACAAAGATGCAACAGTAATTTCTTTACCCCACCCCTCGTTGTATATTGGTCAGTCATCAGAGAAGACCATAAATCATTCCATTGAATGCCAGATACAAGAAAATGAGTTCTTTTTTATTGTTTTAATATGTCAAATTTTATTTTGCAAATCGTTTTTTCTACCAGGTCTGTATATTAGGATCACTTTTAAAATTAGAAAATGTACATAGTGCACTAGTAAAAATTGAAATAGTTTTGCAAGTTGATTTTGAACAATCCTATGTCTAGAAGGCAGTTTGTGGACCTTTTTTTAAAAAAAGAAAACTCAGTACTTTTTTCCAAAGTAATTTTAACAGAAGACAATATCTGACCAAAATTGTGTTCATTTTCATGGTATAATTTAGTTGCAAAATGTGTCCTTTTCAATAAGATTGTCTTGACCTTTTGAAACAGTATGCCCTATATCTGTAAAGAAAGCTTGAGTACAAGGAATGCCTAACTGCCTCATTTGGTGTTGTTAGATTAGCCTCCCTAGATGAGCAGTTTTGTTAAATGTCTCCTTTACGCTTTCAACATCATTTCTCTCTCAAATTGTTCATATGTGCAAAGTTACAGAGCTGGAAAGAAAGGTGAGACAAGTTTAGTGGAAGAAGCTTAAGAAACACAGCAGATGTTACAAGAAGTCCTTCAAAGCAGGGGAAGATGTGCAGTAGTACATTTTGTTATATGTTCAAAGCTGTTTGAACTCCATAGATAGTAGTGAAAACTCAACTGCAGAAACATTAGATGGTATTGGTGCAAATATTACATGGTGTAAGTATTGCAGGTATGCTAAATTTCAATCATGTACACATTACAGGTTTCTTGGAAATCTACCAGGATATAAGTTGTGAACACAACCAAGTTCCTACCTTAAAAATGAAGACAGTCAGTTCTGGAATTGGATGACATAATCTAGTGAATACAGGATTTATATGTATTTCAAATCAAACAAAGCAATGAAATTTGACTGCATCAAGAACTGCTGTCAAGAGGCTTTTTTACTGGGTGAGGGTGAACAAGCTTAAACTGAGTTCAGACAAGATGGGAATGCTTATAATTGAGAGGTAGTTTGTGTGTTTTGAATGATGTTTCAGTCCCCTTCCCACCCCAAGGACCCAAGTTCTCAGTTCAGGAACTTTCCTGCACTCATTGCTATATTTGGATCCACAGGTTGCCATTATTGGTCAGGAGTGCCTTTTCCAATTTCAAGTGGCTTGCCAACAATGACCTTATTTGGAAAAGGTGGACCTAGCTTCGGTTACTCGTGCACAGGTTAAATCCAGGCTACTGCAATATTCTCTACACAGAACTACTTTTAAAATGGGACATAGTACAGTGGTAGGTTTCATGCTCAATCCCCAGTATCTCCAGGTAGGACTAGGAAAGTGCGTGTTTGAAACCCTTTAGAGGTGCTGCTAAACATTGTATATAATGCCAAGCTAGATGGACCAATGGCCTTACTCAGTATAAGGCAGCTTCCTATGTCCCTACGGTGTGGAATCTACAATCTAGAATTCATCTGCCAGGATATTGAGAGGAACTAGGCATATGTCTCATGTTACAAGAGCTTTACATCAGTTAAACAGGTTACCGGTCTGTTTCTGAACTCTGTATAAACATCTTGTATTGACTTTTGAAGCCTAAGCAGTCTAGCACCAAGTTATTTGAAGGTCCCTTTATGCCCATATAACTCAACCCAATCCCCAAGATGAGCTTCAGTTGCCCTGCTCTCTGGCTTAAGGTCAGCTTGATGGATACTTGAGACAGGGCCTCTTTATTGGTAGCACCACAACTGTGGAAATCCCTCACCAGGCAAATTCGACAATACCTTTTTGTTTCACAAGACTTATTTGAACACATTTTATTTTTTTCTCCCTGACTTTTAGATTCTAGTTTAAAATGTTTGTATTGGTGATTTGCCCCTTCATGGATCACTGCCTTGCCGTGGCGAAGGGGCTTGAATAACTCAGAGAAGCTATGAACTATGCCGAGCAGGGCACCCAACATGAACAGGTCATAGTGAAGAGTTCTGACCAAACGTGATCCACCTGGAGGAGGAACTGGCAAGCCACTCCAGTCTCCCTGCCAAGAAAACTCCATGGACAAGACAACAGGCATATAAAAGTTATGACGCTGGAAGATGAGCCCTCAGGTCGGAAGGTGTCCAACATGCTACTGGGGAAGAGCGGAGGACAAGTACAAGTAGATCCAGAGCTGATGAAGCGGCTGGGCCAAAGCCGAAAGGACGCTCAGTTGCGGATATGCATGGAAGCGAAAGGAAAGTCCAATGCTGTAAAGAAAAATATTGCATAGGAACCTGGAATGTAAGAACCATGAACCTGGGTAAGTTGGATGTGGTCAAATATGAGATGGCAAGAATAAATGTTGGCATCCTGGGCACCAGTGAACCAAAATGGATGGGAATGGGCAAATTCGGATGACTATCATATCTACTACTGTGGGCAAGAAACCCATAAAAGAAATGGAGTGGCCCTCATAGTCAACAAAAGAGTGGCGAAAGCTGTACTGGGATGCAATCTCAAAAATGATAGAATGATCTCGATACGAATCCAAGGCAGACCTTTTAACATCACAGTAATCCAAGTTTATGCACCAACCACTGGTGCTGAAGAAACTGAAATTGACCAATTCTATGAAGACTTACAAGACCTTATAGAAGTGACACCAAAGAAGGATGTTCTTCTCATTATAGGGGATTGGAATGCTAAAGTAGGGAATCAAGAGATAAAAGGAACAACTGGCAAGTTTGGCCTTGGATATCAAAACGAAGCAGGGCAAAGGCTAATAGAGTTCTGTCAAGAGAACAAGCTGGTCATCACAAACACGCTTTTCCAACAACACAAGAGATGACTCTACACATGGACATCCCAGATGGGCAACATCAAAATCAGATTGATTATATTCTCTGCAGCCAAACATGGAGAAGCTCTATACAGTCAGCAAAAACAAGACCTGGAGCCGACTGTGGCTCAGATCATCAGCTTCTTATAGCAAAATTCAAGCTTAAACTGAAGAAAGTAGGAAAAACCACTGGGCCGGTAAGATACAATCTAAACCAAATCCCTTATGAATACACAGTGGAAGTGAGGAACAGGTTTAAGGATTTAGATTTGCTGGACAGAGTGCCTGAAGAACTATGGATGGAGGCTAGTAACATTATACAGGAGGCAGCAACTAAAACCATCCCAATGAAAAAGAAATGCAAGAAAGCAAAGTGGCTGTCCAACGAGGCCTTACAGATAGCGGAGGAGAGAAGGCAAGCAAAATGCGAAGGAGATAGTGAAAGATACAGGAAATTGAATGCAGATTTCCAAAGAATAGCAAGGAGAGACAAGAAGGCCTTCTTAAACGAGCAATGCAAAGAAATAGAGGAAAACAACAGAATGGGAAGAACCAGAGATCTGTTCAAGAAAATTGGAAATATGAAAGGAACATTTCGTACAAAGATTACCATAATAAAGGACAAAAGTGGTAGGGACCTAACAGAAGCAGAAGACATCAAGAAGAGGTGGCAAGAATACACAGAGGAATTATACCAGAAAGATATGGATGTCTCATACACCCCAGGTAGTGTGGTTGCTGACCTTGAGCCAGACATCCTGGAGAGTGAAGTCAAATGGGCCTTAGAAAGCACTGCAAATAACAAGGCCAGTGGAAGTGATGGTATTCCAGCTGAACTATTTAAAATTTTAAAAGATGATGCTGTTAAGGTGCTACACTCAATATGCCAGCAAGTTTGGAAAACTCAGCAGTGGCCAGAGGACTGGAGAAGATCAGTCTACATCCCAACCCCAAAGAAGGGCAGTGCCAAAGAATGCTCCAACTACCACACAATTGCACTCATTTCACACGCTAGCAAGGTTATGCTTAAAATTCTACAAGGAAGGCTCAAGCAGTATGTGGACCGAGAACTCCCAGAAATGCAAGCTGGATTTAGAAGAGGCAGAGGAACCAGAGACCAAATTGCAAACATGCGCTGGATTATGGAGAAAGCTAGAGAGTTCCAGAAAGACATCTACTTCTGCTTCATTGACTATGCAAAAGCCTTTGACTGTGTCGACCACAGCAAACTATGGCAAGTTCTTAAAGAAATGGGAGTGCCTGATCACCTCATCTGTCTCCTGAGAAATCTCTATGTGGGACAAGAAGCTACAGTTAGAACTGGATATGGAACAACTGATTGGTTCAAAATTGGGAAAGGAGTACGACAAGGCTGTATATTCTCTCCCTGCTTATTTAACTTATATGCAGAATTCATCATGCGAAAGGCTGGGCTGGATGAATCCGAAGCCAGAATTAAGATTGCCGGAAGAAATATCAACAACCTCAGATATGCAGATGACACAACCTTGATGTCAGAAAGTGAGGAGGAATTAAAGAACCTTTTATTGAGGGTGAAAGAGGAGAGCGCAAAATATGGTCTGAAGCTCAACATCAAAAAAACGAAGATCATGGCCACTGGTCCCATCACCTCCTGGCAAATAGAAGGGGAAGAAATGGAGGCAGTAAGAGATTTTACTTTCTTGGGCTCCATGATCACTGCAGATGGTGACAGCAGTCACGAAATTAAAAGACACCTGCTTCTTGGGAGAAAAGCAATGACAAACCTAGACAGCATCTTAAAAAGTAGAGACATCACCTTGCCAACAAAGGTCCGTATAGTAAAAGCTATGGTTTTCCCAGTAGTGATGTATAGAAGTGAGAGCTGGACCATAAAGAAGGCTGATCGCCGAAGAATTGATGCTTTTGAATTATGGTGCTGGAGGAGACTCTTGAGAGTCCCATGGACTGCAAGAAGATCAAACCTCTCCATTCTGAAGGAAATCAGCCCTGAGTGCTCACTGGAAGGACAGATCATGAAGCTGAGGCTCCAATACTTTGGCCACCTCATGAGAAGATAAGACTCCCTGGAAAAGACCCTGATGTTGGGAAAGATGGAGGGCACAAGGAGAAGGGGACGACAGATGAGATGGTTGGATGGTGTTCTTGAAGCTACCAGCATGAGTTTGATCAAACTGCGGGAGGCAGTGGAGAACAGAAGTGCCTGGCGTGCTCTGGTCCATGGGGTCACGAAGAGTCGGACACGACTAAACGACTAAACAACAACAACAACAACATTGGTGATTTGATTTTGTTTAATTGTCTTAGCTTTCAGTATGGTAAATAATTTTTTAAAAAGCAATCTTGGAAACGCTTTATCTTGAAAGGCAGAGTATAAATGAATAAATAATAAACTGTGCTGCTATTGCCACAATAGCAATGAAAATAATAAAAATTGTTAATGGGTAGCCTGCTGTTTTGATTAATGTACAATCTTTATATTGGTCAACATTCTTGCCCTTGGCAAGATAGTGCATGTAATTTTAATGTAAGGGTCCAACTGTAAAATATTTGACAGCTCCTTTGAAGGAACCACCATACTTTAGCTGCACTTGAAAAATCAAGCTCTGACACTGTTAAATTGCTTGGCTCTGTAATCTTCGTGGCTTTTTCTCCCCTAGCAGTGCTCCTTAAAGTAGCTTGATATTGGAAACCATATTTCTTTTTCATTTTTCTTTTCTTTGTATTCATTTACTAGTATTTATGCTGAGATGGCAACCAAACTGAAAGGCATGAACAGGGAGAGCAGATTAGTGCCTGGGAGTTCACTAAAATGAGCTATGCAAATAATATGATTTTCCCTCTACGGTCTACTCTGTCTTGTGGAAAAAAGTAATTAAGGCTTATACCCACTGCAGCCTTTAAAGTGAACATGACAATAGGCAAATGTCCTTTTCTAACAGAAACTAAAGTAGTAGCCCTGGAATGGGTCAATTACTTCAATGATTTGGGGTCCATGGTGAATTAGAACACCATCAGCTTTCATGAAATATGCACAAGGCTGTCAATTGCTTGTGCAGGACTGATAATCCCTGACAAATATTGGGTCTCATCAGATATTGGTGGTAATAAAAATGCCCAGAACAGGTGGATAGCTTCAGTTATCTACAGTTCATTGTTAAAACTACAACACATCTCTCCAGAGATCCAGAGGGTAAGCGGCTGTTTGATTAAGTATGGCATCACTGGCAAATATCACAAGGCAGCAAGTAATCACACTCGAGCTGGAGACAGTGAGAGAACGAGAGGCAGAGAAGAACATAGAGCAGATGGATTGTTTCAATTATTCGGGCCCCTTGAATACAAACCACAACTGCCATCAGCGGATCTGATGGCAGACGAGTAATAACTGCATCGCTATGACATCATTTTAAAATCTCACAGGGCTTAAGTATTTCAACAGCTGTAATGCTTTGGTTTATCCAAGCACTGATTTTGACCCACAGTCACCTTTTAGCAATGAGAACAGCGTAGCAGGAGAACAGCTTTTGGTAGTATTTCAAGTCATTTGAACTGTGGCATTTCACAATGCATTCTCAACTACTACATAGGGAGCAGCTTCCTGAATCTCACAGTAACTGTAGTGCATATTACTGTTGCTTGGAGGTGGAGTTTGTGATCTTTGTTTAGACAAGGACTGATTACTAAGAAAGTACAGACAGTTACAAAGAAGAATGTGCAAAGGGCACATCGGGACTCTATTGCAGATAAACAGGAACTACAGAACCCTGCCGTTAGTTTGCTTCCTTGCAGGTTGCAACTACTTGCAGTACCTTGTACTCACATAATGCTGTCCATGTACATATATCTTGTAGCTAAACTGTAGTATTTGTTCATATCCATGTTCTTCTTTATTTTTACTGAGGTTCATAAATACAGTACAAATAACACCATTAAAAATATTAAAGCCCAAACCTACAATTTAAATATTCAGATACTCCACAAAATCTGGCTGAAATTTGTATAGCAGTGTCATAAGATAAGGAAAATTTTCTCTTTCTCTCACATAAACACCTTAATAGCTTTATTAATCCCCTTTTTTTCAAAGCTAGTGGAAGTGGAACACATGTGTCAGGAGCTAGTTAGTATGGACAATTCCAGAAAAGGGGGTTTGAGAGAGCAAAGGGGTGGCAAAGATGGGGGCATAGATTTAAACCATGCTATATATATATATATATATATATATATATATATATATATATATATATAAAAATAAATAATGCATGGTTTAAATCTATGCCCCCATTAGGATCCTAATATACTGTGGCTAAAACCAGGGTGAAATAATGGGGGTATGGGAAATATTTGGAGAAGAATTGTGTCTGTACATGTTCCCTCATATCTCAGGTTCTAAAAATGCTAGAAACTTTTAAAAAAGAAATCTCAGCATCTGGAGATTATGTTTTATCCTGGAGGCATTATGCCCAAATACAAAACTACCACTTCACATCCATTTTTCCATTTTGTAAATTTTGCCAAAGAAGCTAAATATGTCTTCTCTCACATATGCTATTTGTGAGTATTGTTAGTATGTGATAGAATGCAAAATAGAACACTTTATAAATCAAATGTTTATTCTAGGTCATTTGGTATTACCTTCTAATTTACAAGAGCAGGAAATGTGAGAACTATTTCAAGTGTCGGTTGTGAAAATAGCTGCAATTTTGCTCAAATGGTTGCTAGTACAATTGAACTTTGCCTTTGATCTTGTGTGGTTTTTCAGCAATCCTGTATAGTGCTAAATGGTTAGTCTCTTTTATTAAATGTATAAGGGAGGGAAGAGAATTAAACATTAAATTTAAATTAGGTGTTATCATTTCAATAGATTCTGAAATAGAAGTTTCTTTTCTTCTTTTCCAAAAAAAGACGGGCTATAAGTCAGATGAACAGAACAGTAAAAGGAAAAACAGAAAGTTTCTGTGATGTCCACGTATAGAAACAGATTACCAGAATACCTATCTAATATGATATGTCTTTTTTCCCTTACACATGGCTGATAGGGATATGGTTCAAACTGTAGTGGATTTTTATGTGATTTTCTCATACACTGTTTGCAGCTTAGCTCAAGCTAGAACCCTTCAGGGCTGGTCCTACTATTAGGCAAAATGAAGATGCTGCCTCAGGCAGTTGATGCTGAGAAGTGTTAGTGGTGGCTGCAGCCAGGGGTACCAACTTGAATAAAATATTAGGGGGGCCAGGTAAGCCCCACCCTGCATAATTGATCACATGATGTGGTGCACGCACACCAGCCTGTTCACAAACCAGTAAGATATACTCTACCTCATAACAAATATTTATATTGGGCCCCACATCAGTTCTCCAGGGTTTGCAGGTCCATATTCACCTTTACTTACTGATGTGAAATAATAATAACACTGGGCAACAATTTTTTACTTTTTGAATGTTGTCTAGATTTCTACAACTGATTTAGGGTATTTTTGCACTGCTGAATCAGGAAATGGCATCCATTTCTCTCCATCAGGTCAGGTTTACTGTAAACTGAATGGTGGGCATTGATAAAGGTAAGTACATGTAAATTGCATGTTGCTTCACCATTTTTCAAACTTCAGGGCTTGAACTTCCGTTTCTTGGAACTCCTGGAATGCTCAGCGGCAGGGAGGTCTCTCTTCAGAGTCCAACAGTAGTCAGCCATCATGACTGCGTCCCAGCGACCCTGATACCTAGTCTCCATCTCTTTCATGTCCTGATGGAATCTCTTCCCCTGCTCGTCACTCATTGAACCCAGGTTCTCAGGAAACCGGTCCATATGTGAAAATAGGTAGTGCATCTTGACACTCATGTTGCAGCCCAGGTTTCTGAAAGCAGTCAGCATGTTGTTGACAAGTTTGTTCTGCATAGTTTCTGGCCTTATTGTTGCCAAGAAAGTTCTTCACTACCAGAACAAATGCCTTCCATGCTTCCAGTTCCACTTCGTTCATTGAGTTTCCGAACTCTGGATCTCTGATGAGCTGACGGATCTGAGGACCGTCAAAGATGCCAGCTTTCAACTTCTCCATGGTCAATCCCGGAAAAGCCTGGCACAAGTAAGTGAAGCAGTCACCATCCTTGTCCCGAGCCTTGGTGAACTGCTTGATTAAGCCGAGCTTGATGTGCAGCGGTGGGAAGAGTATTCTGTCTCTGTCCACCAGAGGGTCGTTGATGACGTTCCTTTCTTTGCAAGGCACCAGTTCCTCCCGCACAGGCCAGTCCTTCTTTGTGTAATGCTGAGCACGGTCCCTACTATCCCACATGCACAGAAAACATGGGTACTTGGTGAAGCCAGACTGTTGTCCCAACAAAAAGTTCACCATCTTCAGGTCAACACAAATAAACCACTTATGCTGATCATAACCAATTTTCTCCAGCACATACTTCACCGCTTCATAGTTTCCTTCAGTGTACTCAAGTAAGCCAGGGGTATAGAGGCAAACTGGTTGCCGTTGTGTAGCAGAACACATTTCAGTGATTGCTTGCTGCTGTCAGTGAACAGTCTCCAATCTTTGGGTTCATACTGTGGCACTCCAAGCTTGAGCAGAAGCTGTGCAATATCTGCACAGTACACCAAGTCCTTCTCTTTCAAGAAAAAACGGAGGTACTCTTGATGCCTGTTGCGGAAGAAGCTGATGCGAGCACTGTCATAGAGGAGGTTTTTTTTCCTTCAATCTGGATGCCAACAGTTCGGCAGAGTCCTTTGACAAGCTGAGGTCGCGAACTAGATCATTCAACTCCTTTTGGGAAAATGGATGTGGAGCATAATCTTCAAGAACCACTTCTTCTTCTTCATGTCCTTCAACACTGGAGGCATCTTCATCACTAATATCAGGAAGTTCTCCGAAGATAGGCACTGGAATTTCATCACAATGAGCTACAGGACGACGTGCTGATTGAAGATCAGGATTAACTTAGTTTTGATCCTCCAACTTTATGCTTTGCCACACCAATTTATGGAAGATTTTGAGGTTTTATGACTTCAAACTGATCCCTTTTTGACATAATCACCCAGAACTATCGGACCTGAATACTTCTTGTCATTAAAATAATCATTTCCAATCAAAACAATTATTCGACATGGCATTTTACCCCCACCAGCTTCTTCTAAAATGCTCCACACAAGCGTACATGTGAACAAAAACGTAAAAAAAGACAAAAACCTGTCCTGATTGAGCAAAACCAATGTGATTTTTGGATTCAGTGTGTCAGATTCATCCTAAATCAACTGAAAAAACACAGACAACCAATTTGTTGTTGACCAGTGAAATCTTTTAAAGTCCAGTTGTTTGTATGTCCACCTTCACTTGAGTGGAACCATTTGCTTCTCTGCCTCAGGCAGCACAGTAAATTGTGTTCAATTAAGTTTTACTTAGAGTAGACCCATTGAAATTAATTAACATGACTAACCTAAGTCCATTAATGCCTCTACTCTGAGTAAACCTCAGTTGAATATCACCCAATGTTTTGGGCTGGCCCTACAACCTGTAGTACTAAAGGAAAGTTTCAGGTAAGCAATTTTCACAGAGCACCTTCGGCTGCAGTCCTGTACCCACTTACTTGGAAGCAAGCTGCATTGAACTCTGAACTTTACTTTTGAGAAGGGGTGTTTAGGGTTGTATTAGTCTGCTAACACACCTGCAAGATTTCTTCAGTGACAACAAGTAACTATGATTCATGCCAGGCCAGCATTTGATTATGATTTAAAGTAGAACCTTTGTCGGCACCTGAGAACAAGGTATGTTCATAGAGTGGGGAAAACCTTTTTGAATGGTTTCTTACCTTTGATACTCTACAGTTTTCAAATACAGTACGTTGTTTCTAGAATTGAGCTGTTCAGATGTTCATTTCTCACAGTAAAGGCAGTCTTCCTCTTTAATGTCCAGCAGAAAAGATGGAACAGTGCTCCAGAAAGAATAAATTTAGCCTATGACAACCAAGCAATAGACCTCCTGAGGCCTTTTTAGAAATTGGCAGTCGTTTATCCTTGAACAATGAATAATGCACATAAAAAACCCTTTTACCTATCCTCTGAATTGCAAATCTGAAACGGATAAAAAAACCTGGAGGTTCACAGCCAAACTTTTAAAGGGTGCAGAACCAGAATGTCTAAAACTCAGCCTGAATACTTTTTCACTGTGCAGGGCTCTTTCTCTTCACCTCTTCTTTCAGCCCAAGTCATACTGACTTTTTATTATCTTGAATTTCTTCCTTCACTATTGTAAAAATTTGAAATGGCAGTATTAGAAAATATTTTCAATTTGGAGCGGTGGAAAGGTTATGCATTGACATTCCCACATCTAGGATTTACTTTTGTGTATTTTAGATAAAGATAAGAATTTTGCTCAGGTAAATGCAAAACAATCAGCATTGCTTCTGGTTCACTGGCTTAATGCCATACCATTTTCTTTAGCAGAACAAGTAGTTCCAAGCTGGGCTTTTTGGGTCATATTTAATGACTTAGCCAACTTTAAAATGCCAAGAATTCATTAACAGACTCAGTGAATTGATATTAAAGTTATGGACAGCCAATATGAATATTTGGGTGTTCACGTAGATTTGTTGCTTTAACATACTGAATGACAGCTCAGTCAATATTAACCCTCTAACCAATTTTCTATAACCGTGTTTCTCATTTAACTTGCTTGGTTCTTGTGTATAAAATTATATCCCACTTCTTAAGATATATTTAATTGCAATGCCATTCTTAAACTCTAGCATTATTTATATCTCAACTTCAATTGTTAAAACTTGCTCACCTGAAAAATATAATACCACGTTTTCAGGAGATTTGTAGCACTGGCTAACTGTGCGGCAGCGGGAAGGGAGGCTAACTGTGCGGCAGCGGGAAGGGATTTCAGGAGTGGGAGTAGGGGGGAAAGAACACCTTTCTTTCCCATCCCTCCTAAAGCTTGGGTTGGGACTCAACTGAATATGTCCTTTTTCGTTTCCTTCTTCTTGAAACCTTCCTATAGAGCATGGAGGAGAAAGATTTTTAAGCGCATGGAACTAATCCTCCCAATCCTAATTCTTTCTCCCAAGTTATTGTAAAATGATAGTGTTGGGGGGGGGGAACCTTTGTTATGTCAAGGGCTGCAGACAGTCCCTCAGGGGTGTGCTGGGCCACTGTTGGCAGCAGGCTGGGCTCAAGTCAAAACTGAGTAGGGTCAGAGCCAGCAGTGGGGTGGGTCCACCTCCATTTTCTCTATTTCTGGCAGTCCACTCCTCTTTCCACCACTTCATTAATCTCTCTCTTACTTCCTCTGCTGTCACTTTCCACCCCTCCCCAAGAAAAACACTCCCATGCAGCATTTAGAAAAAAGCTCTCATTGGCATCAATAAGAGGTTCCCCCTGCACCAAGTTTCATAGCTGCATGGGCCGAAGAGCAAAGCTGCATGTTGAGTCATTCCTGGTTGTGGACCTGCAGTTCCTGATCCTTCTGTAAAGGGACCACACAGACCATTTTCCTCCACACCCTCCTTTTTCACACCCTCCAACATTTCCTTGATGAAAATAGTGACACCCTATTCAATAATAAAAATAATTTTGCTATTTATACCCCACCCATCTGACTATACCCCAGCCACTCTGGGCAACTGCCAACATATATAAAGACACAATAAAACATTAAACGCTGTTTTTTTCCAGTGGATCTGCACGCCATATAACTTAGTTGGGTATCACCCATAAACCGAGTGTAAAGTAGAATAAAAATACAGTGGTACCTTAACCCAAGTACTTAATTCGTTCCGGAGGTCCGTTCTTAACCTGAAACTGTTAAGCCACTCTGGGCAACTGCCAACATATATAAAGACACAATAAAACATTAAACACTGCTTTTTCCAGTGGATCTGCACGCCATATAACTTAGTTGGGTATCACCCATAAACCGAGTGTAAAGTAGAATAAAAATACAGTGGTACCTCGGGTTAAGTACTTAATTCGTTCCGGAGGTCCGTTCTTAACCTGAAACTGTTCCCAACCTGAAGCACCACTTTAGCTAATGGGGCCTCCTGCTGCTGCCGCGCCACTAGAGCACGATTTATGTTCTCATCCTGAAGCAAATTCTTAACCTGAAGCACTATTTCTGGTTAGTGGAGTCTGTAACCTGAAGTGTATGTAACCTGAGGTACCACTGTATTACACTTCCTTGACTTGAGAAAGACTCCCAGGTCTTACTGTAATAGATAAGGAACCCCTTGCTTTTCTGGGAACTCTGTGAGTGCAGGAAAGCTCAGGGGAGATTTGCACTTGATTGAATAATGAAGGGTGCACTCACACAAGCAAGAAGGGCTTTCCACGAAACTGGACTGTTGTGCTTTCTAGGTTTGGCACTACTATTAAGGACAAATACAAGTGCTTTTACAGAGGGGATATGTTTTCACTATCTTGTATGTTGGAGATACTCCTTTGAGAAGACCCATTTGCATCTTCTCCTTTGCAAGCTGTTCTTCTCATTCTTCTCTTTCATTTTCTTTCTTTCCCTTATCACAAGTAGTATTGTCTCTGCAGAAGTATCCATGAGAAGAAGGCGCAGAAGTGGTAGTCAAGTGAGAGGCTTAATTTTGTTCTAAGTCAAATAATTTTGCTTTCAGATAACGAGAAAATAAAATGCAATGTTCGCTGTCAAAAAGTTGACACTATAAATACCAGAAAGTATTAAAATCCATTGTCAATAAAAGTAAAAAGCATGAATCACTTCACATCTTGACATATTTCAAAACTGCCACACACAGCACAAATTATAGTGTATTTGATTGCTCCAGAGATAATAGCACTTGAGAGTTCCTCTCTCAGCATCCAGAGTTACAACTAAAGGGGTTCAATTGTTTTGTCTTTATAAGATACAAATGTGTTCAAAAAACCTAAAAGTTCTATAAGATCATGTCTGATAATAAAATAAAATAAAAATAGGTATAACAAAGGATAATGAAAGATTTAGTCAAAGAAAGAAAGCTACATTTATGATTTTCAAAAAAAATTAACCCTTTGTATGTGTGTGTAATTTATCATGTTGAATAGCAGGGGTCCCTAAACTTTTTGGGCCTGGGGCACAAGTAGAAATGTAAGAAATGTCATGGGCACCACAAAACACACATTTCACAGAAGAAAAAGTGGTGGTGCTTAGAAATCCCTCCCCCACAAAAAAACCTAGCCAAAATACTCAGAGCCCTCCTTAACAAATCATAAAGGGGGGAAAAGGCTGACAGTCCCCCACAAAACAAACAGCCCTCCCCAAAATTGCTCTAGATCAGAATGTGAAAGTGAGCCACAAAGTTGTATTTTCCAGAAACCATAGAGATTGTAGTGTAACTTTTTTATTGTAGCATAACTTCTATTTTATTTGGGAAATATTTCTTTAAAACCAATAAAAACTTCTGGGTTATTTGACGGATCTTAAGCTAAATAGTAGAGTAGTATGTAATTATATTTGGAAGGGCTGTTGCATAATAAAAGAATTCCATTTTCTGAAGGCATCTGTCTTCAAGCTGTGCTTTTTTTTACCCAACCTAGGTGTTTTAGGAATTAATAAAGATTAAGTTATACATAGCTTTTGAGGATGTTAATTATGTGAAGTTATCTTTTACTCAGAAGTCTACAATAATCACTTTTCAGTCTCTGAATGATAACCGAGTTCCAGTAATCAGGAAAGCATCAATACATATTAGCTGTGTAGCATCTGCTTCCTGCATCATGAAAAGACACTGTTTAGACTCTTAGAAACATTACACCCATTAACATTATGTGGGAAAAGTTAAATGAAGTAGTAGGATTGTGTAGCTGATTTATATCATGAGGTCTTGGATTTCTTTTGTTTTTCTCTAGCTGCAAAATAATTCTAACAGCATTTGTACTAGTCATTGTGATCTCCAGCTCACCATATTTATGTGTGGATGCTTTCTAAATAGTTTGTGTCTGTAGAACACGAACAAAGGAAGAGGAGAGGGGTGATACCAGGCGGAAAAGAGGATGCAATTTAATTAATATTCAGACTTGACGTCTGGGATGTAGTGACTCCTTTTGCAGAATAGAAATTAAAAGGAAAATGGCTGCTCCATTATGTATAAGATTTTAGTTTAAAATCAGTTTTGGACAACTCACATTGGTGGATCACGTCACATGAAATAATTTCAAGATTTCATAGAAGTGTGCATTATGCTTGTGTGATATCTATATCTATCTATCTATCTATCTATCTATCTATCTATCTATCTATCTATCTATCTATCTATCTATATTTGACCAAACTGCAGGAGGCAGTGGAAGACAGGAGTGCCTTGCATGCTCTGGTCCATGGGGTCACGAAGAGTTGGACACGACTAAACGACATATATGTCGTTTAGTCGTGTCCAACTCTTCGTGACCCTCTTCGTGATATATATATATATATATATATACTAATATATATATTAGTATATATATATATATATATATATATATATATATATATATATATACTACACGGGAAGACACCCGAGGACACCAAAACCTGCATATATACTAATAATATATATATACTAATAATAATAATTTTTACATTGTTTTTTCATATTTTACATGTTAATGGGATCTATAGTTAGCTATCATCTTTATATTTGCAGATTTATATGTTTTACAACTTGTAAATAAATAGCTTCTGATTTTTTTTTTTTAGGCAATTTAAGGAGACTTTGTTACAGAGCAGAGAACACACTTGATGTTAGCAAACTTCATTTACCACGGGCACTTATTTTTGAGAAGTCATTAAAAAGCTATGGTAGTGCCAAAAAACTGGAGTCATTACTTCTTCTCTTTGCCAATACTAAGAAGTCTGACCCTAAGCATAATACAATTAAACAAAGGAAAACCAGATGCTAATTATCAGGGCAAAGTCTGACAGGCTATGCAATTTATTCCTAAGAAAATTCTAGCCGCTTGAAATGTGGACAATACAGAATATTCATACATGTACAATAGAAGGCAGTTCTTTACTTAGACTAGGAAGATGAAAAACCTGTAATTTTTTCACTTCAAAATATACTTTGAAAATCAAAAGCAAATTCTATATATTACTACATATTACAAGGTATTGCTTTTGTTGAGCTGAATCCTTTGATTCATTATGTTCATATAGCACAACTGATGTTAACAGGCTTAAACATGTGTAATTGGATGTGAGATGGCAGTATTTAATGGGACGAGTTTTGTTCATGAATGGGAAACCTGTAATCTTCCAGTAGTTGTTGAACCACAGTTTCCATCATCCATAACCATTGGTAGGCTGGCTGGGACTGATGGAAATTGGAGTCCAACAACATCTGGAGGTTCCCATCCCTTGTCTAGTCTGATGACTGCAGCCTAGGAGTTGTTGCCTTTTTAAATCCATGATACTTTTTGCCCAGTGCCCCCCCTTCATGCTGTGGTCAGATATCCGTCTTATACTAGGGCCAAGTAGTGTAACCATCTTTCAGGAAGTGTAGTAGGCACCGCGTTTGATGTGTTGAAGAATAATTCTAGACTCAAGCATAGGACCAAATTAGTTGTCTGGCAATAATCATCACTAGCTGATTTCAAACTACTGTCACTAGCTGAGGAAGCCCCTAAAGCAGAAAGTCAAAATTAGACTATCAGGAGTTGTGGTGCCAATACTAGCATCACTTTGGATGTCATCTTCCCGCACTCTTCAGACAAATTGTTTGTGCCTTTGCCTTTGCCTTGCCAATTAAGATGCTGCCATCATTGGCTTTAGAATCAGAACACATACTACAGTCTCTACTATAGTAAGTGAAAACACGCACACTAGCTATTCATATATCTTAAACTTTCATCTATGTCACTTATTCCTCATTCTGTATGTGGGAGCTACCTGTTAGTGGAGTTCTGCTGAAGACAAGTCTGGATCCAGCCCATTCTTCAGAATCAAATCAAGAATGTGCTCACTACCATTTTTCTCCCATTGTCCTCCTGCTGCTGCTCATTCATCAACTGATGATGCCTTCACAGTTCTGGTAGCCTCGCTTAGATGGCTTCTTAAATTCTCAAACACCTACCAGAGGTTGCAGAACTCTATAAATGAGTAAATGCCATCAAAATGTGTATGTGTAAAAGATCTTTGTTATATTTTATTTCAGTTGCACTCCCTCAAGTTTTAATTTCTGTATTTCATTTTAATGTTGCAATTATAATAACTGAATGGAAATTATGCTGTCACAAACTTAGCATTTCTGATGAAAATTGGGAAGGATGCTGGCAATGAGCAACTTATTTAAAACAAAATGCCTTCACTAATTAGACAAGAAATCATAAGGCTGTCAAATGAAAACTTATAATGAAAATAATTTTGGATATTTCTACACAATAAAAGTCTCTTTAAAAAAATCCTCAAAAGACCAATTCAAACAACTCTGGGCTTATGCCAAGATGCAGAATTTGTATTCTAGCTGATTTGCACACAAAAGTCAATGGTTGTTTGCTTGTTATTCAGTACACTCAGATGCAATTATTTCAGCCTATGGCCACAATACCCCAAGCAGCTATCAGAAACGTTTTCAGTAGCGTAGTAATATATGAGCATTCAATGAAAACCTGTAAGGTGGCTGTGTGGAGAAATATCAGAAACCTCTTAACGGCAAGCAGCTTAGGTATAATCAGCACAAAAGGCTGGTTGCTTTTTTAATTGATGTCCTGGAAATATATGTAACATGTATAAATGTTTAGGGGCTAAAAATTTCAATGGTGATTGATACCAGAAACTGCAAGTGTAGCTTGCAAACCTCACCCCTAACATTTGCACAGAGAGGATCCTCTTCAGTCCTTCACACAAACTTCAGAATGAATATCTGAATACAGTTTCTAAGCACATTTAGTTGGATTCACTTAGAAGCTTCCCTGTGTTTGGGTTCTTGATAGTAGGAGGGCTTCTGTGTGTTTTTAACTGAATGCATCTATAAGGCCCTGTCACACCTTTGTGCTGAACACATGAAGAAGTGCCTGCACATTGTGGAGATGTCGGGAATGAGGTTTGCATACGTGCCTTCTCCATTTTAAACCCTTGTGTGTTCAGGTGAAAGCCTCATTAACTCACCTCATTAGCTGAATGAAATAGATTGGAAAGAGCTTAAAATGTGATACTGGGCTTCTGCTGTTGCTTTGGCTTTGACATCTTCAGTATCCAGGCAGGACATTGTGTCTTGGCTTTGTGCCCTGGAGAGCCCTCAGGATGACTTCAGAAAATTTCTCTTCATCACGCTTTAGTAGATTGCACATGTCTAAATAATAGCCAGGTTAACTAGAAGTGGGTTGAAAAATAAGTCTTGTGTCTAAAAGGGTTTATATTCATTTGTAATGGAGCTACATCAAAAACTGGAGAGGACTTCTCACATGAAAACTCTTTAAAAGTCAGCCAATACTAGCCAAAAAAGCACAGCACTTGGCACATTAGTTTGTTAACTGACAGTGCCAAATCTTTCATCATTGAAAACTAATCTGCTTTCCCATGGCTCTGCAAAGAAAGAAAATAAAAAACCCTAGAGGTGGAAACATGTGTTTTTCTAAAATTGTCCTTTTCTACTGACATTTTCTCAGTTATGCCATCCCTAATTACTGTTCTCTATCCATCAAATTTAAGGCAGTTTCCTAAATATTGTGTAAATGGTCTATTTAGTGGATATATCAACAAGAACGTGCATAGAAGTGATCCAGGAGACAAGTGATCTAATCTGGTTGGAATGGCAAAGCATAGGGTGCACATCCTTAGTTACTATAGCATTTTTCTTAGCCTTGGCAAACAGAGCTATATGGCTAGGTTCCTCTTAAGAGAAGACGTGCATGTCATATTGGGATCCACCAGGGCTAGAACCAGGTGTTAATGTATAAGGGTTTATTCATGCAGAGAAAAAGGATAAGAAAGGGTTAAGTTAGGGGTGCTGGTTAATTTTGGGTGTGCTTGTCCTGCACCTGCATCTAGTTAAGCATGAGTGAACAAGCATGTGATAGTGACTCAGCACAATCTAAAGTATAAATACACCTGTGTTTGAAGCAAGTTTGCTTTGTGTTGGAATACTATAAGGAGACTGTATGCTGTGGGAAAGACTCTACTACAACTTTATGCTAAGCTGGGGAACTGCATTGTACTGACCCTACCAAAACTGTCTGGTATTAATACGTTCCATTGGCACATTCTGATGGTGTGCTGAATGGGCACTCTGCACACGCCCCAATACCAGGAGGCCTCTATTTTGGTTCAGCTGCTCTTCATGTGGTCAGCCAACAGGACTACAGTTCAGAATATCTTCTTGACATTAAAGGATTCCCAGGTACTGATGCTCTTTAACGAGGGCTATACATGACTTCTTGTTTAGGATAAGACTTTGGGTGGCAAATGTCTTGATCTGGTGAGTTGTGACTCCTAATGACCCTTAGTACTGACTCCTTGCATGACTCCTAGTTCCTAGCTTCTGATTCAGCTGCCTGTGCCTTAGGCCTGACTAGGCATAGGATTTTGCCAACTCTTCTTAGTCAAAAAGAACAGAGGGCTACTAGGATGTTGCAGAACTGTTAATGGCCTGTATCAGTGTGACACAACTGCTGAAGTGTGTCACTTAAATGTTGCAGTTGGGATGAAACACTATTATTTGCTGTTTTTCACTCAGCAGTGCACAGTTAAACTATGGAACTTGCTCTGACAGGACACAGTGATGGCCACCAACTTGGATAGCTTTAAAAGAGGTTTAGACAATTTATTGGAAGGTAGGGTATCAATGGCTACTAACCATGATGACTGTGCTTGGCCTCCATGGATGGCAGCAGCATTCTTCTGAATACCAGTTTCTAGAAACCGCAGTGCAGAGGCGGTGCTTTCGTGCTCAGGTCCACTTGCAGGTTTCCCAGCAGCATCTGACTGGCTATTGTGAGAACAGGATGTTGGCCTAGTTGGGCCATTAGCCTGATCCAGCAGGTTGTTCTTATGGCAAGAGTAACTGCTATGCCTCTCTGCACTAGTGCTGTGGTACACGTTATGGTTATGTGCTGGCATCAGGACATGGACAACTGTCATGACGTGCAGTACTAAGAAATATGCTAATAGTCTGCTTGGAATTTCCAAATGCCTTGGATGAGTCCTTTGCACTAACAAAGATGCTTGAAAAATATTGAATAGCTGTGAACAAAATGATCATTTTGTGGGTGGGTTAGCAAATACCTGAAAAATAAGAAAAATAAGAAAGAAGGCAGGCATAAATAATCACCATGGAAAATTATGAGGATCCCAATTATTTGGGGCAGAAGCTTTGTTTATTCATATATATGTCATGAGTGGGAAAGCTCAGGCCCAGGTGCCAAATGCAGCCCTCCAGGCTTCTTGATGTCTTCCTGCATGTTCTCTTGCACAAGTCATCCCACTAGTTAAGGGACTTTAAATTGGCACTATGTTGAATTCTCCCCCTTGTATTTGAGGTAGTGGCAGGAAAAAAATAAGGATTTTGAGTGTGTTAGGACCTAAAACAGTAAAAGTCAGTTTCAGTGTTCTTTTCCCCTCAGGATCCTTGTCAGGCATTAGACCAATCCTCAACACCAAAGATCTGGTGATATTTAATATTTGATCTAAGTATTAGAAGGAAGCATACTCATTGATTCTTTTTAGACTGAAGAAGTATCTGCTTTCCACACCTATCAGAGGAAAGGGATAGATGTGTGCAATTAAGACTTATTCCAACCTATCCATGTTAAACGAAGGTATAATGATTTAATCATTTGTTATTATTTTATTTGGCTTTCAAATCTGGCTAAAGAGCTCCTATTGTTAAAAAAATTCAGATCAAGCAAACAGAGGACAAATGCTGTATCATTATTCACAACAGGCTTGGACAGCAGTTCTGTGGACTTACTGGTGTAAACCCATTCTCTCCTTCCCTGGTTTCCTTCTTATTGTTATGAACTATGTTTCTGGAAGCTGACTGATTAATTCATGGTCAGGACTGTCAGCTGGAAAAGAAAAGAGAAACATGTGGGAGAGAAATTTGCACTGCAGGTTCTGCAAAGCATCTTACAGCTGTCTTGAAATCCCACAAAGAACTCTGTGGATTTCATAGTGTCCTACTGGTCTAACATCCAGCATATTTAACTGACAGCTCTGTACCAACCAACATAACTTTTTTGGAACCTTATTAACACAGAGAGAGACAAAGATCTAGGGGAAAACTTAAAATGATTTGTATGGTTAGATGAATTCCCCCATTTGCCTATATTAATTTGATGTAAGGATATTCTAAAATCTGGCAAAACAAAATACCGTAAATCATTTATAGTCCACATAAGTCTAGCAAAAGCAGAGACAAAATCAGCAAAAATATATTTAAAGCTACTCAGCCATTTTACACTTAGATGTATGTTTAATGTTGTAGTTCTAAAATTATGTCAAACAATCCAGCTCCCTAAGCTGTTAAGTATAATTGGTTTAATTCACGCTGGCTATAAGTAATGGTGAAATAGTTTAAAATTGGAAAATTCCACAGCAATATTCTAAGGGAGCCTGAGCTTTAACTGAGCTGATCAACTATTGTTGTTTTCTGCTAGCTAACATGCTTAACCTTAGATCACATGAGAGGTATTGAATTTTAAATCTTGGAAGGGTGGTGGCTGGAGCTCTTTGTTCCCAGGCTTTGTGAGAATAAGGATGTAAATGAAGCTCTTGGTGTAAACAGGCTCAGGCAGAATGTAGGCTAGACTGCAGGTTGTGGGAAGACATAGACATCTGCTTCTAGGTCTTCTGGAATTATTTCATATTTTGTAAGGTGCTGTGTTTAAGCCTTGGACTGGCATATGTCTTATGGAACTATTTGGATGTTTTTGTTTTGTTTTGAAGAAAGTTCTGCAAGTAAAGTTTTAAATTACTGGGCCTTGACAATGTTTCATTTCAAATGGAGTCAGTTTTCACTCCATTTCTAACTTCACAGTCACTTCTAACTGTATAATATTAATATCTGCAATATAAGCAGATGCAAGACAGTTTATATCAGAACACCTGTCCAATGCCAGGCTGAGGGGTTTGATTCCCCCACTAGCACGGGTCCTGTGATATCGGAGCAGATAAACCAAAGAAATCTAGAGGCTGACCAAAGAGGGTCAGAGCAGAGCTCCACTGGGAAAGAGGTCTGATCGCACTCATTGTTCATGTGGCCAACAACAAACACTTTTATATTTAGTTGCCTTGGTATTACCGTATATACTTGAGTATAAGCCGACCCGAATATAAGCCGAGGCACCTAACTTTAGGACAGAAAACTGGGAAAACCTATTGACTCAAGTATAAGCCGGTTCACCACACCACAAACCTGGTGGTGGCGGCAGCAGAGGAGGAAGAACAAGCAGCCCGAAAGGGCTGTTTTTGGGCTGCTCGCTCCTCCTCTGCCACCGCCGACAGGGGCAAAGGCAGAGGAGGACGAAGGAGCAGGCCAAAAGGGCTCCTTGTCCCTCCACTGCCACCTCTGCTGCTCGCAAAAGCAAGCATAGGAGCCCGGTTGGGAGAGGCACAGTGCAATACCGCACCTCTCCCAGCCGCGGCTCCTGTGCCTGCCCTTGCGAGAGACGGGTGGTGGCGGAGGGACAAGCGGCGAGAAAGGGCTCCTTTCTCACTGCTCGTTCCTCCGCCGCCACCCACCTCACTCGGGTATAAGCCGAGGAAGGCTTTTTCAGCATAAAAAATATGCTAGAAAAGTTGGTTTATATTCCAGTATATATGGTAAATCATTGTGTTGCAAAATGAATGCTTTGGAACTCCTTGAAATTATTTGAATTGCTTTCCAGAAGTAAAATATTGATTTATCTAGTATGCTTAGTTAAATAAATGTAGATAGTACTGCTTTGGTTTTAATCTTCTTACTATGAAATGACTGTTAATAATTTTAAATTTGTATGATTTTATTTGGACAGATTGCAGAGTCATTAGTTTGAAGCCTGTAGTATAAATGAACAAAATAATCAAAGTATTAAAACATTAAAGGACTGTAGTCATCTAGCATAACCCGCAGTAGCATAGCCCACAGTTTATGCTCAAGGCTGCTGAGAAGTGGGTACAGAGGACGCTGATGGACTGGGCCCAGAGCCAGCAGGGTCTCCAGACTCTGACCTTTTGCTTAAAACAATTAAGTATTTAAAATGAAAATAGCCCCCTAGAAAGAAATTTATGAGGCAAAATATGCAGGTACTTTCTAAGCAAAGTCTGCAAAATGAGACTGGCTTCTCCCGCCTTTCATTGTTTTAGCTGTGTGAAGTCAGAGCTGTGATTGATGAGTAAGTTGTTTCGACACCAGGCGCTAGAAATCCCATGGGTCCTAAAGAGCATTTGTTTTCCACTCCCCTTCATGCACTTTCCCTGATTTTGTCTAATTTTCTAGTCCTTCAAATCTACACAGTTGGCTCTTCCTTTTTTCCAAGCAACTAGGATGCGTCTTCCCTGTGGTGGGGTCATCTGAGATTAAGTCCAAACAAGTTATTTTCTAAACACACACACACAAATGCAAAGCGTAAAACCTTTGCAAAGAGGCGTATGCATGTTTCCTGCTGTGCAAGAGGTAAAGTCCAGGCACTCATTAAGAATTCTCCGTTTAGTTAACTTAAAATATGATATGCATATCTGCTCAGAAGCAAGCCTCTTTGTTTTTAATGGTGCTAACTCCCAGGTAAGAATTGCAGCCTAGGCTTTGTTTTAGGGTTGGCATTAGGGGAGGGAGGGAAGGGGAGAGCCTTTGGCTCTCTAGGCATTGCTGAACTACAACTTCTGCCATCCCTGGCCGTTGACCATGCTTGTTAGGGGCTGATGTGTGCATTACCAGTAGTAGGACTGACTTGGGATCCAACAGATCCTTGGTTGGGTCAGCTCTGCCCTCAAAATGTCCCAGTTGGTAGTACAAATGCATCTGCTGGTACATTTTGGCCTGACAGAGCCCAGCTAAGTAGAAGGAAATGTCTACTGTATCCCAGTCTCTCCAGTGTAGCCCAATAACCAAGTAAAAAATAGGATATTTATTGGATAGAATCACCTATTGTTCTGAGCTATAACCTGCTGCCATAAACTGCTATGGATAAATCCTAAATGATTTAATTTTTTTATTATTGTAAAAACACACCAAAACCTGCTTATTGGTTATATTAATAAAAGGTAGCATCCAGATACTGTAAATAAATAATCAGTATTTTGGTAGTAACTAGTGACTGGCCTTTAAGAAAAGAACAACAACTTCTATCAGCTATCATTTTCACTTTCACAAGTACAAGAATACAATTGTCTGTTCCTTTTTCAAAACTAAAAATAAATAGGGTCAGCAAAGATACAATAGACTTTCTGTCATAATGATACATGAACTCTATTAATTTACTCTAATTTATCAGCTTTAATTAAGGTTGCCATACGTCCGGGGGGAAACCCAGACATTCCCTTTTTTGGGTGGGCCAACATGCCCATCCAGGCAGACTTTTACACTTTAAAGGAAATGTCTGGGTTTGGAGGAGGCTGGCAGAGGCTTGGGCTGCTCTATACCCTGTGCACCCATGCCCCTCTTTCGCTGACTCAGGGTGGCAGTCGCTTGGGCTGTCCTCTCCCCCCTCCCCCCTTTTTTGTTCAAGATATGGCAACCCTAGCTATTGGAGAGGGTTTCATCTTAGCAGGTTGAAGTAGCAGTTGTGTTAACCTTTTGCAGCTTAGAAACACAACTATTTCATTATAAAAGAAGGGGTTATATGTGGCCCCTATTACATAAAACTTCTTTAAGAATTTAGCAATACAATCCTATGTGTGTTTGCTTGAAAGTGAGTGTAGGATTTCAGTTGTAGTCATTCTTGGACATACATTTGACATTAAAGTGTGATCTTTTTTCTGTTTGGGGGGAGTATAAGATGTGCCTTCATATGCACCAGGGGAAGTGGAGAAGTCTATTGTGACTGTTAAAGTTTGCCAACACACAAGGTGTGTTGTCAGGGATGGCATGTTCCCTGAGCTGATTCTGATAAACTCACTGTGCTTCTGTGAGCCCAAGAAGTGTGCTGTTTCCTGAAATGGGCTAGTTTAGGGGGTTCACAGTTTCAAGAAAGCTTGAAAATCAGTTTCTGGCAACTTTTCAGCTGTTCGTTCCAGTGTTTATGATGAAATGAATAGGCTTGATTCAAAGTAATACCCAAAATAAGGGTGGTAATTTTCAGTGAAAGTACACTCAAAAGTAAATAGTGTTAACTCAGCTCTAGGTAGCATTGCATTAATTCACCCCTCCTCCTCTTGCAAGCTCCCTGGCAGCCATGAGTCCTACATTACAGTGCTGCGTGGCCCAACTCCAGTTTAAAGATAAAGAAGCCTAAGAAGGGAAAGCAGGAGAGGTCCTGAAGTTGCCTCTCAACAGTTGGCTCCTGAGTTGCATACTGAGCAGGCACAGAGGTACCCTGGTCAGTTTTGCCCACAACCATGAGATGAGACACATTATATTTCTATTTAAATAATATCAGTTATTTATTAAATTTGCATCTCTATATATGAATGAACATTTGCAAATTTATTACAAACTTCTTTTGTCTTTTTTGGAGATGCATTTCTTTTGCTGCGCATGTGTGTGTTTAATTGGCCACACTGCTTGAAGCAGAATCCACATAGTCAGATGAAGTCAGCCTGTGATAGCACACCATAGCAAGTTTCATTTACCAACCCGCTGATCTTCAGCATCTATCTCCCCCTGTTCCTACTGTGACAGATGTATTCTGTTTGGAACTGCAAAAGAAAGCTTAATAGAAATAATGGCTTACTTAAAGCAAACCTGAATGAATGGTGATCAGCTAGTGAAAAGTGGCTTTCTCTCTGCCTTTCTTGAAACCTAGTGAAATGTAGAGCCCATCTGTTTTGCTTTTAAAGTGAAGCACATTGCAGGCAGCTGTTCCTATCTCTTAATTTATCTAAACTAGATGTGTGTTGTTCCAGAGTACTCATCTGACAAATGCTTTTGTTGTTCTATTTGTCTGCAGCTTGTATCAGCAGCATCTAAAGATGCCAACCTTTGTTGATATTTCCTTAACATGCATAACATCTTCTGTCTTCTCAGGACCCAAAGCTTTAACAATTGCATTTTTCACTGTTCTTCAGAATGTACAGATACATTTGACCGATTTGTCTGTATCTTTTGTTGAAGCTGATTCAAATAGTTTGTGTAATGATAACCTGTTACATTTCAGGAAAATGGTTTGGGGTGGGGGAAGGGGAGAGGGAGAGGGAGTGAGACAAAAAGAAACAGAACTGCCAGAACCTGGGATTATATACAATTCCTCAGCATGTTATCCACTTCTTTAACATTTTATGCCAGCTACAAGTGCAATTAGCCCATACAGTTTATGGCTATCAGATACATTCAAAAGTTTTGTTCGTTAGTTTCCTAAGCTTATTATATGTGATTAATGGAACAGTTCATTTCTTGTTTTGTTGATTACAAAACAACATTCCTTGCTCAACAGAATAATATATTTCTAGAGATATTTTTTTTAACATCAAGTTGATGCCTGTAGGTTTCTGGTATATTGTGCCCACTTTATCTAGAAATGGACATTTTGCATCTTTATTCTAAAAAGCTCCTTTTTTAAAAAAAATATACATTCCAATACCTTAAAAAAAATGTCTATTGAAGTTGAAACTTCATTTCAAGAAGCACTGCACTTTGTTTAACTCTATTTTTTTTAGTATCCAGAGTTACTGAACCAGACTTTGCTTAATTAATAACTATAGGATGTGAGGCAGTTCCAGTGCTGCTTTTTCTATTAACTTGCAATTTCCTTTAGGAAATGAGTAAACTGAGAGGAATGGTTGCTGCAAATAAATGCAGTACAACTGTAAATTGCCAAAATGCATTTAAATAAACTGAGAAACATGGCTAAATAGAGTCTAAGCTCTTTACCTGCTCTGATTCTTGTTGCTCCAAAATGTAAGTGCTAAAGATAAGCAACACAAACACTAGTTCCAGCCCAACACCACACATTATGATGTTACAGTGGTTACAGGACTTCATAGCATCACACACACACACACACACACACACACACACGGAAATGATCCAAATATGAAGGTTCAGGGAATAAGAGACCAAAGACAAAAATGGTTTAAATTCCAAACTATATTTAAATGTGTGATAACGTTGTAGTGACTTGCTGTATTAAAGGTGCATCTGTGTAAGTTGTTGTTTTGTGTCAGCCAGTTGTTGTGCCAAACTATGTAACACAGGAGCCAAACTATATAATACTTTGTTAGTAACTATGGAAGGTTGGGGACATAATATGCCAACACACACACACACACACACACACACACACACACACACACACACACACACACTTTTCTACTGAAAACTGTATGTGAAACTTATATTTGCTCTTCATAATTCAACAATCTTGGGGCAGGTCACAACAATAAAGTACATTTTAAAAAGTGAAAAGACTTAAAACCAAAAGCCACTCTGTTCTACCCCATTTTATAGGCCAAACTACTAGGTAAAAAAAAGAAGAAAAGTCTAAAAGACTGAAGGAAAAACATTTTTGTGTCAGCCAGATCTCCACTACTGTGGATTTTCAGAGATTCTGGGCCTTTTTAAAAAAGCCTGGGGTCTGTCCATTGCTTCTCTTAATCACAACTTATGAATACAGTGGTACCTCAGGTTACAGACATTTCAGGTTATAGACTCCGCTAACCCAGAAATAGTACCTCGGGTTAAGAACTTTGCTTCAGGATGTAAACAGAAATCGGGCGGTGGCAGCGGGAGGCTCCATTAGCTAAAGTGGTGCTTCAGGTTTAGAACAGTTTCAGGTTAAGAACAGACCTCCGGAACGAATTAAGTTATTAACCCGAGGTACCACTGTAGTATTGAATAGCTCTGTTAATTTACCCAATGTCTGCCTGTCTTTGTTTTCATAAGTGGGAATGAATCATTCTGATTTATTCTCAATGCTATTTATTTTTTTGTCTTTCATATCAAAATATAGTTACTTCAGTAATTCAGATAAAAAGGGAAAATATGCAAGGAAAGTGATAATTAAAGCTGCACTGCATAGAAATAGATATCGGGGTAATTCAAAGGGCAATTCAGAGGCTTCTCATAATTGATGATAAAGGCATCATCAACAGGAAGCAATAAAAATCGGCCAGGACTTGGAAACAGGAAACTTTTCAGCTAAGCTTACTAAATCCACATCCCCAAAATTGCATGGTTCCCAGTTAAGCTTGCTTGTTATATAATAAATGGTCATGATTAAATCAACACTGCCTTAAAAAAGATAATTAGAGTCTTGTAATTTATGGTTGTGTGTATGTGCACCTTAATATCAGGGTTTTATCATTTATCTGAGCAGCCATGTAAAATGTATTTGTATTTTGCTTAATTTTAGCAGTATGTAAGCACCTAATTGTTTATGTACCTGAAATTACTTCTTGTTCTTGATTAATATGTGGCAGTGAGTTCATCTGAGTGTGTCTGGTTATTAAGGTTGCTTTATTAAAGTCACGTTTTAATTTCCTGAGTTAATTAAAGGTTTTTGTTGTTTTACAATCTCCCAGTTTCTGTGATGGTAGACATTGTACCTTTTTATTCATTCAGTTTCTTGTAATTTATCACAGCTGTCAATAGACGTGTTGAACTATTTACTTTGCATTTGGGTTGTAGTGATGTATAAGTGAAACATGCAGTGTTATAGTGACAAATTGCATTTGTAAATGGGATAAAATGCTTATCTTTAGTTCATATTTTAAATAAGTTTTGCAACTTAGACATTTTTAAAAGTCATTCTAAGGCAAGCTGTGTCCCTCCAAATGTTGCTGAACTGCAACTTACATCACCCCTACATCACCCCTAACCATTGGTCATGCTGGCTTGAGCTATCGGAAGTTGGAGTCTGACCAGTGGTGTAGCGTGGGTTGTCAGCACCCGGGGCAAGGCAAGTAATTTGTGCCCCCTAAGCCGTGGATTTGCGCCCCCTAACCCTAACCCCCAGATGTTGCGCCCGGTGCGCCTGCCCCCCCTGCCCCCCCCACGCTACGCCACTGGTCTGACAACTTCTGGATGGCTAGTTTCTTCACTTTGTTCACCCACCATTGATTTCCATATTAATTTGTTGCTATTCATAAAAAGTCTACTTGTTTCCTTATTTATTTCCCTTCCATTTATTTTGTTATTCCCATTCATGTTCATTCTCTTTTTCTTTTAGCAAACTTTAAAAAAAACAGAAAATAGGGACCTGATTATGGTATCAAGATTATGGTATCAAGAACAGAAAGTTAAGAAATTCCTTACTTCGTAAGGGAGGAAAAAGCAAAATAACAAGTTGGTGAAAAGATGAAGTCAATTCATAATGTGCTAGGATATCACAGAGCAATATGAAATAGCTGAGTGATCTCAAGTTCATTGTAGTAGACACAGTAAGCATCTTTTAAAGTTAAAATTAGCCATTTTTCTTTTCTCAGGCTTGGTATCTGATTATTTGGTCAGATGTGAACCCGCTGAATTTCTCACAAGCTTTTTGATTTTAAGATTGCTTTTAAATCTTTAGAAATAATCCCATAAAAGCTGTTCAATGCAAATCGTTTGAAGAAACCTTTGCTAAAGGCAGCTTATAGGATTTTATAATAACAGACAATATATTAGCAGAGTTGAGTAATGTGACAAATAACCTGTCTGAATGAATAAATCAATTTTATACGTTGGCTATCTTTCACAGAAAAAAGGCATACAGAAAAATCTGAAGACACTCCCAAGGAGTTCTGATCCTAGATTGCATGGATTGGTTAGCAAGAGGAAGAGTTGGCTGTTTTATTATAGCAACCTGTTTATGCAAAGCAATCCTATGCTTATTTGTAAGTTGTACTACTTTGATAGGTAGGAGTGTGTACCCACTTTGGATGAAACCTGAATCCCGAACCACAGCAGGCTGCTTCAGAGTGATTCAGGCTTTGATGGAGGTGAAGCAGGGTTTCAAGAAAGTAGCTTAAAGTGCTGCTCCTGAAGTCTCATTTGGAAGACCCAGGCAATGTCAGACTATTTAATAAGATTACAGTCCCCCTCTAAGCTCTCCATATAAGGAAAATAACTGGAGGGCAGATGGACAAGTAGGCGTGTAGTTTTCTGACTTGAGAGCTCTAGCTTACAACTAGAATTTTTCCGTCCCAAGGCTCTTTTTCCTTCCAATCATAGTGCTCTCAGGAGAGATAATAGAAGGAACAGAAAACATCCCAACTGAAACCCCCCTGAAGCTGCCTTTCATTCAACAAGGTCCTTAGCTCCTGAAATTTTATGCACACTATTTTCATAAAAATTTCCCTCAAATATAAATTTCCCTGTTACTTACCTTAACAACTTTCTTTCTCAACCCCTCTGCCCCCTGCAGCCATCTTTCAATTTTTTTTCAGGTTAAACCTAAGGGCATGTCTATGATGTTTATCATTTTCAGATAATGCCCCCCCCAAAGAACGAATAAATAATTTCCCCCAAACTTTAAATACTCACCTTGTGCAAAACCTCCTGTACCTATCTCTGTGAAATTTGGCAAACTTCATTCACTATGCCTGCAAATTTTATCCAATTCTGTCAAAAGAGTAAAAATGTTATAGCCATTTATTAATTTCCTCATGTCAGTTAACGGGGAGACATATGAAGTCTCTGATTTTCTTCAGAACTGATATGAAGAGTGCCATGCCTGAATGTTGCCCAAGTCAATCAACTTGTTTTCTGAACCAGTTTGCAAACTGACCCTTGTCTTCTGTGTATCTTGTCTCTAGCATTTATGCCCATTAGTCACTGTCACCATTATTTGTTTTCCACCCAGATTAAAAAGTGTTACTTTGCATGCAAGTCTAAACAGAGATAATGAACTGGATTTATTTCTTCATATAAAAATATTGGGTGGTATTCAAGTATGGGTAAACCCATTGAAATTAATTAACATGGCTAAGTTGTTCTTTAATTTCAGGGGATTATTTTGAGAAAAGCTAAGTTGAATATCACCCGTTTTATATAACATATGTGCATGTTTTTCTTAAATGTAAGTTGTTTGGAGAGCTTCAGATGACAATTGAATAATAAGATAAATAAATGAATAAATGAAATGTAAAATCAGCTTTGCAGTGATAGATATTGTTTCACAACAGAGCAGTAACTACATGATTAAACTTGATATAGTAACACTGCCTCAAACCTTTCTTGGTCCATACCTATTGTTTCTTCTTCTTTTATCTTAGCTTATATTGACCATCAGAGATATAAACAATAAAGGTTGTGGTATTACGGGAAAGCATATGCTGGGCATATGGCTCAATCAGACAGGGCTGCTCAAGTGATAGCCAAAAAATAAGGGTGAACTTAAAGGATACCTTTTTGGGAGCATTGCTGGATTTAATGTGGCCATCCATTTGGCCTTCTGGTTCTGCATGAAGTTTTTCATGTGGCCTATGTCCTATGACAGGCACAAACATGTTTCCAATGTCTTGTAGGTAACAGGATATCTCAGGTAAAGCATCTTCCCAAATGTCCACATTGGAATCATAGTAAATAAAACCAGGCATTGTGGAAAACATCCTTTTACAAGTTGATAAGCACCATTAACTCTGATTTGGGCTTCCTAATCAGTGCTGCTCTCCTAGTGCTGTTGGACTCCAACTCCAAATGCTCATAAATGAGGGAAGCTGAAGCCTAGCTATATCTGAAGAGCCACAGGTTCCCCATCCCTGACCTAGAAGAAAGATTCCAGATAGTAAATATTGAAATAGCCATTAGCCATCCTTAAATGGGAGAGTATATGAAGGTTAAACAGCAAATTGTTGCTCAGTCTAGACTCTAAGCTTTAATGTATCAAGGGATAACACAGCATCTTATGGGAAGAGATGTTGTGACATTCTTACTGTTAGAGAGGTGTGTGTGTCTGTTATACACCTCAGCAACTATGTTCTTTTAATAGGAGGTTAATAGCTATTCAGATAAGAGGAAGAAAACATATCGCAATGTAATGATAAGGAGTTGGCACAAACAAGGAGAATTGCCAAGGACAATTTTGGGAGGGAAAGGTAACAAAATATGCAAGCCAAAACCTGCTGAAAAGGAATGATTGAGGATAACACCTTAATAAGATAATGGGAGTTTCTAAGTGGAAAACAACTCCAAATATGGTGTGTCCAATTGGAAAGCCAGGTAGAGAGTCCACAAGCTGTTCACGCATAGCTTTAGGTAATAATATTGCATAAATGATACGGGCACAAGGATTGCGTGTATTTACCTGATAGTATAGTGAAGAGTGTATAAGAAGATCCTAAGGGCATGTACTGTTCTCAGACCATGCTTGTGGAAATAGCCTTGTGGCTGATCATTCAGAGGGGCCTTAATGATTAATAAATCTCTATTGAGCCTACCTTGTGTACCTGACTCCTCTTTCCTTAGAGGCTTTTGGCTGTCTACTCCAAGGAAGGAACCCTAGGAATTTTCCTAAGATTACCTATTGACTTCTGGGTAAAGGATCCATATACATTACAGGTTTAGATCTCAGGAAAGTGGTCTTCAAATCAGATAGACAGAGAAAGGCATAGAGAAGACAATTAGATTTAATTAACAGGGAGTGTCTACAACCTGTCTGTTGTGTCTTGGTAGAAAGCAGAAAGAGATGTCTTTCCATCAGGAACAAGAAGTGGGCCGTTGCAGTCTTCGTCTAAATATAATATTTCACAGCTGTGAATCTTCTATTACTTAGATAAATGAGAAATACAGGTATTTTTATAGTAATTTCAGCTGGGTTACAATTGTGTTGTGTTTTTTTAGCAGAAGTCAGGAAACAAAAACAGACTTGTACTGTTCAATCTATGAGCAGGATGTGCTGAATAGACAGACATCTGTCAAGATTGTAGCAGGCATTTTATTTGTTCCTCTTTTAGCTTGGTTTAGAATGTTCTTTGTTTTCCTTTCATAGCTGTCTTTCTGACTTTGTTGACTAAGACTGCATTCTTTGCACCTTACTCCTTAATTATGGTATGATGTGGGACTAATTAGGTGCAATACGGTGCTAGCCAGGAATTGGCGTAGCAATTACATCATTATAATCAGTGTAGAGCATCCATTTAAGCTTTTAATATCTTTACATACAGTGATACCTGCCAAGTTTACACAGGTCTTCTTTCTTCATGGACACAAAGCATATTCCACAAATATGAGATACTTGCATACTCTCACCCTTCTTTCACAAAGGGCAGCTGGACTTTAGTATCCTGTAACATTTTAATAGCTGATGTCACTACTGGCAAAGGGAACCTACTATTGAGAAATAGTCCTTGTTTTGAAACTGGGTACATCTGAAGGGAGTAGCTGCATACAAAAATGCCTATATAGGCAGATGTATAACAAGACTGAGTGGGGTGGAGGGGTTTTACTAGCTTGTATGAAGGCTTACCAAAGTTGGTATTCTTATCAACATTGCGACCCTATAATATATATCTTGTATTTGTTGCAAGTTGCTAACAGTCACCATTAATTTATTTATATTAGCACAATAAGTAAGCCATTTCAACCCCCCAGAAAAGAAATTTAAAAGTATGAATGGTTGTACTAATCATAGTCAAGGCAAGTCATCCTCAAGGACTCCATTCTGGAGTTAGAGCAACTCTTAATTTTTGAAAATAAAAGCAGTCACAGAGATCACGTGGGAGGGGGGCGTGCAGATCAGGCGTGGGGATGAGGGAAGGAGCAGCTGCAGAGATAGGATGGGGGGAGGAGGAAGTGGATTCACCTGCACTGCATGGTTTGGATTGGAGGGGATGGGGTGCATCATGCTTCCATCAGTGGGGCAGCCGGTGGTGGCAGCCGCCAGTAAAGATGCACAACTACTGTGGCTGCTGCAGCTTTCCTGCTGACTGAGAAAATCGGCTCCGCCTTAGTGCCAGAGGAAGGTAGTGCCACGGTGCCTTGAAGTGAGGGCAATCAGCTGTCCTGTTCTATGTCAGCATGAGAGGAAAGCAGCACCTTGCAGCTGGCTGTGCTGTTTTTCCTCAGCGCGAGCACAGCTCAGATCAGCAGCGTTATCGGCTGAGATAATCATGTGGTATCAGCAGTGTCTTGAAATTGGCCGCCCTGCTCACCCTTGCACGAGGAGTGATATATCGCTGGGTATTGCCAGGTCAAAATCGTTATTGTGGTGTGGTTTCGAAACCGATTTTGACCAATATATTGAAAAACCGCACAGCGCTAAAACAGGCCGTAAAAATTGTGATACAGTATTGCCTTGCAAAAATGACAGAAGTTTAGTTGGGGGGAGGCAAGGGATGGGGCTGCAGGCCCCTTGGGTGTGTTCTGCAGACCCCTAATTGGGAACCACGGGTAAGAGTTCCCTTCAGTAGTGCTGCTTCACTTTCAGGATTTGGCTGAGAGAGCTGCTGGGTACAAGACTGGTAGAGAGATTTAAGTCAGGGGTAAGGTAGAGAGTGGAAGAACTTGGCCAAAGTTTAAAAAGGGAGAGGAGAATGAGATTTCTTAGAGAGCGGACCCCATTTTCTGGCCATACATCTGGAGTAGTGGTACAAGTCTCTTACATACATTCTACAATTTTAGATCATCCATGGAATGCTGGCAGTACTTATAGAAAGCCATGGACTGTACTTGTATTGTTCCACTGTTCTTGAAGAAATACAACATACAACAAGGCTCTTTTATCTAATAAAAAGGGCATTCTTTTATTTGAGACTCCTTTGACCAAGTTCTAAAATGACTGCCTACAACAAACCATAATAAAATTAAGGTATGTTTCCCTTGAAAAAGGAACATTTCTAGCATATTTTATTACTTTCCATTATTGAAATGCATTACTATCATCACTTATAATAGTTATGGAATGCATCACAGTCTGTGTTAAGTGCTTAGAATCAGGAAGTGCCAAAATGTTTTAGAACCATGATGTTCTTCCTTAACAAAAATGCCTTTGAATTAATTAAAAAGGATATTAATTCCTATTTTGACTGTGGGATTCTTTCATTCTCAGAGTAATTTCTGCATTGCAGTGAAAGTGGTATATCCCCAGAAGTACAGTACAACAACATATTGCCATTAGTAAGCCACTGGTGAAACCATATTATGCAACCATTCTGTTTACAGCTGCTTAATTAGAGAACTAGCTGAATCTTATTTTTAAAGGGAAAAAGATAGGTGCAAATTGGCTATCACCTATAGTATCTACAGGAGTATTCATTAATAAGATGAATTGCAAAACAATTTCGTAATGTGATATATAACTATGAACATCTCATGCTTGTTCAGCACTTCATTGGACGAGGTACAGCAGATTAAGGAACCCTCAAAGGATTGAATTTGTAAAAAAGAATGTAAACACTATTCTTATACCAAAGGCCATTTCTTATCTTGTCCTTATCTTTATTTGTTTAAAAGCTTTTCTGATTTGCTAGGAAATTAAGGCAGGTAGCAAAGGTAAAAGTAAAATACAGATTTAAAAAAATCACCCCCTTTAAAAGCCAACTCAGCTGGTGAGAATGTAAGCAAAGCAGTCACTGAGAAACAAGAGGGGGTATCAGCATGCTCTACAGAACCCCAAGGTTTGCAGGATATTTAGGTGAGGAAATCTAATGGGGCACTTTACCCCACACCTTGTCACTAAAAAGGCGCAAAATATGGACTGTGTTCAATGGCCCAAAAATGCTGAACGTCTGTGGAACAGTAAGGAATGGAACAACAACAGGGAAGGCTAATTGAATATATCTGGGAAAGGGGCATACCTGGTTTGCTGGAACACACACTATATGTAGGCATTGTGTGTGACATCGCATGTACATGTTGCGGTGGTGGGCACCCACAATCCTGAGGGCGAGATGGCACCCCTGTTCCGCACTACAACATTTTTACCACAATAAAAATAAGCTCAAGAAATAACTAAAATAGTGGCAGAATTTCAGCTAGACACTCAGTTGAAAGAGTTAAAAAGGGTCAAATGATAGCATCAAGTTTCAGGTTAGTTCTGAGAACACCCAACCAAAATGTCTTCTGGAACAAGAAAGTATTCAGATTGCAACAAGACCAAAGAGGCCTCCTGGATGTGTGAATTCAGGATACAATGCTATAGCCAAGCAGATTTTGTCCTGTATGTTCCATCAAACAATGAGGGAACACAGATCTAGGCTTTATCCAAAGTCCAGAGATAGAGACAGAGAGAGAATGAGAAGGTAGGTTGCTACTGAAGTAAGGTGGAACTCCTATGAAAGAATAACTTTGCCTGCCATGATCCTGCTATTTATCCTCTACTTGTAATGAACAATGGTTAGGTAAGTGGTTGGGTTGTTTGGAGGATGGGGGAAGATATAATTGGGTAATTGTCCAAGCTTAGATTGTGTCAGAAAGCAGAATATTTGTAGTTATTACACTGATTTATTTGATAACCCTGATACCAACCATCTTCTTGGTCTAATGGCAGCCATCTTAGCTTGAGCATAGGACTCAGCTGATTTACATAACAACAGCATACAATGTGCAGCACAGGTCTCAAAAAGTGAAGTGAAAAGAGAATAGGGATCAGATAGGAAATAAAGCCACATTATTTAACAAATTAGTACAATATTTCCTGTTGCCACATTTGTCAGTGTGGCAGGCATAAAACCATAGGGAGAGACTGAAATGCAGGTCATTTTGTATGGGCATGGTTTCTCTGAAGTTCCTATGTGACCATCCCTACCTGTCCAAAGCTGGTGCTGAGAGGGCCTTTCTCCTGCCCAATCCAATGCAGAGAGCTTTTTAAGTACCCCACCTTGCTTACTGGACTCTCGGTAGGTCATGCAAGAGCTTCCATGAGATCTCAGAAAGCACTTCGGGAGGTGCAATCTGCAATCTTCATAAAGCAGTGATTGTGTATGTAAAGTCAGCATAAGATGAGCTCTACCCGTACGTAATATGATAGGATGAAGTTGCATGGTTCTCTTCAAGGAGGTACCATTGTGCAGTTAGGCTTCAGAGATAATGGGAATTTTACTATAACATTGGCAACCTTTTGCTCCTCTGTATGAGAGAAATGTCTCATTGATTTCCTTTCTCTCAACTACGGTTGAATAGTAATAGCTTTTCTATAATACCCAAATGTATTTTTCTTATAATCCACTATGGATAAAGAGTAAGGTCTCTCAATACTAATGATACTCTTAGGAACAAAATGTTATAAAGGATAAGACATCAACTTTGGGTCTGCCTGTGGATGGTTGAAGAGCAGGAGAAATGAAATCTCATTTATGCCTCCATCACTTTTGCACATGTTTTTCCAACATTCAGTTGCCTGCAAAGAGTATAGTATTTATAGCACAGAGTAATTTGTTACACTGCTGAATTTTTCTCTTGCCAAAACATATTGCCAAGTTTGCATTTTATAGTCCTTTACTGATTTTTTTTAAGGAGAGTGATTCACTTTGTTCTCCATTTTTTAATAGGTATATGTGTGTATTTGTTGATCTTAGTACTTGCGAGGCATGCACCTCAGCATCAGGTACATTTGATTGCAATCATACATTCAGACTCCTCTCTCCTTTGCCCATTCCCATTATTCATGTAGTCTCCCTTTTCCACTCTTTCTTTCCACAACCAATGTCCTCCCTAAATCCCTAGCTCTCCCTTCCGGCAGTCTCCTCTTCCCTATTTCTTAGGACCAGATCTCCTAATGCACTGGGAACAAATTACGGTAATATCTGCAACTATGGCCTCAAAGTAAAGTGATTTAAAAAGCTGCTGTTCTTGATCAACAGCTTTGGGATCAAGATCTGTGTTGCCTGCTGAACGATCATATTCATTTTCTTTGTCATAAATTGGATAGCTGGAAATTCCATCTATTTGTGCTAGAGTATGACTTTTATAACCTTGCTGGAGTGAGACCTGTGTAAGCAATTAGAAGTCATATTTCTATGGTTAGTATCTGCAGTGGAGTTTGTAGAGGGAAATGTCCAGACTACCTTTATCACTGGTTCTGTGTTGTTGTTTTCCCTAATGTTTCAGTGAATTTTGGAAATAGAACATAATGTACTTATTTGATATAATTGTATGAACCCTGAGGATAAATATGCCTTTGACAAGAGTGAGTTAGCTGTGGCAAAAGGGAAATTGGCCAGAGAAAGGGAAATTAGCTCAATTCTCCCTTCACTTTGGTGGCAGAATTTTAAGAAGCCGAGGGAGAGAGGCCTCTCAGTAGATCACTGTTTCTGAATAGATAATAATGCTAACCTACCACATAGGGGGGTTGGAGTTTAATTAATTAAAGTTGTAAATCACTGAGAGAGTCTCAGCTGGTAAACATTGCAGTAAAGAAATGCAAAAACATCGACAATGTTCAAGTTCATTCTTGAGAGTAAGCTGAAAATAAAATGTTCTAGTGTACTAGGAATGGCTTTAAAGGCAAGAACATTTAGTGAGAAAGCAAAGTGAAAATAAATAAATCTGATAGCCAATAGAGATCCCTTATCCAGTTTATGAACAAATGTGCAATTGCAATATTTTCTGAAGAATATTCCCCCTGAACCATAGATTTTCCTCCAGTCAAAGCATTTGTGTAATAATTTCATTAATGCTTAAATTATTCATTGAGTATTTTTTTCTTTCAGTAAAATAATTTAGCCCACAAAAATGGTATTGAATAGTTAACAATTACTGTAAAGCTAATAATTTTGGGCAGGAATTCCAATTGTAAAGAGCCCTGAAAGGTGGACACTGGGGGGGGGGGGCTGCAGTTGTCTAGCTATCTTGCAGCTCCCCCAAACTGCTTAACAGACAGTAACAATGAGAAATCAATAGTCTTTTGTTTATCCTTGCTTGGAAATTTGAAAACACAGCACAGTATGGTAGGATTCCAAGCCCAGGTTTGGCGAACTCTTGGAAGGATCCTGAACTTCCAAAAAGAGCTTTAAATTTCTTCGATGAAGCATTCCAACAGCTCTCCAGTGTAGTGTCATCATTGTTCCCATGTTATAGTGGGAGCAAAAGCCAGGTAAACCAGCAGAAGAAAAATAGAATTGCACAGTTAATATTTCTTGCATTGCAGGTATTAGGACCACTTATTTTCCTGTTCACTCTTTTCCTATGAAGTTTGATTCTTTTGGCGGCGGTGGCGGGGGGTGGGGAACAGACCTCTTAGAGTTGCCACAAACCATAGAACGTAGCTGTGAGGATTTGAGTTTGCCCATGTTAATTGCATCAAATCAACTCACTTGATTGCTTACGTACAAAGCAATCATGTTTACTCTAGTTGGTGTTCACCAGATAAATACAGTGTTAATAATGTGATTAAGAATTAATTTTTACATTAGTGTAAATTATCATTATCTGCAAAGGGGTACCGGTAATTTATTCAGGCTGCTCAGGGACTCACTTTTATTTATAGACAAATTGTGATAAGAATAGCTTTCTGATGTTTTCGTCTGGCGACACGGAAGTGATTAATGCGTAGTTGTTTGCATTCTAAGTACTTTGTGGATCAGATCTGTATTTGTGCACTGTGTCAAATTTTATTCTGCTCATGTCAAAATACTTATTACTGCTGACAGGTGTAACATACCCACATTAATTCCTTTATCCAATTTTCTAATTGCTTTTTTGGCAAGAGATGGCAGCCATTTAGTCTTTCGTGATCTATTTGTCTTTATGGCATAATAATGCACTTTTAAAAATTAGATGCACCTAGCTTTCAAATGACTGCCCAGAAAATAGATGACCAAGTACTTAAATAAAATGGGTGTTCTTTTTCTTGGAATATAAATGAGTAGAGAACATTTCACACATTTAGCTCATTTCACTTTGTGATGATAGTGAATATTTTTAAAGGATTTTATTAATCCTTTTTCATCTTTACCGGAATCTAGTTGCATACTGCTGCAAAAAAAGGAGCAGAAATTCATTTGTCTAAATGAAACCTAGCCTTACCCAAAAGAACTGATCGCTATCACTGATTTTTTTGAGCAGAGCTATGCAAGCACAACCTAAGTTTCTACATTGCTAGGAACAGTACACCATCCATCTCAGCATATGCTTCCTTTTCCTCCTAGAGAGGCATGCATGTTGCCCCTAGCTGGATCAGGACAATTTTTTTGAACTCAATAAAAATGATCTTATATTATTAAAGTCCACATTCTAGTAATACTTAGGACCAATGAAAAGTCAAGAAAAATGTGACAAGCTTTTGAGTTTTCCCGCACTCATCATCAGGTGTGTGGGGTGAATTGTGGGGGGACACAAACAAACAAAAGTAGAAAAAAAAATGGTTTGATGTTGTAGCCAGAAGGTTTTGCTCGTGGACTAAGTTCCAAGAAGGTGATTGCAAGCAGAGCAAGTCTCTGCCAGGCGTTACCATGCAGAAAACATGTATCACTTTCCCCCGCCTAGGAATCTGACTGGTTGCAAACCCCAGGGCAAAAGTGGGGAAACTGTGATCCTCCAGATGTTTCTGGGCTAAAACTCATTCCAGCCCCAGCTGGCATGGCCAGTGGTTAGGGACTGTTGTTATTTTGATTTAAATACAGCATATAAATATTTGGCAAACTGCAGATACCCCTAATACACAAAAATTAAATAAGATTAAATACAATATTAAAACCAACAACGAAAACTCAAATCAAATACAAATTAGGATAACTGTTGGGTTCATAAATTGTTTGCTGTGGCTTATATAAGTTTTAAAGGATGGAAAATGTTTTCATCTTCATAATGCCACAGACACCATGATTTAAGAAATAATTGACAGTGCAAGAAAATTAGATATATGCTTAACTGTCACTTACTGAAATCAGTGGCACTCAGGTATGCTTAACCTTTACTGGACTGTATCTTATGTATCTATCTCCCCCCACCCCCAACTTTTTATAAGCTTTATTCATTCAGGCCAACAAAGGAAAACAGGGAGGACACCCACCCACACCCAGTTTATTTTTAAGAAGACATCTGTTTCCTCCATATATTATCCACTCCAAATGGTTTATTAACTGTCTCACTGTCTTCGGCTCCCCCCCCCCTTTTCTTTTTTGGCACACCATTAACAGTTACTTCTTCTTACTATCCAAAATGTGACAATTCCAGCAAATAAATCACAGTTCTTAAGTGCTTTGGGTAAACAAGCATGTGCCTTATCTCTCCCCCCAAAAGCTGTGGAAAGTGTATGATAAACTGTACATTTCAAAGAATGTGTCTTGTCCCACTGAAATAGCTTTGATTTATGGTTATGTATTTATCTTTAAACAACTGACAAACCTAAGGGTATCTGAATTATTATCATTTGCTCTATGCTGCCTGGGTCTCTTCCTACAAACCTGAAATGATATACACTAAGATTGCACTTCTCCTTTCCCAGCCTTAACGTGCTATAAAACATTTTCTCAGGCAAAACCAGAAAATGCTAGATGTACTTGATTCTGATGAAGTTCAGTTGAAAATTGTTAATGGTAATACCATTTGATTCAGGATATGTTATCTGAATTTTATTGACACAAAATTAAAATAGCAAAAGTCTCTTAAGATTCTGTAAGTTTTAGCAGTTGAAAATATTTTATTGATGTGAATTTCAAAAATCAAGAGCTGTCTCTCACATATCTATATAGCCATTTTTAAATGACCCCTGACAGTTAAGTCCAGTCGCGAACAACTCTGGGGTTGCAGCGCTCATCTTGCTTTACAGGCCGAGGGAGCCGGCGTTTGTCTGCTCTGCAGGCAGTTTTTCCAGGTCATGTGGCCAGCATGACTAAGCTGCTTCTGGCGCAACGGAACACTGACACAACAGCATCACACCAATCCACTTTTGTCTTACGGGCGGGGGATATGCCAAAAATGGAAACCAGTGGCTCCTGATCCATAATCATAAGGGCCAAACTATCCTGCCATATGAGAGCTATAATCAGATCTCATAAAGTCTTTTAATTTTGGTATTTTACAAAACAGGGACTTGTAAGTTTCCTCCGCAGCCAGTAAGCAGGTGGTAGTGGGTAAATTGTATCCGGGAATCAACAGAGACTAAATGGATTAAGGCAACATCTCAACCACGCAGCGCTGATTTAAATAATACCCCTCCCCAAAGCTGCTCCAAGCTGAGGTAGAGGAAATATTAGGATAGCTGAATGGTAAAATTTGATTCCTAAACAAGGCGTGACTGATTCATACAAATGTCTGCAGTGCCCAAATTTATTTTCATGTTGTGAGGGTTCTGTACGACTAGGTATGTAATCAGCTATACCACTGGCTATAGAATCTTTAAATCAGCTGGCCAGGTAGGTTGGCCGGGCTGGAAGTTCCAATGCATGCAGTTTTAGCAACGGTATGATTTCTGATGGCCAGTATATATGTTTGCCACAATTTCTCGTTTGCTGCTCCTTTTTCTGCTCCTTAACTTTATCACAAGAAATTCTAGCACAAATTGCTATAAACACCTTTAAGTTCTGACCTCTACATTAAAATAAATTCTGGGGAGTTTACTCACAAGCAGACTTGTGCAGGGAAATGTTGATAAGTATAATATATCTCATCTCAGTTTTTCTGCATGTTTGCTCACTAAATGTATCCCGGTTCTAGAGTAATAAAGGTTACTTTCTGTTAATTAAATAGAAATGGTTAATTGTTTATGCAGTGGAAAATAATACTATTTTCTTCTCTTACTGCAGAATTGCATGTCAGCATATTTAACATTGCTAAACTGTCACTTGTTTTTATATCCTTAAATCAGTTGACATTTACATGTAGTTTTGTATTTTGCATGTAAATGGAAAAGTTTAATGGCTTTGAACTGCAAATCAAAACCCATTGACAGAGCTTCCCCTCGGATATTTTTCTTTTTTGTCTTAAGAACATGACAGCATTGCTTTCTAAATATTTACACATAAGAGGGTAAAATGACTGTTTTTGACCGCAAAGGTTTTAGAAATATCTTCAATACATAATTAAACATGTAAGCTCTGAAATGAGAAATTCATATGATTTATCAAATGCAAAATATGGAAACATGACTAATTATAAATCATTTTCAAGTGCTAAGAATTTTGTGGATTTGCATTCTGTACTGTGTATTTGCTACTTCTTGATTCTTAGACACTCAAGAAATTTTGTGTTGCTGTGACTTATATTGATGTGCTCATATATGAATGCCAGGGAGTCCTCTTAAAAAGAAAATAGTTATGTATCTGTATTCATTCCAAGTGAAAGATCCATGAGATGCCCCATAAAGTCCAAGAAAGGGAATAGATCTGTGTGCACAAGGAAATGTGCATATATATTTACTTCAATAAAATGAATAGGGATAAGTCTTTTGTGGAGGAGAACTCTTTGTGTCCCTCGCCTCTGATGCGAACAGAACTGGATTTCACCCCAAATAATGGTCACACAAGTGTAGCCAGAACTGAAATTCCACATGCAGATATTATTTTAAGATAAAAAAGCACTAAACTATTCCAAGGTGAGTTCTGTCTGCCAGAGTAGCAACTGCAGTTCAGAGTGGAAGGCACACTTGGACATGTTCAGTTCAGAATTGAAGTCTCTTCAATTAAAATTAAATAAAATTGCAGAATAGCTTGGTTAATTCTGGGCCCAGTTTGGACCTAATCATACTTTTGATGACATTAGAAATGGAATAGAATTGGAATCCCTTTACCCAACCTCCTGTGATCTCTGGCCAGGGAAGAACTGGTCTGACTAACAGTGACTTTCCTGCCCCCATCTGCTTTCAAATCTCCTTAAAAACCCCTTTTTGAAGTTTGGGGAATGCTTCTGAATGGGGTAGACAGTTGTACAGGTTGCTGAGGGAAAACAGGGATAAAGCAGCACAAACCCACACACAGTGACCCAAGCACATATTACACCTCTAGAGTGGACACAGCTATAGATAGACCAATGGTCTGGCTGAGAATAAGACAGCTTCTTAATTATTAGATCTTATTCTTCCCTATGTTCTGCATTGCCTCTTTTAGCTTTGCTTCAAAGACAGGTTGCTACCTGTCCCCTGTTGCAAAGCTTTGCTTTCCCTCTCTGTGTTGAACCAAAGGCAAGACTGTTCCAGAAGGCCTGCAAACACTATATTGGTAGTCAAGATAACCTTGGGACTAGTTGGCAGTTGTTGCAAGGATGAGCTCATGGATGCTTATAAATGCCCTTGCTTTGATATATGCTAACTGCCTTGCTTTGATGCTGTGTTTACTTGTGGGCCCTGGGATGGTGGCCTCTTGGCCTAGAAAGGGAGTCTTGGAATTGATAGTTGCCACCTATGCCCTCATAGGTCAGGTGGGTTGATGAGAGATTCTGGCCCTATGGACGTATGCTGTCTTTTGTATAAGTTATGCTTAACATATTAGTGTTTTGCGGACAAGTCATCATGGCCTCTCACTGCCGCAATGTCTGAACCATATCTGCAATGGCAGTGGACCTTCAGAGGCTGTGTTGCAAGTTTACATCTCCCTGTAAGAAAGCACTAGAACTGGCCATTCTGGTGTTTATTTGGTATCCCTGCATCAAACCATTCGCACAGGCCATCTGGGTTCAGAACACCCTCCCTTTCTGTGTTCTTTGACAATGCAGCAGCATGTTTCTGGTTACCTACTGGAGGATAATATATATTGTATACCACATTAAAGGTAAAGGGACCCCTGACCATTAGGTCCAGTCATAGCCAACTCTGGGGTTGCGGCGCTCATCTCACTTTATTGGCCAAGGGAGCCGGCATACAGCTTCCGGGTCATGTGGCCAGCATTACTAAGCCGCTTCTGGCGAACCAGAGCAGCGCACAGAAACGCCGTTTACCTTCCCGCTGGAGCGGTACCTATCAAATCAAATATCTTTAATACGGTCAATGACCAGAAAGGAGCGGTACCTATTTATCTACTTGCACTTTGATGTGCTTTCGAACTGCTAGGTTGGTAGGAGCAGGGACTGAACAATGGGAGCTCACCCCATCGCGGGGATTTGAACCGCTGACCTTCTGATCGGCAAGTCCTAGGTTCTGTGGTTTAACCCACAGCGCCACCCGCGTCCCATATGCCACATTAGATCAGTCCAATTTGTTATCATTTTGATTTTAACAGAAATATGTTCTTCATGTATATTTGATTTAATTTAAAATGCGAGGGGAGAAATCTTCACCTTTTATCTTTAGCAATATATTTCCTTTTTCCTTCTCTCTCTCTGTGTGTGGTGGGAGTGGGGGAACTACTGCAAGCACAGCTGTTTTTGAAAACGTAACACAGTATTTTTGAAAATGTAACACAGTATTCTTCCCACTGTGCTTTCTGTATTAGTTGTTGAGTGATACTAATCCTATGAGAAACTGTAGTGCTAAAACATATTGCTGATCTGAATGTTTCAGTAATTAACAGATGTTACTAAATTTGCTGAAATGAAAAACATTATCTTTTAGGTCATTTCTTTCTTTCTTTTGCCACTTTAATTGAATAATGCAAGTTATTCATGAAAACTTGTATTTAAGTCAATGAAATGAAAGGTTCATTTAAAACAACAATCAATGAGGATTATTCACAGGGAAACACTGAGGCTCCTATTTTATTGTGGATAGTTGTAAATGTTTTGTGTGAAGAATCCAATATGCAGCAGTATAAAATAACCTAGATCACGTAATACAATTTCTTCTCCATTTTCAGGGTTCTCCAAAGCCAATTGCCATTGAGCCTTGCTCAGGAAACAAAGCAGCAGTACTTACGGTGTTTTTATGCCTGCCAAGAGGTTCATCAGGAGTCCCACCACCTGGTCAGTCAGGTAAGAATTCTCCTAAATAGCAGCTATGGCTCTGATTCATTTGTTGTTATCCTAAGTGTATACTGATTGGATATTTACATTAAAAAAAGAATTATAGAAGAATCAGCCTCCATTATAGTTGTCCAACCGTACAAGTTGCTTTTCAGAATAAGGACCAGTTGCAATTTGTCAACTTGTTATAACTTACCTTCTCCCATATATACCTGCCCATTCATTCATTGAGCTCCTCATTGGAGGCCCTTCACCAGGTCCCCCTACCTAGTGAATTGGGTTGTTACTAGGGAGAGGGCTTTTTTGGTGGTGGCGCCATGCTCATGGGAATGCTTTCCCCAAAGAGGTTAGCCTGGCACCCACGCTGTGGTCTTTTATAGACAAATTAAAACCTTTATTTTCTTCTCCAAGGCCTTTTAATGGGTATAGTTATCTGGTGCTTTTAGATAGCTGTACCATGTTATTCTGCTTCTGGTTGTTGTTGTTTTTTCTGATATAAAATTGTTCCTAGATGCTATGCATTTGTTGGGTTTTAGATGTGTTGGGTCCCCCCTATGTTTACATTATTTATAAATAGTTTTGCTGTTTTTATGGCTTGAATTTAGTTTGTTGTACTTTTAATGGGTTTGTGAACTATCCAGAGAGATATGATTTGTTGGCAGTATATACATTTAATAAATAAACAAAATGACATGGTATATTATTCAATCACTTCTGATTTCTTTTGAAGTCTAGTTCTTTCTTTCTTTCTTTCTTTCTTTCTTTCTTTCTTTCTTTCTTTCTTTCTTTCTTTCCTTTTTGCCTTGCCTAGTGAGCTAATAAGCATTTTTTGCTCCGCCACTGAAAAGGCTGGCTTCCTTTGAGTTGTTGCTTTGTGCCAGGAAAATTAGAACAAAGCTGACAAGGCATGGTTTGTTGCGCTTCCTTTATGTTTACCGTTCAAACTGTTAACCCCTTTCCAGCTTCTTCACACTTCTCAGAAGACCAGTCAAATAAAGACTAGTACCACACCTGTGTATACATATGTACATTTTTATAAGGAACTATTCATTATAAAGACGCCACATTTGAAACTGTTTGCAAAGTACTGTGCCCAGATGATCCTGTCTAGTTTGTTTTTGCCTGCCTTTCCACCTAATATGGGAACTCAAGACTGCCTCCAGTAAAATATAAAAAAGGGATTCTTTTAGGTTTGCCAGGATGGGCTTAGAAAAAGGATGGGCATTAGGATTAAAACATAGCAGTATGTGTTTTAAACCAGCACACCAACTGTAATTGTTAGAGTCTCTCTGAGATGGAAGTCTGCTACAGTGAACGTTCTACTCAAAGTGGGACGTGGGGAAATAACCCCATTTTGCTTCTAAACCATTTCTCTAAATGATGTTACATAGCATCATCCTGAAGGGACTTCAGGATGGCCACCCAAAGAAGTGCTGGCATTGACTATTCAGCAAAGGCTTACCTCCTCCCTATTGCTAAAATCTCCCCTCTCTGATTTGCAACCCACATAGGTTGGCTTGGCATTAGCGATTTAGTTGAAAAGATTTAGTACATCATATTTACTCTAGCAGAAGGAAAGGTCCATAGAAAAATTATTAGGCAACAACTTTGCATGTAGATGGTCCTGGGTTCAATCCTCAGTGCCTCTAGGCAAGTCTGGGAATGTCTGTTATTTGAAACCCTGAAGAGCTGCTGTCAGCCAGTGTAGACAATACTGAACTACATGGACAAAGGCAACTTCCTATGTTCCTTGTTGACTACTATGTTTCTTGGAGAGTTTCCTGAGGGTGTTTGCTCTGCTTCATCACCGAATGTACAGCTGTTATTTCTTCCCTATTTTGCCCTCAACTTTTGCTCTTCCTCTCCCCAGTGCCTAAAATGTTTGTGTCAGGTAAGAAGGCAAGGGAAGCAAACTTAAATTTGCTGTTGGCAGCTGAAGCCTTGCCCTTCAGAGGGTCAGATTTGTTCGAGAGCTGCCACTTCCCAGCCCCTATATTATTGACTAGTATGCCACAGTGGGGCTAATTATAGTGGATAATTATATGTGATGGAAATGCAGTTTGGAACATTTCAATAAACAGCCTGGGGAATACTATGTAGCCACACAATATAAATATAGATGCTCTGGAAATTCTGCAATTCAAATAGCCACAAAGGAAACTCTGAAACTGGAATAAATATTCCCAATTTAATATAGGACATAGACTAGAGATTGTTGCTGTTATTTCATCATCTGCTTCTTCTCATGAGAAGTACACCATTAAAACCAAAGTGAAAGCACAGTACAAAGTACAGCAAACTCTGGGTACCAAGTAGTTATGTCCTGCCTTCTAACCCCTAAGATCTCAAACTAAGACTTTTCTATTTATATGGATAGAAAATGGAGTGTTGGTTCATCTCCCTCAAAGTGGGGGGGGATCAAATCCTCATCCATTACTATTTACCCATTAATGGAGGTGTGTCTATGCCTATAGTCCTGATATACCCAGTACTGAATTATATGTATTTATATTTGTAATATCAACTAATGGAGTCATCTGAGGTGAAGATGCCTATGCCCCAAAGGCCCCAATTATACCCACTGAAAGCTCTGCATGGAACAGGGATAGTATGGAGATGGCCTAGGATCTGGTGGGTCCAAGGGCCCTTCGTTCATGGAAGAAGCCCCAGAATCAGCCTTCCTTTGCCAGTCTCAATATGATGTAACTAATTTCCCTCCATTGGAGCCAATAAGGAAATACTAAAAAAAAGCAAAGATCCATGTGGGAAAAATTCAGAACATCTGCCCTCCCTTTCCCTACCTGGCCAGCACAAGCCAGTAGGACTTTTCAGTGCACATTGACACCCCACACGCACTTCATGCACACCCCTATTGTCACTTCAGGTTGTCCTGCAAGGTAGTGTCCTCTGTATGGGCCAAGTTTTAAAAATCTGTAAATTTCCTCAGTTTATTTTATTTAACAGCAGTATAAGAAAATAAAGAAATCAAGGGTAATGATACCTTAGGAAATATTGAGGCTTGAGAGGAATATATGTCTGGATAGGAAACCTAGTGCAGAACAATAGTTTTAAACATTATACATATGGAATTTATGGGAAGCTGGAGAGTACTTTTGCATCAGTATTTCCAGATTTGTCATAAAATATGTATACCGGTTGGGACACGGGTGGCGCTGTGGTCTAAACCACTGAGCCTAGGGCTTACCGATCGGAAGGTCGGTGGTTCGAATCCCTGCGATGGGGTGAGCTCCCATTGCTTGGTCCCAGCTCCTGCCTACCTAGCAGTTCGAAAGCACGTCAAAGTGCAAGTAGATAAATAGGAACCGCTCCAGCGGGAAGGTAAACGGCATTTCCGTGCACTACTCTGGTTTCGCCAGAAACAGCTTAGTCATGCTGGCCACATGACCCAGGAAAGCTGTCTCTGGATAAACGCTGGCTCCCTCGGCCAGTAAAGCGAGATGAGCGCAGCAACCCCAGAGTCGTTTGCAACTGGACTTAACTGTCAGGGGTCCTTTACCTTTTTTATGTATACTGGTAATGTCTATTGAGGAATAAGACAGATTTGAAGTATTAATCTGTAGTAGTAATTCAAAAGGTCTTGTATAAAATGATGATAAAATTAGAAATAAGACCTACTTTCTGCTAAGGGGATTGGGAAAGGAACTTAGGTACTATTATGTTGATTGAGACTTGGACCTTGTGATGGTACCTTGGATAAAAATTAACTTTGTGTACAAAGTTTTAAAAAAATAAAATCAATTACTCCATCTAGGGAACGTGTGTACACAGCCAAAGAAAGCCTGTGAAATGTAGGAGGGGGAGAAAGGAAGGAGGAGAAATATGTGCTTTGCCAGCCCTCTGATGAATCCTTCCCCAAGTGCTGAGCATAGGACTGGCAGCGCCCTTTGCGCTGCAGTTCCCAAGCACCCACTTGACAGCTGGCTGGCGAGAGTTTGGAAACCCTACACAAGGCATTAGGACAGGGTCAGAGAAGGTAGGTAGATGGACAGTATTTTTTTGTTAGAAAAAGAGTAATATTCCTAATGCTTTGAGATGACAAGATACACAATAATGTGTACCCACTTAAATTGTTACAACTTTTTTCTCAATACCTGTTTTTATGGCTTGGGTTTGAAAGTTTAAATGCAAATGTATTGTTTCCCTCTTTAAACAATACAATAAAAAGAGAAAAATCAATTTCTAATTAGATCTGAAATTTCTTAAGTGAATTCACTAACATATATTGCGTTCAGGCCTTAACTAAAAGTAGCAATGAGTTATCTGTTCCTTAGTGCTAATAGCTAGGGCTTAATTGCAAATAGCAGGACAAGTCAATAGATTTCCCATATGCAAGCTGAAAATATAGAAACTAACCTACAGTGCTTTACTGTAAATAGTAAACCATCTCAAGCCTGCCTCTCTATAGCACCATTCGTGCTGATCTTTGCTGAATCAGTCAGAAGGTCTGCCATTTGTTCTCTCACAGGACTGGCACAAGCCTAGAGGATGTGGCTGGTTTCTTTTCTCTTATCTTGCAAACAGCACCTCAAAATGTGTTGTCTTCTTCTTCTACTACTCAATCTGATATTGTTGGATCTTCTACAATATTGCTATGGGGCTTTTAATACTGAGATTGGTTTGCAGCTCTGGGTATTTCCTTTGCCTTGAACTCCACAACTTACTAGATCAAGCAGTAAAACTATTGCTGTACCATACCATTCCATATTTCACACGTGGATCTCATGACTGATATTTTTTGCCTATGAACCTCTCCCTCTCAAAGAAAAACCTTCTTACACAAAATCTCATACTCATTCTTCTCTCTGATATATGTGTGTGTGTGTGTGTTTAATGTGGAGGGGATTGTTGTTGTACTCAGTTGGGCATTGAATCTTGCTATTCTACCCGCCTAAAAATAAATAAATGAGTGAAGTAGTGAAGTCCAGGAATATTTTTATCACACAATCTTCTGGGTTTTGTGGACCAGGTCTTAGCTTAACACATGCTGTTCATAGTCTGCTACTGCTCTTGTGTTGGCAAACGAGAGAGCCTTTATTGTGGCTGCTCTATATTGCGGAATCTCCCCCCCCCCCCCAAGAGAGGTTAGATTGGCTCCCTTCTTGTTATCTTTCCTTGGCAATCTAAGACCTTCATATTCAGAGATGCCTTTGAAAACTAGATGCAGACGATATTGGGCTGCTGTCAGGGCAATTGATATTTTGATGCTGGTTCTCAATGTTCTTCATTGTATTTATTGTTTTTAACTAATTTGTTTTCATTACTTTAGATTTTATAATAACATTTTTTAAATGTTGTAAGCTGCCTTGAATCCCAACTTGGGGGACAGGTGGGATGTAAATACATTAAATAAATAATAAAATAGATTCATTTTCTGAGGCAAATGCAACAAGAAAATTAAACAAGAAGAACACACTTTGAAAGCAATGACTGATCAGAATCAGGTTTTCACCTTGTCCTGTGGAATGTTCCATGTCTTGTTACCTTTTGCCTTTTTGGATTTGCTTTAGTAAACCTCTTTCATGACCTACTAAACACCCCTAGCATTATATGTTTTGCTCCTCAGGATCACTATTTGTGATAAACCATAATTAATATAACAGGGACTGATGCCTGAATGTGAAGTCTCTGTACCAACTTGGACTAACTGACCTTTTAATTCCATTGAACCCTACAGTTCTACAAATCTAGCCTAAGCATGTTTACTCAAAGTGAGCCTCACTGATATCAGTGTGATTTATTTCCAAGTAAGTGTAAATTTAGTTATTGCTTACTTGGCTGAAGCAGATATAAATTTATCTACTTCACTGCTATCTTTGTTTAGTATACATTAAATTATATGTTTGGGTGAAATATTTTGTAAGATTCTTATTTTTCTTCATATTTTTCCTTACTCTGAACTAGCCCACAAAGATTTGAAACCAAGATTTATAATCTTTGCATCTACCCCTATCCCTAAAGTTTGGTTTCCAGGTGTTTTTTTTATTGTTTGCAATGACACGTTCTCAGCTCTTCATTCTTGAGAATTTATTTTGCTCCTAGATTGTTCTCTCCATGTGGTTCAATATTTCATCCAAACTACATAGCCAGACCTTGAGTTCGTTATTTCCTTCACTTGCTGCCGCACCATTGGCACTTGGCTCTTTCCAGATAATTTATTCATTACCTTATTGCCCTTTATATTCCTGTTGTCTGGTTTATTTTGTTTACTGCCCAAAGTCTTGGAGAGCTATAATTTAGTCCTTCCTAGAACCTTGGATACAGCTGCTCTTAGACAGAAGCTGGTCTACCACTCAATCTCCCAGCAAACGTGTTGTGCAATGAGGAGCTTAAGCTACTAAAAATGCAGAGTCAGAGCTTTCAAGGCAGAGGACTGTTCTGCTATAAGAATTTCATATCTCTGTGATGCTGGTCACTGCAACACATACATATGGCATTTCTTACCACATCATTACATTTTGGCACGTTTAGGACACAGTGGAAAAGTCTAGCAATAGTTATTTTACAGAAAAATCTGAAGTTTCTAAAGGAAAACTTAATGAAGATTAAATGCTACTTTTACTTGCCCATATTTTGCAGGCTAGCATATGGAACAATCCATTAACTAGATTGGATACCTTGGAAGCTATCAGCTTGTTTCTAGAAATTACTAGGGAACTGCCCACAAAATTTCACAGGTGTCATGCTATTAGTATAGGACACTTCTAGGCCTTCCTCCCATTTGTCCTCATTCATTGCCCCTTTTGCCTCCCAAATTTGACTGACATCACACACCTACAACTATCTCGGCTCCCATCCTCTTCTCTTCCACCTCTATTTGCTCTGCTGGCACACACACTCTTTTTCTCCCAAGTCAGACAGATGCCAACAACAACTCATGCACTTGAGTTTCCTCTTCTCCTTCACTCTCTCCTACCTCCTATCATCCCTATGGCAACCTTTTCCTTTTCTTTTTCTTTTTTACTACCACTACTTTTCTCCCTGGGTGAGGTGAATCAGTGCAGTAAAAATGGTGCCATTACACCAGGTTTCTGTTATGCCCACTATGTCTGTGCTGCCATCTAAGACTCTAGCGTACCCATCTTGGCTTGAAGGTTAAGCATATAAACACTTCTTTTCAGATGTCTTTGACACTTGCATTTTAGCCAATGGTACTTTAGCCTCTCTGAATTGCTGGCATGTGCCCCTACACTCTACCCCTCCCTCTCTTGAATGGCCATATAGTGGTACCTTGGTTGTCGAACGTAATCTGTTCTGGAAGACCATTCGGCTTCCAAAACATTCAAAAACCAAGGCGCAGATTCCCATTGGTTGCAAGAGCTTCTTGCACTCAGCGGAAGCCGTGTCGCATGTTCGAGTTCTGAAAAATGTTCAGAAATGGAAGCATTTACTTATGGGTTTTCAGCATTTGAGAACCGAAACATTCAACAACGGAGGCGTTCAGGAACTGAGGTACCACTTTGAGAGATGACTTGTTTCAAACCAGACACTGCTCAGCTCCTGTCATCTTCCCCCTGCCCGTCAACTGAATATACTTCAGCCCTTTGTGCTTAACACACTATAGTCAGGGATGGAGTGGGCAATAAGAGGGACACTAGGAGGGCACTCCTGCACCCCCTTCCCATGCAGTTCCCTCTTCAGACACAATGCCTTAAGTGGGATACTGCCAATCTAAATGCATCTGAAATCACACTTAGGGGGTTGGCTGACTTAATACCATGCATATTGGTGCAGCAATAACCAAAATTATGCCACTGTTTTCTTCATGAAAAATACTCCCTTAAGCTCCCAAACAGTACTTTTTATTATTTATTGCAGTTGTTCTGAATACAGGATCTTGCAAGCAAAGACTTGGTATTTTAGCCTAAGACAGGTAAGAAAGGGAGATTGCCACATAGTATATGTATATTGGCAGCACAAAGATCCTGCATAATTTCAGAGAAGTTGGCACAGTAGTTGCGAGGCTGGCCACAGGAAGCCTAGAGATGAAACAGCAGGCAGTGCTGTGAGACAGGAAATAAGTGAATTAGCAGGAGTGCAGGTATGCCAAGAAGGACCTGCAGCAGTTTTTGCTTATGCAAGGCATAGCCACACACAATGAAAGCAGTCAACAAAAATCACCATTCAGTACAGTTATGAAAGGAAGATTAGAGCAATGGAACCCAATGGATGAATCAACACAGCTGCAAGCACCAGGAATTATTGCTTGCTTTTGACCTGCATATAAAATGAAAGCTGCCGTAGAGATTTAACACTGCACATAAATGTTATGTCTGACAAAAGACCCTAGTGATATTTTTTGTTTTCCCACTCCTTGATGTTGTAATGCAAACTACTTTGGATTAATTAAGAAAATCAATCAGTCAAAAATAAATAAAAAGCAACATTGGGTCCGGATGTCGCTGTTTGTTCCCATTCCTGTTATGCCTGCATCATTTTGCTTTCCCTTTCAGCTACAAAGGAAGAAGAGGCTTTGTTTATGGAATCAATATTGAAAAAAGACACACATTTGTAAATGGCAGATGTAGGAGACGGTTGCTTTATAAGATATGCCAATATGTCACGACCTAAGTTATAAAATCTTTGAATAGATTGCTCACCCTATAGTTGTTAAAATAGCTTTAAATATATTGATTTTGTTTCCTATTATTGAGGTGGATTTGGGGCAATCACATAAATCCTTTTCAAAATGTCTTCTCTCCTTTTACATTCTTTTTCCCCCTGATACATTTGTCTCAAAGTGTAAGCACTTTCATGTGAAGGGAGGAACTTAACTAGGAAATGTAGATTAGCCTCCTGCGAAGCTATGTAGAGGTAACAAAAACTGGCAAAGGGCGGCTGTTACTGTATGTTAATAGTTAAAGCACAATTGACTGACTGTTGTTATTACAGCTTTAATAATACTAGAGGTATGGTCTACTGATCTTTCAAATAAATAATGAAGGCTGATTCTCCCCCTTCCTTAACTTTAGTTAGAGTTGGATTAAGTTAAATGTATTTGAGACTAAAGCCAAAAAGGGGAGCAAGGAGAGAATCTCACAATTAATTACAAAATTCAGTTTCTATACTTCTGTAGTGTGTTTTGCACCTTATTTATTGGGTATTTAACTTCCTAATGCCTGCATTGTAGTAAATAGTGACCAATGAGTCGTGTGTGTGTGTACACAAGTGGACCTGTACTTAGACAATGGTACTTCTTCTTACCCCACTACTAGCCCCACAAATCATGGGGGTCAGCTCCATTGCACAAGCAGAAGTCTATTGCACATTGGATATAACCCTTGGTGATCATATCCAAGTGCAATGGTCCATATCATACAGATTTAGGAAACATTTAGCAGAGCTAAAACTGTGGCTTCTGTCCCTGCACTTCTGGTGCACCAGTGCCTCCTCTGGGGCAATCAGTAATTTATGCTAGGACAAAATGATTGACTAGGGTGCATATATGTACAATCGATGGTGTGTAAGGCAATATTGCCCATTTATGTGCCTGAATTTTGCCTGGTATATTCATCACTCTGTTCAGGCCTACCCACATAGAAGCTACTCTGCATAAGGCAGTTATGAAAGGCTTGCACCTAAATTTGTGAGTGCTGAAGTTTGGGGGCTACTAGAGGGCAACATTTATTTAGATATTTGGGAAGAGTGTTACTTTTGGCATGCAATAGCACCGTTTAAATACATATGTATTTAGTATCATTACAAAACAGTCTAGCAATTGGCTATTGGAGGTCTCTAGTGGGGAACCACCATAATTATTTTGGCAATAGCCATCCCCCCCCCCCAGAATGCCCAGGAACAAGACTATAGGGGAAAGAAAATAACAGCCTCCAACTGCAGTTTTGCTTCTCACAAGCTTGGCAGAAGAAAAATAATTAATTTAAAATCACCTACTGCCACCCACCAACGATAAGTCCCCCTAAATTTCTTTTAATCTCTCCCAATTTACTCCTTGACCCATGCCTATTTTTCAGCTGTTTTGAGCTGAAAAACATCTCTTGGTGTTTTCAGCTCAGCTATAATGCAATGTGCATAAGGCCTAGTCAAACATTATGCTCACTAGTAAGTGTCTAGTGGGACAGGTCTGTAAGACCTGGAAGGTGAGATGTTGCTTCCCGTCCCCAATTTGTATGTATAGGAGAGACAGTGAGGCACATTATCATCTGAACTGTTTCCCTTTTCTTGTCTTTTCAAACATGTTTGATAAATAGAAGAAATATTTCATAGATTTTTCTAAGATTAGATGTGTTTTTGCAGCATCCTTTAAAGTGCCAATCTTTTGGCATGTGCCTTTTTATCCATGTGGTTTTATTCTTTAAGTCTGTGCCAAGAAGAGTCTAAGATATCACTTAAAAAACAGTAGTTGTAAAGAAGAGGCATTTCCCAAACTACTTGCTATGTGAAGCAGACCCCACTTGGCAGTATTTCAAACAGCCAACCTTTCTGCATGTGTGAATAAGCAAAAAGCTAAAGCATATGAAGTCAACATACTATGTGTGCTTCTACTTGGGCAGGAAGAAACTGTGCATTCTCTTTGTGCCATTCAGCTACTGAAATAGAGTGTGAAGTATGATGGCACTGTGGGTTTTTTTGTCAAAACTTACTAGTCACTGTCTCCCTGTGCAGACTACATGACAGGTGGAGGGGGAGCCTAGTCTTCAGGGGTGTTCTCCAATTTGTTGGAACAATGGTGGGCAGTACTAATTCAAGCAACAGCTGACAGCTGACTTAGGCTCAGCAATAGAGGACGCACTGCAGCACGCTTTATGGAGGGGCCCCCTCAAACTCTGTCTACATAATTAATACTGTGCAAAAATGCAAGCCATGAGTTTTATGAAATGGAGCCCGTGACCATACAACCTTTATGCCCAAGGGCACCATTCATAAGTTCCAATGAATGTGTGGCACTCAGGGTTTGGGTCTTCAAATGCAGTCCCCATACCAGCCTCCATGTGATCACATGCTACATCATCTGTATAAGATGTGTGTGTATTTGTCTATATAACTTCATATCACTGTACCCATAAGTAAATGAGTCAAAGTCTGATATATTCCCCCCCTTTTTAAAAACAAACTTGAGACCATTTTGATGCACGTATAGATTTATTTATGCATTCAAATGTGGGTGTTTTTGGTTTTTTTACTGGGACCTTGCTGTTCCTCAGAAAAGATTTTTGCATTATACCAATCAATCAATCAATCAATCAATCAATTTCCTTTATTCGACCGATAGTCAGAAATAAAACACAGAAATAAAACACAATACAGAATTATGAACTAAAACATCATAGGGGTACATGAATAAGGTAGGGCCACAGCACTAAACCTCTCACAGATAACCCACATCAAGGCATTCAATTGTACGTTTCCAACGCTTGAGTGCCAGGAAAAGGAATTTAGCCACTGACAAAGTTGTTTTCCTAGAAGACTTATTTAGCAGATATGCTGTCTGCTTTCCTCTTTGTCGGGGACTAAGCTGGGGTAAGTATGGGGTTATAAGATACTGTCTTAAATCGTTGTAGAAGGGACAGCTCATTAAAATGTGCTCTGTGGATTCTACCTCACCCAACGCACAATGGCATAATCTCTGGTCATATGGGACTCCTCCATATCTTCCCTTCAGAACCGCCGAGTCAAGAACATTCAGCCTAGCCGTGGTAAATAGTCTGCGGTATTCCACGTAGTGGATATCCGCCAGGTAGCGAGCTGGAGCAGCTCGGTACATCTGCTCCCCCAGGTTTCACACGGGCTATGTCCTCCTGTCTCGCAATATCCCTTAATCTTTGGGCGATCACCGCCTTTGCGTGGTTATACGTCATGGACTGTATATAAAGGGAGGACAACCCGCACTTCTGCACTTCCTCCACTATCTCCCCTTCCCATGGAGATTTAAAGTTATCCCTCAGAATCAAGGGGGCCAAACCCACCGGTCTGAAGCAAAGCCTAAGCCAAAGCCATAACTTCGCTTTCAGGGCCACATACCTAAAGGCTTGGCAACCGGTTTCCAATCTCATGATCGCACCTGCCACGGAGGGGGGGATCCTGAGTATGGCCCTGAGGAATTGGGTTTGGATAGATTCCAATTTTTCAAAGTCCCTACGTGAGCCCAAGGCAATGCCCACCAGTAGAAGAGGGAGGACTTTCATTTTAAAGAGTCGCAAGGCAACTTTGACAGTTTGTGCCTGTTTCTTAGAGTACAGGATTCTAATCACCAAGGCTGCTTTCGATGCGTTCGAGGCTATGTATTCTCTGTGCGCCAAGAAGGACCTATTTGATCTAACAACCTGACCCAGGTATTTGAAGCAGCCGACCTGCTCTAAAGGAATACCATTAATTGACCATAAATTAGGTTTCGGTCGAGCGGCAAAGACCATTATTTTGGCATAATTTAGTTGGAGCTCATGTTGGGTCACATATTCATGAAGAGCTCGAAGCATCCTCCTTAATCCGATGGGGGACGTAGCTAATAGGGCGGCATCGTCCGCATACAGCAGGACATTCAAGGCTCGTCCTGCCAGTTTTGATGGATGGAAATCAGTATTTGCCATATGCACCACTAGCGAATTAATATAGAAATTAAATAGGGCAGGGGCAAGCAAACAGCCCTGTCTTACCCCTCTAGTGGTGGCAACCGGATTGGAGATTAGCCCCTTGCTATCTAGCCTAATCCTCAGGAAGGTATTTGTATGCAAATTAATAATCAGCAGGAGAAGGCGGCGGTCGATAGATGTCGCTGCCAATTTTGCCCATAGCTGGTTCCTGGGAATTAGATCAAAAGCCTGCTTAAAGTCTATAAAGGCGACGTGGAGGGCTTTTAGGCCATTGTCAGCATACTTGGTGGCCAAGTGATTTAGGATCAAGATTTGGTCTGTTGTTGATCTTCCAGGGCGGAAACCCGCCTGTTCCTCTGCGATGATGTTGTTACTTTCCATCCAGGTCGTTAATTTGTTAAGTAGAAATCTTGAATAGATCTTCCTGATAACATTTAGCAGGCTAATTGGTCTAAAATTGGCCGGGTCTGTGCGTGGCCCTTTCTTGTGGATTAACACAATCAGTGCAGAGTTCCAGCTTGGAGGAAATTGTGCTGTTTTGTTTATATAAGTAAAAAGAGCTGCTAAGGGTGGACACCACCAATCCTTATTGGCTTTAATAACATCTATGGAGATAAGATCGTCTCCGGGTGCCTTGCCCGCCTCAAATTGGCCTATAAGTGTTTCCACTTCAGAGCAGGTAACAGGATCCCACTCAGGCAAGGGGGCCAATTCTATCCTTTCTCCACTGGCAGCATGAGCTGCATATAAATCGGAGAAGAAGCTTTCCCAGTTGTCAGCTGAAATTTGGGGTTCTATCCTTGACCACGGTCTACCCAGGTATTGAGAAATTTGGTGCCAAAAGGAGGAGGGATTTCTATTTTCTGCAGCTTTTAGAAGATTGTTCCAATCATTTCTTTCTGCCGCAAGCTTCTTTTCCTTTAATAGTGCTTTATACCTTCTCTTGAGGTTCATAAGGTGACTGCTAGGTGCGGGGTCATTTGATGCCCTATATGCCAAGAATTCATTATATAGGTTGTTCTTGAAGTGTCTACATTCCTCATCAAACCACTTTTTATGAGAGAAATGGTTACTATTCATTACCGAGGCCTTAGTCAACAAAGGTTTTAGCAGATCTACTAATTTGTCATACATTGGCAGTGGCTCAACTGCCTGGACAAGGGAGTCCCTTGTCTCTTGCAGTTGGTCAGACCGAAGGAGTTCATTTATCCGTTGAGCCAAATTGTTGGTCCTTATTAATGCAGTGGGTCTCATCTGAAGCTGGTTATTTGTAATAGGCACACAGGAATAGGTAGCCAATTCTCCATCCAGGGTCAGAGAGAGTTCTAATGTAAAATGGTCACTTTCCAGCCTCGTTACCACCCTAAAGTTAGAAATTTTGGGAATTAGGTCTACTGATGTCCAAATAAAATCTATGGTAGAGGCTCGGGAGCCTGACCAGAAAGTAAATTCGGCAGGGTAATCAGAACTGAGAGCTCCATTTAAAAGGTGAAAATTAAGAGACATCAAAGTTTGTCTACATTTAAAACCTGCGTATGTAGCAACACTGTCTTTAAAATTCCTGGGTAAAAGGTCTGAGGTTAAAATGGGTAGTGGGGGATATTTATTATATTTAGCAAATAATGATTTATCAGAGTGAGACAATCGGCCATTGAAATCTCCTGCAACTAGGAAGGAGGCTTCAGGATATTTCTCTAGGAGAGTTTCAAGAGTCAGTTGAATTCCCCTCCATCTTTGGTCCACCAGGTTTTTCTTGTAGGTTGGGTGCAAATAAACATTAATCACCACGAACACTTCCTCCGCTGTTTGTAGCTTTACACCCAGCATGGATGACGACTGGATGTCGATTTGTTCCACCTGCAGATTTAAGGCCAAAGAAACTAAGGTAGCCAGTCCACCTCGTGGTCTACCAGGTGATAGTGAATTCTGGTGTGCATTCAGGTAGAAGCCCTTATACCCTGATAAGGAGAAGCCCTCACAAGCCCAGGTCTCTTGCAGTAAAAGAATACGACTGCCTTTTATGTAGGCGACAAAGGATGGGTCCATCAGCTTAGGTTTAATGCCAGCTACATTCCAGGATAAGAAAGTAAGTGATCTCCTGGTCACCCCATCGAGTCATGCCGGGCCTTGTGGAGCCGACACGGCAGAATCCACCTGGGAATGCGTGCGGCGAGGGGGGGCAATAGGCTGGAAGAAGGAAGTAATTGTAGCTTACTTACTCAGCAATTTCCAAACACCACTTACCGCAGCAGCAGCAGCCATGGATTGAGGCTTAATTTTTGGTGGCTGCGGGGATGGGTTCTGGTGCACGGGGGTATCACTTAGCGACAGGTCCATAGACTCTGCATTTAAGGTATGCTCTAAAATTGAGAGGGGTGGGCCTTTTGGGTCAGCGGTTGCTGTAGGGAACATGCAGTGTAAGGCAGGTGGAAGACATCCTTTTCGGTTTGCCTCCAAAAGAGCATTCAGTCTTGCCACAGCTTCTGAGTTTGACCAGAGGGTTGTCGAATCTTTCACTATATCCTGCCCAGGCTTGACATCCCGAGGCCGTGTACAGCCAGGTTGCCGATCAAAGGTCGTTAAAACGGGTTCCACTTGGGCTTGTGTAGACTGCTCTGCATTATACAAAACACATCAAACTTTTTGGGGGGTACTTTAAAATATTTATATATCTCTACACTTTTCCCGAACTACCAAGGTGACATATTTGTCTAGGCTACACCGGTCTGAGGTAGAACACTATCTTAAACGAAATTGATACAAAATTGTAAAGAAAACCAATTCATGAATGGGGGAAAATGTTGTTTCAAGTAGAACCAGTTTCCTCAGGCAGGCCCTTAAGCAATTTACAGGGATAAGCTTTCTTTAGTTCCATGAATTCTTGGTTTGCTTTTCCTTCTTTTGATATGAACATCCCAGTGCCATCAAAGGAAAAGCAAAAAGTTTTCAAGATAGATAACAAACACATGAAGTTACCATTTAGGGACTTCTTTGAAAAACTGGCTGAACTCCAGAACCATGTCATTTTTGTGCAAACTTTTGAAGTAAACTGTTTACGGTGCAGGGTGAAAAGGTGGCTTCTGATTTTGGTAATGAGCAATTTACATCACATAAGTCAAAATGCTGATATATTGTATGCTTCCAGGATGTGCAGCTTCAGGCTATGCAGAATAGTGATGATACACAGGAGTCCCCTATATTTTACAGATACTGTGTGCTTGATTGTTAACTGAAAGACCCAGAAAGTATTTTATGCAGCTACCAAACAGATGCTAAAACTGCAGCCAGTGAAGACTATTAATTGTTGACATGTTCTGACGTTTTTCATGTCATATAACCTAAAAAATGGCCACATTCAGATGTCACATATGGTTTAGCAAGATATGAACAACCTCTGAGCTCTCCCCTCCCTTTCTTCTGCATAGCTGGGAGAAGGAGTTCAGAAACTTTTATTTCCATTATTAAAGCTTCAAATGAAATCTAGACTGATAAACTGTTGGTGGTGGCAGCATCTGTCGGTCTCAAGAGACAATGGAGTGCACTCCAGGGGGTGAAGTCAAACTGCTGCATTGGCAGCACTGAAGTAACCTCCCAGGGCACAAGTCTGGGAAGTGAGTTTGGAAGTTGTGAACTGCCAAGACAACAAGATGTCCCTCTTGACCTTACTGATGTGATTCAAAGGAAAGCAGAGCAATAGTTCTGGCACCAGCTTGGCTGCAGGAGTTGCCAAAAGGAGGAGTACAAGGCACCATCCAGCCTTCTTAGGGGCTTCACTCCAGATTTGTGTAGTTTACTCCTTAGCCTTTTCTTCTCCCAAAGGTATTCCACAAGGCAGCAGAGGTATAGAATCAAAGTTTCCTTCTGCTAGATGAGCTACCTTCCCAGGTTGATGAGCTCCATCTGCCCCACTTCCCTCTACAGAACATGCAGTAACCACCACATTGACCATTGGACCCACTATTAATCTCATCCACTCAATCCACCAGAGCTTGTCTTCAAATATAAGGTAAATCCCTAACTACCGAGGGTTTGAGACCCATCTGCTACTGTCACCTGATTTAGTCAGCTAGTTGAAGCTGTCCCTGGGGTGTGCCCTATCGCATACTGACAGCTTCTAAGAGTCATAGGTGAAAGCTGAGTGCATGGTGGGGACCAAAGGAAGACAAATTACCCCAGAAGGAGCAAGAGGTGCTCTCCCCCAGAGGTACTACATTAAATATGGTGTGTTCAAAACAAGCCACCTTCAAACAATAGTTTCTGAAGCTGGCTGGTTAAATCAACTGTGGTTATTATTAACCACATCTGTTTCTTGAGAGAGACGAGAATAGAGTAGCAAACAAAACCTTTTTCTTGCCCCAAGAGAAGAATTTGACCTCAGCTCTTGATTTTTTAAATACTTTTACCTGTTGTATAATGCATGGATATGCAACCTGGGGCTCTCCAAGTGTTGTTAGACACCAATTTCCATCTTCCTAAGCCAGCGGAGCCTATGGTCAGAGGTGATTTGTAGTCCAACAACTACTGTTGTTGAGGGTCGCTGTTTCAAAATCCCTTGTATAATAGAAAAACTTATGTACATCTCTTAACATCAGCTACTTGTTTTGTCTTGTTCTGTAACAACGCTATATGAATTGTTATATGCAGAAAGTACACATTATGATTAAAAGGACTCTCTTGACTTAGCTGTACAACTATTCTGTTCTGTGGAACAGATGGATTGATGTAATATCACTTACAGTACAATGGTATACATATCTGATTCAGAATTAAGTATTTGTGTTTGACGGGGCTTACTCCCAGTAAGCGGGTACCTAATGGCAATTTAGGCTTTGATTTAAGATTAGAATTGGAGCAAACAGCTGTAGCTCTACAATCGGGACCAGCAGAATATAGCTGACTTTCCATGGTAAACATTAGGTTGTGCGGGGGGAGCAGAAATGACTGCACTTCCTGTAATTTGTGTTATGCCATGCCCACCACAAGCCATTTTTGTGACTTTCACCCACAGCGCACTCTCAAAATTCAAAATGTGTCCCTGGTCCTCAAAGGGGTGCTAGCAGGTTTCTAAGGTTCCAGGGAGAAATCTTCCCCAGCCTGAGTTCCTTTTAAACTGGAGAATTGGTGCTGAACCAGGAACTACTGTGTGTAGCTCAAAGATTGTAATCTACTATTGAGAAATGGCCCTCCCCATATACTTCAGAGCCTTTTAAGAAAATTTCTAATGCATGAGCAATTTGAGATTCAGGAAAATGTTGTCGGAAGGATGTCAAGGCTTTATATATTATTAGTGTTTCTGAAAGCATGATGGGGACAGTTCTGGCTTAAAAGTAGCACTTAAAACTTTGCAGCTGTCCAATTTCAAGAATCTTTTCATCTCACACCTTTCAGTGCTGGAAGAAGAAATGGTTTCATATGTGACTACAGAGATATTATTACTATAATATGTGCTGTAGTTGTCAAGTCAGAAATTAAAATGGAAACAGAACAGGAAGCTAACCTCCCTCATCGTTGTATGTTATAAAGACATCAGCTATAGAGACCAGATGTTTCAAACTTAGGCACCTCATAAATGATATGTAAATCTAGAGTTCATATATTCAAACAAAAAATCACAGTTCTCAGGGATGTTGAACATTTCATTTATCTGGCCAGATAGTTGGGGGGAGCTAGAAAAATGGCTAGTCAGGATGTTTCATTGCATCATTGTGTCTGGTATTCAATACAATTGAGGTATCACTTTAATATAGAAGTGTCTTTATGATACTATAAGAATGATAACTTCTCTGGGACTTCCTGCTGAAGATTGTTGAAATGCACTAACTTAAGATAATTAATTACCAGACTGGAAAGTATTAATTAGTTCATCATTAGTGAATGAATATGTGGATTTTAAAAATCACCTTATAAGCAGTGAAATCCTTTATAAAAGGGTGCTCAGTGCTGATGAATGCCTTTGTGTTTAACACCATCTATTTACAGCCCAAGGTTCAAACAGTCTATTTAAAATTATCCCACCCCCCCACCCCAGTATACTTGGATTAATTGGCTGGGTTGTAATATAATAATTGGACAAAGGGGGTTCTCTACTACAAAGAGAGGAGGGGCTCAGTATTCCCTGGTTCTGTTGTTTCCCTTTGTCTCTAACTAGGAAGTGTGAAGTATAGCTTGCCATCCCAGCCCATTAAGCTACAGGCAGAGCAATGACACAAGGCTCGCCAGTACCATGGAGGGATGGACAAGTTTGTTGCAAATATGTGGAGAAGAAACAATGCAAATAGGCCAGATGGGGTGGATAGAATAATGCATCGATGTAGCAGGCACAGAGAGAGGGGGCTAGACTAGAACTAAGAAAGCAGGAACATGTCAGGGTCTAGCAGGAACAGTTAGTGGGACTCTGCTATAGGGCTCCATCAAATTATGTACTGTTGATTTATAGCAGGGGTGGGAAGAAGATGGATAGAAATTTTCTGATAGATCCTTCCACTACCACTACCACCACCACCACCGGGGGGGGGGGGGAGGAATCAGGAGAAAAAACAGGAGTGGGGTGAAAGGAGTGAAAGGACTTGTGAACTTGGTTCTGGTACTGCTCACAAATTCCTTGGCTGCACATGCGCTCAGAGGCACACCCTTCCTTAAATCTTAGCATATGTCTGCCTGCTTGAGCCACAGTTTTGCCCCTAACTCTCGTTGATGGACCACAGGATGCCAATAAAAAGCAAAAGACAGAGTATACTCCACAGGGCTGATATGTCGTTCTCTGATTTACAGTATGTTTATTTCACATTTTTCTGTCCTTTTCATCCTAATTTGTCTCTCACACTATCTCATAAGTCTTCAGATTTTAAAAAACCCATCACTCTAAACAAGAAAGAGATGAACTCTCACAGTTAGAGTAATAGTAGTATACAGCGTAAAAAAGAAAAGCACAGCAACCTTCAGTTCTTCAAAGTGCCACAGGGTTCTTTCTTGGGCCCGGTCTTATTCAACATCTTTATCAATGACTTGGATGATGGACTCAAGGGCATCCTGATCAAATTTGCAGATGACACCAAACTGGGAGGGGTGGCTAACACCCCAGAGGACAGGATCACACTTCAAAATGACCATGACAGATTAGAGAACTGGGCCAAAACAAACAAGATGAATTTTAACAGGGAGAAATGTAAAGTATTGCACTTGGGCAAAAAAAATGAGAGGCACAAATACAAGATGGGTGACACCTGGCTTGAGAGTAGTACACGTGAAAAGGATCTAGGAGTCTTGGTTGACCACAAACTTGACATGAGCCAACAGTGTGACGCGACAGCTAAAAAAGCCAATGCAATTCTGGGCTGCATCAATAGGAGTATAGCATCTAGATCAAGGGAAGTAATAGTGCCACTGTATTCTGCTCTAGTCAGACCTCACCTGGAGTACTGTGTCCAGTTCTGGGCACCACAGTTCAAGAAGGACACTGACAAACTGGAACGTGTCCAGAGGAGGGCAACCAAAATGGTCAAAGGCCTGGAAATGATGCCTTATGGGGAATAGCTAAGGGAGCTGGGCATGTTTAGCCTGGAGAAGAGGAGGTTAAGGGGTGATATGATAGCCATGTTCAAATATATAAAAGGATGTCACATAGAGGAGGGAGAAAGGTTGTTTTCTGCTGCTCCAGAGAAGCGGACACGGAGCAATGGATCCAAACTACAAGAAAGAAGATTCCACCTAAACATTAGGAAGAACTTCCTGACAGTAAGAGCTGTTTGACAGTGGAATTTGCTGCCAAGGAGTGTGGTGGAGTCTCCTTCTTTGGAGGTCTTTAAGCAGAGGCTTGACAACCATATGTCAGGAGTGCTCTGATGGTGTTTCCTGCTTGGCAGGGTGTTGGACTCGATGGCCCTTGTGGTCTCTTCCAACTCTGATTCTATGATTCTATGAAATATTCACCACAATTAACTTTTATACTATAGATGGCAGCCAACGCCTCACCAGAGGCAGTTTTAGGGTGGAATGGCCAGTGTGCCATGCTGCAGGGAGTGCCACAACAATGCTGTAGAACAGAGTGTGAGAGACGGGTGTGTGTGTGAATTTTAGCATCACACAGGGCACCACTGAAATCTGAGAGCCCAAAGTCTCCACTGTTTCCACCCAGTTCCTACCAACATCTTTTCACTCAGTTCATTCCCTTTCCCTCAAACACCAAAAATCTTAATGTGGGCATAGTGAGTGATCTGTGTTTCATGAAATGAAAGTGCTGATTAATAATAACTCTAGTAACTTCATTGGAGTTATGCCAGCAACTTTTGTTCCCCTGTTTCCCACCTCCCGTATGTACTTTGTGGGATTTTCAGAAATATGACCAGTCATTGTGCAAGTTCTAAGCATTGTCATTATTTATTATGCCACGTATATAAAGCAGCAATTAATTTGGAGGCAAGTATGAGAAAGTTCAAAACATCTCTGTTAGTTAAACATAGATTGTGCTTTTGGCTTGTTCACATCAACATATATCCTTCACATATCTAACTGATATATATCACGAAATAATTAATTTTTATGATTGATAAATGCATCCTTGGTAACTCAGTTTTGCATAGAATATAATTATCAGGGCTATAAAATTGACCACTGAGATTTTGTATCTCTAATGGAATATATCAAGCTTGATTGATGGGAATCCAGTTATCTTGCCAAGCTAACCACTTCTCAAAGCCCCAGAAGCCTTGTACTAAGAACAATATAAATATGTCAGATTCAAGCACAACTGCAGTGCCTAAACAATAGATTTATTGTGATTCAAGTAAGCAGGTTGGCTTTGCAAGTTTTATACTTTCCTTGTCCAGTTCAGACACCACTTTGGCATATCCAAACTCCAGAAAATGGTTCACAGACATGCTGGAAAGGATAACATTTATAGTAAAAGCTTGACAGATAAAAAAGTTGCTATTAGTGAAAAAGGCTATAGAACATGTCAATCACACATACTATGAACACACCCTGTGGGAGCTGGAGTGCATTAACAAGACCAGTCGCCCAATCTGCCCAAGACTTCCTAGTTGCATGTGCAGATCATGTGGTTGACCGAGCGAGGCTGGATGAATTAAATCTCTACAGATCACAATGGTCCTACCTCTGCCTAGCCTTGGAACACACACTGATGATGCCCCAAGAAACTGGGTGGACAAAGCTGAGTGAAATCTGCTTCTCAAATTTACTCAGCCAGCACTTGATGATTCAGGACAGGTAAACCTCCTTATCCAGGATTGAGTCCTGGATACGTAGGTGTTTCATTATGGATCAACCTGGCATTAACAGCAGAACCGCAAGGTTTCGTGGCAAGTTGATAGGGCAACTCAGGTAATCTCAGCTGGGGGTAGGACTGCAAAGGGCAGCAACTTTCACATGCCTTGGCCCCTCACTTCCCTTTTAAATAGCTGTTAACTCAGTCCCACTAAAACCAGTTCAGCTATCCCAGTCAAACTCACAGAAATGCAGTTCATCCTTCGTCATGCATTACGTGCAACAAAGTTTGATAGTTTCCTCACAACTTCCTAGAGCACCCAAGAAATGTGTTTATGCGCTACCATTCTTGCAATCAACTGTATAAAGGATTTCTTCAGCCATTTCAAACAGTCTGCCTTTGCACAGAAAGCCAAAAGTATATTTCCACCTCTTGTGCTATTTGTGCTTCTGGTAGTTGAATCAGATTTTGTGGGCTGGCTGCAGGCTCATTTGCTAAAACATGATTTCCCAAGGTGTCACTTTTTTAAAAATCTGGAATCTTAACTGTCATGCAAGACACTTTTGGGTGAGTAGATGAAAGCTTCATATATATCATTTTTTGTTCCCACCCCCAACACACAAACAATACTCAAATGCACAGATGTATGCAAACATCTGCCTAGATTGGAAAGGCATCAATATACTGCTGTTTCCATAGTTTTTCCATTCAATATATTATGCCAAAAGACTTACCTTTCTCTTTGCATTTTTTAAAATAGCTCTTTATAATTTTTCAAACAACCAAATGATCCATTCAGAATTCCAGTGTTAAATTGTCTGGGTCCAATAGCATTGGTGTACTATTATGTGATTCAAAAACCATGTCTTGCTCAATGCTTTCTCCTTTTGGACAGGTATGTTAATAACAAGCTTTGATGACTGGATATAGATTTCCCCTCTTTTTGGGTATGTGTGTTACATTTATACATTGTTTCCTTGTGTTTCTTTCACTGCATTTTACAACTCTTCTGTAATTTTATTGATATTTTTTCTTTGTTTGACAATATAGTTTTCAATATTATTTCATTATTCATTCATTATTTCTTTTTCCACATAACGTTATGTGAACCTGTTTTGGACTATTATTCTTGTATTTTGAGTTAAATTAAATTGAAATTTTTTCCCTCCCTTTTCACTACTTTTGCGTTGTATATTCCTGCCTTTTAGTTAAAGGTAATGTGAGCATGCTCTTACATTTTTGAGAGTAAATAGTGAATTCTATTAACTTTATAAATTCCTTCCAGTTCCATTTCTTCAACTTAAGCACTGCTGTCAAGAGATATTTTCTCTCTCACAGGGATTTCTTCTTTATCATTTACATTCATATCTTTCACTTCTCCTTGCTTAAGTTCTTCCTATTTCAAACTGTTACTAATGGGCTATGCTAATTTGCTCGTGATAACTTCCATTGCCTTATTTTCTTCCTTTTTATTTTGCTGAGATACACATTTCCCCCTCTTTATCCCTTTTCTTATTTTCCTTCTATACCCTTTCTTGGCTTGCATGGTCTTTCATCCTGTCTCAAGGACTATTTGTCTATCTTATATCAATCTGCCTCCACCCGTCTCAAAAATTGCTGTGGTTCAATCTGTAGCTGTCCTTTCTCTCACAAAGTTATGAATGATTAGCTGCAGTTTTTCAAATTTATACACTTGTCAAAGCAATTGTCACTTTTCCAGCGTAAACCCCTAAGTTGCAATTGCTTGCATTCCAAATCCTCCAGTGGTGTATGTGTGTGCATCCTAACAACTTTTCCTTTCTTGGTTGTATGTTTCAAGGGGTCTTTCGTCCCCACCCTGTTATTTCTCTAAATTAGGAGTAGTCAACATGGTGCCTTCAAGCTACTGAACTACAGATCCCACCACTCCAGCCATTGATGTCCTGACTGGATTTGATGGGAATTGTAGTCCAACAACATCTGGAGGGCAGCACATTGGCTCAACCCTCCCTAGGCCAATTCTGGCACCCAGAAACCCATAAATAGCCATTATACTAATTTTGGGAGCAATGTGCTATGAATGTTTGGCTTTCTGTTTTATTGCATAAATTCCGATTGCAATTTATCAAGGAAAGTCTTATAAATTCCTGAAATACTAATATTAAAATAATAAGACAATGTAGTTGAGCTAAAAATGAAAATGTGAAAGAATAGACCTAACCAGATAAATAACACCATTCATAACAACAGAATAGTTGAGCAAAGTATAGTTTTAGAACAGGCCTGAAGGTCACAGCACACAGGGAGGGTCCCATGTACCATTTCCATTCTAGAAATTCCACACACATTAGTTCCAAATAGCTAAAATGTTGTATTTTGACATTCTTCGCTGTTGACTTTCATGTAGGCAATTATTCCCCAGCACCGTCTTGTGCTTTAATTAGCATTTTGATATTTGTAAGCAAACCATTCTGATATTTAAAAGCAAACAAGCTATTTTGATATTTATATGCAAACTATTTCTGTAGGATGGAAAAATTCTTAGGCAATACTTGCACCTCAGTAGTTGCTTCAGAAAAATTACAGAGTCGTCAGAGTTTTGAAAACAGCTTGATGTCTTTGAATCCAGCAGCTTTCTTATGGAGCTAATATCACCATTAGCTCTACTATTATTACTGTTAATTAAGTCCTGTTGGTTTTGGTATTCCCTTATCACTGGTAATCATGGAAAAACTCTTAGCATATACAGTTTGTTATCTCTGCTATTAAATGATTTAGTACTTGGGCACCATTCCTTGCTGGAATTCAGTGCCCTTCAAATGCATACAGGAACTAAATTGACATACTACAAGGGCATATGTATTCATTGAATTGGCAATCTGGATACTCACCAAACAAGGTGAGTGTTTGATGAGCAAGTTAAGAATACCTTCTACCAATAACATACTAATGGTATTGGACCCACAATGCATTCTGAGAAATAAGTTATAAATTTTCATAATCTCATAAATGATGGGAGTCTTAATATGTGTGGTGTATTGAGGTAGGGGAGAGAGAAAGGTCAAGACAAATGGCAATTTTAGGACTTTTCTGGGACATGGAAGGCATTCTTATTTAACCTCCCTCAACCTTCACACTATAGTTATTAAAACCAAATCAATGATTGCACAGAGATATCTTAATAGAAGCCCTCTGTATTCCAGTCAAAATGAGTTTAATAGCATCCAATTAAGATAGTTTTCCTAAGGATGTATTCGCAAAACATGTTAAAGACAAAGTACTGTCATAACAGCAAGAAGCCAGGAGTTAATTGCTGAATACATGAAGCCAGCAAGCCTCCAAAGAGAATGCAAGCTATTACAGGAAAATAAAAACAAAATGCCAGAGCTAGTTTTAAGGATGTAATTGAGAAAATCACTGTCTGAAAAACAAGCTAATAACAGCCACAGTTTCTGCAACACTGGCTAGATTGGCTGATATTTAGGTTATTTGAGAATGAAGACATTGTGTTGTTTTTTTTACAAAAGCAGATGATAAGCCCAGAGAGTTTGAAGTGGTGAGAAGATAAGACATGGAGGAGACAGAAAACTTCACCCTAAATAGACCTTGATTATAAGAAATGCAGTTGAAAGCCATAGCCAATTCTGAAGCATTTCAGTAACAAATCATATTTTTTCTCCATAATGCTCTCAGTTCATTCACAAAGCGATAAAGACCCTGATTATCCAAACTTGGATGAATTTAAAGTGAAACTTGACTATTTTTGCCTCCTAAATCAAAATGGTGAGAAATAAGCTAGCAATCTTGTCAGTACCCTAAATCTGTCATTTATAATAAATTTGTCTGAAATACTGAAAATGATTCATGGAGATATGATGTATTTGTAGGAAACTAAGCTGGGGAATGCTATGGTTAAAGTCCCACATGCACAAGACACACACTGTCATAATTACAGAGAATCTAGAATGTTATTTATGCCTTGACTGTAGTAATTCACTCAAGACAAATGGATTCTTACAGCTCTCTAACTGAAGTAAACAAGACTTGTACTGGCAGAGCAGTTTCAAGACTGAAGCCATGAAGTGCATATATTTGCTTCTAAAACCTCTTGAGCACTTTTATGGGATGCTAAATGACTTAGCTCTCACTCAGGACTAAAGCGCAGGCTCTGTTCCAGCATGCTCGCCTTACAGTTAGAGGAAGAGCCATCTCCTTGTGTAATGTACTATAATTGATCTTCTTCAGTGTTTTAAGCAGAGCTGAGCTGAAACAGATTAACTTTGTAGGTCTCTTGGCAGTCAATGAAAAAAAAGAGGGCTTGCTTTCAATGTTTGGGGAGGGCTGTGAACAGAGAAGTATTTTCCATCTTACCCATAGTAATTCAAGTGCAGGATGCTGAGGGAGTGTCTCCATTGTTTGCGGTGTGTGTGTGTGTTGGCAGCCGCCTAGGAGGATGTAGCAAAGTAGTCACAACACAATAGCAGCTACATTTGTCTTCCTACAGCTTTCTCTGGGGAGGTGGGTAACCACCCTGGTGACAGTGGCTCCCACTGTTGTTGTTGTTTAGTCGTTTAGTCGTGTCCAATTCCTCGTGACCCCATGGACCAGAGCACGCCAGGCACTTCTGTCCTCCACTGCCTCCCGCAGTTTGGTCAAACTCATGCTAGTAGCTTCGAGAACACCATCCAACCATCTCGTCCTCTGTCGTCCCCTTCTCCTTGTGCCCTCCATCTTTCCCAACATCAGGGTCTTTTCCAGGGAGTGGCTGCCACTACAGCAGTCATATTCTCCTTTCTTGCACACTTGATATGCATCCAGGGCAAGCATGGTCTCATTCTTTCTCCCCGCCATCCTTACTTGCAGAGTGATGGTAAGGTGATGTGAAAATATTGTCCTCCCTCTAACCTGGCAACATTTGCCCTCAGTGACATTGTCACAGTGCCACTTCTGAATTGCTATTTGACATTGTGAAATCATCACATTCACAATGCCAGATCTCACACAATTGGCTGTAATAGGTCTGCATGGGAGAAGCCCCCCTGGTGGTGGTGAAGGCATTAATGGAGCTGCCTGGAGCAGCAAGTTAACAGCAGAGTAGCAGACATTCGGGGATGGAAAAGGAATGTTTTTGAGATGTCCCCATCCCACCCCACAAACCCCTTTCTTGCACCAATAATGTCCACCTAAGAACATTTATTTTGGCTCTCATTACGATTCTGCCACATATTTTGTGTAATTTTCACTTAAATTTCTGTGTGCTTCATTCAGATATTGAGGACATGGAAATACAGTATCCATATAGGAATGGCTGTGAAGCAAACCTCAAGTCATTTATAATTTAGGAATATTATATTAAAGCTGTGTGGAAATAAAAAAAGAGAGGATAAAATCATCTGTAACACAGCTTTGTGCACCATGTTATTTGTTACATATACAGATGCCTGCCTAGCCTAGGTACAAAGGTGTGAGTTGAGGGGGAAAGAAAATAATTCTTTTTTATTGTTTATTGTTGATGAATTTTTGGATCAATATCACAAAGTCCAAGATACTCTGATTGGTTTTTGTTAAAAGAACTGCAGGCAAATCCATTATCCGTTCTCTAGACAAATGATTCCCATCAAATATCCTCATCTTTTTGCCTACAATGAAGAAAGTGCAGATTAGTCGTCATATGAGAAAATGATGAAAAAGAAGTGTGAATAACAGATTGTGTCTGGGACTTTGAAGAGAATCCTAATGCAGTTTGTTAGAACTGCAATATCCAGAAGAAGACAAAAGGAGGCTGGCTGAGACAATAGTTTTATATTTGTGTGAGTGTTCCCAGCTGTTCCCAGGTGTGCACTCAGGCAAGTAAATGTGTCATGTGAGAAGAAGGATCACAGTTATTGAATGCCTGGGGATGACTCGGTAGCGGCTGCGTGATTTTCATCTGAGTGGCCCTTGGAGAGGCAAGTTGTAATTGATGCATTCGGTGTTTCTCATGGTGATGGGGCAGGTGCTGCAAGAAATGCCACACCTTGCAAAGGATATTACAGAGCTGTTTGGGGGGGGGGGGACAACTGATATATATATATAATGCCTGATGTGGAGAAACCAGAGGGGGAAAGTTTTCTCCCTCATAAAATTTTTTGACCTCAGGCTCCATCCTATGAAACTGATTGGCAGGAGATTCATGTCTCCTGCCTTTCAGGAGGTCCCAGCTTCCTACATCAGCAAGATGATTTGTTTCTTCTACATGGTGCATCTTGTCTTTTGAGTTCCTCTGCTGAGCTTGAGGTACACACATACAGTACTGGAAGTGCCTAAAGCTCAGCACAGAAACAAAGGAGGGCTAATCGGAGACAATGAGAGACAAATTGAAATGAAAGCCAAAGAAACCAACCTGAATGGGAGCTAATGCAGACATACTTTAAAGGTAATGGAAAAACAAAGCACACCAGGACTGCCAGAGCTCAGGCATATCATGGATGCAATATACATGCCTCACAATTTATCATTTTTGTTAGGATAGTGACCTCACATGAATACAATCAGATTTTTAAATAAATTCTGGCTGTACATCGTCTCACTCCCAGTTGCCCTTTGACATTTTTCTGTTAAGTTGGAAAGCTAGACTAGTATGAACTGAGGTAAAAATGCTCTCTCAACGGTTTTTATACATTCCTATTTGCAATGCTCAGTTTTTGCCCATATGTTCTCCTACACCTTTCTCTCCACAAGGCGTTAATGGGCACTGCAGCTGATGATACATCTTGTTATGAAATGCCAGTTCACATAGTAATATTCTGTGTGTTGACAAACCTTCTGATCTTCCAAGTCCAAGGTAGAAGACCAACAAAGGAAACAAAGTTTGCTCTGCTCTTTACATGCTGTGAACACCCTTTACTTCTGCACTAACCATTGTCTATATGAGGTTCACATTGCCACCTCCTCTTGCTGGCAGGAATTAGCCTTCATGCTGCTAGGTTCTTTTTCTAAGTACCCTGCTGCAGGGTATTTTGCTTACTATGCTTCAAGTTACTTAGTTTCCTACAGGGAAAGTAGAAGCTGGAAGCAGCAGGAAGTGCAAAGAGCGAGTTTGCAGGTAGGGTAACATATTTTGGATGGGACGCGGGTGGCGCTGTGGGTTAAACCAGAGCCTAGGACTTACCAATCAGAAGGTTGGCAGTTCGAATCCCCACGACAGGGTGAGCTCCCGTTGCTCGGTCCCTGCTCCTGCCAACCTAGCAGTTTGAAAGCCCGTCAAAGTGCACGTAGATACCTTCTCCGGCGGGAAGGTAAACAGCGTTTCCATGCTCTCCTCTGGTTTGCCGGAAACAGCTTAGTCATGCTGGCCAGATGGGCCAGAAGCTGTATGCTGGCTCCCTCAGCCATTAAAGCGAGATGAGCGCCGCAACCCCAGAGTCGGCCACGACTGGACTTAATGGTCAGGGGTCCCTTTACCTTTACCATATTTTGGAGGGAGTGCTTCATTTCAGCCTTGAATTTAATTCCACTTCCAGCTGATTGCAAAAGAGCAACACAAAAAGGGCTGTTCTGTGGAAGCAACCTTGAGATGGGGATGCAAAGAGTGCTAGCTGTTTGTGGCATGTATAATTCGAAGCACAGCTGGTGCATATTGTTTGAGACACCTAGATATGTTAATGGAGGGGCAGTGACTGAAGTGCTATTGCTAAAGCCACCTTGAAAGAGCAGCATAAAGTTTAGTTATTGAGCTCCTTTTCATTCATATATATATGAATGAAAGCATATATATATATAGGAACTCAAACATTGAGATCCCGCTCTGTTCCAGTAACAAGAAGCCGAAAGCACCAGCCTGAAGATGACGAGTGAGACCTCGTCGAAACGTCGCCTAGACACCCCAACTTTTACACGGGAAGACACCCGAGGACACCAAAACCTGCATTCCTGTACCCGTGAAAATCTACGAAAGCAAATATATATATATATATATATATATATGGAAGCCATTTGAAATATGCCTTTGGCAAAACCCTGTCAGGATTTGCTTCCTTCTTATTTTTTTTAAAAAAATATTTATTAAGATTTTCAAATTCAAATGCATTAATAATAAACAACATTATTTATATCATAGCATAATTTCATCACTTCTTTGGACTCCCTCACATCTCCCGCTCTCACTTGCATCGTTAAAAAAGGTTTTTCTAAGCAAATTACCATCTTGTTTACAATCTTATATCCGCTCATTTAAGTAGAATCTAGCAGTTCTCCAAAAGATTTATATTTTCCTTAATCTCACTTATCGTCAAATTCGAATCTAATTCAGTGGTAGGCAATTATTTATGATCTAGCATCCTTCTTAACATTCAACCAAATTACAATATTTTTGTAGATAGATCTTAAATTTCTTCCAGTCTTCTTCAACCCTCTCTTCTCCCAGGTCAGGATTTGCTTCCTTCTTAGAGGTTGGTTGTTTTTGCCCACAATAAAGGTTACTAAAATCTATTTTCAAACTTTTATTCATTTATTACTGATGCCCAATACTATGTCAGCCTAGGTTTTAGCAGCAGCTTATGAATGGAAGAAGAAAATTAAAAGGTAATCATTTAGAGGGGTGGAGGTGGGAAATCAGCAGTCATAAAACATTTTAAAAACCACTCAGAAACAAATCGACCACAGTCTTTTAAAACCTGCTCAAACTCAGTGATTGAATACTTTTACATATTTTAAAAACGAGCTGAACTCTTATGGTGCATTGCTTCCAATAATCAGCCCTCATATGATACAATTGCCAATGGTTGTGAATGCTACTCAGAATCCAAGAGAATCACTGCCCTTTATCAAAGCAGGAAGACTGCTAGGCAGTGAGGTGGGCAGTAAACCAGGAGAATCCACAATCTGTCCTGATTACCCAGTGCCAGAAGCAAACATTCCTGACCCCCATTCAACTCGACAGAGAGCCCAAAAAGATGGAATCTCTACAGCCTCAAGTCTGCTCTAATGCTGTACTGACCGAGTCCCCAGTGGACATAGCTGGGTGAGACCAACTCTGCCTTGCTCACTTCATCCACATTTCAGAGAAATACAGAGCAGAGGGATCTCCTCATTCACAGTCAGACCATGGTTGTGGGAGGTGGTATTCAAAGCCAATCTGGCATTCAACAGACCCAAGGGCTGGCTGACAGGATAGCCACAATACCCAAAGTTGGAGCAGGAGCTGGTGCACTAACTGTGCTATTTGCCCCTTTCCCAGCCTGCCTCACCCCCACACCATACCCAGGTTTATCCAGAACCACCGTGATTGGGGTCCCCCCTGCTCCTCTCTTCCCAGGCACATCTTACCTCTAATAATTAAAACAAAAACCCAAACTATAAAACACATGTTAAAAAGCAATTTAAAGAATTTAAAACAATTAGGGCAGGGCCATCCCCAGAGAAACTTTTTGATGAGAACAGAGATGTAAACACTTCTTTTTGTAGCAATTATATGTAAGGCAAAAGACTTTTGTTATATCACTTCCTAGTATAACATTCTACACAGGTCTTTGTATTTAGTCCCATTGATCATGAAAGCTGCTGATAAGCAGGATAGGGTCAACAGATTCTAGCCTATTGCATTGAGTTGGACATGGTCTATCAGTGTCTCTGATCCTCTTTAATAAGTTGGTTCTATGCAAGGGCACTATCAAATTGCAAAATAAATCAATTGCTCAAAAAATGTCATACAGAGGAAATAACCTTTACCATTATAAGTTAGCAAAGAGGGTAAGTAGTGCGTAACACCCTGGGATATACAACAGGTATTTTGCTTTTGAGGATTAAATGGTAGAATGCATTCACTAAAGGGAGTTTGTAAATTATTCAGATAATCTGTACCTGTGGGATAAATGCTGTTCTTTAAAACTAGGATACAGCTATATAATCAGATAACTTAGGTCCATCGATACTGAGCTAAGAAATTCTGTAATTTCCCACCCCCTGCATTTATTAAAAATCTGGAGTTTTTTTCAAATACTATCTCCTTGACGTTATGCTTCAGTGAAGTATTTGGTTATCTCTGATTTTTCCACTGATCAAGAAAAAAGAAAAAGAGAGAAAGGCCTAGTGATATGTGGAGAAATTGCAATAAAAGACACAGTATCATGCATCTTCTTACCATAAATAATTAATTTTTCATGATGGTGGATGGTTTCCTAATAATGAAAATTCTCATTAAGTTTTCCCATTTTCAAATTTTATATAAAAGCTTGCATTAAATCATAAATCCCCCCTGCTCTGTCTGTTCAAGTGCACAATCTGCAAACCTTGTCAAGCATAAGCATGCACATTGTTAGGCCCTGCATTTTTGTATTTGGATTAACAGATCTGGATATTTAGATGGTTCAATACTTTTAGCACTTTAGTTTCTGTGCAGGGTGGAATTTTGATCATACTGGTGTTCTATTAGAAATTCCTACTGGATATTCTACTAGAAATTTACTGAATATTAGCTCTGCTTCATATATTTAAATCTCCACCAGTGGATCATCTCCGTCATAAAGGAAGTAATGTATGGCCTGCAACATCCCAATCTCAGTTGTACTTTTTAAGGGAGAAAAATGGTGGGGGCAGGGCTTTCATAAGATTAGTCATTGACTTGGACATCCCAGCTCATCAGCTTCTACATGTACTTGTGGCAACTGCAAGACTGTGTAGTGGATGATTTTCAAAATACTGATATTCCAAAACTCCATAATTATATCAGAGAAAGTTTGCATGCATAACAAAGCAGCCATTTTATTTGTTGTTTCACATTTTGAAGTCACTGTTCTAACACATTGCAATAATAGAAAACAACACACATGACAATTAAACAGCTCTTACTCCTCCGGTTGATGGATGGAGGCAGCGTGCAGTTCCCTTTAGCCAACGCTGTTGGATCTGAATGGTCTTTCCAGCAGGGTGTGGGATAACCACCCTACAGCCGCTCCTTCTCATACTGATGGTTAGAGCCAGGCAGGAGTTCCATTTTGAAGTGGATCATATACAACAATAGAAAGAGATCAGGGTTGCTTTTGTACTGAGTTTAGTTTGGTAATTCCATCTGTTGTCCATCTATTTATTTTTAGAGAAAATTTACCAATTTCTGACCTATTGCATACCAGTTTTTCCTCTGCTGTCCAATTCTCTCTTATTACACAATGTGTTTGTTAAAATGGCAAAGTGTTGTTAAGTCTTTTCTGGGCTACAGTGCCTTTAATTAGAAGTTTCTTACTTGTATCTTCTGACCCTGGTTTTCTATCCAGCTCAACTAATGAACTGTCCATTAATTGCCCCATAATAGATCGATTCCTGCTCCCTCAAGAATTAATTTAATTAATGGCTTCCTTTCATTCTTTTAGTGTGAAACAGTCGTACTTTGTAATAAAAAGATTAATAAATCATGATAGAAATCTAATTAAAGATCAGGAAATGACTAGTTAAGCAAAATTAAACCACAGTTCATCAGTGATGCACTGCTGTACTAACCAAGGAACAATAAGAAATAATATAATTAAAACTGTAGGGGTTCTTTGATCATTTGGACTTCTGAGTAAATATAGAACTATCTTGGCCATGGGACATGCATTGCTGGATAACATAGCACTATATTAGGTATCATCTGGCACCCCTATTTTAACATCAGCTTTCAACCAATTATAGAAAATCAAAGGAAGATTTGGAAACCCAAATCTTCTAGAGATGCCATAGTAATGTCCACTGTATTGTACTTTCACAGATGATACAATTATTACAGTCCCATTTTATTCAATTTACTTTCTCTTATAGGGGTGGGGTATTATTTGTTCATTTATAAGCTTTTTATACCATCCTTTATTCTGTTTAGAATTTCAAGTCACTGCACAGTTCATTACATCACAACATAAACACAAACTACAGATAAAACATTAGTACCATATTTTTTGCTCTAGAAGACGCACCCGACCATAAGACACACCTAGTTTTAGAGGAGGAGAACAAGAAAAGAAATATTCTCTACCTCTCTGCGCAGCTCCCTTCAGCGAAGCGCCAGGAGAAGCGGAGCCCCTTCCATTTCTCCTCCCGCTTTGCTGAAGAGGTGCTGCACAGAGAGGGAAAACTGTGCAGTGCCTCTCCAGCGAAGCGAAGCCAGGAGAGCAAGAGGGCTCTCCTGGCTTCAGGGATAGCCGCCCAAAACCTCCAGAGCGCAGCGGGAGCGCTCTTGCTGCGCTCCAGAGGCTTTGCGTTGCTTTCGCTGAAGCCATGGAGCCTGCATTTGCTCCATAAGACGCACACACATTTCCCCTTACTTTTTAGGAGGGGGAAAGTGCGTCTTATAGAGCGAAAAATACGGTAATTAAAATGTGCACAAGTTAAAATGCCTAGGTAAACAAAAACATTTTGCTGGGCAAATCTCCACTGGAAAGGCATTTTATAGCTGGGGAGCTATGATGAGAAAGTCATTTACTTTGCTTTTACCTACCATACATGAAGAAGGTACCATTTTCAAGTTGCAATCAAACTTCCCATTCTAAAGATCAGGAATGAAAAGGGGACTCATCGATTCCACCTGGTTTTTCTAACCATTCCTGAGAACCAGAAAATCATGGGTTGCCGAATGAATCATCAAGTAATCAGACCCCCAATAAAAAAAGTCTTAGAAGATTTTATTTTACAATAGACTTTGCTAACAGTGCATCCTAATCTATCTGGATGGCACTTCAAATGCATACACCTGTTGTGCTTTAACTGTAGAGCTGATCTGTCAGATGTTGAGAGGGGGAAGGGGGGAGAGAGAGATTTTCCTGTTAGGTATACTGCCAGAATCTCTGTACTGTTAAAAAAGAAAGAAAGCATCCGATCATGTATCTGGATCCCAGTTTAAAGCACATTAGCTTTGGTGATCCAAAATATGAAAGCCACACTTTATTCTTGACCTGACCTGTTACAAATTAAAGAGTGGGTTTGTGATTTTCTCCACAGTTGTGTGCCTTTGTTATAAACCTTGATTATGTTTTAATGCTTCCCTGCTGCTCACAGACCAGTGAGGCTGAAATGGAGAAAAATGCATCTGATTGAAGCTACTGTACTACTTCTCGTTTCTTTTGTTCGGCACACAATTGGGACCAATTTTGTTTGCTATTAGTTTTGAACAGAAAGGTCATTTATTCTTAAAGTAGCCTCCATGAAGAAAAATACTGCACACATTATTTTCCTGCATGTGTCTCTGAGAAAAGTATGTGGGATTCTTTACAATGCCACCTCAGTATCTTATTGTATCAGCTGAAATGCTTAGCTAAGACTTAGAACTTGTGAAAAGGACTCAAATAATATTTATCTTTGAAGAAAAAGAGCATTTAAGAAATTCAGACTTCACAATAGCAGTCATGTGACACAATTTCTATAATTATTCGGTGCCGGAATGCAAAGTACTCACATCATTAACAAATTCTATCTTCCAACATATTAAATAATTGTATTCAAGAAATGCAGCAAATTATGGCCTATTTCCTGGGGGAAATAACAGAAAATTGCTAGTTTTTCTGGGAATAGCCAGACCTCAAGAAATTTCCATTACTATAAGAAAATTAATATTTTATAAAGCTTTATGTACTTTTTATCCCTTTTCAGAGGAAAGTACTGGAATCTGCAGATGTAATTCACTGTTAAGGATAATATACTTTGAGTAAAACTACCATATGCATTTTTTTCTTAATGCATATATTTTCTTGCTTATGTATAGGGCTATATAGTGTAGATTTATTGGGAGGTTTATGTTCCAAATAAAAAAATGAATTAGGCAAATAATGCTTTCACAACTGCTAGTAGCATATGTCTCAAGCCATTTTTTGTATAACATAATATTATCATTAAAAATAGATTGTGTTTGCATGAAGTATAATTATTTTGCATCCATGCTGAATGTATATTGGAACGCCTCACGTCTCCCAGTAGCTGGTGGAATTTTTTAGACAATTCAGTTATGGCGAAGTATCTTTGCTGTTATTGGGTCAAACTTCTGGCAGTTCCAAACTTCAGCCTGAATTTGGTGGGTGAGGGTGAAAGAAGGGGCAAAACTGATTCCCTTTTTTATTTTCAGGAGGAATCTGGAAGGGTGAGACTTACTGGAGCTAAGCTCCAATTTGCTGAAGGCCACTATGCTTTCTCCAAATGCTTCATTCCAAAGGGTATTCTGTGAACAAAATGACAGCTCCTGTTCACTTCTGCCCCCCATCCCTTCAGAATGGAACATTCTGGGGAGGAACATAGCAGCTTATAGACCAGGGTTTCCCAAACTTGGGTCTCTAGCAGTTGTTAGACTACAAGTCCCATCATCCCTAACTAGCAGGACCAGTGGCTAGGGATGATGGGAACTGTAGTCCAAAAACATTTGGAGACCCAAGTTTGGGAAACAGTTCATCTAGATAATCAAACTTCAGTGGTCCAGTAATACACTCCCTAAAATTTGCATATCCTTATCTCTCAAAAGTACCAAAGGCTGCCCCAGTTACACAGCCTACAAAATGGGGGGATTCTGGTTCATCTATTGGGAACTTTATGAAATTATTTAAAGTCCTCGGGAGGAGGGAATATACAGGGTGAGTCCTTTAAAAGAGGCCCCATGGGTACAGAGTGCAGATGTACCATGGGGCCTCTTTTAAAAGACTCACACTGTATAAATGGATATCATTCACATGCTTCTAAAGCAATACTAATGAAATTATCCCTACCCAAAGTTCCCCCATGATTCTGGGGTTCCAAATGATCTCATCTGGTTTCTGGAGTGACACTGATGTGTTAGTGTTGCTCTGGCTGTAAAATCTAATGATTAAATTTATTTTAACAAAGGCGCCAACCCCTAGGCATGTTTACATATAAATGTGAGACTTTCTTCTAAGTTTGTCATTAGACTGCAGTCCTAGCTCCACATATCTACTGAATTCCACAGGATTTATTTCTTAGTAGGCATGGTTAGGATTGAGCTGTTACATGTTGTCTCAGAATAATATAGACACATGCCCAAAATGGATGTCTTCCTTATACATGCCCCTCTCCAGCTATCCTCCCCACACCAGTACAGTCTTATCGTTTTTAATATGTGCCACTCTATTAAATTAAAGCATATATGTAAAGCAGGGAGTGTGTTTGCAGTAGATGGGCAGTGTCACCACAATGTCCTGAGCTTCACTATGGCTTACAATCTGTAGATGAAGTAAGCCACAACTGAGTAACCATGGAAAACTGTGTGTACGTGGAAGCTAAGTTATAGGTGAATATATGTTCGTAAGTGAATTTGCAGCCACAATAATCCTGTTAAACAGCAGGTTTTTCTTATTCTGGAATGTGTACTAGGGATAGGTGGATAAAAGCCAATGTGCATATAAATATTTCACAAAGATTTTTGTTTTTGGTGAACAGTCACTTGTCAATAGCCTCAGAGTCATGCTACAGGGACAAATGATACTTCCTAGGAAGGCAGATGTATAATCTGAGTCACTTGGTGAAAGCAGAGCAGCGATGTCATAGCAATGATTATTCTTTTGGTGAAAGATGTTTGCTAATCAAGTATCCTCCTTAGCTTAAATCTATGGAAATAAGCTGGTGAGAGTAATGCATTTTCAGGAGCTTGAGGTGTGTTTTTATGCAGGTGGTTGGTGAGTGACAGAGTAAAAAAAAATCTGAGAGACAAAAAGTTGTGAAGTTGGAGATATGTTTTTGATGACAGGTACTACAGCAGCAAGAGCAAAAATAGTAGAGAGAAGCAGTAAAAATATTAAGGAAATTGCTCCTCAGATATCATATACATTCAGCTGCATGAGAAATATGCACCATGGGGGGGAAATTCCCTGATGTTGCTTCTTAATCTATATTCTATTTCTGATCTGCCTCCCTTACCCTACTGCCATTACCAAGTTTTTGATTCTTGTGTTGTCTGAAATATCAGTTTTCTCAAACTTGGAGGGACAGGCAATGACTGCATGGAGGAAATTGGCTTAACACTTAATAAATAGGTTCCTTAAAACTGTCTTAAAACTCCAGCTGGACTGTGTGCAATCCAGAGGGGAAACGTTGCAAGAGGAGGAAATGCCCCTTCTTTCATTCAAATGAGAACTTTCTCTTGAATTTTTTGTGTTGGGATTAATTTGGGCTCTTAAATATTCCAAACCCAAAGCATAGTATTTCTGATTTTAGTGTGTATGTTTATTGGTATTTTCTGTTAAATGTCAACCTAGAGCAGCAAGAGCATGCTGACTTGCAGTTTCCTCTGTGTGTGCAATCCACCAAGGGTTGCCAGCTCTGCTTGTAAGGGCATAACTGCATGTTACATGAACATTCCTAAGAGGCCACAATGCCATCATTTGGTCTTGTAAGGGTCTATTCCTGTACATACTTACCTGAGACTTAAGTTCCAGTGAACTCAGTGGACTTAATTTTTAGTTGACATATATAGGATTGTACTGTAAGCATTCTGTGAGCTTTCATGTTAGGGGAATATGTCTTTATTGTGCTTGACATTCTTCAGAGATATTTCCTTAAAAGCAAAGTAATAGAATATATTCTTATTGTAGGCTGATACTCTTTTTTTTCTTTGAAGAAACTTTTGTTTTCCTGGTACGTGCTGAAATTTGAATACAATCATATAGTAAATACATGGGATTTTCTTACACAGTACAGCAACATGCATCCACACATTAATTACATGCTTCTGTAGATTACTTGATAATTACATTTAAGAGGCTTAAAGATTTAGAAAGTAGAAATTACTAGGTATTTACCCGATTAATACTTTTGTTTATATATTCACATTAAAATTCCATGGAATTTTTGCAGTCTTAAACGTTCCTGAGATAAAGAAGTTGAGTACACTCCACTCATCCTGTAGCAGTTTCCAAGGTTTCTGATGTGACACAGTGAATACAATTTATTTGACACCCGTGCACAATACTATATAGAAAAGCAAAATTATCTGGAACAGTGAAGCTATCTAAATTGGGTGGAATCTAAAGGTCCCCTTCTGCATGCATAACCTGTCTTGCAACTCATGGAAATTCTGTTTAAAACCTTCCAATAGACACACGTAGTAGCATGAGAAAAGTGAATCTAAGTCTGAAGATGTTCTTCCGCTTGTGCAACTTCTTGAGGAACCAGAAACACGGTAATTGCTATCAAACCTGTTTGATAATGCAAGAACTTGTACAAGCTTTTGTAGTACTGTGGACACACATATAAGGTCCTCAAGTAGCCCCTGAAGGGGAGAGGCATCTCCTCTTGTCATTCACATAGGAAATTTTTTTCTGATTATGTTAATAAAATATCACCTTAAATGTTGCTCAAATGGCTGTCAAAGCTGTGAATATTAAATATGTAAAACTGCATGAGATGCTGTCCTACTGGACTGAAATATTATATATATTGTATACACAGATGATAATCCAATCCAATTCATGGGACTTACTCCTGGCTAATTGGGAGTTTGGTGGTGTTGGCTGCTTGTTTTGGTGTTGCCAGCAAACTGTAACACAATTGTTGCTGGGAATGTGCCCACATTGCTACAAGCAGGTGCCCTTTAATATATGGCAGTCGTAGAGTGGAATTTTAATCCTCTTTCACACAAATACTAAGCACGGTGGGAGCCACTTGCTCACAGAGTTATCACATGACCACGAGCCATGATGGCTGTATTAACCTCCATTGTCAAAGGCAGTATGCCTCTGAATACCAGTTACTAGGAAACACAAGCTGTTTTACTCAGGTCCTGCAAATGAGCTTCCTACAGGCATCTGGTAGCCATTGCAAGAAGAGGATGATAGATTAGATAGGTTCTTATGTAACTCCGCAGATACTAGACCAGGCTTCCTCAACCTCAACCCTCCAGATGCTTTGAAACTACAGTTCCCATCATCCCTGACCACTGGTCCTGCTAGCTAGAGATCATGGGAGTTGTAGGCCAAAAACATCTGCAGGGCAGAGGTTAAGGAAGCCTGTACTAGACCGTGTACTGATTTCCAGAAGGGTAGATGTGTTGGTCTTCTGCAACAAAACTAACCAAGAATAATACATTTAATGTGGCATAGGCTTAGAGAGCCACCAATGAAGTGGATTCAAGCTAGCAAAAGCTTACAACTTAATAATTCTATATGGTTGCACATGACTCTGCTGCTTTTGCTACAAGATAGAAACGTATGAAGCTACCTTATATGGAGACAAACTATTGGTCCATCCACCTGAGTTTTGTCTACACTGACTGGCAGCAGCTTTCCAGGGTTTCAGGCAGGGGGCATTCTGTGCCCTACCTGGAGATGCCAGGGATTGAACTTGGGACCTTCTGCATGCAAGGCAGATACTTTACCACTGAGCTCTGGCCCTTGCATTTGGGTAGTCTGCAAACCTTGGTTGGTCTTATGAGACCAGCATTCTACAATTGTGGCTGGCCCTGCCCACCAATACACATACCTCAGACACATGTGATAGACAGGGTAGCCAATATAGTGCCCTCCAGGTGTGGTTGGACCATTGGCCATAGGAAAAGCGGTCCAATAATATTTGGAGGCAGCATGTTGTCAATGCCTGGGATAATCTCATAGGAAGCAATTCCCATGTGGCTCACTGTGTACAGAGGGAGCCTTAGAGGAGGCACAGAGAGTGAACAATAACAGAATTGTGTATTCAAACAGCAAAACAATCCAAGATTTGTCTCACAATGGAACAGTTTTAAAAAAACATTAAGGGCAATCTTGGTTGGAAAACACTATATAGAAACTGTCTTGTCTGTTTTTATTTTGCCTCTGAATTTTTATTTATTTATTATCACACCCATATCACTCTGCTAGGCACTATATCATTTATAGCAGGTGAACATGGGAACAATTATTATCACATAAACATGCGATCTGTTGTCAGAACTATTTACCAATCTCAGAAGCCTTTGATTGAATGTCAAGGCCATGATTCTGTCCTAGCTACTCCCATTTGTCACAAATTTTATACCTTTTTCTTTGTTGAAAGTGGAGGCAACTCCATTTTCTGAAGGACCTTTACAGAGCTCCTATTACCTGTAAAAGCAGTTTTTCATAAGTCATATTTTTTAAGTGCTCCTTCGAGTGGTTTGACACTTTTTCAAAAGTATGATAAAAGTTTATATGCTTGGAAATGATCTGTCTAAGAGGTAAGCTCTTTATATTTTATTCATTTTTGATAGTTTGCTCAATAATGCATCAGCCCCTCCCCAAATGATACTGTCAGTTTCTGAAATGTAGCCCATAAAACTTCAGTTGGAGGGGGAATTGTTATGTAATGATATGTTTGGCTGTATGTGGAAGGATTGCAACCATCTAATCACATAGTTAAATTATGCTTAGCAATGTGGTAGCAAATGGCTTCTTTGGCTGCTTCCATATTGCTCCTTAGAATGTGTATACATCATCTGCCCACAAAATGGTAGACTGCCATGGTGACAGCAAAAAACATACCACTTGTGATAGCATGTAAACTAGCCCTTTGTTTGAGTGACCCTCCTAACACAGGCTTGTACTTCAGGAATTAGGTTGCAGGGTGTTGTTGATAGGGCTTTCTCCATACTTGATATGCCATCATAGAATCACAACTAAGGAAGGCAGTTGTGAATGTAGGAAGGTGCCTTATACAGAGTCTGACCATTGGTCAGTCTAGTTCGATTTGGTTCAGTATGGTTTACACTGACTGGCAGCAACCCTCTGGGATTTCAGCCAAGACATCTTGCTCAGCACAACCTGGAGATGTCAGGGATTGAACCTGGGTGCTTTTCTGTGCAAAGTATGTGCTGTAACACCGAGTTACAGCCATTATGGATATATCTCTCTTTCCCCCTCCCTCAAGGAAGGCTTGAACTGGCAGTGGCACAAGGGACAGTGGACCCTCTCATCAGCTGGCTCCACTGGGGACTATTTTGTGGTATCTTGTGCTCAACTGAGTTAACACTTTTCCCCTTTTCTTTTTTACTGAGTGGCATGTGAAAGAACCAGCTTCACTTATCTAGTCAAAAGATTTGATAACTATTTAAAGGGGGGGCGGGTAGGAACTGTAGATAAAGAATGGACGGTTATGAAATGCTTTAAATGTCTATAGCGCTAAAATTGCATACTACACTAACATATTCCTAAATTAGGCCTTTCAGCAACCCGGTGAGCTGAGTTAAGTAGTCTTTGTCCCATTTTATAGTGTGGGAAATTGGGTGAATGAGGTCAGAATTTTCAATTTTGGATGCCTAAAGCTAGACATTTAAATCCATGCAAGGGCATCTTATTTAAAGTTTCACTTGCACATGTTCAGGGGATTTTGAAGCAAACAGATAAGCAAATCAGAGATAAGTCACTGCTGTCTTGAGAAAAATTAAATACATAATAGCTGTACTATTGGACCAGGTGTCCATGTAACTAATCTATGTGGAGGACAACATGGTAGATAAAAAAAGTGCTGAGTCTTCTGGAATTAGTAGCAGTGCCAGATATTGCACACCAGTAATCAACTGAGATTAGTAAAAATCTTAATAAATAATAGTTAATAGAAAAACATAATAGACAAAGTAATCAATCATAACTCTTTATAGAAAACAACTATTTGCAGGGGGTTATTCATTAACATGCTTGCTGGATTAGAAACTCCTGGAATACAGAGCAACCGAAGACTCTTGGATTGAGCAAGGGGTAGGTTAGAAAGAACCTCACCCCTTACTAGATCGTTTTTAGGATTTTTAAATGAGAAGCAGGGCTAGCACGGTATCTCTTTATACTGCTGCGTTTTACAATCCTGAGAGGTTGAGGTTTAAAACATTTTTCATTGCATTAGTTATACAAGAATGAGGGAAGGTTGTCTAGCACACCCTCCTCAGCTGTTGTGGCCCCTGGATATCTGTGTGGAACAGTGTTGTAACAAAGTGTTGTTTAGTTTTTAAGAATCACTTGGGGCTAGCAGTGAGCTTTGGCTTGCTTCACTGTTTTGTTCATTATTTGTCCTTTTGGTCTCCAGTCAAAGTTAGTTGCTGTCATTGATGTAAAACATATATTAGACAAATAACCAGTTAGTCTTGGCCCTGGGAACCATGATGTTAATTCCTGGGAGGAAAAGTTCATTTTGCACCACGTTAGCTTTGCTGGGCTAGATCAGACAATAACTGTAGATCTGGACCATTATGAGGTGATGAGGGCAAGCATACCCAGCCTTCTTAGCACCCTGGCTTTATCTCAAAAGGCATGCACAGCACATTTCATCAAGATGTGCACCCAGGGAATATTTTTTAAAGGTGAACACTTGAATACATACACATACTCATAAAGGACATTATTTTTATTCACAAATAACTAAAGGAATAAAACTTAACTAAACTTATTTTTTAATTAACAACTAAACTTTAAAAATACAAGCTTAAAATATGAGACACAAAATACCAAATTTATGCTGTAATGATAACCAGGCGTATACAAAAATAGTCAATTTTCATGATCCTTATCCGTAACCAAATAATGAGCTGACCAAAACAAGCTTTCTACTAATCTGAAACAGGAATGGAATGGGACTTTACTCCCTGTTCTTTTTAAGGTAATCTGTTTGAATTAATCTGTTATGGTTGAAGTTCTCTCGACCTCTCACTCAAAAAGCTTTTTATTTGCCAACAACATCCTTATTTTGATTCTAATGGCATTCATACACTTTTATAAATATTGGGTGGAATTCAACTAAGTTATAGTCACAGTTACACTTAAAGTAAGCCTATTTAAATGAATAAACCTAATTTATTCATGTTCATGAATTTCATTGGGTCTACTGTTGAAGGCCACCCATAAGGACAGAATGAAGCCCTTCTAGGTTGCAATCCTATCTATATACACTTACCTGGGGGCAAGTCTCATTAAATTCAGTGAGAATTGCTTTTCAGTAGATATGTATAGGATTCCTCTGTTAAGCTTCCCATAGGTCTACATAAAGTATCTCTGTAGACTATGGGGCGTTTCCCTAGCAGCAAATACAATCAGAAAATGTATTATACACAGGCTGAAATAGTTTGGTTGATTTTTTATATTTTTTTCCCCAGAGGATGGCTGCATAGTGTTGGCCAACGCACATTGTGTTTTCTGTGCATAGGCCATTTTCAAAAGCTTCAAAAACAGGGATTGCAAGCACTTGGTAGGCAGGGAAGACAAGAACACTTATGCTCCCTTCTATGTGATGGGCTGGGCCAGGGGGAAATATAATCTGATCAGGTCCAAATTTATTTATTTATAACCTGCCATTCACTGTGATGTCCTAGGATATAGTCAATACAAATAAACCATGCAATATATAAACATTCAACATTTACTCATAAACATTTATTCATCAGTCAAGTAGGAATATTAATGACCTCCTTTGTGAATTTGAGATGGTCAGTGAAATAAGAACTGCAGCATATTAAAAGGAAGATATATATTAGAAATGATACAATTATAAAATGTTAATTAATTTCAAGGCCACATACTAGAGGATTATTGTGGTAGTTTGCTTATCATGCAAAACTGTCCTTTACATTTATCCCAGTGCAGTGGCACTGATGCAGACAGATATGTCTGCTGGATTTGCCTTACCATCTTCTATGATGGGAAGTACATTGTGAACATAGGGCGGCCCCTGTTGATGTGCAACTCTCTCTGTACACGGAAAACCTTGTGGGGTTTTGGATTGTGGCCATTATATTTTAACTGCATAGGAGTATCCCTGCAAGTTAATCTTGTATTTGAAAAAGTAACCTGGGCTGGATGAATATGCTTAGGAACATTACAAGGACCCACAGGAGTTTGTGGCAATCAAGAGGAAGTACCTTTGCTAATTCATCTAGTTCTGTAACACAAGGCTGTAATATAGGAAGTGAACCTTACTGGCATTCTTACAGACTATCCCCTACAATAGCTCTTGTAGACTTTTTCTGATTGAATAGTGTTATGTAAATACTGCTCTTTCACATGCAACCCCCCTGAAAATGATGCAACTGGTCATAAAGCAGGCAGATGTACAAATATATAGGTATCCATGAAATTTGGTGTCGTGGGAACAGCCATGTTGCTGGTGTAGTGCACCATGTAAATTGAGCTTAAATTCTATTTGCTTCAATTGAACTTAAATCAGTTTGAGTCAACATATTTTGATTGAACCAGTTTGTGGATGGTCCTTGTGGGCATTCTGGAGTGCCTGTTTCTCTAAAATAAAACAAGCAGAACAAGTGTACATGAAAATCCATCTTAATCATAAACGCTGAAGTGTTTACAAATGGTGAACCTAAGTGCGCTGTATAATTAAAATAATTATTTCATCAAAAAGCTTCTAATTTTAATTGCCTAGTATTCAATTAGTGACTTTTTAAATAATTCCATTTTACATTCATTTAATTTCTGTTTTGATTCTCTCCAAAGGACATTTTATCATAAAAAGCAAAACAATTTAACATCTATAATTATGCTTTAAACAATTAGAGCTTTGCATGATAGGATTAAATGTCCTTAGTAAACAATAGCAGACTGTAAGCAAAGCACTAGAGAATATACGGAATAAGCAGTTCTGAAGTGGCAGGGGAATGAACTAGGTAAACAGATAATCCACCCCCCTCCCAGCTTCAATACTGTTATACAATCAAATATCTCCAGAGAAATTACAAAATAATTTTGAGCAAACAGCACTATGCTTCTCGCAGGACTTTAAAATGGATGCCAAAATGTTTTACAGGCTAGACTGCCTGATGCTTTGATCCAGGTGTGTGTTCTGGGGAGCGAGATGAAACCTTTTCTCCTTGCCCTCATTTGATACCCACATATGGAGACAGAATGGGATTCAACTAAGTTTCAAAGTGGAACATAAAATTAATGAACACAATGAGGTCCATTAATTTCAATGGGTCTACTAGGAGTAAAACTTAGCTGAATGCCACTCATCGTGTGAAAAAGGTAAATGCACATGGTGTCAAGAGCACTTCCCAGCCAAAGAATGCAGAGGGCCTTCTCGGTAGCGGTGCCCTCCCAGCAGTATGAGAGTTGTGACAGGTGTGTCAAGTGGGTGGGAGAAAGGTGTGCTCTTGCACACGTGAGGGAGCAATCCAGGAAAGAGTATCATCTAGTCAACTGACTGTAGTATCTCCCTAGTCCTCCTGTAGAAAAAAAAAGAGGGCCCAGTAACAATATTTATATATCATTTCTTAATCAGTAACTTAAAAATAAACTATGGCTTTCCATACCCAAATGATATTAACTAAGAAAATGTTAGATTTCTCAATTGATTATTTTCATCTGTTAGAAGAACGATGAAAGTTCATTTCCATGTATTTCTCATAGTCAGATACATGGATTTCATGCACTTGGGGTTAACACTTCCAGTTGTTGTCTAGTGTCCAATCTATTAATTAAAATGATGCTAAATATATCAAATTGGCATATGCAGATTAGGTATGGCCTTCAAGTTCATTACTCCCAAGACAGAAATCATCCATTCACTTCACACAAGTGAAAAGCTGCATAAAATACAAAAGCAAATGTATGAACATGGAAAATATTGTAAAATGAAATGCAGTAAGGAGATCCCCATATAAGAGTGCTAAAATCTTAATTCTAATAAACCAATTATATTTGGAATCCTCCACAGCTATAAATTTCAATCACTGAAGAATATGAAGCTTTCACTTTGCCAAGAGTACACATACAATTGATGTTTCAAAGATTCAGTTACTGAAAGAGTAATAGATAGTACAAAAATACTATTTTAGCTGACTGTACGGTGGGAATTTATACAGATGTCCAACCAATACATTTATAACTACAGTATGCATTAGCTGAAATGTCTTATTTTGCATTCAGACCCCAAGCGACTGAATACAGAATTGGAATAGTCAGACAACTGCGTAACAATTTATCCTCAATTCAATGTACCTTTAAAGTAGCATTAATTATGAATGAATGCTTGGGGAGGGCACGGTGTACTCATCTAGGGTAGACAGAAGCCTTTAATTATATTTGGCTTTAGTTTTAATTAAGACAACTAAGGTTTTTTTTTATTCAGCTTTACCTGGAAGTGGAACAGTTCTGAGGAAATATTTTTGGGATCAGGGTATTTGGAATTGTGTGCTCAGTTTAGTACATATAGATATTTATGTGATGCAGTTGTGTGGTGTCTACAGTGTGTTCTTTCTTTCTCTCTCTCTCTCTCTCTCTCTCTCTCTCGCATTCCACTTTCTTCCTGCACAGATGCTTTTTTATCTAAAGATCACTGGAGGACTTTGCACACATGTTGTAAGATCTCATGTATCCTCGGACATCACTAGGCTGATTTATATGGCACTTTCTGGTTTAGACAATCAAAGTGCCTTGGGCTGAAGATACAACAGAGCAAAACTAAGAGCGATAAACCAATTTGCTTTATTTGAGGTTTGACGGGAATGGACTCTCTCGGAAGGTAGTGGGCTTTCCCTCACTGGAGGCTTTTCAACAGAGGTTGGTTGGCCGGCCACCTGTCAGGGATTCTTTAGCTGTGATTCCTGCATTGCAGGAGATTGGACTAGATGACCCATGGGTCCCTTTCCTACTCTACAATTCTATGAGGGACCACCATTAATCACCACCTGGGCCCTGCCAGCTATCCTCTCCCTGCTAGATTTAATCAGCAAAGAAGAGCAAGGGTGCAGAGTGGTCGCCCTGACCAATCCCAAGCACCTTGTTCACATCCTCGAGCCTTTGAACTGCTCCAACCAGCACAGAGAATGATGGAAAATCTTCCTTTCATTTTCACATTCAGCCCCTCTTAACTTCTCCCTCCACCCCCCATCAAGACAGGTATGTCCCAAACACTAACACAGTGCAGCATGGGCAGCATTAGAGGGGGAGCAGTTCTGGAGGGGGGCAGTGCTGGAGGGGGGCAGATGCCTCCTCCTAAACAAGGAGCTTGTCCCTCACTTGCACACATGCACACCCCCATTGCTGGATACCTGTCATTAAAATGTACTGGTATTTTCTTTATGAGATCTTAGCATGTGGGACATAACTCCACCTAGAAATAGACTTCTGTGCCCATTTTTCCCCTGATGCCACCATTTTAGTGCAGGAAAGCAGGACTGAAGCCTGAAACTTGAGAAATATATGGCTATTACTATAGGATGGAATGGGACAGCCCGTTTCCAATGCTGCCACTGAGGTCTGAAGAGCCCTAAGTTTTGCTTCTCTGAATCTCAGTGCTCCAACCTTCATTTACCTCCAGATTGGTCAGCTCATGCTTTGGCTCATTTCAACTTCCCTTTTTTCAGTCTGCTTCAGCCATGCAGTTAATTAAAGTTTATCCCCTCTTCCATCAACGTCTCACATCAGTTGATACTTTGGACCTTCACAGGAGAACTTTATCCTACCTTTTCAGGGCTGACTAGAAAATGCAATATTCTCTGAAAAAGTATCTATGGCTCATTTTTCTGGCCATTCTTATTTTATTTTTGGCCCCTTTTCCTCTCTTCCAAGAACTTGTTCTCACAGAGTTAATGTCACTCCTCCTGCTTCCTCTGGCCATATTACTTATTCTGTCTTGTTTGTTTCTTTGTTCTCCGTCTCATGTAGGTGTAGAAAGTTGGTTGGTGGTGGTGTGGCAATTGCCATTATTGTATTAAAAATAAGTTCCAGTATTTTAATTCCACTAATATTTCATTTACAGCATAACCTTATGCATGTCTTCTCTGAAACGAGTTAAGTTTTCAAATGAAACCTTCAAATTCGCAACAGTCCAACTGCTCTATAGTGAGGTTTTAAAGTCAAAGCAATGTGCTATAACTTAAAAGTAAATGGCTTCTTTCTTTATAACACACATAGTTATATGGATTGTGCAGAGTTTTCAACTGTGACAACTACAATAGAAGGCAGAGACTTTTTCAGGAAGCTTTTAATCTCTAGAACTTGCTTTCTTATTCTTCTTTGCATCAGTGAATTTCATTGTTAATTGCTTTCTTGTCCTTCAATATATTGTTTGCCTTATCCAAGCAAAGGATTCTCATCCTCCCTGTTCCAGTTCAGAGAATGTATATCTCATGATATACATACATACATACATATATTTACTATCAACCTAAAAATTATTCTATCCTAAATCCAATGACATTCTTTTATGTTTTCCCACTCCTTAATACCTGGGGCCGAGCCAGGAATCTACACAGATTCACATCTAAAAGAAAGGAGAAATTTCAGCTACTTTCTGGCCTTCTTAGTGCCTCACAGCGTAAAACATATTCTCACTGATTTTGAGCACTAATTAAAAACTTTGAGCCATTCACTGTTCTCTTGATGTGCATTGAGTAATGCCCATTAATACTAACTGCGGAAGTGTATGTTCAGCAGATCCGATCCCATTTTTAAAAACTCTTCAATATACATCCTAAGAACACATTATCACTCTTTTGAAAAATAGCAGAGGATCAGAACCTGAGCCAGAAATGAAATTCTTCCCCATTTGATAAAGAGTTATAGATTAAAAAGGGAAATAACTTGAAGTAGCTTTCTTGCTTTTAGAAATGATCAGATGAAAAGTTGTTATTTTAACACAGCTGTCCTCTGGGACATACAGGAGTTATTCAGTAATGAAAGGCAATTGGGAGATTTGACAGGTCTGTTCTTGAAACGGAGTCCTATGAGACCAGCCTTTGGAGGCAGAGGTGAAAGAAGAAATTGGTTTACCCAAAGATCTCTGGATATAGGATCTACATTCTCAAGGAGGCTGACTGTCAGTGTCAGGATAAACTTAAGACACCTGTAGGCCGAAGTCTAACCAAATAAAAAAACCTCTTCCTGATATTTCACAGTATTTTCTAATTACCTAGAAGAACACTTTGTATACTTAGTGAAAGTACTTACTACTTCTTGTTGTAACCCTCGTCGTCTTCAGCATTGGGGTATCCATCCAAATGGATTGCAGGCCAGCAATTGGGGTTTAGTGTGGGAGCTTTAGGATAAAATCAGAGGCATTAGCCAATTGCTTGGCAACAGTGCCAGATGGTTAGCATCCAACAGGAATGGCTTTTCTCAACAGCTGGCTTTTTAGTGCAGCTTACCAGGATAATACCCAACCATCCCAGCTAGATGACACTATTTCCTCACCTGGAATCTTCCAGCAACACATTTATTTTAAAACTTCTAAAGTGGCTGATAACAATGTAATAAAAGCAAGAAACATATTACCAACAAATAGATAAAGCAGCAGAGAACAGTTGCTAAAAACAACCATGCAATTCTGCATATTAGCTTAATAAGCTGTCAGAACTGAATCCCGTTCTGCACAATTGTGCCTCCACACGTGCTGTTCCATCCATTCTTTCTCAACAGAGCCTTTCTCTATCTGCCTCCACAGCATCCAAGGTGCAGCAGGTGATTACTGGAGAGACAGCTTTTAGTGGGGTGCCCTGGCTTCAGACGGCGCTTACTTGGAATGCACTCTTCCCAGGGCTGGTCCTTTTTTAGCTTTCTAAAAAAAAAAGTTTTTATTTTGATGCTGTATTTATAATTGTTCTTACTTTTAAGATTATTAATGCACTAGCTATTTTGTGGTGTTTTTCAGATTTCCTTATAAAGCTGCTCTGATGATATATTTGAAGGGTTAGTTATAATTCTAAATAGTTAATAAACTGTGACACACAACACTCAACCAGTTACTCTGAGTTGCGATGAATCAAAAGCTCTTCTGTTACTTATATAATAGTCACAATAGAGAATATGTTAAGTGTTATGTTTACACCAGAATGCTTCTTGTTAACTTGTGAAAACAGGCAACTTAAGTATCAACCATTGGTGCTGGGAATTGTGAATTCATTCAGCAGAAATTAAGAGGGTGATAAGAAATGGAGAATTAACACATAGTGAAAGGGAACAAATGGATTTTGTCACAAGAGCATGTTATTTTTAAAATATTGTGGGCATCTCTACTAAAATCCATATAAAACTGACTGATTTCACATGTGTACTGACTTATTTCAGTACTGGTACTGGTACCATTACCTACATTTTTTTGCACCAAATTCCTCAATGAAACCACTCTTGTAAGGGCTCACTCAAGTGTACAGGCAACTCACACAGTTGCTTGAAGCACCAATATAGTTGGTACGCCAGCAAATCCATGTGCAGTTCGATTCGTTTGTGTGTGTATTTGAAAAAGAGCATTTCTCATAACCAGGCAACCTGGGTTCAGAGATCTGTAGAGGAGGCCTTGCTATTATAGCCCCCTTGGCTCTCCCAGCAGTGCCATCCCTGTACAGATTTTGCAGTTTTACACACTCAGGTGATAGCTTCAGATCTATTTGTTATGCAGGCCTTTGAATCGTAGCTGGAGTGACCCCACAAATCAGCACCACTGATTGCTGTATGCTATTGATTACTGTAGGGACGCGGGTGGCGCTGTGGGTAAAAGCCTCAGCGCCTAGGGCTTGCCGATCAAAAGGTCGGCGGTTTGAATCCCCGCGGCGGGGTGCGCTCCTGCTGCTCGGTCCCAGCGCCTGCCAACCTAGCAGTTCGAAAGCACCTCCGGGTGCAAGTAGATAAATAGGGACCGCTTACCAGCGGGAAGGTAAACGGCGTTTCCGTGTGCAGCTCTGAATCGCCAGATGCAGCTTTGTCACGCTGGCCACGTGACCTGGAAGTGTCTCCGGACAGCGCTGGCCCCTGGCCTCTTGAGTGAGATGGGCGCACAACCCCAGAGTCTGGCAAGACTGGCCCGTATGGGCAGGGGTACCTTTACCTTTACTGATTACTGTACTGCTGAGGTTCACAAACGGTGTTCTGCATGCTTCATTCAGGCAGTCTGCAGCATGTCTGTAAAATACCATTAAAAACCATACAGCTGTATTACAATTGTTATGTAATAGGAAAAAAAATTAAGTGGTCTGCCAAGGCCCTCAGCAATTTCAAGTGGGCTAGTTGGGATGGGGGATGTTTGGGAACCACTGCTGTAGATTCTGGTTTTAACTTTGTTTTTAATGTTGTATTTTATGGATGTTGCTAGCTGCCATGGGTTCTGATGGTGAGAAAGGTTGCAGTACAAGAAAAGTTATAATAATAGTAATGATACAGGATCCAGAGGCTTTGATCCCAGCAACTTCTGCAGCACTAAAATAGACTCCTTGGGGACATTCTTGCATACCCAACCCTCTCAACCCCAGAACCACTAAGAATTAGAACTAAGATACTGGAACAATTACATTTTTAAAGAATTTGAATAAAAAGCATTTGATATATGGACCCAGTGTATGACATAGATTTAAAGAAACATCACTGGTAAGAGAACATGCCATGAATATACAGAAGGAACTGTTAGCTTGAAAGCATTTCTCTCCCTAATAAAGAAATACATTTATCATTCTGGGACAAGAACATAATACCAATTCACAAATAAAAACTTCTTGCTTTAGTTTCCTTGGTTTGTCCCCTGTGATTCAAGTATGATAAATATTTCAGCTTTTCATGTCAAGTTCCAAGACACTTTCATAGTTAGAATAAAAAGCTCATTCATTATACTCAGCCTGTGCACACAATAACCCGTCTGTAGCCCAAACATGTAGTTTTTCTCATTATGGAATCATTCATGCTCATATTCAACATGCTACTTTCAATCTAGATTGATTCTAGATCCTACCATCCACAAGAGTGAGTATGGTTACTTGATATAAATTTGAAAACCTTCTCCTTCATTAGGTTATCCATGTCTTTTCCTTCCTGCATATGCCTCAGGTGAAGGAAGGAAGTGCTGACTGCAATCTTAGCATACACCCACCCACAATATCATTGGGCAGGAGTGGATACACTCCAATGGAGGCTGGGAAAACTTAGACCTAGTGGGGCACTTAGGTCATGTGACCTAGGTCACATGGGCAGCTCCTAGGACAGGGTGGTCAAACACCTGGCCCAAGGGAGTGTAAGCGGCCCTCGAGGCCTTTTTTGGCAGCCCTTGGCAACATGTAAAGACTACTTGTAGTCTCCATTGATTCTAGAAAAAAATGTCTTATGTACATAGCCTCTGAGTCGTTTTTAGGCCTATTTACCTAATTGTTTAAGAGCTGATCTTCACTGCATACAGCCCCATTTTGTCAAGATACAGTTTGCATATTCAAAGCATACGTACGTTTGGATGCATAAGTGTAGATGTCTGTGGTGATGGGCCATTGAACATGCAGACATCAGGGCTAGGCCAGCAAACATACTCCTGGCCACCACCATACATTCATCTATGCATAGCATTATGTGTTTGCAGAGGGCTTCAGCCTAAAATTATTGGGAAATAAGTATTATTTACTAATTATACACATAATGGATGAGCACCACTTGATTACACTTGAGGATTCATAAAATTTTATGCAAGTACAACATGTGAATTAAGCATTATTATTTTTAACCATAATGACCAGCAAGTACCACTATATTTGAGCTGGGACAAGAGAAAATAAATCAGTTTTATTTTCATTCAACATTTGAATATGTGAGGTTATATGCTAACCTACTGTATTTATTATCATCACCATCAAACACATCTTCTCTCCTTTGTATACTTGGACTAATAAGGGATTGAAAGACTGCAGTAGTGCAAATGAGAAGTCTAAAAAAAGAAGCATTAACGTTGAAATCTCATTTAAATTAGGACACTATTTGAAATGCTAAGCAGAGAATGATTTTTCGCCTTCCCAAGAGCACAGAGATGTGGTTGTGTAATATATTGTCAAATCAATATCTCCTGAAAATAATTCTTAAAGCAAACATTCCATCACCAATGCAAACTGCTCTTAAACACTGAATTGTTCACACCCAATTATTTTCAGATTTGTATGCTTTATTGCTGCCTAGAAAAGCATATGGACTAGAATGGACAATGTGAGGGGTATGGAAAAAAAATGTGTTGCAATCTCAAGCAATGGACCAGCTCATAAAATGCTTTCTATCTTTTTTCCTCACTACTGCCAGCGATCAATTCATAAGCTAAGATCAAATACTCTAGCAAATGAATCTTTAAGATTGTGAAAATTGTTGTAGCAGAGAAGGAGCCATGAACTATTGGCTCAGAAGTTGTTATTTCATCACATTTGCAAGTCACTCTTACATGTGAGGAAAGCAGCTAGAACAGGGGTCAGCAAACTTTTTCAGCTGGGGGCCAGTCCACTGTCCCTCAGACGTGGGGGGATGGACTATATTTTGAAGAAAAAAAGGAACGAATTCCTATGCCCCACAAATAACCCAGAGATGCATTTTAAATAAAAGGACACATTCTACTTAAGTTAAAAACATGCTGATTCCCCAGAAGGTGTTAAAGAAGGACCGAACATTTTTTATGTATGCAAGGATACTCATTGCTAAGTACTGGAAAACTCAAGATCTACCCACACTGGAAGAGTGGCAGATGCAACTGATAGACTATATGGAACTAGCCGAGATGACTGGCAGAATCCGAGACCTGGGAGAAGAGAAGGTTGAAGAAGATTGGAAGAAATTTAAGATTTATTTTAAAAAGCACTGTAATTTGGTTGAATGTTAAGATGGAGGCTAGATCATAAATAATTGACCACCACTAAATTAGATGCAATTAGGATGATAAGTGAGATTGAGGAAAAATCATAAACCTTTGGGAGAATTATTAGATTATATTCTAAATGAATGGGACATAAGAATGTAAACAAGATGATAAATTGCGGGCAAGAATTGACAATGATGCAAGTGGGAGCGGGAGACGTGAGGGAGTCCAAAGAAGTTAAGAAATTATGTTATGATATATGTTACATTGTTCATTATATTTGCATTTATGTTTAAAAATCTTAATAAAAATATATTTAAAAAAACACACAAAACATGCTGATTCCCGGTCCATCCGCAGGCCAGATTTAGAAGTCAATTGGGCTAGATTCGGCCCCCGGACCTTAGTTTGCCAACCCATGAGCTAGAAAGACCAAAAATATTATCTTAAATCACATTGCTAGTGATTATATAAGTGTCTTCCTGGTCAATATAAAGGTACTACAGATCATCCATTAGATATCGGACTACCAAGTAATGGTAACAAAAAACCAGGCTGTGCAACAGGAAGTCCCTTATTAATGAAATGGTCTTTGCAGGTTAGAGCTTTCATTAGCTATTTTAACAATCACTGAGTTGGATCCAGAGTTGAACTTAGTAGCAACAGAAATTGGTGGGACTTAGTCATGACATAATTTAAGTTGTCCCATTGATTTCAGAGGAAGGTTACTTCAATTAAACTTAGTCCACATCCAACCTGTTATAAGAAGTTACAGTATGCAATCATTAGCTGCAAACTTTTCAGATTGCAAATTTGAAATGTTGTTCATCTCCAGGTGTTAAAATAAAAGTTTGTTTGGATTAAGATTAATGAAAGAAGGAAAATGCAGGAGAAAACAGAGAAACCCTCCCAAATGTGAGAAGTTGTTTACATACCTTTCATTGCAAGCAAGGAAAGCGGTTTTGTTTTTTCTTTTCTTTTCTGAAAGGGGAAAGCTTACTCAGTGATTAAATTGAAAAATTGACAAATAACATAAATATTTAAACCTTTTCAGGTATTCAAGGTTGCCCTAAAATCTGCTTGTAATAATACTGAATTTCAAAATAAAGAATGAGGCCAGGAATGAGAAGTATTAGCAAGCAGTTGTCATGGTCTCCCTTTGGACTAGAAGCATGGCTATAGTAATAAAACTATCTGTGTTAACATCTCTGTAGACAAGTGGCCTTGAGATCTTTGTGCTGAAATAATGCATAGGGGAAAGGCAAGCTGAAAGAACGAAGGGGAGGGGAAAGAGAAGAGGACCAATTTACTCAGACAAAAGCATCCATTTTTTTAATTTATTTTTTGCTGGCTTCATCTTTTTAAAAATCAAACTGGAATGAGATAGAATTAAAACTTGGGCTGCTTCTTACTAAGAAAACAATAAACCTATCCCAGCCTTTGAAATGTGGTGCACATGCATTCACCAAGGGACACAAAAAGCTCTGAGCAATGATGAAGAATGCTCCACAGGCAAGTGGCTACACACACAGTGGGCTGGTTCACACATAAGCCTCAATAAGCCTGAGCAAAGCATCAGGACTGCACACGCCCCTTGCCACGTTGCTGGGAGGAAGACTTCTACCATGATTACTTTAAGTTTCGAAGACACCTTAGCTTAGGGCTAGGTATGAATCAGGGATCCTTGTTTACAACAAATAGTGGTTAGTCGCTAAACAGGGCATCTTCAACTATGGATACTGAAACCAGATTGTTTAATTGTTGTTCTAAACCAGGATTCCTGGTTCTCACATGGTGTTAAGTTGCAAACCCTTGAAATTCAACTAACTCATCAGCAGTCCTCCTCCTCTTAGCCTTGCAGGAGGAAGAGAGGAAGGAGATGCACAAGCCAGGTTTCCTCAGGCTCACTGAAGCTTGTCCATGTAGTCACTGTATGTGCATACCTGCCTCTATATGTATGCATGCACTGACCATACCCACTCTTGATTTGCTGATGCCCACTGCTGGTTAGGCTCACTGAAGCTTGTCCATGTAGTCACTGTATGTGCATACCTGCCTCTATATGTATGCATGCACTGACCATACCCACTCTTGATTTGCTGATGCCCACTGCTGGCATGTGGTCTTCAGAGGGTTAGCCAACAGCAAAAACAGTAATTAAAAAATAGCCAGCCCTGATGTGCTAAACTGTACTTTTGTATTATGTGCAAGCCAGCACAAATGACTGCCCCATCCCCTTTTTGCCCTGAGCTCAGTACGCAGATCAGAATCACGTCATTCTCTCCCTCCTTCACCTTCCTGCTAGTGATCTAGTGTAGTCAACACTATGTGTGGTCGGGCTATGGGAAGTTACTGTAAAAAGGGAAATGGAGCAAACAGGTATTTCCACCAATCAACAAAATATTCCTTTTGCTTCCAGACAAGGGTTATAGCATTATCCGTGCTGGATCAAAGCAGATGTCATAGTGGTAAATAAGAGGGGAAAGTTCTCCTGTGCTATAGAAGCACTAATCTGTGCTCAGACTTACAACTTTATACAAACAAGATAGTAATGCAACTAATGGGGGGCAGGGAGAGAACTTTAGGGGGGGGATTGGACATGAAGGTATGGTTGATGTAAATGGGCCAGAGGTATTTTATAACTTGAAGTTACAAATAAAACTAGACACCAGTTATATATATATAGAAGAAAAAATCAGTTTGGGAAAAAATGCACATCATTTGTCAAAAGGAAAGCAGCCTTCATAATTTGTTGATGTATGGCTCCAACTTTTTCCATTATTTATGAGTCTGCAACATTTTTTGTAACAGTTCCTTCACCACATTAGCTTGCTCAATGGAAAACATTCCTGTGACTCAAACCTATGAGCAAAGTCCTAGTCATTTCTGCTGGACTGAGTTAAATCAATATGCTGAATGAGATTGGGCCAGCTTTGGTAATGGAGCTAGCCAAAATTGAGAGGAGGAGATTTACTATTTTGCTTTTCTCGCTTTCTTTTTTCCCCTGATGTGTCTGATGTTTATGGGTGTACTGCAGATAATCTGACTAGCCATGCATCACAAATGTTTGAAGGCCTGGAGGTCTCACACAGTAATCTGCTTTCCAAATTCTAAGAACTGGTTGACTTAATCCTGAATTAAATACCAAAGATTATTTATTTGTCATTATGACTGCTAGCAATGGAATCTGAGATGCACAGAATATTTAATGGCAGAATTCAGCTGGATACTGAATAACTGGAAAATTTTAATTTTGCTTAACAAACATTTTTTTCATAAAAAACCCCCGAAGCTTAAAAGAAAAAGTCGACAATATATTAAAGCAGAATGTTAGCAACTGCCTCCCCCCCCCCCAAACACTTCTGATCCTGGTAGTTACTCAGCCTTACTGAATGTAATGTATAAGAGAGAACACATTATGGGTGCAGATAGAATAGAAGACATTAAAGGTGAAGATAGTATCTACTTTTGATTAAAGTGGTGTACCAGAATTTTTGTTACAGATAGGGAGCCGTGTTGGTCTGCCATAGTCAAAACAAAAAAAATTCCTTCCAGTAGCACCTTAAAGACTAACTGACTTAGTTGGTCTTTAAGGTGCTACTGGAAGGAATTTTTTTTGTTTTTACCAGAATTTTTGTTCACCATAATAATTTGTCTAAGAAGATATTCATCACCAAGTAAAGTTTGTGAGTTGTGAAGGAAAATATAGTTCTACAATACAAAATACAGTACAAGACCTTCAACCTCTGTTGTCGTGTAACATCTTTGCCAACTGCAGCACTAAGTTCAGTCCATCTGAAGATATCTAGGTACACAAATCTAATTCAGAGTTTAGAGGCACCCCAGAAATGAATATATTGAGAGTATGTGTAGCAAGATAGAAGTGAGTCAACTAGTTGTTCCAGTTTTGAAAGGAAATTTTAGAAAAGCAACTTGTTCTTCAGACATTGCTGTTGAGGACAAAACTAAAACTAAAATAGATGCTGTTACATGCCCAGGCAATTGGTAACTAGGCTCTATCTGCTGCTCTTTTGCATAAAAGCTGGAACTGACTGTCCCAATTAGATTACAATTACCCCTGCTCAGAGGTCTTGGATAACACAGGCTTTTTAGATGCAAAAGAGTCATTCTTCAAAAGGCCAAGGGATTTCTCCTTGTAAGGCAGAAAACAAGCAAGGCAAATATAAATGATTCATAACTGTAACCCTGACCATTCTCCCTCCAAATTCATTTCCCTCAGCCTCATACTGTCTTTCTGTTCCTGCATTTTACCTTTATTTATCCTTCAGGCGTCTTTCCGTATATTACATCCTATTTCCCAAGTCTGTCTATGAGAGTGGGCTGATGTTAGGGCTGCAAAACTGATAGAAAGGTACCAACTCGGCCAATTAGGGGCTTTCTGGGCCCCGTATTGCCAGTCAAAGGATGCAAATGTTGATTTCCCATTATTATTTTAAAGTTGTGTATTTTTATTTTTATTTTGCACATATATGCTTTGTGCAAGTATGCATACTGGGGCAGGTGAGTCCCACAGATGTAGACTCTCTATTTCTACCCAGAATTGAGATTGAGGACTTCATTCGGGAACCATACCGTGAGTGGGAAATGAAACACTGAGCATCTTTTTGCAAGCAGGAAACCTAAGAGTTTTAGCTGAACCCTAATCTACATTGGGAAAGATTAGCCACCCATCTTTGAGAGGGCCTATCACTGCCTCCCCCTTTTCTTTCCCCTAGGTAAGAGTTTCTTGCCTAGAAGTATGGAGAAGGCATCAGAAGGGGACACTGAGGAGCCTCTTAAGACTGATTGACTGGAACCCTCAAAAAGCCCTAAGACTGGGTAATCTGCTTTGTGCGGATTGAGTTCTTTCTATGGGCTTGCTTGATTTGAAGCTAGTAGTTTGGTCCACTTGTTTGAGCTATATACTTTGGGTTCTCTGCTATGGATTCATAGAATAAGCTGTCTACAAACTAGATGCTCTCAGTGTTTCCCATCTGTAAAATGGATACACATTTTTAGAATATTTTCCAGGTGTTTAATTTCTTGATACTATTTATGTGAGTGACAGACATGGTCTTAAATTAGTTTTGCACTTTTAGTTCTTCCTATGTGAGACATTTGTAGCCTATGTCATATCAACTGTGTTGGCCTGCATCATTTATAGAAGGGTTGCTTGGCAGTAGAAGACTTGGAAGAGGGCTATAGCTCAGTGGCAGAGCATCAGTTTTGCATGTAGATAGTCTCAAATTCAATCCCCAGCGTCTCCAGGCAACACTGGGAGAGACTCCCTGTATGAAACCCTGGAGAGTTGCTCCTAGTCAGTGCTCACAATACTAAGCTAGATGGATTTGACTTGCGGCATGGAAGCTTCCTACGTACATGTAATGTAATAACAGACTTGTGTCTCTGGTAGTTTCCTATGGACTCTCTTCCTTTTGCACTGGGCTCCAGCCCAGACCTTGCCTGACTAGGTACCCAAATTTTGTTGTCTTGGAGTGGAAAACTATTGTTGCAGTAAACATCTGAAATGACAACTATGGCTTGCACTATGAAAATCACCTCTTCCTGTTCACCCTTCTTTATCACTGGATAGTGGCAACCAGTACATTTGTTTTATAGGGAAGATAAAACAAATCGAAAACTGATTAAACTTTAAAGCACATAGCTTTCTCTCCTTCGGCTACTGCTTGGTGATAGGGACTTGGAAGAATAGTATGCTTTCCACATGGGCCACAGCTAATATCCACTAAGGAGTTGGATTTGCCATGGAGGAGGTGGCAAAATGTGGAGTATGGGGAAGCTTTGAAGTAGTCTGACAAGGATAGATTTTAACAAGGAACCAAGAAGAAATGAGTATCTGAGACAAAAGCAAATGGGACACTTTATGCTTCTAATGTTTTTCTTTCTCCTTTGCTAAGCTCCTATCAGGAGACTGTCAAACCTAACCACAATATCAACAGCAAAGATAGTGATGCTTTGATCATTACTCAGATCGAGCAGGTTTCCCCTATTATATGGCATCTATTTGAAGTGAAAATGAAGCACCGTGAATCTCTTTGGAAATGGCAGGATTTTGTAAGGGATAGCATCAAATATCAGTTTTGTAGAATATTATCATTAATTTCAGTACAAAAGAAGAAAAGAATGAAAAGAAAGAAATTGTTACAAGCCACTGACATTTCTGATAAAACTGAAGATTCTGTTGCTTTCCCAATTTAGTATTATTGATCATTTCCATATTACTTTAAGTGTGCAGTGTGCTTTATAGTGTGTTTTTCCTTATCTCACAGATCCTCACAACACCCAGTTTTCAGATGGTGAACTGAGGCTAAGAAAGATTTCTCCCCCACAGATTTTAAACCAGGATTTCCAAAACCCAATACTCTTATTCAACAGATTATATTTTTAGCAAGGCTTTGGGCTTTCACTGGAACAGGTAAAATAGAAAACATAAGTGAAAAAGTCTGGGTAAAATGAAGACATACATTTTGTGTTTCAAGGACTATCATTTCTTTGATATGTGTGACATTTCTCTGTCAACAGCTCATTCTGATTGGCATGTGGGATAACAGCAGAATGAGATTTCCAGGGTAAATACATGGATTAAAGGAGATTATACTAGTAACTGTAAATGGATGATAAATGCTTTAGTTTTCTGTATTTCTGGGAGGAAAAAATTCTGTTCCAAAGCATGGTCATAAGGGATGTATAAAATTAGATGGTCCTTATCACACTACAGGGTCTCCTATTTGCATTTACCCCATTTTAAAAAAGTTTACTTCCCTAAAATGAAGCAAAACATGGAAACAAGCAGTTCTGCTTGAATTATGAATTAGAACATGCATATGCATATGTATGTGCACTGATCATTTTGCATAATTTATTCCAGTCATAAGATTTGAGGTTACTGACCGTAGAATTGGAGTGGGGGAAAAAATTAACTTCCTAGTTATAGCTTTCCATCCTTTAAGTTCCAATCACCTAGCTCTTGCTGATCTGCTTTGACACTGATTTAATAGCAGAAAACAGAATCAGCTGAAAAATGCAAACTACAAACTGTAAGTCACTAATGTTGCAGAGTCTTCACTGTTTACAATAAGGTAAGGTGGAGTTTTCTCTTCTACCTTGGAGATCACACACGATTCAGGTGTGGTTAACATACTACACTATATTCTTGTGAAGTCACAAATCAGTGAATAAGGATTTCCTTGAAATCAAATTAGAAGAACAAACAGCATTGTGAGAGCAGAGGTGCGTCTTCTTATGATTAACTGATTCACTATTAATGAGCAGACACACTTTAAAAGTAGAAACTGATTATTTGGGTGGAAAGGATCTATCATGCATCAAATCTCTATGCTAAGAAGTCTGTGTAATTGGATTTTTAAGAAGTTAGGTGCAGTGTTAGGGAGCTGCTGAACACAGATCTTTTTAGCTTCCAAAATTTGCTTCCAAAGGTTATTTCAAGGCACTTTAGTTTATAAATCTGCCAACATAATTGCCTCTCAGAGAATGTTTATTTTGCTACATATTTAGGGATGACAGTTGTGACAGCTGCTTCCATGTGGTGAGTCCAGTACTACTGAATGGGATTTTGTTCCATCAAAGAAAATAGCACTGATCTGCCTACAATACAAATATTTGATTTAATGGAGTTGTAGTTCATATCATTACTTAAATGAACATACTTTTCCACATCCTAACCAAAAATTGACAGTGAAAAACAAGAGGGTACTTTAGGTAAGGAGGTAGAAGTGAGCCAAAAATGAGGGAGAGGGGAAGCAGAAGTCTAAAGGTGACATGAAGGACACCAGGGTCTTAGAGAGGGGGAGCCTGGAGGAAGGGAACAGAGATGGTAAACTGGGGACTGAAGAAAGAGGAATAGGGGGAGAAAGGTGACTGCCTGAGAACTACATGTATGCCATCTTTCGTTCCATGATGGAACAAAACAAAAGAAGATGGGAAATGAGAGCACCTTGATTCATTTTAATAGGGTTTGGCTACAGATAAACCCAGTTGAAATGAATGGGGGCTGAAATGCAGCCTTGCTTTGTGAGCTGAGTCCAACACAGCATCTTTGAACACAGAGGTGGGAGATGAGGAAAGGATGGCTAAGGGGACCTGATTTGTACCTTTCAGTTCTTCTTCGGTTTACGATGCATTCAGTAAATGTACTCTCTCTCTGAATAATGGGTGCAAGTGAAGTTAATGTTTATAAATAAGGCTAGCAAGAGTAGAAACCCTGGCATAACATTAAGATAGTGCTCACACCATTATAAATGAGAGTTGATGAACCAGGATATTTTCATACGTGCTTGCAGAGTGTTTTAGTGCACTGAAACGATCATAATAAATGACAGAACCTAGTAAAAATGCCCAGTGTGTAATTATAAATAGTATTGATGAAATAAAAATGAAGATGTACTTGTTGAGCTCCATGGTGATCTATGTTAACCACTGATTAGCCATTCTAATTCCCATTATTTTCTCAGTAGGGTTGAAATTTCACTAGAGCTATTTGCATTAACTTTCATAGGTACAGGGATCTCTGATATTATTAATATACTAAGTAATGAGTTCATTGCACTAATGCAGCTGCATTTAGTCCTCAGTTACTGGGCTTTTACAGGAGCTTTTAGGGGGGGAACTAACCAAGGAAATTGCAGCAATGCTGAAATGTGAACTTGGTTTCAAACGGCATTAGAGCACCATCTTTTCTGTTTTTAACTTGCCTGCATGACAACTCTTGCCTAATCTGGTTGTTGCTCTAAATTTCTTTGTGACATTATGGTTAACTTCTTTAATTTTCATTTAGAGTATTAAAGATTCTGCACTGATGGGTCTTTACTGTAATTATCATAGTGTGTTCCGTATTGTGAATGTTCAGATTCTGCATAACAATGTGGAAATGCCAGTAATTTAATCTAATAAAGTTATCTATCCAGAATGGTATCTTACAATAATATGTATTTAAAAGGGGGATGTATTCCAATTATCCGCCTAACCAAAACTAGCAGGTCATCTTTAACACCCTTCACTTTAACAAAGGAGAAAGCGTTAGCATGATAAATTTTTAATTAAAATGAACAATAAAGGAATGGGGAAACTTACATTTCTCAGCCAGCAAATAAAACTAAAGTATAAAATGTTGGTTTCTTATTCTCGAAGGTAATATGGTCTTCCATCAGCTAGTATGTAGCTGTATACAACAAAATGGGGGGGGGAGAGAGATTCAAACATCCCAGCCTGGGTATTTCTATTTAAATCTGATTACAGTGAAATAAAACTGTAGCTATTAAAGGTTTAAAAGAACTACAAATACAAGCAGTAAAAGAAGACAGTTAGTAAATGAGGTAGTAAAACATTTCAGCAGGGCAAACAGTTTATAGCTCACTGCCTTCTGTAGCAGGCGGCTCTATTCACCAAAGCCTCACGTGTGGTTCCCTGAATTGCACTTAAGCCTGCAATTAACCTTTCACGCCTAATGAAGCTGTTTTGCTGGAAAATTAAAATGTATAGTACTGCCTGCTCTTGCAAAAGTTGTGGGGAGCGAGGAAAGCTATCTCAGAATGAATCCATTTTCAAAGCCTATTGTTCAAATGTAAAATTCAAGTGTTGCACTTACATCTTAAATTGCACACCACAGTTTGCAAGGCAATCTGCTTTATTGTGGTACATTTTATTTCTGTACTTATTAATTGTTCTGCATAATTGTTAAAAATAAAAAACCCGCACACCAGTAATTTTATAGTTAGGCATTTAGTGCTTGAGGATCAACTATTACCACTAAATTGCCATTAGGGAAGACTATAGTTGTTCTATGTACCACCAAGATAATGTTGTTTTTTCTTGTTTCTGGTGTTGTCTTTTAAAAATAATAATGTCATTTTCTCTGGCATATTGGATTGGCCGCTCCTTTTAATGGTGTCTCTAGCATTCACTAAAGGAAACTATAGATTGTTTCCTAACCAAAGGTTATGAAAATAGTCATCCCCATTTCTGTAAAGCTAAAACTGATTTGATAAATCCCATTCCAAGATGGACTTGGAATTCCCTGACCTCAAGATCACAGAGAAGCTACTGACCTGTACATGTGACTCATTAATTCTGCTTCTGTGATTTGATACTGAACCATGCTGATTTTACAGTACTACTGCTACAGAACTGAAGAAACAGAGGCTCTCAGCTCAGGAGGGAGTATTTTTAAAGGGGGAATGCATGAAGTAAATTATAACAAGCCATGAAACTAGGGGTGACAAATGGGAGATATCATAGGATTTACATTTCCAGCCAATAATATTAACTCTAACTGTTTGGAAACACAACCCTATTAAATAAAGGTAAAGCATATAATAAATATTTAAGCCCCAGCATTTTTATTGACTCTTTGGTTGCATTTTGATGTAAATTCTACTTGCCAGCAGCGTCTGTGCATCATTTTGACTTGGTAAATGAAATTCTTTTAGACCGCCAGTCTGAAGTAATGAATTGTTCCCCTAGTTAATTGTACTGCTTTGATAACAAGGAACTGTGTTGGGCCTAGAGAACACGGTAAGTGAATTCCATTGGATGATTTGTGTGACGTTTTGAAAAATGATCTTCTAGAGTGACTTGATATTAATGGAACTCTAACAGCATGCAAGCATGTCCCAGTATGCAGTTTTAGATTGAAAAGAAGCAGTTCCTTCTGAATAGTGGAGTAAGAGGAATAGCATCCAATAAAGCATATTTCAAGAAAATGAAAACTTGGGAAAAGCATGTTAGGTTCAGCTCTTTTGTGAGTTCAGGGTGTCCGGTAAAAAGTGCCTTGATGTGTTTTATTGGGGAGCACATTCTATCCCTAGCCTGATCCTAGATCAGTTTACTAACTGTAACAGGAAAGATTTAACTAAAGATAGTTGCTGACAAGCAAGTATCAATCTGGTGCTTGCTTGCTTGTTTGCTTACTACTAAATCAATTCACTAGTATGACCTGGTCTGTGGAGACTGAATGACACTTAAAAATGCTGCACAACAATGCCTAAGTGTGCCAGAGAAGTGGATGCACTGGCACTGGAAATGAGGACAGGTCATAGTCTGGTGCAAGGGCATCAGACTTGGCCTTGCACTGGAGCCAGAGCACTAGTTGTATGTGCTAGAAAAGCATCAATGAAAGTGAAAACTTGAGGCTAATATCAACTGGAACCAGTCTAAGACAAGAACCATGCATATGGAAATTTTTAAATTGTTCTCAGAGCAAAGAGAAAGACAGAAGCAAGAGGTTTCTCAACTACAAGCAGGAGTGGGCAGTACAGAAACACACACACAACATAAGAAAACATACCGTATTTGGTATTTATCAGAGCATGACCTAAAAGGAGAAATAAAGATGTAAAAGGTCCTTGGACAGCTATGGTAAGCTGACTTGAGCTCTCTACCAACCTCCAGGATACACATTTCTTCCTGACTTACTCACAAATTCAAGAGTTCTTCAGTAGCCTGAACATTGGGTTTAGAGTCCTGTGGATGTCTGATGTCTTTTTGCACCTTGAAACTACATTAATGCTGCAATCCTGTGCATGTTTCTTTCTAACCATACTCTCAGGTAAATGTGTTTGGACTGCAACCTAGGTTATATTTTTAAGACTGGTGGGCACCAATTAATTTGGATCTTTCTTTCATCCCGAGGGCTCAAAGCAAGTCCTGGTTTTCTGTCCAACTAAGCTTTCTTCAGAAAGGGCCCACTGAAATTAATGAATGTAAGGTAGTCATTTCTATTAACTTCAATGGGTCTACTCCAACTACCGTTGGCTACAACCCCTAGCACTTCTTCTTACGAAGGACAATTTCATGCTGAACACTGCTATTCCAGCCACCAATGTCATAGTGCTACTGAATGATGCAGAGTCAGAGAATGGCAAATATGATGTGGGAAATGATTTCATGGCCCCATGCTTGTGTATGTTAATTGGTATGGATCCATTAAAGGATCCATGAATTAGGGTCAAACTACATCACACAATGTGGCAAGGCATGCTTGATTATGTAATTTAAATAGCATTCACATGTGCAAAAGGAATAAGGACTGTGGTGCAGTTTCTCATGCTGCAGTTCCAATAAACATCTATACATATACACATACATACATACAGATGACGCGCACACACACACACACACACACAACTATTTGTCATAGGAAAGAAGTTCCCAATGGTGGTAGTGCCAGCTTCCTTTCTGTGGTAAACAGGCATTCCAGGCAAGGAAGGTTTTCTTTGGGACCACTACAAAAGGTATTTTTCACATGCATCACATGTGATCTGATCCCCCCCCCCCTCCAGGCTACCTGAAGCATAATAAACAAGCATCACCAAACTATGTGTTTAGTGCAATGTGAGGAAGTGATCCTGAGCAGGGAGGAAGATTAAAGGAAGCATCTTTGTAGGAGCTTCACAGCTCCGCTTAACAAGAGTCAGGCTGTGGGACAACAAAGCAAGTGAAAAGAATACTCTGACTCATGAGGAGAAAGATGGCCCTGCCCTGAGATGCTGCCATAATTAGTATCATGGGGAAGCATCTGACAGCATCCAGAATGATGTGGGGAGAGATAAACTAGGCTTCTTCTCTGTGAACAGCAGGGAAGAGTTTTTCAACAAGTTGATCTACTCTTGTGGAACCTGGAAAAGCATATAGTGAATCCAAAAGGCTACTTCTACATTTTAACTTTGCCCCCTGAGAAATAACTGTCCCTTTTGAACCCCGTTGGGTCTTCTGACAAGCCATGAAACATTCTTTGCACATGTTGGATTTTGCCCTTTGTATCTGTGCTTTTGCAACATGGAAATGATTTTGATTCAGTAAAAAGTATGAGAGGGAATATTTTACAGATACATCTAATTTTTGCATACTGACATGTTGACAAGCTATATATCCACTCAGTGAACTGAAGAATAGTGTATGGTGGCACAATTAGAAATCAAAGTCAAGAATCTTCAAATATTGTATGATATTTAAGTATCAGCATTCTCATGGCTGTTCTTAATTGACAAAACACGCAGAGTTGTAGTTAGTAAGGCAATTCACTGATGCCTCCTTTCCCCTGACCTTGCACACATACTGATGTCCTCAGTGCCAGCTTAAGTCTTTTATGTTCTTCCAGGCCTTTTAAGATCTTGTTTTAAGTATGTAACATGGTTGGGGATTTTAATGTGCTTTTCGTGATTCTGCTCAATGGTACAAAGAACTATAATGTCTTTTTTTTGCAGCCCATGGCAGCCATTTTGTGCTGATACCCACAGCACTTTTATCAAGATATGATCTGGCACCTCTCTTCTTTTTTTCACCCAAAAAACCCAGTGCTTTTTGTAGATAGTATTTTATAGTACTGGGTTTGTTGTTTGGGTTTTTGTGCTGCTTGTCTCATAAATACACACACCCCTACTCCTAACCCACCCACTGCAATTCACTTGATGGGAAGCAGTATTTAGATAAAATAGCTCAAATCTGTGTCTCCCAAGCCTTAATTACCGTAATACACCCTAAGCAACAAGTTGGACGTCTATCTGTTTTTAAAAATAAAGAGCCAGCAGGGAAGGAGTGGGATTGGGACTGTGGCACAGGGACAGAGGACTATAACTCTTTGCTTTCACTGGCTTCTGGTATTGCTTTGTTGTTGTTGTTTATATGAAAACCCAGCTACAGTGTGTAACAAGTGTCTTATTTACTTTTGTCATACCCTCCAACATTCCTTAGATGAAAACAGGGGTATTCCACTATATCAGTTTTGCTGCTAGTTATTGGTATTATTAGTTTTGGGTTTTCTTTTTCCACCAGGCTTTCCTAAAGGCAATACATAAATAAAACTATTTCTGTGCTTAAAATACTGCAGTTTTGTATGTTTTCTCTCATAACTTTTGTACAAGACCAGGAGGAAATGCTCAAGCAATCATATGGCAAGTCTGATTCCATTGCTCATGAGCTAGTTTCTAGTGGAATTAGAAGCTCCTCTCAGTGAAAGTAGAAAGAGAAAGCAGGAAAAAGTATTCTCATAGCAGAATGTTAATTCCTCTTTTCCTTTTCCTTCCAGGACTGGCAATTGCAAGTGCACTGATAGACATTTCACAACAGAAGCCCTCAGAGTGTAAAGATAAGAGTTCGGCAGTCAGAAATCGAAAACACCACCTTTCAACACGTCAAGGAACTTGTGTCTGAGATTAAAATAACACATTTGTATATTCTGTAATGTTTTTCTTTCTTTTTTTCTTTTTTAAAGAGCTTCCATTGTAAGCTAAAATACAGCCTCAGGTTTTATGGAGGCAACCTCTGGATCGTGGTAAGAATGGTGGTAAGAACCTCCAGGCTCAGATAGATTAGCACCTTCTTTCTGCTGTGCCCCAAAGCAGGGCATCTGGAATGACAAAGGTGAATATACTGGAGGACCTTATGAAAAGATTCTGACATCAGTAATGATATGAAAAATACTTCTCCACACTTCTTGTTATTCATATCAGGAAATAAATAAAAATGTCTGGAAAAAGATAGTACATTGTTTTATAATGTGGAAGGAAATATATCATGGAAAATTAAAGTAAGTCTAAATGACTTGTTATATAGCTAGAAGTGTTGAGTTATTCAGTTTCTCAGCTTGATTAGCACTGAGATACACACACTTAAGAAAGCAGAAAATGACATTATTAGGGATATAAATAATATTATCATTACCCTGATATGAAGGCATAATTTGAACTTTGTGATAGGCAGATATAGCAAAAACCATGTATTTCAATGAGCTAGATGTAACAACAACAACAACAAAACTCTGAAAGGATTTATGCATATCAAAAATTTCTGCCTTCCAAAGGACCCTGCCACAGTCTAAGGTCTGAAGCAGGATGAAGACTGGACTTTTCTACTATGTAAGAATTCAGAATGGTGAATACAGCAAAGAGTACATGCTTGTCTTCCATGCCAACCAACTAACTCATTATCAGATCCGACTGAGTTTGGGAAAGCGTGTCCAGCAGCCAAGATCCCTTTTCCCCCAATAGCCATCTCCAAAATTGCAAGACCCAGGAGTAGAAAAATTGCAAGACTCTCTGCAGAAGAATATCTGATGCTTTTTTAACTAACATAATTGTGAAGGCTGAAGTCAAATGTAGCTTTAAGCATGCTGACGTCTATTGATTACAATAGTCTCAAGCATACTCAAGTTTGTGGCAAATGGTAGCCTCAATGTCCAGTGTTAAAATTAATGCCATATCCGCTTATTTGCAGAATAATGTTGCCCTGGCCACACTTACCCCTTTATCACAGTTATTAAAAGTCCTCCCTCTCAGAGCAACAGATCCAAGCTCTTCGTATTCATTGCATTTAAGTAATTCCACTGTACCCTAAAAAAAATCCCCAGTGGCTTGTAGGAAGTTTTGTCACTTGGAACTCTTGGAATGACTTTTCTGTATGTGAGATCACCTTATCAACAAAAGCTAAAGGGAATTTTTTGACTATTTTAAAGAAAAGATCAAGCAGCGTCCTTGTTTTATTTTCATTATGCAGTTCGGCCCTTCCATTCACAGAAGGAACAATGATCCAGCAGAGATAACTACTCACAGAGGAGGGGGACCAATTTTTGGCCATTTTTCCTTCAGCTGCCACACCACCTCCCATGTTGTTTGGGAAATTCCCCCAACTCTCTGATCATAAGTGGAATGTCACTCAATAGGTGAATGATAAGGTGGTACCCAACTAAGTCATACTCAGAGTAGATCCACTGAAAATCAATGGGCGGGGTATAAATAATAAATTATTGTTATAAATCATTATTATTATCAAATCCATTTGTTTCAGTAGGTCTATTCCAGTTATAACTAATGTTGGAGTCCAACCATAATATTTAATGTAAAAGTTGTTTGCGGAAGGTGGCGGCAGATGAAGCATGTCTATATTTAGGCTTAATGTCTCAAATTCAGGGAACGTTAAATGCATTCAAGATCAATTAAATTTGCGTATTTAGTTCTTCAACTTAAGCATCACTGAAATGAAGAAGACTAAATCTACAATTTTCTTTGGAGCTGAGCTGCACTCTGAACTGGTCACGGCAGGTTCCTCACCCAGTCGTCTTGCAAGAACTTCCTCATAAGGGCAAAGTAGCAGTCCTTAGTTTGACAGCTGCCTGTATGGGAGTTATCTATCAGCAGAGGTATAAACTCTTACTTAAAGTGGAGTTGTGCTAATTATGAAAGCTATACAAATATAACTGATGTTTATAATTATACCTGCATTTTTTAATCAAAAAATCATTTTATTTCCAGAAGGGGGAGACATTTCACTGTTTACACTTTGACTACATAGTTACTTGCATGCCAAGATGGTGCAGTAGCAGTAATAACGCCCTGTTTGTGAGTTGGTAGGTGTTTTTCTTTTGTATTATCATTTGACTACTTAATTTGGATGAGAACTGAATGTATAAAAAAAGAAAAGAATTTAAATACATCAAAAGGAACTGTTGTACAGTATGTAGTTCCCTCTCATCCGAGGTCATTAGGTTACATTTTATCATGACTGCTATGCTGTTTTAATTAGTTGCACATTGATAAATTATGCTGGCATGATTGTTGAAATAGTTTCACATTTCAAAAGGAGACCTGATTCTTATGCTGAAGTTATGTTGTTACAGTGTGATGATTTTTGTTGACTGTTCTTACCTCACTTTGTTGTTATTCTAAACAAAGGACCCAGTTCTGCAAGCACTTATATGCCAATATGTTCTATTCATATGATCCTATTTACATATAATTTTTTCCAGAATTAGGGCAAAATTGATTTCTGTCAGAAATTATCAAAAAAAGAAATATTGTAACTCCAATAAGAGTCTGGGTTTTTTTCTTAAAAAAGAAAACCCTTCTGTCATTGTAATGTTGATTTGCTTAAAGAAAACAAATCATTAGAATTGGCATGTATGATGAGTAAGATGATTATTTGAAGAAAGACAAAAGAGAAATAAAAGACTTGGCTATAAATTTCCTAATTTTCCCCAACATGATTTAGTTACCAAAAGTTCGTGTATTTTGTGAGTCTACCTACATCTATTGGACAGGTATTCTATGAAATAGTTACCCTGGCGAAGCATGAACCCTACCAAACTAGCGTTTTTTGAAAGTGTATTCTGCAACATAGCAGTGAAGCAGTAATTGTGCATGGCACACTGCATTTACGGTATACTGGACCATCCACACATCATTCAGCTTTATTAGTTCTGCAGTGCTTCCCAAACAATACCACATTATTGTTATCCGGGGCAATAATAGGGGCACTATTGTACTACAGTACCAAAAAAGCAGAACAAAAAGCATACCCAGAATATTTGTGGAATGGAAAGGTTTGGATAGCAAGCAGCTATTGGACACGCACTGTCCAAAAAACAAAATAAAACAGTATGTGTGCCAAAACTGTTGCAGGTGGAAGTGGGATCAGGTATAATGCCCCATCAATAAATGCAGAATATAAAAGATGATAGCAGGGCCTCATGTTTAATTTTAAAAGAATGATAGTGCTATCAACACTTCAAGATAGTAAGCAATTTTTATATAGCTGACAATTAAAATCAGCAATAAATGGTGGGACATCTGAACTTTTTTTAAAAAAAATGTGGACAGAATTACTCATGAAAGGCTCTCTTCTACCAATACACTAGATTGATTAGGAGGACTAACAACCTGTAAACTAGGTTAAGCCAATGGGGTTTGGGTTACGTGAGGATTTTAACCTGTTTTCTCCAGTCCAACACGCTAACCATGTTTGCAAGGATTTCATCCAGAGTATTTCCCCCTCTACTTTGATCTTCCTGCAGCGGATTATCTTGCAGAGAAAAGAATTGCAGCTACACAGACTGCATAACACCAAATAACTTTCTCCTCTCAGCTGCTGCCTGCTGAGCAGGAAGGGAACTGAAAAGCCCAGGTGAAATTCAGCTGTGAACTATTTCCAGCTCAAGGGCCAGAAGTACTCCACCCTTGGTTTAAGGCTGGGCATATCTGTCAACTTTGGTTTCTTGTAGTTTCTCATTTTCCCACCCTTAAGCTCTCCACATTTTCACATCAGTATTCTTATTCACATTCTATTGTATGATCTTCACTCATTCAGTAAGGCTTTTGATAAAGCCCCCCATGATATTCTTTCTTGTGGAGAAGCTGGTAAATTGTAGTCTGGATTGGGTAACTGTTAGGTGGATTTGGTGTTGGTCGACTGACCCAACCCAAAGAGTACTCATTAATGGTCCTCGTCATCCTGGGGGAAAGTGACAAGTGAGCTTCCACAGGGTTGTGTCCTGGGTCCTTTGTTGTTCAACATCTTTATAAATGATGCGGACGAAAGAATTGAGGGGATTGCTCATAAAATTTGCAGATGACAGCAAACTTAGTGGAGTAGCTAGTGCCGAAGAAAACAGAATCAGAATTCAAGATGACCTTAGCAGATTGAACAACCAAAACAAAATTAACGAATGAATGAATGAATGAATGAATAGGGGCAAAGCTAATGCCATTCTAGGCTGCATCAACAGAAGTATAGTGTCCAGATCAAGGGAAGACATTGTACTGCTCTATTCTGCCTTAGTCAGATCTCACCTGGAGTACTGTGTCCAGTTCTGGGAGCTACAGTCTAAGAAGGATATTGACAAGCGGGAACATACGCCGAGGAGGACAATCAAGGTGATCAAGAGTCTGGAAACCAAGCCTTATTAGGAACAGTTGAGGGGGTTGGGCATATTTAGTCTGGAAAAGAGGAGACTGAGAGGAGATATGATAGGCATCTTCAAATATCTGAAGGGCTGTCCCATGGAAATTGAAGAAAGGTTGTTTTCTCCTGCTCTGGAGAGTAGGACTTGAAACTATCGATTCAGGTTATAAGAAAAGAGATTCTGACTAAATATCAGGAAGAACTTTCTGACAGCAAGAGCTGTTCGATAGCAGAACAGACTCCCTCAGGAGGTGGTGGTCTCTCCATCATTGAAGGTTTTTAAGCAGAGGTTGGATAGGCATCTGGTTGGCCATTATGAGAACAAAATGCCTTCCTAGATGAGCCACTGGCCTGATGCATCAGGTTTTCTTATGTTCTTATGCTGACAGTGAAGTGTTTGCTACAAAGCATGAGTAAATGTGGGTTGGACTTCAAACTTTACTTGTTTCTCATTGACAGACAGTCTCCACATTACACAGCTAATTAAAAATAGCTGATGGCAAATCAAAGTTTGGATATAATGGCTTTCTTGCTGCATCAGCCCATCTTCTCTAATAGCTGACAGAAACTGCTTTGTTTTAGGACACCATCCAAATGTGTTACAGCAATCTCCAAATTTAGTTTATTTTCATTAGTATGCTGAATGGCCTTCTCATCCATCTCAGCTAATCAGTCAGTCAGTTTCTGGCCTATATTCTACACTATCCTTCTGTAAAATGCTAGCACCTATTTACAGTAGCTGCTCTTTGAAATGGGGGCGGGGGGGGGGAGAGAGACTATTTTAGTCTGTTCTAACTTTGCTAGCTTTCTGTATCAAATGAACCATCCCTTTGTGTTTATATGATGCATATCTCACCCACTGAAGTCAACAAGAAATATGCCACAGCATCAGATCTGATGAAGGTTTTGGCTAGGATTTATGACAGAGAGAGGAATGGCTCCGACTTTTCTATAGCAGCATCAATATACTGACCACTGCCATTGACATTAGTTTGATCTCAAAATACATACTACACTTTATTCCTACAAAGGACTCAAGCCCGTTAAACATATATTTGCAACATTAGTGCCACTCATTTGAGTTTGAGTTACAGCCCCATCTTAAGACTTCTTGTACTGGTTGATACCAGCTTATGTTGTGATTTATCAGCAGATATTCCAGTACATCTTCGCAACATATTAACACTGTCCTGGCAATACTGAACAGCCAGATATTCAGTGAAGGCCAGTAAGGCAGTTGAATGCCAGCATTTGCCACCCACCACTGTTCAACTACCACAGTGCTGGAGAAGGAAAAGCATATTCTTATGCACAAACTCCATCTTGGAGTGGGTCCCTGTCTATCCCTTGGAATTGACTTCCTTGAAATTACGGTCACCAGAGAATGATGAAGCTTCTATGACATAAGGTTTATTTACACAGGCTGAACATAATGCTATGTGCTGGGATGCCAGAGCTTTGTGGGTGCAAGACATCCATAAATCCTAGAATTAGTAAAAGTTAGAATTAATCAAGGTTTGATTAAACTGTGTCAAACACAGAAATTCTTGGGTTTAGCTTATGCTAACAAGCCAGACATATCTGACAGGGCTAGCTGAGAGTAAGTAATTTAGGAACAAAGCAGAATAATGGCTCACCAAGGAAACCAGCAAGAGAGCGAAGATCAGGAGGGAGGGGCCCCTCCTCCAGCTGTGTGTTGGTGGGCAGAGACCAAAGGTGGTAGAGAAAGTGGGGGTAGAATACAAAGTGGGCTGGCTGTGGCAGGCTGGAACAAAGGAAACTCAGCTTTTTGCTGTTCTTTGAATCCAATGCTGCGCCTAAGAAGAAGGCCAGACCCGTTCAGGATGTGAATACTCTGCAATCCCTTCATCTAGGTTCAGGTTGTATATATGTGTAAATAAACCACATATCACAAAAACACCACAGTCTCTGCTGTGCCTCACTGTCCCAAAAGGGAGCACAGACCCTTGGAAGCTTGTCTGATACCCCTGGAATCTCACATCACTGGACGGAGATTGGGGTGCAGTGTTAGAAACTTAGATATATAAGCTAATCACCAATGGTACCTTAAACCTAGGTTGTGGTCGTCACAACAGAATGTCTAGGCACCACCACCACCCCAAGGTTGTTTTTTTAATAAATTATTATTATTATTTTCATTTCATTTCTATACTGCTTTATATTTTAAATAAAAAATCTCAAAGCAGTTTACAACACATTAAAACATCAAATAAAACAATCCAAAATAAAGCAAATTCAAGCTTCAAGGGATGTATTTCAGATCCTTCTTTAAGTGACAGTATACCAGAAAAAGCGTCTCCACCCCCATCGTTCAGCCCAGACACCGAGGTCCAGCTCCAAGGGCTTTTTGGTGGTTCCCTCACTACAAGAAGTGAGGTTATAGGGAACCAGGCAGAGGGCCTTCTTGGTAGTGGCACCCGCGCTGTGGAACGCCCTCCCATCAGCTGTCAAGGAAATTAAAAACTATCTGACTTTTAGAAGACATCTGAAGGCAGTCCTGTTTAGGGAGGTTTTTAATGTTTGACGTTTTATCGTGTTTTTAATATTCTGTTGGGAGATGCCCAGAGTAGCTGGGGAAACCCAGCCAGATCGGTGGGGTATAAATATTAAAATTATTATTAAAATTATTATTATTATAACATGTTTCCCCGTATATATTTATTTACCTACTTAATTTATATAGCTTCCCCATAGCAGAAGTACTCTAGGAAGCCAGTGTGGTATAGTGGTTAGAGTGTTTGACTAGGACCTGGGAGATCAGGGTTCAAATTCCCACTCAGTCATGAATTTCACTGTGTGACCTTGGGCCAGTCAAAGCCTCTTAACTTACCTCACAGAGTCATTATAGGATTAATTGAGGAAGGGGTGAACCAGGTACTCCTTCGAGAAAAAGGTGAATGTAAATACAATAAATAGGCTCTTCTGCTTTCTGATAGACTTAATCAACAGATGCAAGCACTGCCTTCATAGCTACTTGTGTTATCTGGTGCTTAAGAGAACAAAAACCAGCATTTGGATTGTAGGCTTTCCACATCTCCACAATCCAAGCCCCCAGAAGCACAGAACAATCATAAGACTTTCACAGGCTGAAATTCTAAATCTCACCCAACAAAGACATACATAGGATTTCATTGAGAAACCCTCAATTTGCACCACAAACATTTCCCACCTCCATTCAGAGAAAACCACTTTAAGAGTCACAACCCAATACTGCAATGTCCCTCAATGACTCCACTCCAGAATTTGTTTAGATTTTAAGCACCACTGTGATAATTAGAACTTAACCAAAACATGTTGGGTTTAGAAGGGGGTGTGTGTTCTGGAATGCTAAGCCCAGATTTTGGCCACTCCTCATAGAAGCAAGATTCACAGTTGCTTCCCTCCCACAATCCCCAAGTAGCTTTCCTTCTCAGCAGGCACTATCTGATATTGCTTCAACTTCTCTACTCATCAGTCATCCTAACTCTGGGATGTTACTGCCAAATACAGTCTGCCTCTCAGTGTAGACGCACGCACAGATCACAGGCCACCTAACCCCCAAGTCCATTCCTAACTTTTGCTTCTGCCAAAAGGCCTTTAAGGTACACTCTTACCTGCTTACCACCCCAATATCACTCCCAACATCCATCAGGCCCACCCATTCACACGTTCCCTTATCCTTCCCAACCCACCCTTTAACCCAGATATCTGACTCCTGAAATGCCAATATATCCCTTCCAGGGAGTAACTTCACATGTATCCCCGCCATGCTCCTACACCTACACACACACACACACGCAAGGCTTGACACGTGTCTTGAAACCCTGCTGTCTCCACATGTTGATACTCTTCAATGCTCTTCCTCACACTCCTGTGTTTTGTATCTCCATGGCACTTTTAATAATTGCCAGCTTTAAAAGCCCCCACCCACGCACCTTTCCACCTAACTTTACCTGGAACAGAGGTGTCCCAAGGGAACACAGACTGGGTGTCCACAGCAGGGTTGGGTCCCTGCAAGAGCCCTAGAGCCAGGGGAGGAAGGACCAACAGTGCTGCCAAAGCAGCCGGAGGGGAGCCGGGGGGGGGGGGGACCCACTATGGCCAGCCATTGGGAGCCAAGCTGGGTGAAGAAAAAGGGAAGCAGCACTGCTGGCTGGCAGTTGAAGCAGGGCACCTCAGAACAAGCTTCCTGGCTCCTCCCTCAGGACTGCCTGGCCCTGCAATGGAGGCAAAGGGAGGGAGTGGGAGAGGGAGAAGCACATCTCAGGATGGACCGGCCAGCCCAGTGTGGCTGCTCCAAGGCTTGATCGTTTAAGCAGTCGTCTTTTCTAGAGAAGCCCATCTAACAGCAATACAAATCATGAGATTGGAATAGGACCCCCTCCCCAAGTTTGTTTAAACCTAAACTCAATTACAGTATCCTTACGAGTAATTTGATTTATTATATTTCTATGCCACTTGTTATTCAAATGAATCCCAAAGAAGCTTACAAACAATAAATAACAATGATATGATAGAACATAATAGAACATCACAAATAAAAAAATTAATCATACAGAATAACAAATCATCAGTGAGTTACAATCTATAAAACACTGTTAACAAAGCAACAACTAAAAAAATAAACCAAAGAACAAAATTAAAACAAGTCATATTATACGATTAACAGATCGATACAGAATTTATAATCTATAGAAGCATATTAACAATGTTAAGAAAATAGCAACGTAAATATAAACTAAGCACTGTTAAGATCATACACACATGACCACTGACTTATAGGGTGAACCCTGTAAGAGAACCACCTCACCAGCTGTCTCTACAGGCAGATCAGTACAATAATTTATTATAGGACATATTGAATTAGTGTCATGTACTTGCCTGAACAGGGTAAAAACTTGATGAAGAGAATTTCATCATTAGTACAAAATTAACTAAGCTAGCACAAGAAATGGGGAAGGAAACAACTGTCAATCTATTTTTAATTCTGAAATAAAATGATAAGATACATGAATACTCCTATACACTAGTCCCTCCTATACTGAAATTTGAAATTTATACTTTCGTGAAATTACATTAGCATGAAACATATAACAGATTTTTTTAAAAAGAATTCCCATAGTATTTGACTTGCATTTATATTTTACCTTTCCTTTACACCAGAAAATCACACATGAAATGGCTTTTTTAAAAAAATGTAAGGTTCCAAAGCATCAATGCAGGACAAAGGAAGCACTTTCACTTTCACTTTCCCTCTCTCCACTGCAGAGTGAATATACTGTATTTTTCCGTCTATAAGATGACCCCATGTATAAGACAACCCCTATTTTGGGGGATTCAGATTTAAGAAAATGGGGGGAGATATATCTGTGTATAAGACACCCCCTAATTTTTGACATTATTTTTCAGGGGGGAAATCTAGTCTTATACATGGAAAAATACGGTATTTACTGTGGATATATTTCTTTCACATTTACAAATACTAAGAATTATACAGTGGTACCTCCAGTTGTGGACTGGATCTGTTCCGGAGCTCCAGTCGGATCCTGAGGCTTCCACAACCAGAGGGACCGCTTCTGTGCATGCATACACGGCAGTAGAGCGCTTCTGCGCATGTGCACGTGGCAAAACCCGGAAAAATACTTCCAGGTTTGCCGCATACGTATCTCGTATACATAACCAGAGGTGAACATAAGTCGAGGTACTACTGTATAATTTATGATTGACTGTATAATTTATTTTTATGCAGCTATTGTGGGATTTATGTGTGAGTCATGAGCACACGTTGTTGCATTTGCCTCAACAAAGCTTCTTTAAAGGGAAAAGCATTTGCAATCTTAAGTGATTGTGATATTTATGTTGTTATAAAAAACATTTATAGTTAAATATTTACAGATTTCCAGATAATCTGCAAAGCAGAATTTCAATTTATCCCATTCTTATTTAGTGCCTCATAAGGTGAATATTTATTCTTTACTTTAGTCCCAATTTTATCTTTATTCAATATTTTTCTTTAACATTTCTGTGCGATCTACTATATTATTACTATAAATGGCACCTTAAACCACCATTATTTCTCCCATTAGTGCTAAACCCCAGCAACAGCAGTAGGATGTCCAACAAAAGGGATGATGGAGAATGGCTTTGTAGATTTGCTACATATCACTGCTATTTTTGTTTTTGTTTCTTAATCATAGAAGGGTGGACATGTAAAGTAAAACATTAACATCTGTTCATAAAACAGCAGGGAATTACTCAGTAGCAGCTGGTCTGCCATCGCCCCTCCCAGGCATAGTGGGACAGCAGGCAGGGCAGTGTGAAAGTAGATAGAGCCACTTTTTTCTACTGATCCCACCCCTGTGCCCTTAACAGCAGTCTAAAATGCAGGAATTATGCCCACAAAGCTATTCATGGCGTAACTATATCAAGGGGGGGGGGGGAGGAGAGACATTGTGATAAAGGGGCTTTATTCCTTATAGCATAACACTGCAGCGCTCGTCAGCTCTTTTTTTTTTTTTTTTTTTTTGCATATCAGGCCCGTAGCATCCATGGAAATTTTCAATTTCATTGTTCTGCAAGGGACAATGACAATAAAGATATCGTAATCGGACACTACTATAAAAATAGTGTATGGGCGTATAGACACCAGCTTATTCTGTGAACCAACTGACGAACAAACATATCTACAGTACATGCTTCTAGCTACCATCCCAAACATCCAAAATAATCCATTGTATATAGCCAGGCCCTACGTTACAGCCACATCTGTACCAACTCTACAGACAGAGACTCTCACCTAAGAGATCTACTGCAAAACTTTTTAGAACTAAAATATCCACCTGATGAAGTTAAATAACAGATCAACAGAGCCAGACTGATACCCAGAGAGAACTTGCTGCAAGACAGACCCAAAAAAGAAAATAACAGACCACTAGTAATCACATACAGCTCCCAAGTTAAAACAGTTCAATGCATCATCAGAGATCTACAAGTGAAACTCCCCAAATCTCTTTTCTGATGAGGGCAGCTTTTGCATCTCACTTGGAAACTAAGGACCCAGAGTCTGAAGGAAGAATGGGGAGCCACACAATGCCAGATGAAGTTTCCACAGTCTGTGTTGATTTGGGGAGCCATGTCATCAGCTGGTGTTGGTCCACTGTGCTTCATTAAGTCCAGGGTCAACGCAGCCATCTACCAAGAGATTTTGGAGCACTTCATGCTTCCTTCCGCAGACGAGCTTTATGGGGATGCTGATTTCATTTTCCAATTGGACTTTGTCACCTGCCTACACTGCCAAAAGTATCAAAACCTGGTTCAATGCCCATGGGATTACTGTGCTTGATTGGCCAGCCAACCCACCTGACCTGAACCCCATAGAGAATCTATGGGGCATTGCCAAGAGAAAAATGAGAGACATGAGACCATGCAATGTAGAAGAGCTGAAGGCTGCTATTGAAGCATCCTGGTCTTCCATAACACCTCAGCAGTGCCACAAGCTGATAGCATCCATGCCACGCCACATTGAGGCAGTAATTGATGCAAAAGGGGCCCAAACCAAGTACTGAGTACATGTGCATGCTTCTACTTCTCAGAGGTCCAATATTGCTCTATTTGCAGTCCGTGTTCTGCTGATTTCATTTAATATTCTAATTTTCTGAGATTGTTAATTTGGGGTTTTCATCAGCTGTACACCATAAACATCACAATTGTAACAAATAAAGGCTTGACATATCTCGCTTTGCATGTCATGAGTCTATCTCATATATTAGTTTCACCTTTTAAGTTGAATTACTGAAATAAATGAACTTTTCCACAATATTCTAATTTTTCGAGTTTCACCTGTACAACCTCTCCTAGACAATGACAGTTCTCTTTCTCAAGCTCTGGGAGGAAGACCTTTCATTGCCTACAGACAGCCATCCAATCTTAAACAACTCCTCACCCACAATAATACAACAACCAGACTTAACATGGACACTGGTGCCAGCCTGCAATAAACCCAGATGCCAACCTTGCTGCCAAAAACACCCAGACAACACCATTACTGGCCCCAATAACATCAAACATACCATCTCAGGACTATTTAATTGATCATCTTCTAACATTGTGTATGCCATCAAATGCCAACAGTGCCCTTCAGCTCTCTATATTGGACAAACAGGCCAAACCCTACACCAAAGGATAAATGGACATAAATCTAACATCAGGATTACAAGACAGAGAAACCAGTAGGAGAACACTTCAATCTCCCCAGGACATTCTATACAAGATCTCAGAGTAGCTGTCATATTACAAAAGAATTTCAGAAATAAACTGGAAAGAGAAGTTGCTGAATTGCAATTTATTATTGAACTTAAAACCATGGAGAGACCTGGTCTGAATAGAGACATTGGATTCTTATATCATTATACATGATAAAGCTATTTTTAGCCATCTCATCCCTTGCTTTTTCCTGTAATTCCAATTGCAGCCTAACAGTCATCAACAGGTTTACCACAACTATCAGCCAATCACCCATTCCCACCACCCTTCTGAGTAATACCCCTCCCCTCCTTCTCACTATACGTATATAAGGGTCTGGTGACTTCTGTTTCAGTGTATCTGAAGAAGTGTGCATGCACATTAAAGCTCATACCAATAACAAACTTAGTTGGTCTCTAAGGTGCTACTACTTGAAGGATTTTTTTTATTTTGTTTCGACTACAGCAGACCAACACAGCACCTAACTGTAACTTACCAATCCTATAGGCACATGTATTATACCCAAGTACAAAATTAAGACTTGAGAAGTGATCCTGAGATTCCTGTTAGTTTGTCCCCAAACAGAAGCACGCTGGAAATGAAAAAGGTTCTACTTTATTTCCTCCCTGGAAAGCTGTGTAGAAATTTAGAAAATTCTGCAGCTAGTTCTATATGATTCCTTTTACAATGTTCTGATCAGTGTAAACAAAAAAAAATCCTTCCAGTAGCACCTTAAAGACCAACTAAGTCAGTTCTTGGTCTTTAAGGTGCTACTGGAAGGAATTTTTTTTGTTTTGACTATGGCAGACCAACACGGCTACCTATCTGTAACTGATCAGTGTACTTAGACCAGCACAGAGCTCAATTGCCTTCCTAGAAGTTACTGGTGAATAGTGACAAAGGGTATACTCAGAATATTATGCTGAGGGACAGCTGGTCAAGTGCAGTGGTGGGAACCTCAGTTGGGGGGTGGCCCCCAAGGCCACTCTAATCTGGCCCTCAGAAATTTCCCCAGGCCACCTGCTCCCCTCAGGCCACACTTCCCACTGGCCCTCCTTTGCCTCCTAAGTGTTTCTGCCTGGCTAAAATGTGTCCTTGAACTCAAATAATGCCTCTTGGTGCTGTTGTGTAACCAGCCAATAAAGGCTTATCAAGGGGAAAGCAATGTGTTTGTTTTTTAAATGCCTGGACATATTAGTCATGCTAAGCACACACACCCCACAGTTAGCTCCCTTTCCACTTTTGTAGCTTTGTTTGAGGAAAAATAAATAAATAAATAACTCACCCACTGAGGTGATTTTCTCCCCTGATGCTGGGCTCCACTTCCCTCCAGTTTCTGCAGGTCCCTTCTATTTTTCTCACACATATGCAAACAAATATTCTGCCAGCAAGGCCATAACATACATATATTTGCAGTTGGCTCCCCACCCAGAGACATGCAACCTCCTCTCTAGAAAATGGCCGCTCTAACCCTAACAAAGTCGAAGAAAAGTACTGCAGCTGGGTTGGTTGGGGGAGTTAATTAGAATCGCCCTGTTAGAAAATGCTGCAATTCAATTGGCTGGAGGCACTGATGAGGCTGGCCCTTTCTGTGTGCTACACGGCTGTGTTCTGAAGACCTCCAGACACGCTAATGGGATGCAGTTATACTATCTAGATACATGTTCAGTCCAAACAGTACAGTAGGTAGAATTTCTCTGTGACGAAACGTAGCTTTTCTCAAATTTTGTTCAGAGTTCTGCTAAGGGGCATTCCCCAAAGAAAGAAAGAAATGTAATGGTATATGGTAGGCAAGCATGCACAATGTATGATTTCCATTGAGCTGCGCTCATGGGAATTAAATGCAGTATTCAAGCGGCGGTCCTGGGCCTCCCTCCCGCTACTTTGCTTTCCTAGCTTCCCAACACCGCGTGTTGCTACAGGTTACCAAGACGGGAAAGGGCACGGGAGTGGGCACCTTAGTGCAATGCAGACACAGCAGCTCCTCGCTGCCTCGCCCATCCCCCTCCCGGTCACTAGTAGAGATGTGAGTCGTGTGAAGCAAGATAAGCAGCGGCACCCTGCCCGCGCGGCACTGCTAGTGGGCTAAGTACTTGCCATGGGAATCCCTCTTCTGCCCCTTAGCACCTTCCTTTGAGCTGCAGCCTGTCAGCAAGAGTTAAATATGCTGCTCCTTTAATGCTGATGGAGAGATAAGAACTCTCTCTGATAAGAGCCAAAGCCTTAAGGATGACAAACAAAGGCTTCTCCCGTCAGAGGAGATCAGGAGATCATCAGCAAAGTTTTTCAAAGTCTCAAAGTTGCTGCTTTTAAAAGTTGCTGCTCTGGCTGGCTCTCCCTTGCTTCCTCTACCAATAATCAATCTCTCTCCTTTTAAAAAAAAATGTTTAAAAATAATTTGCTGCAAGGATGCCAGCAAAGCTTTGTTTAAAGTGTAGGGTTCTGCTACTGCAAAAAAGTTTTTAAACTAGGGAGGTAAGGAATTGTTGAAGTGTGGCTGTGATTATTCTCCTCCTGACACAAGGGCAGGACCTAGCAAGACAGTGATTGTTCATTAGATGCATATGAGGGTGCCCACTTCCAGCTAAGCCATTCAAGAGACTGAAAATGGACTGGTTGTCTCCTGCTATGAAGGGTAGGACTCAAACCAATGGCTTCAGGTTACAAGAACGGAGATTCCAACTAAACATCAGAAAGAACTTTCTGATAGTAAGAGCAGTTCAACAGTGGAACAGTGGTCATGGACTCTCCATCACTGCATTGCAGGGGGTTAGACTAGATGACTCGGGGTCCCTTCCAACACTACAATTCTATGATTCTATGACTCCCAAGACACACTGAGTGATTTGATGAAGGGGGACAGAGATACCATATATTGGCTGAGAGCTGGCAGGTAAGGCAGCTTCTTTGTAATGAAAGCACCAGGTGAGCCTCCCTGAGAAGGGCATTCCACAAATGGGGAGCCACTGCAGAAAAGGCCTGTTCTTCTGGCTTTTAAGATTTTTGAGTTCCAGGATTTTTTGAAGGACTAAATTCAATTGTAGAAAGAGATGAGCTGGTGTTTGCCACTTTTCTACTTCAAAAGACGGCAGTAGGGAAGGACTGTGTAGGGTACAAATTTTATAAAATAAGTGAGTGAATGAATGAATGAATACATCATCTACAGAAAGGGGCACAGTCTCTACCATTTCCAGGGAGATACGGGGGAAGACTCAGGCAGGGGGAGTGGAAAATCTCTGCCAGTCAGTGCAGCTAAAGGGTGTGACCTGTGACCTTCCAGATGTTGTTGGACTATAACTCTCATCAGGCTAATGGGAGTTGAAAACCAACAATATCTGGAGTGTTATGGGTCCCTCATTCCTGGTGTAGAGACAATACTGAGCTAAATGGACCAATGGTCTGACTCGATAGAAGGCAGCTTCCCATGTTCCTATGAATGAAGAGGCATTAGAGTTCTTCTGTACAGTAGACATAATATAAATTAAACAATGCAAAATTAACTAAAAACTTTATAAAAGTGCACAAAATTGCAAGAGCATGGGGCAAGTTCTGCAATCCTACGCACAGATACCTGAGCATATGTCCCATTGCACTCAGTGGCATTTACTGCTGAGTTGCACTATCTGTGGCTCATTAACTATAATGTCAAAGGCACGACCACTATTGCAAACAAAAGCCTATAGCTTCCAACACTTAACAACAAACACAACTGAGGCTTATTTTATCAGTGTGATATACTATGATTTGAATGCCAGGAAAATGCAGCATCCCTGAATTCTCCTTTGAGAGAATACAAGCAGCAAGCTGTACACTGCTCTACAAAAAAGTATGCAAAACCCCCCAATTACACAGGATAGGGACATACATTCAGGATTTTTTAATGTGGATTAGTTAACAATTTCACCATCCTGTTTTACAAGATTGGGGTGGTTGAACAAGGTAAAAGGGTGGATTGATTCCTATCCTTCCAGTGCATGCTCTTGGGATTCTAATTCATTCTAGTAATTGTAACTAATGAGGATGTAGGAATTTTATCCAGATTCATTACAGTGAAGAAAAATGATATGATGATGTGTAGGTCGCATTGGTCTCTTCTCTATCCCATAATATGGCAATGTTTGTTTTAAATCCAGCGACTCTCAAATTACCAGATATATTTTATTCAGTATTCTTGAGTCTGTCCAATTAAGCTAGACTCCGGTGGGCCTGGGATTTATGTCAGTCTCCTTCTGGTTTTATCCAGAACATCCATCAGCCTGCAGACCCACCACATACGTTATATCATGCAAGGCCATGGCACAGCGGAGTACACTGAGGCATTCAGGTGATCTTTAATAAAAACTGCTGAGCAGCTCAGCTAATTGAAATCGCCAGGCAATTGCTATTGTCCATTCAGCTGCAAACAGAACAAGAGGAAGTATTATGTCTGTAAGTTACTGGCCAGAATTCAAGTTATTGTCTGATGGATTTTCCATTTGCAACTAAGAATGTGTTTGTTGTTTCATTTAATGAAACATGTTGCATTACAATAGGCAGCATTTGTGAAGGTAGTGTTCTAAGCATTTTCTGTTATTGTAGTCTATAGGCCTGCCCATTCCTTCCTCCTAATTGTGACTGAACACCCTAAAAATGGCATGCAAACCTGGAAGATTCACTTAGAAACAGGTCCAGAGCCAGAAAATCAGGGATACTGGTGTGTGTGTGTGTGAGTGGAGAGCTCCTGGCTGTCAGGGTGTTGCATACTTTACAGTTTGTGTAATCCTGTTCAGGCTGGTCCATTAGGGCAAATGGGGTGTTGCCCCCCAACCTCAATCAACCTTCAGCCAGCTGCCACCTGCCTACCTTCCTACTTACAACCATTCCAGAGGGTGGCACTGGCTGTCAGCTTCATCCTCCTTAGTCTGAGTGTTGCCCTTGTAGAACTTAGCAGGGAAGAGGATGGAGGCAAAACTAGAATGTGTTGGCTTTTCCTTTATTGACTCTGGCTTCACCTACTGTTTGGGCTCATTGGTCTTCTGCCTCAGTAGTTCCCATGGCCACCAACCAACACACGGCACTGGCACTTTACTGCTGCTCTCTATGTTCTGTGGCCACACAAGGGGCTATGTCCAAAATAGTGAGGAATACAGGAAATATACCCACCTTCCTAGGAGGTGTGAGTGTCTGTGGACACACAAATGAGGTATATGAGCTATGTGAGGAAGAGTTGTTACCCAAATTTTGTTGGGGAACTATAGCTATGAATACTTTGAAAAAAGAAGAAATTATAATCAACAATATCCTTGGATTGTTGCATTTTTGTCTGGCTCTTTTTGTTGTGCCCAGTTAGTCAATACAGAGCAGCTGCATTCTGTCTCCCTCCCTATTTCTTTCTCCAAAAAAACCAGACACTTGTTTGATTGTTCTTCACATCTGACTGCACACGTACCATCCAGCTGCTCCTCAGGCATGGCAGGAGGAATCCAAATGGAATTGGCCATACCTCCCACCTGCCTCCATCTTATCAAACTTCTCTTGAGAAAGGGTATGTGTTGTGTGTGAGAATTCAAGGGATGGGAGGGAGCTGGAAGTCTGAGGTCAAGATTTGCCATTCCGTCTTAGTTGATGCTTATTGATATCCCTGTCCATGAGCTCTCTGTGTGCAACAGTGAAATGTTAGCAATCTACCTTGCTGGGCTGTTGTAGAATGAGTGAGAAGAAAATAATTGCCATCTACACTGAGCCTTGGCTACAAGTCTAGCAATCAATCTACTTACATAAATGTTCATGTCTCCCTCAGCTACAATGGCTAATAAATACTCCATTCTGACAACTGTATTGAAGATGAGGGTCCACCCCCCTCTCCTGGGAAATAATAAACTACTGCATCCTGACTGCCATGCAGCCGTCTTGACCTCATTTATTAGACTACCCATTGACCTTTCACTATAGCTTAGCCAGACCTATCAAAGGAGCACACACATTCAGGAAAATGGGCAAAATTAATTCTTTGTGCAAATCCCCTGGAAATACTCTTCTGATAATGTCACTATTTTATTAGGCAATTTAATGTTACTTTTAAACTCTTTTTTTAGTCACTCAGCAGAGTGTTTTTAGAAGGGCCTCTCATTTTTGGCACTGCAGTTTTGGGTCACCTTGTTTGTGAAATCTAAAAGACGCAAAGCACAATTTATACGCACATGGTAAGAGCGCTTTCACACACTGGAAATCATTTTCCGGGGCATGGTTGAGTGCTTGTCTCATCAAGTGTGTAGCTCACTCAAAAGCTGCTGTTTCCAAAAATTGTGGCTCAAAGTTACTGCAAAATTACCTTATGGTTACTTTTCCATTTGGCAATTATCACATGAATCACAATACTGTAAATGAGCAGGAATCAACAACGCAAGTACAAGCCCATTTTCGCAAGTGTTTTTTGCATCTAATAAAAAAGGCAATTGAACGTTCTTTCATCTTAGGTAATCTTGGGTTTGTTTGAAATGTGAACATGTTATACAGAGGTCTTACTGGTTTATGCAGGCAAAGCATTTTGCTCAAGATTGGTTAGCACCACTAGAGCTGTGGGGAGAATATTGGACAGGACTCACCAAGGATCCCCTTCAGCGGAAGCCTTGAGCAAGGACTTCTCCTTTTGCTATGGGGAACCCCCACCCTCACCTCTACAAGCCCTGAATTTGGCTCTGGGCAGGTCTGAAGAACTCCCAAAACAGCATATGGTGGGGAAAGAGGGGGGATTGTTCCATCTGGCAAGCTGAGATGCTTGCACAGACAACAAGTTCATAATAGAGTGGCATTGAATTCCACCCATTCATTATGTTTATTTTGCATGTGTTTGCATGAGTATACGGTATAGGCAAACATCAGCAATTCTCATCCTCTAGGGAGACCTGCTTGAGCGATTTACCATCAACAGCTATTTAAGTTGAAGTCGGGCACCCATTATCTTTAAAATATTTATATTTCAGCAGAAACAAACAGCTTTACTGTAAAGGCAATGTGAGCCCATCAAGGTATTAAACTTACAACTCCAAAATGAACAGAAGGAAAATTGCTTTGCCATCCCATACCTAGAAATTTTGCTTTTATGAGAAGAGTGTCATTTATATTTTACATTCAAGGAGGACACATAATGTAAAGAACTAACATATTGGGCTGTGATAATGTGAAGTTCTCATGCCAGGAAGAGCAAGATCTGCCATATTCTGCAAAGCTAACCAGAATCTGGAAGCTGCAATTACTGAAATGTGAAATGATAGAGGGTTAAGCGCAGTTATCTTCTTGTACCAAGTGGACAAACACAAATTCAGATGGTTGCTACCTTTCAAGGTGACCCGGAAATTACAACTAATCCAGAATGCAGCAGCTAGACTGGTGACTGGGGGTGGCCGCCAAGACCACATAACACCGGTCTTGAAAGACCTACATTGGCTCCCAGTACGTTTCTGAGCACAATTCAAAGTGTTGGTGTTGACCTTTAAAACCCTAAATGGCCTCGGCCCAGTATACCTGAAGGAGCTTCTCCACCCCCATCATTCTGCTCGGACGCTGAGGTCCAGCGCTGAGGGCCTTCTGGCGGTTCCCTCATTGCGAGAAGCAAAGCTACAGGGAACCAGGCAGAGGGCCTTCTCGGTAGTGGCACCCGCCCTGTGGAACGCTCTCTCATCAGATGTCAAAGAGATAAACAACTACCTGACATTCAGAAGACATCTTAAGGCAGCCCTGTTCAGGGAACTTTTTAATGTGTGACATTTTAGTGTATTTTTGGTCTTTGTGGAAGCTGCCCAGAGTGGCTGGGGAAACCCAACCAGATGGGCAGGGTACAAATAAATAATAATAATAATAATAATAATAATAATAATAATAATTATTACTTATATTTTGCATCTGATCACCCTATTCTCCACAGATCTCTCCCTAACATTTTGTCATCTTCCTTCTATAGCTAAATTTAATGTAAATAGAACATTATATTAGATTTTATTAAAGTTTTAAAATTACAATAGTACCGTGTATCTTGCCAATATAGTATGACAAATCTCAGAAAACTGGGTTGTGACCCATTCTTTCATGGGCACTCCTATATTTAAGGAAAGAGTTCAGTGAGCTTTTTCTCTTCTAAAAGTTAAATAAGCTAGCTTTCTCTGTCCTCACCCAGCTTGGCACATGTGGATCACAACATGCTGGCCATGCAGAAAGAGAGACTGGTGTAGTGCTCAAATTACAGAGAATGGTGCATCCTATTCTATTCTTTGCCACTCCCTGCTGTTTCTAGAAGACTGAAGTGGGCCATAAAGTTGGGTGCAGTCAGGAAGTGGGGTGTGTACATTTCCATAAGGGCTTATAAGAAACTGCTGGATTGGTATGTGACTGTCCCTTGGGGTAATTCACAGTACTTCAGCCAACAGCCTTTTCACATTTGAACCTTTTGGATTGACTCTGCTCACCCAGGCTGACTGTCCTTCTAGGGTCCTTCTAGACAGGAAGATGTACGGTATGTTCCAGCTGAGGCTTGCTCTAGCAACAAGGTCTTCCCAAGCTCTGGCAAGGTTCTGTATTCTTGGTTATTGTTCAATTCTGCCTTCTGATTAGTCATACTGTCCTGACTTAGTATCTCTTAACATCTCACCAGTAAATGCTAACATTTGCCATACTTCTGACATTTCTATATTATTTCCAGAATAAGATCACTAATCAAAACTTGATTTCTTAACTAATGTTGGCCCTTGTAAAACAAATGAACAGCTATTATCATTCTAATTTAGGGTTGCTATATTTTGAAGAGCAAAAAAAGAGGACACATTTGCTGACTTCTACTTTTAACTATGGATCTCTATGATGACTCTCATTATGGAAAATGAGGACATGTCCGGAAATAGAGGACATATGGCAACCCTATTAATTATCTGAGACATCTATTACAGCTACTCACCTAATAGTATGCTATCCCCCCTATACACACACACTTTAGAAAAAACAACAATTTACAATGTGTTTACTGAGGCTTGTAGAGATATTCCCCCAAAGTATTTGAAAATAGAGTTTCCTTCCAGCAAACACTGAGAATGAGGCCACAATGCATGATGCACGCCTGTCCCTTAGAAACCCAAGATTATTTGTTCTCCAACTGTTCTAAAGGTAATTAAGGAACATTGCATGTTCCTCAATTAATGATTCCTCATTCAGTGGGGGGATCTTTGATAATAATTTGTTTTAATCAGGGTAGAGACTGTGAAACGGGGGGTGGAATCCTCTAAACAATTCAGTGAAGAGGAACAAGGAATTTTTAATCAAGCAGAAAAGCTCTAAAAGGTTTGAGGGACACATCCATCATAAATTAAGCTTCCTGTTTGTTTCTTTATTCAGATCCCATAAAACAGCATGATAATAATCTTCAAAGGCCATTTTATCAACTGGTGGTAAAGTTTGTGGAAGGTGTGAATGATAAAAAACCAGAAGTGGAGTTCAATAAATGAAACACATTATTGAAACCTCCTTTTTCAGTGTATCCCAGTTCAGTTCTATAAGCCATCTCTGAATGCTAAAGTTTACATGTTTGATTTCTTAGCAGTTTCATCCTTTCGTTCCACTGTAGGATGTAGAAAAGAGAAAGGTGAGGTACTGTTAAGGTTCAACACACTACATGTGTTTGGCAAGTGCAGACCAGAGGCTGAGCCTTTTCTGTCATGGTACCCAATTTACAGAACACACTCCTCAGTAGCAGTTGCATGACACCACCATTATTATCTTTTTAGTGTTATGTTAGCTATAGAACAAGGTCAGGGGAGTCTTTGGCCTTCCAGATACTGTTCAACTACAATTCCCATCTTTAATAATTGGACATACTGGCTAGGGTTGATGGGAGTTGTAGTTCAGTAATATCTGGAGATGCAAAGTTTCCCCACCTGTGCTCTAAAACAAGCCCTAGAACATCACCTCTAGGCTTCCATGGCAGACAAATTGATGTGGAAATTACTTGCTGAAAGTAAAAAAGGTTGAACCGCTTTAAATTTAAATTGTGTGACTTTGCCACACAAATGGCAAGCCCTAGAAAGACACAATTGGATAGGAGAGGTCCATGAAGTTTTTAGAGCAACTGTAACTCATGAAGGGAAACAAGATAATTTTTTGCTTAATCTAGGAGTGAAAAGTGGGAAATGATATGAATCAATCTTAACCCCTTTCTGCCTGTGGAAGCTTTAGTTGAGATTCCTGCATTGCAGGGGGTTGCATTAGATGGCCATTGGGGTCCCTTCCAACTCTACAATTCTATGATTCTATATGCCTTTTACCCTGAGGTACTCTGGCACTTCCCACACTCCCCTGAACTACCTTTCCATTTTATTCAAGCTGTGTGTTGGGTCTGTATTGGGAATTTCACTCATTGCCCTCTTTATCTCCACTGCCACCAAAGATAACCCTTATTGGAACACTTCATCCCTGAAGTAGCCAAGGATGAGGTATGTGGTGTAATACAACTGATTTATTAAAAATAAACACAGTTTTCAACATAACTCTGTACATAAGCATATGGTTTCAAAGGTTCCGGTTTCTTATTTATTACCTTATTGCAGTCATAACAGTGGCTACCATACGGCTGTTCTTATAATACTAATCAACCCTGCTTCCCTTCCACCACTGTCACACTCCACTCTCCACACTCCACTCTATCTTCTGAACTCCTGACTCAGGCTGACCCTCAACTCTCTCACTACTCACCTTCAAACTCTCTGCCATTCATTACCTAGCTCTCATGCTCTCCCCATCTCACATTACCATAATTCTGCTATTATACTTGCCATAATAATAGTATACCTTAACTACTTTAGTATATATGTATATATAATATTATATACAAACACCAGAACATCATAGGGTTCTCTATAAAGATCTGTATTTTTAAAATGCTGCAATATTTTTTTGTTTGTTGAGAAAAATTGTACCACTACATGACTTGGCATTTATTCAAGGGTCACCATTTTCTGTCCTTGGGGAATATATGCTCTGATCTTACAGGGCACTTATCCATCCAGCTCAGAGCAATTTAAGAATTGGGGAGGGTGGGAGACATTCCAACCACTCTGTTCTTTGTCTGTCTTGTTATTGCACAAAACAGCACGTTTTTATTTGCTGCAGTGTCAGAGAAAGGAGAACATCACAGTGAGTATTAGGACCAGACACTTCCTTTAATCGTGATATTTCTGATGTGCTGTTGCATTTTCCTGAATGCTGTATTGTGCTACTCTGGCACAAAATGCATGACAATGCTTTGTGACAGAAGCAAGGCTAATGAAAGGTTTCCGTTTCCGTTTTGTACTTCACTTTTTTACCTGTTCTGCCTCATCTCCTCAAATCTTACAATTTTGACAGGCGCTAATACCTGCCAGTTATTAATCATGCTGCATGACCTCCTGGCCTCTTAGTGTAATTAGATGTGTGACCTATTGCTCTGCCATCTCAGAATAAGTACCAGCATTGTAGGTTGCTTTTCATAAATTTCATTTGTTTGGACCCTTCTGTAGCCAAAGTTGTTCTTTTATTTTTATTTTTTTGTCAAAAAAGATTATGTTCTTTCTACCTCCTGTAAATATTTGTAAACAGTTTCTCACATTCCCTTAATCAATATTTTAACATGTTAATTCCAGAGGGCAATATGAGCTGACATGTATCCTCAGCTATTTCCACGAGGGAAAATGTCAGTTCCTGCAGATCTGGAGACTTGACTAGGAGCTGACAACTTTTCAGCCAGCCCTTAGCAGCTGTGCCTTTAACACCAGCTTGATTTACAGCAATTTGGAATCTTGTGCACAGTTCTGGTTTCCACATCTCAAAAAAAGGACATCAAAGACCTGGAAAAGAGGTGTAAAAAAGCGGGTGGGTGGGGGAACCAAAATGATCAAGAGGTTTGGTCTCTTTCCATACAATGAAAGACTACAGTGGGGGCTTTTTAGTTTAGATGACTTAAAGGAAGACATGGCTGAGGTTTATAACAGTATGCACAGTGTGGAGAAAATGGATAGAGAAAAATGTTTCATCCTCTCTCATAATACAGGAAATTTGAGTTGCTCATAAAATAAGCAGTAGATTCAACACATGCCACATCAAAAAGTATGTCTTCACACAAAGCATATTTAATCTGTGAACTTCATAGACAAAAAATGTGTGGTGACTTAAAAGGGGATTAGACAGATTCATGGTGGATATGTCTTTCAATGTATTAAGCTATGAAAGATACCCTCCACTTCCGTAGGCCAGATACCTCTGAATACCAGTTCCTGAAGACATAGAAGGTGGGGGGGGGGGGAGAGAGTTAGTCATCATTTCTTGTGTATGGGATTTCCAGAGGTGTCTGGGTAGATACTATTGGAAACAAGATGGGCCCTTTTTCTGATCCAGCAGGGCTCTCCATGGGCTATTAATTAGCAAAATATCATGTTTAGCTTCATGTGAAACACCTCACCTATTAATTTATGCATACAAAACAGTTGTATTATATACAGCTGCAGGGCATCTGAGTTCTGCTTCCAGTCTGCCAACTTTTTTTTTTACAGGGCTTTTATGCCTTTAACTGTTGCTTGACAAAGAGATGCAGGCAATGGGGACACGGGTCACCTGCAAAATATTTTGCTTGTCACATCACAGTTAAAGGTACACCAGCCTTTCACAGCTCTCTTATAAGAGCTTGCATCAACTCTTCTTCAGGTCAGAACTGATCCTGAGCTTAAAGCTGAAACTAGGCTTGATTTACAGCTGTCATAAAACTGTCATTAAAAATTTGCATGTAGATGAAAAGTACATGTTGAGCAAATGAGAAAACATCTTGGGGGGAAATATGCGTAGATGTTGTTAAGCAACAAGTCTGGATTTAAATTATAGCATTTGAACTGGTGCCATCAATTTTCAAAATAGGTTGGCAGCAAATTAATTAAATAACTGCGGTCTGTCTATAATTCTGCATGAAACTATGACGAGATGGAGCTTTGTACAGACAATTCTCCAAATGGAGGAGTGGGACATTTGCTGCACATTTTAGATTTGCCAAAACTTTACAGAAATCTTAATATTTAGGTTTAGTCATGGAATCCCATACAACAGTTTGTATTTAATGGTAAAAGTAGGATCCAACACTTGAAAAATAGGACAGGTGCTTATTTTGCCACCTGACTCCGAGAACTGGGGAATGTAAAATTGAACATGAGTTCAATACTCCAGTAGGCAGCTTGCGTATTTAAGTAGAACAGTATGCTGCCTCCCTTCTTCAGAGCTGTCTAACTGCACTATGCTGTAGTGACAATCACTACAAAAAGTGCCAATTCTTGCAGAATCCTTTAAGTTGGATATTTCAACCATCAGTTTATAGCTAAAGGCATGAAGTCAAAAGGGTTCAGAGTGGTCACCTATACACATACTAGTGCTTCAGAAAGAGGTCTTTTCCTGATCTTTGAGCACTGGCTTTCAAACAACTGCACCACTATTCTGTTCTCCTAGGAGAACATATCAGATGAGGAAGGAGTCCCACACAGCAAAACACGTAACATCTGGAGAGAGCCCGCTTTGACAAATAGCACATTTAAGAGCTGCAGAAATACTGCATGTATGAACAACCCTGGAAAGCAGGAAACAGAAAATGATATAGCAGAGACAATCACACTGTTTGGTTTAAATAATAAGAGCATGTTATTATTATTTTTCCTTTGTTTATTACATTTATATATCACCTTTATTCCAAGGAGCTCAGGGTGGCATACATGGTTCTCCCCCTTCCCTCCCCATTTTATCCTTGCAACAACCCTAGGCTGAGTGAGGGTGACCCTTGTCTCCCAGATCCCAATCCAACACTCTAACCACTACACAACACTGGCTCTAAAAAGCCCTCTCAAAATAAAAGTAACAAATCCTTATAGTGCTGAGAATTAGCTTTCAGTTCTGCCCGAGGAAGACTTCTTGGTGACTGCAAAGCTTTCACCAGTGAAAGTTGTTCTAATAAAATATATAACCACTTTACATATTTTCGGATTGGTGTTTTTTTTTTTTTGCAACTACTGTCTCACCTGCACATCAACCAGTGGCAAGTTCCTATTAATTCATGAAGCCAAGGTCTCGATTAAATCCATTGTTCTTTCTTCTAGAACCAGTCATGAATTTCTGTTCTCCATTTAATTATCTTCATGTCAGCAATATTTATAAGGTGCATAAAAAGGACTCTTGAATAAGCATATTTTAATACCTGTTTTCCATATGGTATTAGTGTTCTACCAAATGTAGCACTAAATAAAATTTCCTCCTTGACTGGTACTTCCTTGCAACAGACAATAGAGCTAGTGCTAGAAATACAGTAGTATACTCTCATCGCTGTCACTTATTAAAATAATGATCTAAACCTCACCAACTCTTTAGGATGAGCTCCTCTGCCCTTTTCCAGCATGGAAAAGGATATTCAGGAGTTCATATGCGCACTTATAAAGCCTTCCAAACTGCTTACTTACAAAGGAGAAGTCTTAGATGGACAGGATTGTGGATGATGTTTACTTCACAGAGAATAAGCCTTTGTGTGACCTAGAAGAATGGAAATGGTAACTCTTCTGGACAAGAAAGCTGGTTGTTTTGGGTGGTATTAAATTTAAATAATTTACACTCACACAATGGGACTGACCTCCTCTTCCCCATACGTGCCATCCACAAATCTGCTCCAGTGGGGTGTGGGAACACCTAGAACAGTTTTGGTGGGGGGCAGAGGGAGAAGAGAAGAACTTTCCATTTTACAAGGAGAAATCCTTGCATTGACAGAATGTTGACTTGAGCACGACCTTGGATTCCATCCCATGTAATTTGGGAACACTGGTATTAGACATCATACCAAACATTGGGGCAAAAGACCGGGCTCCCTCCACACTCTTATCTGGCACTTTCAGACCCATATGGGGCTAGGATGCATGTATGGCGCTTGTCCTATGCATGTGTTAACCCTATGCCTGAAGGAGTGGAATTGAACCTCTTGCACAACTTGCCCCCAAAGCTGCATGTCTTGCCAGTCCCACTGTCTATTGAGACTGGGTGTCTGCAAAGGGTAACAATTGGTAACTCCGATAGCATGGCTTTCCCATCAAGTGGACATATATGCTCATACACCCTTATGTGCACAGATTTCCCCTTTGCAGATGTCCATGCTCAATGCATGTATATTGAGTGCAGGGCTGGCAGCTGTGAAATGCCGGGAATGAGGCTGAATGGTGTGATCCAGCTCTCCCTGTACAAGTTAGCAATTCACACACTTATGTTAACATGTACTCAAGGCATCTGTATTGACAGTACCTGCTTGCCCCTTCAGAACCTATTTCTCTCCATGTCCCCTTCTCTTTGTTATTGTCTTCCTTCTGTGCTGATCTTGGACTTTTTCCAAGCAAGAAATCCAGCTGATGATCGCTCATTCTGACATAGCATTGGAGCAGGAACATTATAAGTGGATGCCCATAATATGGACAGAATTTATTATTACCCAATATGGAGGAATGGTGGTGGGAATTAATGGAGGTAAAATTAAGCACCAATAATAACAACTTGGGAATCCCTCTTGGACTTTTCATGGGAAAAAGAAATGAATGATTCTGAGACACTTTGACTTAAAAGAAATATTGTGTAATAGAAAATGGAGAAGATGGATATTAGCATGCACTGAATGTCTTAAATAATCTTTTTTAAATGTAACTGGCAGACAGAAAATCAGAAGCCCATTTTCTCTATCCCTAATGTTTTCCCCCCTTTTCCTTTTTTGTTTTTTCTTATTTGTTCTCTTTCTCTTTCCTTTTTTCTTCTTGTTCTTTTTTTCTTTGGAGTCCTATGTTTGGGGGCTTTGTTAAGCTCCAGAGGTTAAGTATTCATGGAGGTGATAAATAGTTCTTAGAGATGGGAGGCAGGGAAATGTTCTTCTCCCAGGTTGAGAGACTGGGAGGAAAAAGAAGGAATCCCAGGTGAGAGCGGGGATGGATTGATACCCTATAGATGGTGGGGGCTAAGAATTGTCTCTGGGAGAGGACTCTGTATTCTACTTGTTTTGTTTGTAGTCCTTGCAGCTGTTATTTATTGTAATGCGAAAATTTTTAATTTAAAATATATTAAAAAAAGAAAATGGATGCCCATATTGGCAGTGAGTCCTGGAAGATCTGCTCCTTGCAGTGCAGGCCTTTTCTGCTTGGCCAGGGTGGGTGAGGTGGGCTGACTGACTTCAGCTACAAAAGCTGAGGCTGATGAAGAAGTTGGAGGCCATATTGGTTGTGATTCCTGGTGTAGCACCCTGCTTGTGGTTAACGCTTAGCTGGAATGAAATATTCAACGCAGCAATAGAGAAATTAAAATAATAATTTATTTGTCAGACAAATAAATGAGAGGCTCAGTGGTATATGGTTACCAAGCTCTGGCCTGGCCTCTTGCCATCCTGGCCAGCACTTATATTCCCTTAATCCAGCCCCCTTTGCTCCTCCTGTGGCTGCCTCTGTCCAATCAGCCTGGTTGAAATTCCTATTGGCTGTTTGGTAGAACCAATCACAAAAGATACACCCACAAAAGATACACCCACTTCCTTGCCCTTATAAGGGAGACAAAGAGCTATATATAAATGACAAATAAGTAATAATATATCTTACATGGAATCTTAATTACCAGCTCACCTCTTGCCCTCCTTGCCCTTATTGCCTTCTAAAACAAATGTTTAATCTTACATTTTTATGTTCAACAGATGTCAAGGATCTTGAATTTCACATCAATATTGAAAGATTTCCTTCATTTGAAAGTTTCTAAACAAATGCCTGACAACCTTATATATCAAGAGTGCTTGGATGGCGTCTTCTGTCTAGCAGGGGGGCTAGGCTGGTGGCTGACTTAATTTCAGGATAAATACAACTCTTACAACCATATGAAATAAGAATCTAGCATTCCTTAAATCCTTTGCATAATTACATTTAAGCCAATATATTTAAGCTAATATATTTCATTCACTTATCATAGGTAGCCTTTTAAAAGAATAAAGCCTTTGTAAAGTAAAAAGGAACTCAGTAAAAAACAGCTTTTAAAAAGAAGCCTCTTCAGTTTACACCTCCCCCCTTTCCCCCTCCTTTCCCAGCCAGCTAGATGCTTCTTCTCCAGCCAAGCCAGTTGCCTTTCCCAACATTTAACCTTTTTAACTCTCTCAGTTTAAGAAAAAGAAACAGCTTTTAAAGATTTCTTTAAAATGCTCTCTTTTTCTGCCAGCTAGATGCCTCTCCATTGCTCTTGGCCTTTTTAACCTTGGAAAGAAGATCTGGCTCATTTTACTGGGAGGCACATTGGTATTATTTTACTATTTACCCTTGCCTTTAATTGTGTTTTCTCAGTCTGCAAGGGCAGCATATGTAATTCTCCCTTTTTATGACTTTGAGAATTGTTTTTCTACTATAAATCAATGGGGCCCCCTTGTCTTAGGAGAAAAACCTCTTGCCAAGGTTCTTTCTGCCTGGCATGAAACATTTGAAAATCTAAGCCCATTTAATTTAGGAACCTGATCAAGATATAAGCCAATATAAGTCTTGATTAAAAATGCAGTCTATATTCAAATGCCACATTCCCCCCTTTCAAGCTCAAGGACCTTCATCCCAAGTGTCCTTGATAGCTTGACCTTCATCATATTCCTGAGGTAAAGCTCTGTATAGGGCCATGATATGAGGTAGAGTTTCATTTGAAACCATCTTGCTAATTGTACTTCTAAAACATGAAATGATACATGGCATCATACACAAAACCATTACCACTACTGTCAAGAAAAACAAGCAAGACAATAGTATCCCTTTGAGTCCTGTGACATTAGGTAACCAATTGGTGAGCCATCCCATATCCCATCCTTCCCATGTTTGTACTGGGACATGTGCTATATTCTCCATCTTTGTGGCCAACACACGGATTGCCTCACCATTATCAGAAATGTTAAAGCAACAGGCATTCCCTGTCAAGTTCAAGACTCCACATAGGCCTCCCTGCCTGGCAAGTACATAATCCATTCCCATTTTCAGCTGCAAAATGGCGGCTCTACTTTCATCCAACTGTTGTGCAATAAGTCTCAAACTCTGGGCCGTTGCATTGGTTACAAGTTCCACTACTGCTTGCAATCGAATTATTCTGTTTAGATTATAAATAGGATCCCGTGCCCCTTGTATGAGCTCACCAGGATTCCAGGAGGCAGGATCATAATAGGCTATAATGCGCTCTGGCGGCCAATCATCAGTACCGCTCCAACTTTGGGTACTTCCTCCTGCTATATGAGAAATATCAGCATTCCTTCGTGTTCGCCTGGCCGAACTAGTGGGCATAATCCACATTGGTGGTAATACCCAACCCAAGAAACAAGTCCCACTCCATTTGGAAGGGAGCTTTTTGTATGCCCATTCTCCACATATCCACCACAACCATCGGGTCTGAGGTTTTTGGTACGTGGAGTACAGAAGGCGAAATACCAAAAGAGGTAGAGAGTTCACAGTGCAGTATGTTAGATTGCCTTTTTCTGTCACAGTTATGTTCCACACCACTTTCCATGCGTGAATAAAAGGAGGTGCACAGGGCAAGGTATTCCGAGTTCGATAGGTAGTACCGTGTGCCCAGGTATGACTATTCTTAATATAATCCCAAGTATAGTGACAATGAGAAGAGCCTATCATGGGAGAATCAGCTGCATCTGATGATTTATGTACACAGAATTCCCCTTGTACAGGTATAACTCGTAATGGTTTAGTTGAGTTCCATCCGGGGAAATTCTGTATTTCTGTTTGGTGTGGCATTTCGCTTACCATACCAATGGCATCTAATGGTATCGGTAATAAGGGCATACCTCCCTCTGAATCATCTGGCCCAAGAGAGCAAACAAGGCAATTGGTCCTATTTGCAACATTGGCTACCATCTCAGCTAAGCCTACCCACATATTGTGGTCATGGCTGAATCCATATTTAGCCAATTTGGTCAGATTCAAGGACCCTTCCCCTTCCCAAGGGATCAGGATTAATAATAAAATCATGTTGATGTCTAGTATATGCATTCCTTCCACAAAAGATTACCTTATTGTGATAGCAAATAATTATTAGCCCCAATATAATTCCCCCAGTGACAGAAATGGGGAACCACCAAGACCAAAACATATATCCCGAGGATCCCCAATGAGTAATATCTCTGATAATTGTTCCACAAGGGGGCAGTCAATCAATTGTATTAGAGAATCTTTCCGTTCACAGTTGCTGGTTCAGACGCTCCTCAAGCTTCAGGCGTGCGCAGGTCAGCCAGCTTCCAGGTTGTGGCTGCAGCAGGCCGGTCGTCAAATGTTGCCCGTGACCTAGCCCGTTCCCGGTAGGGCTAGATACAGGGGTTTTTGGAGAGAGTTAGTTTTAAAGGATTAGAGGGGTCACCTTTGCACGTCCAACTGCCTTCGGACTTCTTCAAACGAGAGTGATGAATCCAGGGGGTCACCTCAGCTACCTTCACCGCTGTTGGAGTAGAGAGCAAGACGGTGTAAGGTCCACGCCACTTTGGTGCAAGTGGATCACGTTTCCACTCTTTCACCCATACGCTATCGCCAGCCTGGAACTGATGAATCGGCTCGGCAATGCTGCACGGCGTGCGTTCGAGGGCCCACCTGTTAAGAGAAACAAAAACACGGGAGAGAGATTGCACTTGTCCCTGTGTCACATGATCTCCTATTTGTTTAAGGTCAGCTGGAATATCCTGAACAAAGGAGGGCGGTCTCCCATACAGGAGCTCAAAAGGTGACAACTTAAGTCTTTTTGTGGGTGCACACCGAACACGAAACAGTGTTATGGGTAACACATCTACCCATCCCAATCCCGTTTCCTGGGTTAATTTTGCCAATTGGGTTTTCAGAGTCCGATTCATTCTTTCAGTTTTCCCTGAACTCTGAGGCCTATATGCTGCATGCAGTCTCCATTTTACTTGTAGGACTCGACATACATCTCGTACTACTTGATCAATGAACGCTGGCCCATTATCACTTCCAATGCATCTAGGTAATCCAAACCTTGGGATCAATTCAGTGAGGAGTCTCTTAGTTACCTCTCGTGCCTTTTCAGTTCGGGTGGGAAAAGCTTCAACCCATCCGGTAAGAGTATCTACAAACACAAGGAGATACTTGAATCCCTTAGAAGGGACCAGCTCTGTGAAGTCCACAATTAGGCTTTCCATGGGGACATATCCCACATGCTGAATTCCAGGAGGTTGTACTGGTCCCTGCCTGGGATTGTTTTTAGCACAAAGAACACATTTCTGTGAAATGCAAGTTGCTAATTGTGATAGATTAATAATATACAACTTCCGACTGAGACTCTCTCTGGTTGCAGTACCGCCAAGGTGAGTAGATTCATGATAATTTCTTACAATTGTGCCTGCTAGATGATGAGGTACATAAATCCTATTGTCCGGCAGGATCATCCAACCGTCCTTCATAACCGCTCCTTCCTGTTCAGCCCACTTCCTCTCTTCTGGGGTATAGTGAGGTTTAACTTCTTCTGGAACTACCTCTGGTATGAGGGCTGCTATAAATCCTCCCACAGGCTTTTGGGCTGCCTCTCGGGCTGCTTTGTCAGCAGCATGATTTCCTCTGGTTATTGGATCCCTTCCTCGTCCATGACCTTTGCAGTGCATTACAGCAATCTGTTCTGGAGCCCATACTGCTTCTAACAGGATTTCTACTTCAGGTCCATATTTCAAGGCCTTCCCGTGGGCTCCTATTAGACCTCTTTCTTTCCATAGAGCTCCATGTGCATGCAGGGTTAAGAAGGCATATTTAGAATCAGTATAGATGTTTGCCTTACATCCAGCTGCCAATTGCAGAGCTCTAGTTAAGCCTATAAGTTCAGCTTTTTGTGCTGATGTGCCAGCAGGCAAAGCTTCAGCTTCCACAACTTCCTCATTGGTGACCACAGCATATCCTGCTCGTCTGGCACCTTCATGAAGGTAACTGCTACCATCCGTATAATATACAACATCTGGATTTTTCAATGGTTCATCTTTCAGATCAGGTCTACTGGAATAAACTTCATCCATTACTTGGAGACAATCATGTGATTCCTCATCATCTACCTCTGGTAGGGGCAGCAAAGTCGCTGGATTGAGCATATTCACTACTCGTAGATGAATCCTGGGATTTTCACACAATAGGCCTTGGTATCTAGCCATCCTTGGGTTCGTTAGCCAATAACTACCCTTATATTCCATGAGTGTCAGAACAGCATGAGGTACATTCACATACATCGTCTGGCCGAAGGTAAATTTATCAGCTTCTTTGACAAGGCTTGCAGTGGCCGCTACTGCCCTTAGGCATGGAGGCCATCCTTTTGCTACTGAGTCCAATTGTTTAGACAAATAAGCTACTGGGCGGTTCCAACTTCCTAATCTCTGGGTCAGGACTGCAGCTGCAATCCCATTCTGTTCATGTACATACAGCTGAAAGGGTTTTTCCGAATTAGGCAATCCAAGGGCTGGGGCCTCCATAAGTCGTTGTTTGATAACTAAAAAGGCTTGTTTCTGCTCAGGTCCCCATACGAATGGGTCCTTTTCTGCACCTCGAGTGCTTTCATGTAAGGGCTTGGCCAGACTGCTGAAATCAGGTATCCATAGTCTACAAAACCCTGCTGTTCCCAGGAATCCTCTAAGTTGTTTTCTTGTGGTAGGTTCCTTGATAAGGCAAATAGCTTCTTTCCTCTCTGGTCTCAATGCTCGTTGTTGGTGTGAGATGTCAAAGCCCAAATATTTGACCTTTTCTAAACATAACTGTGCCTTTTTCTGGGAAACTCGGTAGCCAGCTTCCCAGAGCAAGTGGAGCAGTTCCTCTGTCCCTTCTTTACAGGTATTAAAATCCTTTGCCGCTAGTATAAGATCATCTACATATTGCAGAACCACCTTTTCTCCCGGTATTGAGGGGTAACTTGTTAGATCCCTCGCCAAGGCAGTGCCAAATAAAGTTGGGGAATTTTTAAATCCCTGGGGCAATCTTGTCCAGGTTAGCTGGCCTTTTGTTCCTGTCAAAGGGTCTTCCCACTGGAAGGCAAATATAGGTTGGCTCTGTGGTGCCAGCCGGCAACAGAAGAATGCATCTTTCAAGTCCAATACAGTAAAAAATGTTGCTTCTGGTGGGATCAAACTCAACAAGGTATATGGGTTTGGTACATTTGGGTGCAAGGTCTCGATAGCCTGGTTTACGAGCCTCAAGTCCTGCACTGGCCTGTATTCATCTGTCCCAGGTTTTCGAACAGGCAAAAGGGGTGTGTTCCATTCTGATTGGCAAGGCTTAAGCAGACCATATTTTAATAGGCGGTCCAAATGTTTCTGGATGCCCTCTGCTGCTCGCCGGGGTAAGGGATATTGCTTTACAGATACGGGGGTAGCCATAGGTTTTAGGGTTACTACAATTGGAGCTATATTCTTAGCCATTCCTGGTGGGCTATTTTCGGCCCATACTCCTGGTGGCACCTGTAGAGTTCGGAGGAGCTTGTTTAATTCTGTATCCAATGTGGGTTGGACTTGCAGGGCTGACATTAGGCGCCATGATTGTTCCTTAGGTACTGAGAGGGTAATTATTCCTGCTGCTTTTGATGGCAGTTTCATTTCTGGACCTCGAGGAGTGAAGGTGATTTGGGCCTGCAATTTGGACAGCATATCTCTGCCTAAGAGAGGTATTGGACACTCAGGTATATACAAAAACTGATGGGTTAAACGATGTCCCCCAATCTGGCATTCCAAAGGTTGGAGGAAAGACCTCTTAGCTGACTGTCCAGTGGCACTTTTAATGACTACACTTTTGGATGCCTTTTTCTGCAATAGTTCTGGGAGTACTGAGTATTCAGCCCCAGTATCAATCATAAAGTCTATTAAATGGCTCCCTAATTGAATCGTGACCGTGGGCTCCTGGAAGCCTAACTTTATGGAGTCCGGTCGTTCCTAGTCTTGAGTAAAATCCTCTTCTGCCAGTCCAATGAAATTGTCTCTATTCTGTCCTTGTCCTGGTCTCTGATATCTTCCATTTCGGATCATTCCCCGTCCCCGTCCCTGGTTTCTTGGGCCGGAGCCTGGGCCTGGGCCTGGGCCTGGGCCTGGGCGTACTTCTTCCAACCTCAGGGGTTCAGGACACTCCCGCTTCCAATGACCCTCCTTCTTGCAATTTGCACATTGATTCCTTCCCAGTGGTGGATTCCTTCCTCGCCCTCTCCCTCCATTTAAGGGGCGGTGGTCTTGCTTCACTGCTGTGGCTAGCATTACCATCTTTTCCTTCTGCCACTTCTTCTTCTCTTGCTTCTCAGCCTCATCCCTATTCCGATAAACTCGGCGTGCAATGGCCATAATTTGGCTCATCAGCATCCCTTCCCATCCTTCTGATTTCTGAATTTTCTTACGAATATCAGAAGCGCACTGGGCCACAAATGTAGCAGTAATCATTCTGCTGTTTTCAGGGGCTTCAGGGTCAAAAGGAGTCCATATACGATAGGCTTCTTGCAGCCTCTCTAAAAAGTCTCCTGGACTCTCATTTGGTTTCTGTTCTACTTCTGAGACTTTAGACATATTAGTGGGCTTCTGGCATGCCCTGCGGATACCTTGCACAAGTGTCTGGCGGTAGGTGGTAAGTCTGGCCAGATGAATTCCATTGTTTGGATCCCAATTAGGATCTTCCAAGGGAAAGTTATCTTGGAGATGACGGTCAATATTAAAAATATTTCCCACTCTGGCCTGCTCACGCAAATATATCTGTGCCTTTTCAATTATGTCTCTCCTTTCCTCAGTGGTGAAAAGAGTATTTAGGAGCTGGCGACAATCTGTCCAAGTAGGGCTATGAGTATTTACTATTGAAGTCACCAAGTCCATCATAGCCTGAGGTTTTTCTGCAAAAGATGGGGTGTGTGTTTTCCAATTCATCAAATCTGTAGTTGTGAATGGAATATATTGCAGGGTCGAAGTTCGAGGTGGCCGTGGTCCGGGTTGCCCGTTAACCAGCGCAGGCTCCTCAAGTGCATCAAATACTCTTCTAAGAGGGGCTACTACGTGATCTTTCTCTTCGCTTTGCTCTAGGGGCCTCAAATCATAGGGGATGGTATTTGTCCCAAGGCGTTCTTTTAGCAGCTTTATACGCCTGGCTGTATTGCTTGCTGACCGATTAAGGTCTCCCTGTAACTTCTGTAATAATTCTCTAGGACTTGGATGTACAGGGGTTTGGGGTGGGCAATCAGTTGTTCCACTAAAGGAGACTGTAGATGCAGGTCTATTAGGAGTCACAGGTGGAATAACCACTTCTGCTTGGGCTTTATTATAGGACTCCAATGCCTCCTGAAGATATTTATCATAATCTATCAAGGAATCAAGCTCTGTGACTCCACTCCCATTATTCATTCCACTTTCTTGCCTTGGGGTTACAACTGGCGGAGTGTTTGAATTAAGCTCCCTTCGATGTGGAGCATAGGGTGGAGGTGGAAGCACCTCTTCCTCTGGTCCCTCAAAAATGGGTTTGAGTTTATTTGGCAAGATTCCTTTCCTAGCTTCAGCTTTTACAGCCAATAATTTGCATCGTTTGACTTTGCATTCCCTTATCCATGGAGGATTTTTATTTAATGTGCTCAGCCAGGAATCTATATATGGAAATTGTTCTGGGCACCCTCCAGTTTCTTTGGCGATATTAGACCAAAGTTTGCTTACTAAATTTATATCAAAAGTTCCCTGAGATGGCCATTCAGTATTTTGTTTCGGCCATTCTAGTTCACATAACGTTCTCAAGCGCTCTGGCGTCATTTTGACTCCATATGCCCCTGAGAAGGCTTTCTTAAAATTATTTAACATACACTCAAGAGGTGTATTTTCCCCCTTTGAACCCCCAACTCCCATTGTATGGCCCTGTGAAGTATCCACTCAGTCACTCACACACACGCTTTGTGGGTTTCCTTGCCTAGTGAAGTCGCCTTACTAAGAACCGAAGTACTGCCCACTCCACACTCAGGTCAGCTACAGATTGCTCTGTACTTTCTCACACATACAATGCGCTAGATACTTCACCACACTCTACCTCCCAATTTTCCCTTTTCCTCCACCAGACCAACATCTGATGTACCCAACCACCTAGCGTACTCAGTTTCCCCTTACTGAGACGCAGAAGTTTGATCAAGACTTCTCTTCCTCCCAATTAATTGGAGGGCCAAAAATCCCTTTGTGCACTTACCCTTGGTTGGTTCCCTGTTTCCCCCGGTCCGTCGCCGCCAGTGAGCAGGGTATCAGACAGACGAGTCTTCTGCGTTCCCCCTGGAAAAATTTACCAGTGCGCGCTGGGTAAGCAGTGGTCCTCTCTCTTGTACCCTGCCCAGTAGGGCGAAGGGGCTGCGTTCCAGCAGACCACTTATCCGAGTCACGGCACCATAAAATGTAGCACCCTGCTTGTGGTTAACGCTTAGCTGGAATGAAATATTCAACGCAGCAATAGAGAAATTAAAATAATAATTTATTTGTCAGACAAATAAATGAGAGGCTCAGTGGTATATGGTTACCAAGCTCTGGCCTGGCCTCTTGCCATCCTGGCCAGCACTTATATTCCCTTAATCCAGCCCCCTTTGCTCCTCCTGTGGCTGCCTCTGTCCAATCAGCCTGGTTGAAATTCCTATTGGCTGTTTGGTAGAACCAATCACAAAAGATACACCCACAAAAGATACACCCACTTCCTTGCCCTTATAAGGGAGACAAAGAGCTATATATAAATGACAAATAAGTAATAATATATCTTACATGGAATCTTAATTACCAGCTCACCTCTTGCCCTCCTTGCCCTTATTGCCTTCTAAAACAAATGTTTAATCTTACATTTTTATGTTCAACAGATGTCAAGGATCTTGAATTTCACATCAATATTGAAAGATTTCCTTCATTTGAAAGTTTCTAAACAAATGCCTGACAACCTTATATATCAAGAGTGCTTGGATGGCGTCTTCTGTCTAGCAGGGGGGCTAGGCTGGTGGCTGACTTAATTTCAGGATAAATACAACTCTTACAACCATATGAAATAAGAATCTAGCATTCCTTAAATCCTTTGCATAATTACATTTAAGCCAATATATTTAAGCTAATATATTTCATTCACTTATCATAGGTAGCCTTTTAAAAGAATAAAGCCTTTGTAAAGTAAAAAGGAACTCAGTAAAAAACAGCTTTTAAAAAGAAGCCTCTTCAGTTTACACCTCCCCCCTTTCCCCCTCCTTTCCCAGCCAGCTAGATGCTTCTTCTCCAGCCAAGCCAGTTGCCTTTCCCAACATTTAACCTTTTTAACTCTCTCAGTTTAAGAAAAAGAAACAGCTTTTAAAGATTTCTTTAAAATGCTCTCTTTTTCTGCCAGCTAGATGCCTCTCCATTGCTCTTGGCCTTTTTAACCTTGGAAAGAAGATCTGGCTCATTTTACTGGGAGGCACATTGGTATTATTTTACTATTTACCCTTGCCTTTAATTGTGTTTTCTCAGTCTGCAAGGGCAGCATATGTAATTCTCCCTTTTTATGACTTTGAGAATTGTTTTTCTACTATAAATCAATGGGGCCCCCTTGTCTTAGGAGAAAAACCTCTTGCCAAGGTTCTTTCTGCCTGGCATGAAACATTTGAAAATCTAAGCCCATTTAATTTAGGAACCTGATCAAGATATAAGCCAATATAAGTCTTGATTAAAAATGCAGTCTATATTCAAATGCCACACTGGAAGACCTGCTCCCTGCCTTGCTGGACTTTTCCATAAGAATGGGCCTTTTCTGTGGTGGCTCCCCGTTTGTGGAATGCTACCCCAAGAGAGGCTCACCTGGCACATCTGTTGAGTATATTTAGGCAGCAGATGAAAACATTTTTCTGTAACCAGGGCTTGGGCTGATTAACATTCTATGACCTTTGAAATGTGCTTGTGAGAAATTTTATTGGTTTGTTTTTGTTTTATTATGTATTTTGTATTCTCATTTTCTATTTTTATGTTCTGAACCTCCCTGTGATCTTCTGATGTAGAGCTGTATACAAATCTAATTAATAATAATAATGCCCAGAACAATTACTTCCTGTTATTTCATGGTGAGACAGGATCTAGTTTTCTTTCCCTTGATAGCCACTGCTCTTAGGAGAAGCAAGGCTGGTTTTGGAGAGGAAGCATTGCTCATTTTCTTATGCATGTTGCCACTCTCTCCCAGAAGCCTCAAATTGCAAGAGGCGGAGGGAGGGGGGTGTATACTTTTGCTGTTTGTAACCTCCTGATATCTGTCCTAGATAAATCACTACAAATTAACTTTAAAGCTTAGCACTGGGACTGACTAATCTTCGGACAAATAATATTTCTCTAATAATGAATGCAAGCTGAGAATGCATTGTATTGTAAGGAAAGTGACAGGTCTGCCAAACCTCTACAGAACTTGCAAGATTCAGGCTCATGAGAGATTATTGTATACTGTGCTGACTAAGAAAAAGAAAAGACAGAATTGGGTTACTGTGCTGCAGCCATATAAATGTGGATGTAAAAGAACCAAGTGGAACTAAGACAAGCACACCTTTCATGCCACCAGAACCTCCTACTGCTTGAAGTGGTGCTTCTGAGAATATGAAAAGAGCCACTTCTGCTGAAAGCTATTAAGTATGGCTTGTCCATGAACAGATGGGCTCCCTTTTATTATTTGTCTTAGATATTTAAAGCTATTAAGCCTGCAAGCCTATACACAGTGGGGCTTACTCCTGTACTGACTAGTCATGTACAGGATTACAATCTGCATCTTGGATGAATCGGCTCTTGGAATAACATTTTAAAGCTGGTGGTTTTTCAAAGGGTTATATATACTCAGTTGTTAACAACACAGTTCTCATCCTGACATGCCTTCCTTGTTCCTAGAGGAGGCAATTCTAAGGTGAGCCAGGAGGTGAGAACCAGCAGTTCATTTTCCTCATCTTGGACCAAAGTGAAGTTGGAGGAACATGGTTGTGCTCCCCCTTCATTTTCACTGTGTATATTACTTTCATTTTTAAAGTGTGTGTGTGGGGGGAGAATAAGTTCTGGGGCTAGAAATGGTATTGTTTATTCCCTGGTTTTGGAGGGCTAGGTAGTGGAAGGCTGAGAAGGTGATGGGTCCTTCAGATCCATGGCTTCCTCTGGTTCACCCCGAAGTCCATTTTTATCCCTACAGATATCAAAGGTCCATCATCAGTAGGACAAAGGGTTCAGAACTTTCCACAGCATTGGAGAGGTGGAATCCAACATGGGATATCCCTCTCTGAGGCTGGACTTCTTTCTCTGCCCTTGGAGGGGGAGATCTGTTGCTTCCTTTGGGCCTTGGGAAGTCCTCCCACAGATCATAGGATGGAAAGGCCAATGCTACTATCAATCAACCCTCCAGGTACGGATCTATGTTAATATAGATTTATCTACCCCTCAGCCAAAAAAATAGTTTGAGAATCCGTGGTCCTTTAGGATGCTTTCCTAACTTGATACCATGTGGCAAGCATTAAAAATGAAGTTTCCTTGTGGAGACCTACATTCAAATTTCTGATAGGCAATGGATGTCGGAGTTTTATGGTGAAGTTACTTAACCATTTTGGACGGGAAAACTGCCAGGATCATGCCAATATCTAACTCAAACGTTCACCTCAGAGGAGGAGGCTCCTGACTGCTACTGCAGAGCAGCTTCTGACTATTGGAAGCTATAAAGGAATCATCCATGCAATGGATGGTGTGTGGGGAGAGTGGTTATGACAATGTTCTGCAGAAGAAGGCACTACTCCACCACCGTGCTCAAAATTACCTTCTCAGTCATGTAAAAGCCAGCAGATGGTACTTCAAGGTACCTTACAGAGTATTGCCTATGCCCCTGACCAGGTTTCATTTCTCTAGTCTGTTCTCTAGAGCTGCATTCCTACAAGACCACCAGCATCTCTCTTGTTTTAGACCTGAGCCCTTGGCCCACCATCAACTTAGTGCACAGGTAGCCAATGAGGTGCATTCCAGAAGGTGGAGGATTCCAACCCCCATCTACTTCAGCCAGCGTGCCAGTAGTCAGAAATGATGGGAATTTTATTGCCACACATCTGGAGGGCACCACGTTGGCTTACCCCTGGTCCAGTGCTCAGACTTTTGACAAAAATGTTGCCACAAGGTGAGCTTTAGAAAACATATTTGTATAATCATATCAATCTGTAAATCAATCTTGAGTCATTTTTTCATCTAAAACATTGAAAGTAAATGCTGTGGAAAGTCTCCATGTTGTGACTTTTCTGTGTTGACGGTTATTGTATAGTCTCAACTGACAGTATAAAACAAAAGGAGCAAGAGAGTGGCATTATAATCTTCCTCTACACTTATCTGGCCCCATACCAAAGAGAATGTTTCCAGCATGCTTGTGACCAAACTAGAAGCAAAGCTAAATGCATCCATTTCAGTGCTGTTTCTCTATTGACAAATAGAGGGACCCATTTCTTTGTTGTTTATTTTGTTCTGAGTTACCTCTTTGGGCTTCCAGCGTGGTCCTGACAACCTGCTATTTGTTGGGGAATGGAAATTTCCATTGATGCCAAAGGAGCATAGGAGCCAACTCCTAGAAGCCATGGGGTCTTGCCCTCTCAATAAAATATTTGAGGAGCCAGCCCCCCACCCTGCCAGTTGATGGGCATTGCCATTCAAATGGTGTGTGTAAACTGTGTTATGTGACTGACTGTGCAGGTGGGGCTTACCTAGGGCCCCCCAATATTTTATTCAAGATAGCACCCCTGCAATGGAGTGTCCACCCCACCTGCTTATTCCACCTTTCTCTGTCCTCTTGATTCCTATCACCCAGAGCAGCAGAATATTAGAAAGAGTGGGATTAAAGGTAAAGGTAAAGGTACCCCTGCCCGTACGGGCCAGTCTTGACAGACTCTGGGGTTGTGCGCCCATCTCACTTAAGAGGCCAGGGGCCAGCGCTGTCCGGAGACACTTCCGGGTCACGTGGCCAGCGTGACAAAGCTGCATCTGGCGAGCCAGAGCCGCACACGGAAACGCCGTTTACCTTCCCGCTGGTAAGCGGTCCCTATTTATCTACTTGCACCCGGAGGTGCTTTCGAACTGCTAGGTTGGCAGGCGCTGGGACCGAGCAGCGGGAGCGCACCCCGCCGCAGGGATTCGAACCGCCGACCTTTCGATCGGCAAGTCCTAGGCGCTGAGGCTTTAACCCACAGCGCCACCTGCGTCCCAACAAGAGTGGGATTAGTGAACTTTTAAAAGCCCTCACAAGCTGCACTGGCATAAAGTGTCAAACAGAACATATGAACAGAAGGAAGTGTTGCTTTTTCTGTTTTAATCAAGGGGGGGTGGGGGAGAGAGAATAAGCATGTTAAGTGGTAAGCCAGGGAAGAAGAATGCTTATTTACAGTATGGTTTGCCTCATGCCCTCTGCATCTTGGTTACTCTTTCCTGCTCCTCAAATTCTGGCTTGCGAAAAGTGTTCAGCCTTCAGAACAAGAGATGGTGAAAAGGAAGGGGGTGGTCACACAGTGACATTTTGCTAAAGAGCAGAGCAACCTGCTCTGTAATGGTGAGGCCTGTCAGGTTGAAGAATTGAAGGGGAAAATTAGTAAGGCATTAAAATGCTTGATTCTGTCTAGAGATGCTCTCTTAAGTAAGCCATGCAAACTAATGGCTTTGCCTGTTCGAGGAACACAAAGACGATAGTAAAATGGTAACGACGCTAAGAGGAGGGGGTGGGGTGGGTCAAAGGGGTAAAAGTGATGAGAGCAGACGTGTCATGTGGGTGAATAAGAGATGGTCATTAATAGCAGTTCAGGAGACAAAAGGTAACTTCACATAAGATTTAGTGATCTAGGAGGTAGCTGTTTTACAGAAGGCAGTGGTACAAGCACACAGACGGCAGGGGGAATGGAGCTGCAGAGAAGAGGAAGAAGTAGAAAAGAAATATTTTCTGTCTGTAGGCAGTGGTTATTCTTTTTTACAAGGCAACACCTTACTCCCTGCCACAGTAAAAGCTTGCAGAGATATAGGAAAGGAAAGATACAAGTTCAAAGACAGAATACTTTGTCTGGTAGAGACAGCTGTTTGTTTGTTTGTTTGTTTAGAGATGCTGCTTCCCTCAAGTGGTTATGTGAAAACCCTGCTTCCAAGCAAACAACGGGAAAAGAGAAAGGGGAGGGATTTATGATGGAAGGAAAATCTCTTATCTGTGTGTAGATGAGAGTGTGGTTAAATGGAGAAACTCCACAAAAAATATATTTCCAAGCCTTGAGGAACAGAGCAACTAGAAGAGGGGAAAAAAATAAGAGCTTCAGTTCATAGATCAGGTTTTGCCCATAGAACAGGCATAGGCAAATGCGACCCTCCAGATGTTTTGGGACTACAACTCCCATCACCCCTTATTAGCTAGGGATGATGGGAGTCGTAGTCCCAAAACATCTGGAAGGCCGAGTTTGCCTATGCCTGCCATAGAAGCTGCTAATAAACTACAGCTACCAACTCTGCAATGGTAACAATTATGAGAAAAGCACAGCTAAGAAACCCAGTCGCTTATTACTGATGCAGAGAACTGACAGATGGGGGTGGGAGTGTTATGATGCTGGAGTAGAATTACTACCTTTGGTCAGGCAAAATACAGGACAGGTCAGGGGGGAGGTTGGGGCACACACTCTCTCATAACAACAAATCCTCGCCCACTTTGTGGAGGGGAGTTCATCGCATTCTGCCTCTTGCCTCCCTCACCACCCTGGCCCTGCTCTTTCCCTCGAATCACATAGGTGGGCAGGGGCCAGGAGTAGATGGCCAGCTCCCACAGTCACAGCTCCAGCTTCTTGACAATGCTGGTGGCAGAAGAGGCTCAAGCGCAGAGGAGGAAGGAGGAGGAGAGGGCAGGTTGGGGCGGCAGAGGAGGCCAAGTGGTGGCAGACCTGCACCATGGTAGACTGGCAGCGGCAGCTGAGGAGGAGCACTAGCGAGAGGAAAGGAAGGAGGGTGCAAGGGAGGGAGAGGAGGTCACACCTTCTCTCTTCTCTTTGTTGTCACTCATACTGGGCCAGGCTCCTTGTCAGCTGCACAAACAGTGACACAGCCACCATTTGGGCTGGCTGCCTCCTTCTCACACCCAACGGTGTCAAGGAAGGGAAGCGCTGCTCCTGGGGTTGGGGTGTATAATACAGTAGTGGCAACAACAGTGACAGGGAGTAAGGGAGGTGGGTGGGTGGGCAATGCCAACCAATGAACTGCACCCACGCTCTGCACTGCCCATGCAAACTCTCTCTCTCTCTCTCTCTCTCTCTCTCTCTCTCTCTCTCTCTCTCTCCTCCCTCCCCACTGGACATATCCTATGCCTGCACAGTTTTAAGGAGGAGGAGAACAAAGATGAGCTTGAACATGGGGGAAAAGGTGTTCCTTTTGAAATCCAAATGGGACAGGGAAAACTTTTGTCCAAAAAAAGGGACAATCCCATTTTTCTAGGACAGGTAGCAAACCTATGCTGGAATACCAGCCAAATGTTAGCACCCAGCATACCAGCATACCAAGGCATTTCCTGGGGCCTACACTGGCAAGTCCCACCAGGATTAATGTCAGAGTGGATGCTTTCCTTAGGGCCCTCAGCAGTGCTGCTGGAGCTGTCAGTCTCCCCCTTCTTCCTTTCGTGGGCTGGTGGCTGCAGTGCTATAATGTACTATGAGCCTATAACAGTTCTGTCACAACCACTGGGGAAGCCAGTAAATGATTGAACACAAGAAGAAAGGCTAGAACATTATAGAACCATAGTTGTCAGGTAATCCCACAACTGAATGTGACCAACACAAGAGGGTAATGGTTGCAGGGACCCTGGGACCCTGGTCAGTGTTGAGACCCACATGAGACAGCTGTCCCACCTCCTGCCAAATCTGGAGCTGGGCCTACTCAAGTTCTTAAAAAATACTGTTTGCTATTGTGCCACTACAATTTAGTAACTGGGGTGTAATGAAGGAAGATAAGAGCCTTCTTTGGTCCTCTGTGCTGTATGATTTATTTACAGAGAACCCTAGAGGAAAGCAAAAGGAACAAAGGCTGCAATCCTCTGCCTGCTTGTGTGGGAGAAAGTCCTATTGACCTCTTGTGCTCCAGGTTGACCCAGGAGCCTATCCTCAGAGGCTCACCTTCTTTCACTCTGATTGGGTCTAATCAGCACAAAGGGTGAGGAAACTCCTCAGTGGCTTAAAAGCCCCCTTTTGGGCTGATTGAGCAGTTCTAAGATTCTGGAGACTTGGACCCTGCTGCAAAAATAGTAACAAGTCTTCAACCCTGCTAAACCTGGACTGCTAAACCTCTGCATGTGTGAGAGATCCACACTGCAGTCCCTCCCTAGGTCATTGTCAGATCTGGAAACGGGGGTTATGGTGTGACAAAGAGGGGGGAAAACATGAGCTGCTTTCATGCCCCAATATTTCTCACAAAACCACAATGATATGGGAAAATGCTTTGGTGCAGCACTGCAGTGTAAGAACCATTAGAGTAGCAGAGTCATCTGTTCAGTGTTTTGCTGAATTTTCTTCTACCACTGGTGGCATCTTCCACATCAGTGATGCAATAGCTCATGGTATGTATGGCTTTTTGATCATGTTTCCTGCTGCTTCTGTGTTTTAAAATGCCAGGCAAAAGCTGACATTTCCTTGAACTATAATCCTCTTGCTCTATAGTTAACGTAATGACATTAGTAGGACACCTATGGCATAAGTGCTTTGAGAAATGAAATTTAAGGCACCTGTTAAGAATTTTAGACTGAACACTACCTGGTATATGTCAAGATAGCATTGCTAAATGGTAATTAAGAGCACCCTCTAATGAGATCCCCAAAGAAAACCTCTCACAATATTCACACCAGCTGCTTTGAGACAGAAAAAGAAGTTATAGTACTTTTAATTAAACAACCCCTCAACTGTAACAAAGGCATGGTCACATGGAGACATCAAATAGCTAAACTGCAGGATAACAGACATTTTTAATGGTTGGAACAGTATGTAATTCTTGATTAGCAAACATATTGGGTCAAAGTAGAGAGGGCAATACCCCAACTCAAGAGTTTACCAGAATATCCATTTCCCAATTTTGGCATAGTCCCATCAACCCAAGCCTTGGCCGAGAAGACCCATTGCATTCCTTGGCAAATTGCATTCACATGCATTTTTTCCAAAGTTTTTTATTTTTTATTTCTTGCAACATTGTTATTTTTTCTTATTTTTCTTATTTTCAGTGCTTTTTTCTTAAAAAATGTTTAGGGGTACTCTCATTTTGACTCAAGAAAATCACCATTTTGTAGTTCAAATTTATAGTTCAAATTGGGAAAAATAAATACAGTAAATGGACAAAAGTACAAAGATTCACAAAAATGTTTAGGGGTATGCATTCCCCTTCATCCCCCCAGAAAAAGCACTGCTTATTTCTTACATTCTTGCATAACTTTGACAGTACTCACAATTCTTACTGAGCTGGCACATTAAATGAATTTGAAATGAACTCCAAATGGAAAACATGGCTGTGATTATTTCAGATTATTTTGGTTCAGATTAGACTAGATCACCGGAGCATGTTTTTATCATAGATTGCAAAGAGATTCCATATAGCAAAAAAAAAAAGTCTTTTGAGGATCCAAGCTCTTCCTCTATGTGGATTGCTTCTGTGTGAACCTTTTGCATGAATCACATGAAGGCCTGGTTTGTGTGGACTTTTTTAATTTGTGGGTTAGAGGATTCAGTTCATACTGGAGGCTATGCATGGAAGACGACTTGTGTCATTCCTCCCCCATGATATTTTAATATAACACTGTTGGGATTTTTGCCTATGTGCTATCTGATGCAGCTTCCCACAGAAGCAATTAAGGAGTTAGCCGAAGAGATATGGGACCTTGGATACAACTCTGCTATTGGTCGAGGTCACCCACGTAGGCATGATGACTCATGACCTTCCTGTGGTTGGCTGGCTGGTTGGTCAGTAGTTGTTCTGAGAGTTAGGTGGAGTTTGTTCAGAGAGAGTTAAGATCCATGTCTGCATCCTGTATATAGTAACTTGTGAATGTGTGGTAAATAATAAACCTATAAGTAACCAAGTTACTAGTAGCAGCGTCTTGTTCCTGCCTCATCCTGCCAACTTGCAACTGACTGCTTCTGGACAGTCTGCGTATGCTCTGCAATACTCAACCGGTTATGGTTGAGATCCTTCAACAAACACTTTGCTGAATATATGGATCAGGGTTCTATTTGTGTTTATTACTCATATTCTCATGGCCATAAGTTGTCATGCTTTCCTTAAACTAGCGATAGTTAAGATAATCCTGGGATCATACCCTTCAGCAAAGGGAAAATAGGGACATCCCATTACATAATGATTATTTTACTATTTATATCCCACACATCTTACTGGGTTGCCCCAGCCATTCTGGGCAGCTTCCAACATATAAAAAATCATAATAAAACATTTTTTAAAAAAATCTCTATACAGGATTGCCTTCAGATGGGTTGGGGATCATGTAACTATAAACCCTCCAACATTTCTCCAAGTAAAATAGGGACATTCTAAGGAAAAGTGGGACATTGCAGAATCAAATCAGAAACTGGGACAGCTTCACTAAAATCAGGGATGTCCCTGGAAAATAGGGACACTTTGGGGGGTCTGTGGGATGCACGTTGACTGAGATATTGGGAATTTGCATTGCTACATTTCCCAAAGGCATCATGGGAGACAAGAATGTATATATTTAGGGCAGATCCTTCCAGCCTTTGACAAATAACTTAACATGCAGCAACCAATCCGCGATTGAGAATGAAGAGAACAGAGAACTAAATTTAAGAATAAAATTAATTTTGAGGTGGAAAATGCTAAGGCCTGCAGTTTCCCATATTTTTGTAGTACAGTAAGTTTGTTCTCTTATTAAATATGTATAAGTAGGTTATAGCTAAAGATGCAATGGAAGACTTTCGATTTTCTTTATGTTGCCATCAGGGAATTGCTAATGGGAAAAGAAGATTTCTGAAGGCAATTATGATAGATTTTAGCTTCCATGCACCACAGGTGGATGAACCTGGAGAAAACTAGCAATTTCCTGAGTAGAGTTGTGGAGAGAAGAGGTAGATGCATGTGAGCCTTGAGCAGTATCCCTAGGCCTTTGTGATTCTGCAAATATTTTGTATCAAGTGCTGTTTTGCCTCATCACACATTTCTTAGGGTTAGCCTTACACAATTCCACTCTCTCAGAAGTGGTGCCTGATAAAACTAGTTGTCCCTGAGAAAAGAGGGTTTATACCTGATATGCACTGGGCTAATTTCAATAACTGTTTCCTTACACCTGTTGAAAAGGCTCCTCCTATCTGAGAAAGTGGTGGGTAGGTTCTGCCCTCCCCCATTTCCCCTTGTGGCCTTGGGAAAGTCACTATTTCTTAGGTTCAGTTCCCTACCTGTGTAAAAAAAACATAAAAGTAGTCTCCTCATGAGCCAGATGTGAAGATTAACCATAAAGATTAAAAGCACTCTGCAAATTTCAATGGAAATAAAAATGACAAATGACAGACTAGTAACTCTAAGTGCTGGCAAGAAGAGCCAGTTGCTTGGCCAGGTTGAACTTCTTAGGATGACTTCATCTCTCCTTCAGAAATGGATTCTTTTCAGTAACAAAAAAAGAAAAAGGGAAAGGGAATCATTTGGAGACTGATAGAAACTATTAAGCAACACCACTGCAAAGGGGAAAGCAGTTATCTAATACAAGGAAGGGGGACCTGTGGCACTTCAGGTGTTGTTGGACACCCATCATGTCTGGTATAAAAACATAAGAAGAACCCAGCTGGTTCACACCAAAGACCCATCCAGTCCAGCTTCCAGTTGTCCAATGGCCAACCAGATGCCTATGGAAAGCCCATGAGAAGGACATGGGTGCAACAGTGCTCCCCACTTGTGACTTCCAGCAACTGGTTTTCAGCATAGAGGTAGGGGTGTTTGTGTGTGTGTGTGTGTACTAGTCTGCTGTACAAAGGCATAAATTCTCATTCATTGCTCCACTCACTTTTGCGTCTGGGCTCACCTACCACTGGCACATACCCCACCCACCACCCCAAATATTGCCTCTATGGGATAATAATCAGCCAAAGTTCTCTCTCTCTCTCTCTCTCTCTCTCTCTCTCTCTCTCTCTCTCTCCATCCTGCCTAAGTACATGGAGTAATCCTAATCTCATATTTCCATTTTACAAAGATGGCGGTACAAAGTGGCATTCTAGAAAGATCTGAGCTACCATTCATCTTCCTGGTACGTATCCTACATGCTGTTTTCAGAGGATCCACAATTCTGCTTCAGACACCATGGTAAATCTGGACAGGACAGGGCAACAATAGCCCAGCGTTGCTTTCAATCTACTCTTCTAATGCACATTTGCTTGTTTTGTGGTCTTGGAAGCACTGGGGGCGGCATACATTGACTAGGCTGTCAAATTGCAATGATGGGGTGCCTTTACAAACACAGATGACCTGACACTCAAAATGTCTTTGAATTAAAAGCCAGGGAAGGATTAAAAGCCAATGCTGATGGCATTTGCTGTGTTTGAAGGAAGATTTTGAAAGTGCATATTTTCCCTGTGAAGCTTATGAGTGGCAGTCAGCCAAAGTCAGTAGCACTGCCATTATATTAAAGTCTATATATCCATCGCTGGCCTGTGTTAAATGTACCATCTAGTCACCTGCTGCATTCTGTCTGATGTTCTGTATGGCTTGTCAGTATTAATTGCAAGGTTCCTGGGTCAGGGATCACCCATCCTGCATACTGTCAATACATACTGCAGCCAGCACAAAGTGCTAAATCCAAAGATGACAGCTGGCAGAAAACATGAGCAAATTAAAAAGCTGCTTTGCCAGTCCTGCAAGTTCCAAAGAAAAGGAGCAGCCCCCTTAACAAGGGTCAGCACTAGCTGTTCTTCTGTTGTTTTTGCCTCTCAAAACACCAGGGCTTGGCGGGTTTATTCTTTGCTATTTCCTTTGCTCTGCAACAAGCTGGGGTATGGGTGGGTGGGTGAGCAAAGAAGCACAGTGATGAACAGGTTCCCTGTGGGTGAAGTGGAAGGAAATGAATCATTTGGCATTTTCTTCTGATCATATTAGCACATTTAATTGAGCCATTGGAATCCAAAGTGTGTCTAGAAAAATTGGTCAACCAACCCAGACATCGGAAAAAGACAGATGGAAAATGGGTAGCCTGATAGCATCACAAACTGTGTCTGCTTGAAACTACCTTTACTGTGTTAGCTGAACCTACAAATAATGATATGACATGATTTCATTCCCCCCTTTCCCCAATACTATGTGCCACTGTACCTGTATCTTTCAGAAACAGAGCTTTTGGAGACAGTGTTAGCAAAACATAACTTTGAGATTATGTTGTTTGCAGATGACACAGCTTTGACTCTGCCGTCTGAGGAAGCTCTACAGAGACTCACCAACCATTTTGCACAAGCCTGCAGGGAGTTCAGCCTTACCATCAGCTTGACAAAAACCAACATCCTGGGTCAGAATGTCATCAGTACTCCACACACCAGCATTAGTGATCACATGCTTGAGGTGGTAGATAATTTTATTCTGCTTGGGCTGCACCATAACCAGCAACCTTTCCATCAGTGCTGAGCTGGACAAGTGTATTGTCAAGGCAGCTACATCAATAGCTCACTTCTTCAAAAAGATATAGGAGAATGTGGTGCTAATGACCAATACCAAGATGAAGGTCTACCAGACTTGCATGTTGAGCATGCTGTTTTATGGAAGAAAGTCATGGATAACTAATACCTGCCAGGAGCAACATCTCAATGCTTTCCATATGTATTGCATCAGGAAGATCTTGGGCATCACGTGGCAGGACAAAGTCTCAAACAAAGATGTGCTCTCGCAAGTCCACATTCCCAGCATGCTTGTACTTCTCTCTCAGCAACATCTACACTGACTTGGTCATGTACACAGAATGGAAGATAGAAGGATCACCAAGGAAGTGCTCTCTGGCTGCAGTCATCAAGCCATTTGGCAAACCAACTTTGTATTACAAAGAGGTCAGCAAATGTGATTATGAAAGCTGGAAATGTGGAAATCCCTTGCAGACAACCACAGCATCTGGAGGAAATCAGTCAGCAGTGACCAGAGGAGGAATGATCACTGGGATGAGCACAGAAAGAAGAAACATCATAGAACACCTGCATCAGCACAACTGGATGCCTTCATCTGCCCCTCATGCAACAAAATATGTCTCTCCTGTATTGCTCTCTACAGCGACAGAAGCTGTAACTCTCCAATGGTTTGATTTCACCCCCAAAGGTTCACTCCTCCATTGTTTCCCAAGACAGATGGATGCCAACAATGTTGTGATCTGAATGTTCTGAGGGTCACATCAAATGAATTTATTTAGCATTTCTTCTCACATGTTACACTGAACACTAACTCTACACATCTACAAATGTGTATAAAAGAATGTACACTTACTGATTGGTACAGCCCAGCTATTGAATACAGGTACAAAAGTCTGTATACCTATTGAATGTTACATGTGAAAAACTGCACATGTGCACAGCTCAACTATTTGTGTGTGCTTATTGAAGTGTGTCGGAACACCTCTTATAAGACAAATGCTTCAGCAAAAACAGAATAGAAAACCAAAATGGAAAAGCATAAGGCAAAAAGGCTCATACAAGGATGTTTAGTACAATTCAACATGAGAACTGAGTGGACTTTGTTCGGCACACAATAATGATACTGGTCAAACATATTGGGCCAAGAGTTTCATCATTCTGAACCACAGAGAGAGCCTGTAGAGCTTATTTTGGTAACTGCCATTTTGTTTTCCTCAGAATGCCTCAGTGTGCTCCAGGTTTGCTTCCACAAGACGTAAGTATCAGGCAGTGGCCTCCTAAAAAACTTTGCTAGTCGTGACACAAATGATGTAGTTTAACACTAGACTGCAAACTACATCATTTGTGTTGGTCATGCCATCTTTCCAAGGCCTTGATATCTTTCTTAGTAAGTAGACGTCTTCAGTTCTTTTCTGGATCTGCATAGTAGAGCACATTTACAGGCTTCTGTAGTTTGCAGAGCAATATATCATGAACGCTGAATAGTTTTTCTCACCACTACCCTACATATCAATACTCCTGTTCATACTGCATAAAGCACTGAGTCAGTTGGAGAAGGTATTCTGTGCAATTCTCTTTGAAATTAATACAAAAGGTGCCAGGTCCCATTTGCATGCCATTCTCATTCAGTTCAATGAGATTTGTGCAGGAAAAATTCCCAGTAGGTCTTATCCCAAATCACCAGGGAGACCTCTTCATTTAATAGCCATGTTCTTAGTGCCTCCCTCAGAAGGACAAGAGAGACAAGCCAGCAGGAGTTGTCTTATTAAGCATTATTGCCAAAGGGAATTCTTCATAGTATAAGCAAACAAGATGTATTCACCAATCTGCAATAGCCCATAGTGCCAGGGTTACTGCAATGGCACAAAGCCATGTCACATTTATCCAGTATGCTCCAGTGAACCTTGCTCTTGGCCATCATGCTGATTCCAATTTCCTAAATGGATGAAGGCTCCAAGAGGCTCCATTTCAACTACTTGGGCTGCCTTTTCAGTCTCATAACAGTAAGTGTAGAGATAGATGCCAGGACCACTGAGATTTGCATATTTAAACCTCCCCTCTTGAAAGCTTCTGTGACCTTGAAAGGAAAACACCAGCTACACAAGTTGTCTTGCTCAGTCAAGGAAGCTCCATCATGAAGCTTTTGATCTGCGAAAAAAGTCAACCTCTAGGGGCAGGAAACTTCAGAGTCTTTTCTATTTTTTTCCATGCTGTGCTGACCCTTATTCTGAGATACCTGTCTGGGGTGGCCAAAGACTTTTTTTGGATGAGGTGGGAAATACAGATGGTGCTGGAGAAAAAGTTTAATACATAAGCAAGAGTAGAGACATCAGTCTATGTTGTGGAAGACCTAACACAGGAACGAGGAACCTAAGGCCCTCCAGATTTTGCTAGATTACAACTTCCATTGTCCCTGACCACTGGCCGTGTTGGTTGGAGCTGATGGGCACTGGAGTCCAGCAACATCTGAAAGGCCACAGCTTCCCCACTCCTGATTTACAGAAACAACAAGCTTAGTGACAGGCCTGGCAATGCAATCTGTTCAGTCTATCCAAAATATCAGCTTTAATGGATGTGGAAAATATGAGGGTCAAACAGGCTGGATATCCACATGCTGCAGAACCTGTGGTAGAATGGACTGTACCACTTCAGACAGCAGGTGAGGGAATCACAGCTTCTCTGTTTAAAAATAATTGATGCAAGTAGAAAACAAGCAGAGCAAGAAGAAAGCTCACCTAAAACTTTTCTTTCAGAAGTTTTTCCTCCCTACCTGTAGCAAGTGGAGCATTTGAGTCTGAAAAGTAAGGGCAGAGCTGGCCAACCCATGAGGCCGGTGAGGTGGCTGCCTCAGTCAGCACACCCAAAGGGCAGCACACCCATTTTGCCACCCAGCTTTGCTGCTGGACGGGGGGGACGGGACATTTCCCCCTGCCACCTGGCACTGTAGCAGGGCTTTGAATTGGCTTTTCCAGAAGGAAAGAGCCAATGAAAATCCCCACTGGTGGGTGGGTGAGGGAGATTCAGAAAGTATGCTCTTCCCACCCAGCAAGGGAGAGGCCTTACAGAGTTTGTGCTGCCCTCACAGGGGTGGCAGCAGGGCATTTCGCCTCAGGTGCCAAAATGCCTCATGCTGCCCCTTAGGATTGTACCCATCATACGTGTGTAGCTACTGCCTGAAAGTCCTTTGCCATTTGTTGGTTTTTTTTAAAGATATTTATTAAAGATTTTCTTGATACAATAGAAAAAACAAACAAAATAACATATAATTTTACAATAACCATATTTTCTTCACTTCTTTGGACTTCCTCGCATCTCTCGTTCCTGCGTTCCAAGTTTTTCGAGCTTTACCCAGCAATTTATCACCTTGTTTCAATTCTTATATTATAATTTTCCAATATTGTGTCTCTAGTTTTAGATAATTTTAGCCAAACCTTAAAAGTTTAATTTTAGCATAATATTTATCCAAAATTTATCTTTTCTTATATTTTCATTTATCTTCATATTCCTTTTAACTAGCTTAATGGTGCCATATTGTTAATAATCTTACATCTTTCTTAACACTCATACAATTTACAATATTTTTGTAAATAGTCCTTAAATTTCTTCCAGTCCTCCTCCACAGCCTCTTCTCCCAGGTCTCGGATTCTGCCAGTCATTTCTGCTAGCTCCATATAGTCTATCAGTTGCATCTGCCATTCTTCCAGTGTGGGCAAATCTTGGGTTTTCCAGTGCTTGGCGACAAGTATCCTTGCTGCAGTTGTTGCATACATAAAAAATGTTCTGTCCTTCTTTAACACCCTCTGGCCGACGATGCCCAAAAGAAAGGCCTCTGGTTTCTTAGGAAAGGTATACTTAAATACCTTTTTCAACTCGTTATATATCATTTCCCAGAAAGCCTTAACTCTAGGGCAGGTCCACCAGAGGTGAAAGAACGTTCCTTCAGTTTCTTTACATTTCCAACATTTATTATCAGACAAATGGTATATTTTTGCAAGCTTGACTGGGGTCATGTACCACCTATATATCATTTTCATAATATTTTCTTTCAAGGCATTACATGCCGTGAATTTCAAACCGGTGGTCCATAACTGTCAGGGAACTGCCATCGGAGAGTCAGGTGGTGGAAGGGCTCAAGGAGGTTAGGAGACCCTCGGATGCTGAGGAAGGAACCAGCAGGGGGAGAGAGAAAGTTCCAGTGAGAACAGCGGAGAGGTTTCTGGACCACCGCTGGGGACGCCCACTCCGCGCAGGAAACTGTCATGCAGAGATTCCAAAAGGAGGGTTTCCGTTAAGGAACTCCTATGTTGGCGTAAATTCCGGAAGCGCCCACTGACGGATTCTGCCAGCGATTGAGGCAGCCATGCACCCATGGCTCCGCGGACGGGGAGAGTTTAGAAACTGATTGCAGGAGTTAAGAACTCAGCCATTTACGCACAAGCAGCCCCTTAACCCAGCACAGCAATCCGTCAGTCTTTGACGCTGCGTGTGCGAAAGAGAGGCATCATGAGCAACCCAACTGGAGACGGAGCAGCGGGAGGAGCTGGGGCGGGACCAACTCTGGAGGAGAGAAACAGAGCGTTGGAACACCAGCTGGCACTGCTAACGGCGCGTCTCGAGGAGAGGAGAGCTCAGGATGCACAGGGGAAGCCCACCCCCATCGCAAGGAAGGTACCGGGGTTGGTACAGAAATTCGGGGGTGACCCAAGAAACTACCAAGCCTTTAAGACAGAAATGCAATACGCACTCAACCTGCAGTTTGATGACTTTGCCGATGAGGAATCGAGAGTGGCTTTTGTGATTGGGCACCTCGAGGGGGAAGCTAGAGAATGGGTGAGGCCCCTGATGGCATCGAATAATGATGCCCTAAAGGACTTGAGGAAATTCTTTATCGCGATGGATTTGATGTTTTCCAGCCAGATTGAACAGGGCGTGGTATGCAGACAGTTAATGGCATGCAAACAGGGGAATCAGTCCGTCCGAGAGTATTGGACGCAGTTTACCATGCTCATACATAAATTGGGGTGGGACCTGTGTTCGGACCCGATTCAAATGCTGAAAGATGAACTTTCCCGCGCGCCCCGGCCGGAGACTATGGATCAGCTGACTAAATCGGCTCTTGCGATTGGATCACGCCAAGAGGCAAGGGCTCTGGAGAAGCGGGAAGGGAGAGGAGAGCGTTGGAGTGATTTTCACATTCCTGAGATGCCAGGGCAACCTTCCCCGCCAGCGGAACCAATGGAGATTGGTACTGCGCGCATGCATGGCATTTCAAACGTCCACGAAGGGTGGAAGAAGGAGGGGAAGAGCGCCAAAAAATGCTACCTCTGTCAACAGCCAGGACATTTTGCCAGAGTGTGCCCACAAAGGAAGGGATGGCAAGGAATGGTGGGAGCTGTTGGGAGTGAGGAGGAGGGGGTTAAGGAGCAGGTAAAAGCCAACGCCTAGCTGCCAGCGACAGGGCACAGCAGCCAGGCCAAGGATCAGTGAACGTGCCCAAGCCTGAAACCCCCGAGCATCCCTTGCCATAGAGGTGCTGCTAGAGCTGCCCAACGGACATCCACTCATGATAAAAGCCCCGCTAGACTCAGGCAGCTCCTGCAATTTCATGAGTAAGGAGTTTGCATCAGAGCACCAGATACAGACGCTGCCCTTAGGTAATTCCTTGCAGGTGACCACGATTGATGGGAGGGAACCTCTGGGAGGGGAAGTGAGCCAACAGACGGTCCCCATGACAATGAGGGTGGCAAGGCACACAGAAGTCATTGCCTTTCACGTAGCCACTCTGGCGGGGCCGCCCATCATATTAGGGATGAGCTGGCTGGCGTTACATGACCCGCTAGTGGGATGGCACCAGCGGACAGTCTCTTTTGGGTCAGCTCATTGCCTAGAACACTGCAAGGGAAGAGAAACTCAGGGGTTGGCTAGAGCAAGTCTGGCAGGGATGGTGGTCGGAGAAAAGGGTGAAATACCACCACAATACGCAGACCTGAGTGATGTTTACAGCGAGAAGGAAGCAGATAGACTGCCCCCGCATAGACCCTTTGACTGTCAAATTAATCTACTCCCGGGAGCCCAGTTACCAGTGGGCAAACTGTACGCTATGTCGGACAGGGAGATGCAGGAGTTAAGGGAGTTTATAGACAAGAACCTGAAACGAGGGTTCATCAGGGAGTCAAGAGCGGTGGGGGGCAGCCCAGTGTTTTTTGTGGACAAAAAGGACTCGAAAAAACCCCGGTTGGTCGTGGACTTCCGGGCCGTCAATTCGGTGTCAGAACCAGTGGCCTTTCCCATGCCCAGGATTGACGACATTCTGACCAGGGTGAGGAAGGGAAAGATTTTTACCAAGCTGGACCTGAGGGGGGCGTATAACCTGATACGGATGAGGAAGGGGGATGAATGGAAGACCACCATGTTCACCCCCCTGGGGGCCTTTGAGTATCTCGTTATGCCCTTCGGATTACAGGCGGGCTCAGCCTGCTTTCAGTCCTTCATGCATCAAGTCCTGGGACCTCTGCTCTATAAGAACTGTGTGGCCTTCTTAGACGATGTGTTAGTCTACTCAGAGGACGAGGAGCAGCATGTCAGAGATGTCCGGGAGGTCCTAAGCAGGCTGCAAGCAAACCAGCTGTGGGTAAAATTGGAGAAGTGCCAGTTCCATACCAGAGAGGTGGAGTTCCTGGGGTACCGTTTGTCAGACAAGGGGTTGGCCATGGATCCCAGTAAAGTCCAAGCAGTACTGGAATGGAAGACACCCAAAACCAGGAAGGACGTGCAGAGATTCCTGGGGTTTGGAAACTTTTATCGGAAGTTCATCAAAAACTTTGCCCACTTAACGGCACCCATCACCGATTGTCTCAGTAGTAAGAAGAAATTCGTCTGGACGGAAGAGGCGCAGCGAGCGTTTGAACAGCTAAAGAAAGTGTTTGAGTCAGAGGAGCAGCTCTTGCACATAGATCTACAGAAGCCGATGAGGGTAGAGACGGATGCATCTGATCGCGCGGTAGGGGCGGTGCTTCTCCAGCCGGGAAAAGACGAGTCGGACTGGAGACCGTGTGCCTTTTTCTCGCGGAAGTTGAATAAATCCGAAAGGAACTACACAGTGTACGACCGGGAACTGCTCGCCATTCATGAAGCTTTTCGACGGTGGTGACACCTGCTGATTGGAGCGCAGCACAAGGTGCAGGTGTGCACGGACCACAAAAATCTGGAATATTGGAGAACGGCCCGAGTACTGAACCAGAGACAAGTGAGATGGGCACAGGAGTTCTCCAAATTCCATTTTGAGATTCGCTATGTACTGGGACCAGAGAACGTCAGGGCGGACGCTCTCTCGAAAGCCCGAGTATATGGAGGGGGAGGGAGCGCCCGAAGAAAGACATATCATCCCAGAGGACCACTGGGTTTGTGGAGCAGCATTGGTGGGGCAAAGGGAATAATAATAATAATAATAATAATAATAATAATAATAATAATAATAATTTATTTATACCCCGCCCATCTGGCTGGGCCTCCCCAGCCACTCTGGGCGGCTTCCATAAAAACCAAAACTGGTAAAAGGGACAGAGAACGATGAATACGCCCAAGATAAGCTCAGAGGGCTCAGGAGAGCCGGGGAGAACACAGGGGGGGTTGAAGAAAGGAATGGGGCGTTGTATTACAAAGGGGCATTGTACATACCGGAAGGGGAATTGAGGGGTAGAGTACTCAAACAGCTACACGACAGCCCCACCGCAGGGCACTTTGGGCAGCACAAAACCATGTGGTTAGTTACCAGGCAGTTCTGGTGGCCCAAGGTGAGGGAAGATGTAAGAGAGTATGTAAGGGGGTGTGACCGCTGCCAGCGAGCAAAGGGGGAGAGGGCGGCACCGGCGGGTTTGCTGGAACCATTACCCACACCCGAACGCCCATGGGAGGCAGTTTCCATAGATTTTATGACGGATTTGCCCAAAGCCAAGGGGAAAACGGTGTCATGGTGGTAGTAGACCAGTTAACCAAGATGTGCCACTTTATAGCCTGCTCACATGCGGTAACAGCGGAAGAAACCGCCAGGTTGTAGAACACATTTTTAGGTTGCATGGCGCCCCCTTGAGGGTGGTCTCAGACAGAGGGAAACAATTTACGTCCAGGTTCTGGAGGAAGCTCATGAGCTTATTGCTCAGGTAAATTTTTCGACCGCCAGACACCCGGAAACGAACGGGCAGGCGGAAAGGGCAAACGGTATTCTGCAACAATATCTGAGGTATTATGTAAATGACAGAGAGAATGATTGGGTAGAGAAATTGGCCCTGGCCGAATTCGCCTACAATAACGCGGAAAATGTGTCCACGGGCATGAGTCCATTTATGGCCAATTACGGGTGTCACCCCAGGGCCTTTCCAGGGGAAGGAGGGGAAAGATGGAGTGTACCGGCCGCGGAACATTTTGTGGAAGAAATGGAAGCTATACATCAACAGCTCAAGATGAATTTGGATAGGGCCAAGGAAGAATACAAGAAGCAGGCAGATAGGAGCAGAAGGGAAGGCGAGACCATAAGGGTGGGGGACCAGGTGTGGTTGTCAACAAAAGGGTTGCCCTTCAAGGGCGGGTGCAAGAAATTGAGACCGAAACGACTGGGACCCTTCGAAGTCATACAACAGGTCAATCCGGTGGCCTTCAAACTCAGGTTGCCAGACAACATGAAACTGCATCCAGTATTCCATAGGTCATTACTGTCACCGTACCGGAGGGGCGGGAATCTTTGGGACGTGAAGGTGAGGTTCCCGCGGCACCAGAAGTAGAAGAGAGGGAAAGCAGTAGTCATGTAGCAGAAATACTCGACTCTCAGTGGAAAGGTAAACAGGTGGAGTACTTAGTGGCATGGGAAGGGGAACCAGAGTCCGAAAATACCTGGGTACTGGCAGAAACGGTTGATGATGAGATTTTAGTAGGAACGTTTCATCTCCGGTACCCAAGGAAGCCTCAGCCCTTGGCTAGGTTCTGGGAGGAACACTTTGGCACCACTGACGAAGAAGGGGAGTTCGAGGGGTTCCCAGAATCAGGACAAGAAGAGGAAGAAGAATCAGAAGGGGAAGACTATTCGGGAAGAAGGGACAGTAGTAGGTGGAGGGCGGTTTTCGAGTCATCCGAAGATGAGGAGGAGTCTTTCAGGGGGTTCCCAGCCTCACCACCCAGAGAAGAGGGGGAAACGGGGGGTGAGGGGGGTCCTGGAGGGGAGGTGGATGTCAGGGAACTGCCATCGGAGAGTCAGGTGGTGGAAGGGCTCAAGGAGGTTAGGAGACCCTCGGATGCTGAGGAAGGAACCAGCAGGGGGAGAGAGAGAGTTCCCGCAGAAACTCAGTCGGAGGGATGGCTCCAAGATACTTCCAGTGAGAACAGCGGAGAGGTTTCTGGACCTCCGCTGGGGACGCCCACTCCGCGCAGGAAACTGTCACGCAGAGATTCCAAAAGAAGGGTTTCCGTTAAGGAACTCCTATGTTGGCGTAAATTCCGGAAGCGCCCACTGACGGATTCTGCCAGCGATTGAGGCAGCCATGCACCCATGGCTCCGCGGACGGGGAGAGTTTATAAACTGATTGCAGGAGTTAAGAACTCAGCCATTTACGCACAAGCAGCCCCTTAACCCATCACAATAACCTTTCCCAGTCAGCGAACATGATATTGTACCCAATGTCCTGTGCCCATTTTATCATAGCCGATTTGACCGTTTCATCTTGTGTATTCCATTTTAGCAGCAAATTATACATTCTTGAAAGTACCTTAGTCTTAGGTTCTAACAATTCCGTTTCTAACTTTGATTTTTCCACCTGGAATCCTATCTTTTTATCCAACTTGAAAACTTCTTTGATCTGAGCATAATGTAACCAATCTCGCACTTTATCTTTTAATTTCTCCAAACTCTGCAACCTCCAGTTATCTCCATCTTTTTCTATTATTTCCCAATATTTCGGCCATTTGGCCTCCATATTGAGTCTTTTCCGGGCCTTAGCTTCCATTGGTGATAGCCACCTTGGGGTCTTATTTTCTAATAAGTCTTTATATTTTATCCAGACATTGAACACTGCTTTCCTGACAATATGGTTCTTGAAAGCCTTATGACTTTTGATCTTGTCATACCACAAATATGCATGCCATCCATAAGCATTGTTAAAACCTTCCAGATCCAAAACCTCAGTGTTTTCAAGAAGCAGCCAATCTTTCAACCAGCAGAAAGCTGCTGATTCATAGTACAACTTTAAGTCTGGCAGGGCAAAGCCCCCTCTTTCTTTAGCATCAGTTAGTATCTTAAACTTAATTCTGGGCTTTTTGCCCTGCCAGACAAATTTGGAAATATCTCTTTGCCACCTCCCAAAACACTCCATTTTATCCACAATCTGTAGAGTCTGGAACAAAAACAGCATTTTTGGCAATACATTCATCTTTATAGCAGCAATTCGTCCTGACAAGGAAAGTTTCAATCTTGACCAAACTTCTAAGTCCCTTTTTATTTCAGACCAACACTTTTCATAGTTATCCTTAAATAGACTCATATTCTTCGCTGTTATGTTTACCCCTAGGTATCTTACTTTTTTAACCACGTTTAACTCTGTCTCTTTCTGAAACCTTTCTGATTCTGAAGGTGTCAATTTCCCCCCCAATACCTTGGTTTTCTGCTTGTTGAGTTTAAATCCCGCCACCCGACCAAACTCCTGAATCAATTGTAATACCCTTTTCGTACTAGATTCTGGCTCCTGTAGGGTCAAAACTAGGTCATCTGCAAATGCTTTAAGTTTATACTGTTTCGCTCCGACCTGAATTCCTTCCACCAACCGGTCTCCTCTAATCATATTCAAGAGCACCTCCAGGACCGAAATAAATAACAAAGGAGAGATAGGACAACCTTGTCGTTGTTCCTTTTTCAATTTTAAACTCTTCCGTCACCACATTGTTCACTATCAATTTAGCCTTTTGTTCTGAATAAATTGCATCTATCCCATTCTCAAATCCCCGTCCCACTCCCATCCCTTCCAAATTTTTCTTCATAAACTTCCATGAAATATTATCAAAGGCCTTCTCCACATCTATAAATATTAACACTGCTTTTGTATTGATATTTGTTTGCAAAAGTTCCAAAATGTCAGTAATGTTCCTTGTGTTAGCAAACAAATGTCTACCTGGGAGAAAGCCTGCCTGGTCCTTGTGAATTACTTCATTTAAAACTTTTTTAAATCTGCTTGCTAAAATGTCTGCAAATATTTTGTAATCCACATTTAGGAGGGAGATGGGGCGGTAGTTCTTAAGTTGTGTCTTTTCAGTTTCTAGTTTGGGTATCAATGTGATGAAAGCTTCTTTCCACGACTCCGGTGCCTTCTTCCCCTCCATAATTTCATTGCAAACCTCCATTAATGGATGTATCAGATAGTCTTTCAACGTCTTATAATATTTGGAGGTAAGCCCATCTGGCCCTGGAGATTTGCCCAATTGCATATTCTGAATGGCTTCTTCAATCTCTTGTTGTGTTATTTTATGGTTCAGGATTGTTCTATTTTCTTGTGACAGCTTTGGTAGACCATTCCTTGTCAAAAATTGTTCTATCTCAACCTCATTTTGCGGCCCTTGAGTGTAAAGTTGTTTGAAATATCTCTGGAAACACTTTCTGATCTCCATTGGATTCTGTATATTTCTTCCTTCGATCTCTAAATTTGTGACCGTATTCAATTTTTGTCTCTTTTTCAACTGCCATGCTAACAGTTTTCCACATTTATTTGCCGATTCAAATGATCTTTGTTTCATTAGCTTAACTTTCCACTCCACTTCCTGATTTATCAATTTAGAATATTGTGCTTGATAAAGTTTAATTTCTCTCAAAATCTCCTTTGACTTCGGTCTCGATCTTAAACTTCTTCTCACATTCTTTAATTTTCTCCAAGATCTTGTCCTTTTTCTCATTCTGTATTCTTTTCTTTATAGTGTTCTGTTGTATCAAGAACCCCCTCATTAAAGTCCTTTGCCATTTGAACCCAGTAAGCTCATCAAATAGTTTCCACCTCACCCTGCAAACTGAGATGCCTTGTATCTTAGTGTTTTTGCACCACTGGGCTAGGTGGTCGTTCATCCTTGGTGGGAAACACAAGTGCAAGGCATCAGTTGCACAAGTACAGATGCCCTGCACATTGCAAGGATGCTGAAATAAAGCTATATTGTCTTTCTTGGCAATTGCCCATCCTTTAATCAATACTACCGAGCCTGAGCTCTCCCCACTCGCACCTTGCCTTATCTGCCAGATTTCCCTTTAGCTAGTTATAACTGATCTAGCATTTTTTTAAATTTTCTCTGTGCTATGCTCTTTCTCTGATTTTTAAGTTCCCCATTGGCCTTAATCAAGCTTATGTTGAGCCTGGCAGTCTTGGCAAGTTTGCTCAGCTTTAATGAAAGGTGAATTTTCTCCCCAGGCAGGTTTGCCTGTGTTCTTCCTAGCTCAAATTCAGACTTTTCACTATTGCAATATTGAAAAAACATATACACAGACTTTCCATCTTGGTCCAATAGCAAGGACAACATATTGCCCTCTTTTAGCTCTCAGTTCAGTCTGTTTAATTATACCAAAGCCTCGCTGTATCATTTTTTACAATCTCCTATACAAGGCCAAATGAGCCACTGCAAGCTGCAACCAGGATTTCCAAAGTGCTTGCCTCATATGATGACACCTATGGAGGCAAATCTCCACCAGAAACATAATTTTCAGGATGATTTTCATTACTGCTCCAAGCTTAGTGGATTCTAGTAGTTATGATAGAAGAAGCACTCCCATTACAGGGACCCTAGAGATGAAAATCCATTGTACTCAGCAAGGAATCAGAGAATAAATGCCAGGCATACTTTAAACTAGTGACTAGAGTAAGTTTGTTTTTAAATAGATTTAGACATAATTGTAGTGGATAAATCTATCAATGATTTCAGCTATCATAATGTTACAGAGGTTGCACGCTACCCCCCGTCTCTGCTGAGCGATAGCAAGATTCCAGGGGGTTCTAGAAGATCACCAAGGGTTATGTTTCCATTGGGAAATCAAGGCACAGTGGAGACTACTGTCTAAGAAATATGGTCCATTGTACACATATTTACATCTGGGTCTACTCTGGAGAGAGTTCACAGCATTATATCTCAAGAGGAGCTTCTTCCCTCAGCAGTGCAGCACTGGATTACCAAGGCATCCTGACTGTCATCTCTGGGCCTCTGCGCCCCAGCCTGCCAATGTGGTTTTGGCCATCACAGCAGCTCATGGAGTCCTTCCCACTTCCTTTCTTTCCCCCAAGAATCCCTGCTCCCAGCAACTCCTCCCCATCTGTCTGCTTGCTCCCCGCTTAACCCAGACCTCTGATTTTCAAACGAATACATTTTTCCTGTGTGACATCATGCCTCCTGCAGTGGCAGATATTGGCAATATGACGCCCTGTGTGAGGCCAAAATTTGATGACTTCCCCCCAGCTCAAAGTCAGGTAAGGGAGGTGCTAGGCTTTGGTATGAGGCTCTGGCAGGATCCCAGAGCCCTCCTGACTCCTTCCCAAAGCTGGGCAAGCACTTACTAGGCTTTGGGAAGCAGGCAGGACAGCACACCCTTGGCTCCTGTGCCCTGTGTGGGAGAACTAGTCATGCTATCCTATATCTGCCTCTGCCTCCTGTAACCTCCCAACTCTGTTAATTACTCAGAGCTCAAACAAGAGAGTCAATGACTGTCCATTGTCTTGTAATTACACCTTCGTGGTCCTTCTTCCCAAGCGATTTCCTGGTTTAGCCTGCATTTTTAATTTAATGTCTGGCATCTTTCCTTCAACACTACAAATATTATATAAATTCTACCATTTATTAATTTCTAACATTCACTGACTCTAGCAGTTATGGGTGCCATTGTACCCCCAAACTCTGTAACAATAACTAAGAATGGAACATCCCTGTTTCAGAAGCAGTATTTTAACTTTAAATTTGTTTAACAGCGCAGTTGTTTTACACAACAATTGCACAAAACAAAATGCCCCATAATGAGGAAAAGGCACAATTACATGTAATACCTAGAAACATACTAAAAATAACAAAAGGGCTATAAAATGAGAAATAACTAGTTATGTATTAAAAGATTAAGTATAATTATTATGGATTTTGGTATGTCATTAACAATAAAGGAAGATGAGTCTATATCAGTTTCTGAATAACAGATCAAACAAGAGATGGTTATGCTCATGTGTTCACAGGGGAATATGGCTGTATTCTGGAGAAAGTTTTGGACTTAGATGGTTTGTCGCAATGAAGCAGAAGACAATTAAAAACTCTACATGCATCTTCTCAGTTGCTGTGAATCATTCTCCTTTGATTATTTATTGGCAGCAGAAAGAAGAACTTAATAACAACTTATCCCCCATTTTTCCTTCCCTGTGTACAAACAGTTGTTGTCATCTTCCTTATCTTTTGCTTGCTACTCCAGCTCTCCTTAATCTGGTGCTCTCCAGGTATTTTTAGACTACAAATCCCATCATCCTTGACCACAATGGCCATGCAGGTTGGGGCTGATGGAAGTTGGAGTTCAAAACATCTGGAGAGCACCAGCTTGGCAAAGGCTGTGCTACTCTGACCTGCTGCTCAGTTGACACACAGAAATTTACCTCCCATTCCACTTCTTCCCATTATTTGCTCCCCTTTTTCTTCAGCTACCCTCCTCCTTATCTGACTGAAAACAGAAGACTGGATTTTTAATAAATCTGCAGAGGCCGAAGACCATAGCAACGAGGACGTAATTACATTATTAGAAGCCTCCTTTCTCCGTGATACTTTTATATCCTCAAGGATATCTGTTTTTCTGAACTATGAGATTTAGTGCAAAATTTAATGACAATTCTTCTGCTTCATTTCTGTTATTTATTGTTATTGTTATAGATAATGAAATCTGGTAAGAAACTAGCAGCCATTCTAATTCTGAGAAAGAGAGCTAGCTTTAGCTTTAAGCTACCCAAGTAGATTGGGAGTTGATGCTTTTCTACACACATACACACACACACACACACACACACACACACACAGAGAGAGAGAGAGAGAGAGAGAGAGAGAGAGAGAGATTCATTCTCTGGCATCAATACTTCATGTGGCCATGCATCCTGGGCCAGTTCTCTAATATAGCACCACCTTGTAGACCATCTTTTCCCCTGCCCCCAAAGACACCACAGCTGGTGACACTTCTCAGCTGAACACGCACACACAGGAGAAGTTTTGGACAGCTGTTGCATCCTTTAGATTGCACCAGAATCCATCATCCAACATGTCATCATCCAATGTGGTGTCTTTACTCTGTTCCATTTTGAATAGCTGCCAACTTTTCCAAGAATTGGTTCCCTATAGTTATAGGCCTGTGTATGGTGAAAGGCAAGATCTAAAAAGCAATGGTGAGAAAGAAAACTTGGCAAATTAAGAGTGGAGATTAAATGTTAAGATCAAGATAAGCTTTACACCATAGGTGCTAAATCAGTGTTCTCCACCCCATATCAATAGCTGCAGTTTTAAGATAATAAACTGAAGGGAAAGAAGCCACAGATATTAATAAATGCTAATAAGGTGAAGCAGAAAGAGATTCATGTTGTTTGTAATCACATCATACAGTGGAGATGGCTTTCAAAGGTCATATACAGGCCACAGAAAAACAAGTCCCTCCATTCTATTATTTCTAATTACCCAAATTGGGAAGTGATGGCAATCGTTTTCATTAGGATTTGATATGCATGCAACCATTTATATAAGCCCTATGAGTGTATCAGCATAAACAGATTTCTTAGAGTCACGTCATAAAATTGTAACACTTGTAGAAAAACACAACATTCGCTGAGCTAGCAAAGCATCCCACTGAACTTAAACAGAGATGGAGTCTTGGGGCTTACATAATGCCCTGCATGTGTGTCCTGGTTGCCTGCTTATTCAAGCTGGTGGAATTACTAGGAATGGATTTGCTTTGTACAGTTAACACAAAAGCTGTAAATCAGTAGCACTGGAGGAAATGCATAACGGTGAAGCACCCACCCACCAGTCCTCCACAGAGCTTTCTGTGCCATCCAGGTGACAATGCACTATGAGCAGAGAGCAGGTGCACATCAGAAGAGTTTTCGCTGGGCAAGTATATTGGAATCATTGGTGCAAAACAAAACAAAACTCACATGGGCCAGTGATGAAATGAGTTCTTAGCATCTTTCCCAAATATCTGTTTTATAGATTCACTGGGGAAGTCACACCAGTGAATCTATAAACAGCTCTCAAAGGAGGGTTATATTTGTAGTGTGAACCGCCCTGAGACCCCTGGGTATAGGGCAGTTAATTAATTAATTAATTAATTAATTAATGTAGATCTTCCGTTATGTTACCATTACATGCTGATGAGCATGCTGCTGCAAGGGAGCAGGTGGCACTGTGGTCTAAACCCAACTTCTTGGGTTTACCTAAATTATCAACCCTACTGCCATTCTTTGACTCTGGTTGATTGTTTCTGAATTTTTTATTGGAAGAGATAGCAGAGATGCTTCTCATCTTAGCAGGGATGACTTTGACTAGGTGACCTGTTTGTCTTCTCGGTCTGCTACACAGATGATGGACAACTTTAAGGCCCCTGCTCTCCCCCCAGGTCTTCAACTATTATATCATCTGAATGGAAAAGAAGAGAAGGCTAGCAAGTATAACTGTTTTATAGGGACTTTCCTATTTACCCTGAACACATCCTTGGAAATCAACATTACCTTCATGTTTTCCTTGGTGTTTCTCCCTCCTGCCATCTTCCTCCAGATCAGGATGGCAGGAGGTCTGCAGAGCTTACAGGGAAACTAAGAACCACATGGGATATGTTTATTTTCTGAACCTTCAAATAGGCCTCAGACAGTTACAGAGAGACTTTTCCTAAGAATCCTTAGGGACTAATATTATTCTGAAAGCAACATCTATATGCTGAAGGGGCTTACCTTTTGTGTCTTCTCAAAGAGGGGTGTGGAGGGTGAGGTTGTGGGTGAGGGGGAGGTCTCTGGGAGAGGAGAAATCTTAGTTTTTCTCCCCAGACGGGAAAAGACTTTTCTCAGTCTGGAAAGCCTAGAAAAGAAAGAGAAATGGGGCTCACTGTTAGTATTCCCTAACTGCTCTATGCTCAATATGAATTCTCTATCATCGCAGAATTCATATGCTGAGAGAAATCCTACTTACATGTCCATCTCCTTTCTTTCACACAGACAAAATGATCCCACCATAGGAGATCACTAGGCCTTTTAGCACTCTGGTAACCAATAAGCCAGCAGAGGGAGGTGTCACAATGAACCCGATGACCCAGCAACCCTTGGCCCTGAGAAAATGAGAAGCCACAAGCACTGCTCCTCTTAAGTGATGCTACTAAGTTTTCTCATACGGCTTTTCTTCCATGTTCCACTTTTTATAAATATGCGAATTTTTCCCATTCCTTTGGATTCCAGCTGCAGTTGTTCCTTCATCTACTGAGCACTAGCTATGTCCTATACCTGTCTAATACCCTCCAACATTTCTCCCTTGAAAATAAGAATTTCTTATTCCATGATGATGATGATGATTTTCGGTCATTTCCAACTTATACAAAAACATCATTAAACATTACCAAAAAACCTCCCTTCCCAATGAAAAAAAGGAATGTCCTAAGGAAAAGCAGGTCATTCCGGGGTCAAATCAGAAACTGGGATGGCTTCTGTAAATCTGGAACTGTCCCTTGAAAATTGGGACACTTGGCGGGTCTGCTGAGGTGACCAGATGGGAGACCACCAGGGAACCCATGATATGGTGCTTAGAATTATACAGACAAAAAGAACTATGTAAATAAACACACAAGAAAGAAAGAAAGAAAGAAAGAAAGAAAGTTAGTTGGTGGTTCAAAATCTACATGATAGGATGAGCTTCTGTTGCTCTGTCCCAGCTTCTGCCAACCTAGCAGTTCGAAAGCATACCAGTGCAAGTAGATAAATAGGTACCACTGTGGTGGGAAGGTAAACAGCATTTCCATGCGCTCTGGCACTTGTTATGGTGTTCCATGCACCAGAAGCAGTTTAATCATGCTGGCCACATGACCTGGAAAGTTGTCTGAGGACAAACACCGGCTCCCTTAGCCTTAAGTGAGATGAGCGCCTAACCCCAAGGTCAGTCCAGGGGTCCTTTACCTTTTTAACTTACATGCTGATGAATAACAGCAAAAAGAAAAACAGAAAAGAAGGAAGGCTTCAGACATCATGAAGGCTGATATTAAGTACTTCAGGGCAACAGCCACTGATTCAATTGGATTAGAAGTCTGCCTGCAATCAGCAATGCCAGGCTTTGTGCTTAAATCCCTTACTGTAATTGCTTCATGCTCTTTCCCAGTCATTTTTCAAATGAACATACATACAGAATCTGACGGACACAAAAAGACAGCGTCATCTTATCCACTTTTGTGCAGGTGCAAGAACAGGCCCCAGGTCCATGTATCATATTTATATTCAAAGTTTATGGCTGCAGGAGAATCTTAAAGCTGAAGAGAAATATGTTATCTCTGTTCCAAGTGGCAGAGAAACAATTAAAGTATTTAAAAATGCTATACAGTCTGTCAACTGTGCTCCGTTTTGTAGAAAGCCATAAGAATTAAATTAGGACCAGTTTAATAAAGATAAGAAATTAATTGAACTTTTTAGAAGATGGTGGGGGGATTTCCCCCACTAGATGAAAGCATCCTTTTTATCATGGACAATAACAGGGTATAGCTAAGAAGGAATTACAGTACCGTAAGAAGAAAGAACTTCACATCCCTGTAAAGGAAAGTATATTTCTTTCAGGACCAAGTAGTTAAAAAATTGGCTTGGACTCTTTCAATATAATCCTATGCATGTCCACTCAAAATTAGCCTCACCCCTGAGTTCTATAGGCTAACTCCCAGGTGTGTACAGGATGCCTTAACCTGAGAGACTCAAGAAGTAATTTATAGAGGGGTAGAGGGGCTTGGCTGCAGATAAGGGGTTGGAAACTTTTTCTGACCCAGGAGGCTAGTACCTTATCTCCTCACCCCTGATAGGCTCAGTTAGACAGATGGATGAACTGCCCACCTGTCAATCACCTGACATCATAGTGACATCAGGTGATATTGTGCTTTGAAATCCCAACTAATGGGACTTCAAAGTGCAGTGCAGTGCAGCACAGGGCAGTTTGCAATTGCGCTTTCAAGCAGCTTATGCTGCTAAAGACCACCTCTGGAGTGTTTAAAAGCAGAACAATTCTTTCATTAGAGTAGTTTATAATAATTAAATATTTTGTACTTTTCTATATTCCACAAGAAAACCTTTGTGAGGGAACAAGTAATGTGTTTGACAAAACAGGTGGCTGTATGAATAAGTGAGCTGGAAGGGCTAAGGGCTGGGGACGCAGCTCCAGATCTGATCTCCATAGCCCAAAAAATATCTCAGTAGCCCTGTGGTAAGATACTTTGACACAACTCACCAGCTACTGGTTTGAGCCACTCCTCCGCCATCCTTCTCTTCCAAGAGATAGGTGACTCATTATTTGTATATCTGGGTGTTCATAACACTGGTTCACAATTACCAATATGCAGTGAAAAATACAACCTAGATCAGCTCCATGGCATTACACAATGGCCACAAGATTCTGCCATCAAGCGTTTAATAAAGAATGAACTTTACAAGCAGATCTAAATAGATTTTAGGGAGGCAAGATCAAAGTCCTACCAAGATGTTATCAGAGGATTTCTGGAACATTACAAAAAATGTCCTAATAACAAGGTACTTGAGATATACCCCGAAAGAGGTTTTTTTAAAAAATAAAAACTGATGATCTTCATGCTTCCAATTCTAACTCAGGAAGGTTTCCTCGTTTCGATGATCATTGTGATAAACAGGCAAATAGCTTTTCTTTTCCATCAGAGGATAAAATGATGGAATAGCCACGGAGCACTGATAATTTATTTCCTATTTCAGAGAGAAGCTGTACTTCTCAAGGGGATATGCACACCATTTTTCAAGCTTTGAGTCAATCTTCTAAAGAAGTTGTCTGTAGATCATGATCAGATTTGTCTAGGGAGTGTATCTATCATGGCGCAATGAAAATCATTCATTTTTCAGACCTGTCAGGCAGGGTAGACACCTGTCCTTTACAGAAATGGGAAAAGTGATAGAATCCATATAGCATATGGAAGGGATGAGACTCCATTACTAACAACCTGAAAGTGTGAAAAGGGTTGGATCACAAAGGCAGAGAGGTCCAGAAAAAGAATTAGTTATGTGTATGTCTCTGTATTTAACCTGTGCTAAAACTAGTTCTCAATCTAGTGTGCCAAAGGAAATGCAAATGGCAATAGAAAGACATCTAACATATGGCATCTCTGCACCTTTGCTCGACTTGTACATTCCCTTGGGACAACGTGATGGGATGTTCTGTGCAATGGAATATTCAGTCTATATCCCATTGAAATAAAAGGCAAAACTTCCAGTGACTGAATGGATTAGGCTCACATCCAAAGCCTTTTATCACAGATGTGTAAAGGAACTTGAAAAGGAATTCATCTAAAACGTATCTCTGTATGTGCTGCAATAAATAGGCAGCAGCTTGGCTAGCATGCATACTGAGTTCATATAACTGTAAATCCTTAATTAGTTAACTAAAACCAGTGGCAGGTTTTCAACCATAGCATAATTAGGCAAAATGTAATACAAATTGTGAAGGAGCTGTACACAATAATGAATAAATGTAGGCAAGGTGTGTGTGTGTGTGTGTGTGAGAGAGAGAGAGAGAGAGAGAGAGAGTGAGCGCGTAAAACACCATCAGATGAACAGTAGCTATAGCCAAGGCTCTCCCCCACCCCACCCCACCCCGTTGGCAAAACTGCTTTGGTGTTACATGCTTCAGCTCTGGTTGGATACAACCAATGTTTTGTCTTTCCTGGGTCATGGTCATAAGCCTCTAGTCTGGAACAAGGCTCTCATCTTACAAAAGTTGTACTAAAAGAGAAAAAAGAATGACCAGTGTCAGAACTATTATTATCAAATGAAGCTGATGTAAAAGGTGGACTTCGAGACCTACCCAAAATACAGTCCATTTATACTATTTAAAATACACCACTTTCACTTTTATGTTTATTTATTCCAATGATTGTCAGAACTGCAGTATACCAAGGTCAGGCCACTGGTCCATCAGACTCAATACAGTGGTACCTCGGGTTACATACGCTTCAGGTTACAGACTCCGCTAACCCAGAAATAGTACCTCGGGTTAAGAACTTTGCTTCAAGATGTGAACAGAAATTGTGCTCTGGCGGCACAGCAGCAGCAGGAGGCCCTATCAGCTAAAGTGGTGCTTCAGGTTAAGAACAGTTTCAGGTTAAGAACGGACCTCCGGAACGAATTAACTACTTAACCCGAGGTACCACTGCACTGCCTTAAACCAGGGATAGCCATCATGGCACCCTCAGATGTTGTGGACATCAGCTCCCATCATACCTGACCAATGCTGGCTAGGAATGATGGGCGTTGGAGTCCAAAATGTTTGGAGGGCTCCACATTCAGACAAAGGTGCACAGAACTGAATATGGGGCCTTCTGTGTGCATCTCTGTCACTCTTGCTTTGTTCTTTTTCATTTCTTAAAACTGTAAACAAAGTGAACAGTAGTGCATGCTACTATTTTGAATACTCTACTCTACAGAACCTAAGAGTAACTTATAGTTCATCCAACCAATCCAATAAACCTGTCCATATACATGTTTTAAGCATTTCTCTCAGAAAAAGCCAGATAGTAATTTGTTTGAGTACTTTCACTCGTACAGCTGGTTAGTAAATCTAATTGTCTGTACAAGTGACAACTTCAACACATGGGTGTGCTCATCAGAATCTTGCCCTTGCCTGTACTGCTGTTGGGTAGTGTATCTGCATTATAAACTCACCCTGGCTGATGTCTGCAGGATGGAGAAAGTGCAAATTAGTTTGATCTAAGATCTCATAATATTCATTTTTAATCACTGCTCTCAGAAGGCTGACACATCAGTCATGACAAGTGTTCTTCCTGGGCACATGTCTTCCCAGAAATCGTAGGCACAACTACCATCCCCTTCACATTCCCATCAGGCATTGAAGCAACTTCTGACAACTTAGGAACTCTCAGCCTTGGCAACTGAAACTGATGAGTTTAATAAAAGAGCCATGTTGCTTTCCAAAGGGAAGTGTAACTTTGTACGTCAACATATTGGTACAAAAGAATTGTCTCTGATTGATGGGGATGTTAAGCCCAAACTTACCTTAGGGGAGAAAGAAGGGGGAGTGGGAGTAGAAGAGAAGCATTTGCTTTGAGCAGCTGGATCTGGTAAACAATATAAATTAGGACCTTTCTGGCTTTTGAGTTTGTAAATGGCGCTCAGTTATTTCCATCTGGCCCAATAACAGCACAGATGATAATGTCATCTTAGAGATGCATTCAGGAGATGTCACATGTTCATCTCCCAACACATTTTTGGGGAGTGTGAGAAAAATATATTCCTTTTACTTTGCTCAGCTTTCCAAAGCCATCGGTAGGGCCATGTGAACTCTACAGCTCTGTGCATAAATGAAGAAAATCATGTCAATTACAGTGGAACCTCGGGTTACATATGCTTCAGGTTACATATGCTTCAGGTTACAGACTCCGCTAACCCAGAAATAGTACCTCGGGTTAAGAACTTTGCTTCAGGATGAGAACAGAAATTGTGTGGTGGTGGTGCAGCGGCAGGAGGCGGCCCCATTAGCTAAAGTGGTGCTTCAAGTTAAGAACAGTTTCAGGGTAAGAACAGACCTCCAGAACAAATTAAGTTCCTAACCCGAGGTACCACTGTAGTTATATTGCTCTGATTACATAATTTAGCTTACTACTTTGTGTTCTTGGTCAAGTGTTTTGGAAGAATGAAGTTGATGATGAATGGTGTAGAAATCTAAGGCAAAGGTGAGGAGCAACAGAAATTCCATTATTAATTATGTCAACTTCATAACAAGTCCACAAGTTCCGCTGATTCCTGTGGGAACATTTCTAATCTGAGATTTTTATGATTTTTCACACCCCCTTTTTCAATGACTGGGGCAACCCAGTCAGATGGATGGGGTTTAAGTATTATTATTATTATTGCTTCCTGAAATGGCTGTAGCCAACCAGCAAAAGAGAGACAAGGGAAAAAAGAAAGTGGGTAAATTCCAGCTCTTTGAATATCTGAATCTGCAGAGTGCATAGTGAGGTTTGGACATAATTCTTTACATTTGGATAAGCGAGTTTTCATTTAATGAGTGGGCAGAAATCAGGACCTGTATGTTAAACATTGTTTTGACATTTCCGTTATATTGAAAGGTGTGTAAGGTACGCAGGTTAATAAACTAGTTATATAACTTGGGTAAATTACATAAATTATGTTAAAGAGCAGACAGCAAGAGGAATAATGCAGTATTTGTCAGAAACCAAACTGCTGTAGAACAAAAATAGCACTTTCTCTGTGCACTCCTTGAGTGCTTCTGTCTGGAATGTGTCCTTGAACTGTGATGTTTCCTACTTGCGTAGGTGGTGGAGTGTATATGCCTTTGACATTTATAAATAAATAAATAAATAAATAAATAAAGTAAGTTATTTATATCCCGCCCTCCCCGCCAAATCCTGACTGAAATGTGGCCTATTGTTCAAGGGTAAGAGACAAATCCATTGCTTCACTTACTTTTTGCCTCTGGTCTTACCCACTTTCCCCTCTGATCCTGCCCACCACTGACACACAGTTCCCAGGAGATTACCAATAAGTGAGTGAACCCTGTGGCTGGGAAAGGTACTCTGCCCTATGCATAGATGGTAGGGCTTGAGGCAGCATGGCAGCAAGAGCTGGGTTGGGGTCACTGGGTGCACCTCTGCCCTGCCGCTCATACAGTTCAGGGGAGGAATACTCAAGCAGGGCTATACCCTTCTCACCATTTGGTTCAACATTCTGGTCCTGCCTGAGAACAAAAATATTGAGGTATAGGAGTTTGTAAAATGCTTGGGCAAGATAAATAGCTGCTGTGGATAGGGAGCTTTCTGTCACATATGGCTGGTAATGTTAATGCCTCTGGTGTTTTCTCATTGACTTTGACTTACAAAAAATTTAAAAGCTCTCTGCTGCTTTTATTAGTTGGCTGTGGTGGGTCTCCCTTCGTGACTGAGGAGGAAGTTGTGTGGCTGTGTGAACACTAGTTAAGTACACATCGGTGGCAAGGATGTGAATGATTTTGCTGTGGTTGTGCACCAAGCAGCTTCTCTGCTGTAAGCATTAGTGATGCAATTTCATAATGATCCATTCAGACAGTGTGCAAGAGCCTGAAAGAAACAGCTTGAGACAGATATTTCCCTCTGGGAAATGCCATCCGAGAATATGTTAATCTGACAAATACACAAAAGACCGTCCTCTGTTGGCGAAGCATGAAGAATCCCTCTGTATTTTGGTATTTGATCCGTCTCCCTCTTGAAAACTGGGGGGGGGCCGTGATGATTGTTACCCACTAATCATAACAGATCGTAGGGAAGTTGAGAGACATCAGGGCCGCCTCATGCTGCAAATTTGATGTTGTCTACACCATCTTTGACAATGCACTTGAAATTAATCAGAGGAGAAATGTCTCATTGGATTACATTTAACCATGAACACTGATCAGTTGCATGCAATTTTAACTCCGCTGTTGCATGTCCAGGACACTTTATTTAAAACATAGACGATAACGTATTAGCCAATATGTAGGAGATGATTTGGCATTTTGTGAAGTCAAAGGAAACACAGCTGGATAATTGATGGCAGTATTGTAGAGCTGATATTTCCTATGGCATGTGCATACACATATAGGTATACATATAGATATAAAATATGGATAATGTGAACTGAGGGACTAATGTGAAGAGCAACTGCACCCTGTGCACATTCATCCTAATGAAGAACATACACATGCATTGTCCATGAGGAAACTGTGTACATTTCCCAGTCAATAAACAGACTTTCAATAAACAGACTCTCCCACAGGCCATGAAGAATGCACATAACTTGACATTTTGTACGCTCTCCAGACATCATGCATAATTTCCAACAAGTTTGAGGGAATAAGCCTATCTCAGCTGAATTTTACACATTATCTGGACAATATGCCCACTTTCCAAGTAGCATACCCTTTGTTAATATCACTAGTTCAGAGGTGGGCAACCCATCCCTCTCCCTGCAATAGTGATTAAAATTCTCCTTTTACTCTAGTGGCCGCAGGCTCCTCCCGCTTACTACTCAACTGTTCCCTGCATTTATGCTAGGAGTAGTTTGAACTGGGTGCATAACAACCAGCCATTATGTACATACTCCATGAGGCATGGTGAATGTGCACAATGGCTGCTTGTTATGCACTCAACTTAAACTACTCCTAGCATAAACACTTTCCCCCTCTGACCTACCATGGAATCTCTGATGTAACCTGCTTGGATATTTTCATTGCACTTCATGCACTCCAGGGAAAGAGCCAAAAGCAGCTCCTTGCAGTACCACCAGCACTGCTGTAAGCAATGTATGTTTCTCCATTACATGTCACAGGCACCTAGTAGATTGTTCCTGTGACATTACTGGTAATGAGCAACACATAAACACGTGTATCAGAACAATTTAAAAGGCTCCTTTCTGAGTACATGGTGAATGATGCGAGTGTCAGTGATCCCCCTGGGCATTCATGTTAAACCTTTTAATGGGGTTAATGTTTCCATTTTGAATCTTCTTGTTTGTTTTGTTAAAAATTCTTGTTAAAAATTCCCTTACCCATTATTCTTCACATATGAAATTGACCAAGGATATTGCTACTATATACTTATGCATGCTGTATACTGAGGTTTTATTCACACTGCGGGTGGTGCTGTAGTGTAATCTAGTCTAATGAGCTGAGAGGGCTTCTGTGGAGAGTTTGCTTATCCTGCTCTTAGCCTGCCAACAAATCGTCGGCAGGAGTCTATGGTGAATGATTTCATGCACATAGCTGTAAAAAGCTGAGCTCAATTTCTGCCTTATACAAGGAACACAGTGGAAGAGCATCTGTCTTGCATGTAGAAGGTCCCAGGTTCAACTCCCAGCATCTCCAGAAAGGACTGAGAGTATCTCTTGTCTTACACCTGAAGAACTGCTGCTAGCCAGTGTGGACAGTAGTGGGCTAGATAGACAAACGGCCTGATTGTGCAAAGGCAGCTTCCTGAGGGATATCAAGTAAGCAACTAAGCATTTGCGAATGGGGATAGATGGTGGTTTGCTGACAAATAAAGAAGCAAATGAAGGGGTCTCAACCCATAGCAGTAGACTCAGTGGTGTAGCGTGGATTGTCAGCACCCGGGGCAAGGCAAGTAATTTGCGCCCCCTAACCCGTAGATTTTAGTAGGGGCAGAGAGATGCGAGTGTGAGCGCACCCCCCCCCCAAAATGTTGCACCCAGTGCGGCCGGCCCCCCCTGCACCCCCCATGCTACGCCACTGAGTAGACTTCCTTGCTGTGGACTGGCAGGGGAAAGTCTGTGGTTTGGCACTTATCCACACAGGCCAATGATTGAAAACCACTGGAACAAAAGCGTCTGGATATGCGAAGTTCATATCACTGTGGCTTGGATCTACTATGGGATTAACATTCCAATCTGGACTGTGTTTGAACAGCTAGGATGGTTAAAATAGGTTTGGCACGTTAGGGGGATAAAGGAAGAAAGAATAGCAACAAAGACAAATTTATTTCAAAAAATGTTTCCAAGCTAATGGTAATGTCTGAAATGATCTATCTTTCAAAAAGGCAATACCAGAGTATGAAACTGCCTGCCATAGAATACTTTTAGATCTCTTCTTCCTTTGTTGTGCTAGAGGCAAAGTATTTGTGACTTGGTGAATTTTTGCCATGAAAGATACAAAATGAATTAGTTTCTTTTTGCATTGAAGTGCATGGACACATCCTTTGCTCCTAAGAAGAGCTAATGCCCTCTCCCTCTCTCTAAGCGTCCACACACACACACACACACACAGAGTTCCAAATGCTCCTATCCAATTAAAATCCTCTGCAGGTCTGTAAAGCTATTGACAACTTGTTCCATGTCACTAAACTTGGTTGGCTGCCCTGACTCCAGAAATAAAAATGCAGTGCTTCATAAATGATCTCAGCATTAATAAGAGCCAGGAGGGATGCCTTTTAGAGGTAACCAGGGTTTTTTTTACTAGGGATGTTTCATGCCATTGTTTTTCTTCTCTGCTAAATTGTCCTTTCTGCATCAGGCTTGAGAAGAGAGATCAATGCATGATGATGAAGAAGAAAAAGAAGAATCAATGATATTATTTCTGATTTACGCTGCTGTATATTGCAGCAGAAATTGCCCACGAAAGAAATTGTAGATTTCTAAAGTAAAGGTGGTTGGTCAGAAATTGGTAGTTTTAATCTTATTTTACTAATTTGTGCATTAGCAATTTTACTCCCTGTGTAGAACCACAATCTTGGTTGAAAGTAATAGGTGGTTTTTTAAAAAGTGCTCATTAAAGTCAATGCCAGTCTTTTTGGTTGACCGCTCAGAAAGCACCTGCCATTTGACTAATGGCTTTAGTGCTGAAATGTGAAGGTCATATGCTGTACGAAGTCACTGGGAAATCTTGCTGGGGAGAGAGGGTAGGGAATTCCAAGGTGGGTTTTGAACATTAGATACACTTTCAAACCCCAAGCTAAATATTGCCTGCTATTGTTTGCAAAGGAACTCAGCTCATAAATAAATGGGGCTGCAACCTGAAGCCTCACCCTTCCAGCATAACTGCTCCATTTAAAAGTTCAGGACAGAACGAAGGGCATCCTTTCCAAACCATTTGCTTTGCTCCTTGCAAGGGGCACTGGATATCTTGGTTATAATTAATTCATTAGTGCATTCGCACTGGCCTCCTAACAAATCTGCAGAGAACTAGGAGGAAGTCAGTGGATAAATAAGGAGGCACTTGGGCAAACACTCAAAATTCAGTCATTTATTTTCCCCACTAGCAGCTTTTAGAGAGAGAAGGTTATGAAGGGTTTTCTCTCTCTCTCTCTCTCTCTCTCTGTGTGTGTGTGTGTTTTAAAGCCTAATCCGTTCAGTCAGCGGTGTCGAGAGTAAAAGCTTCTTCTTCAGCTTGGTGTCGATGCTTGGTTGAGTCTTAAAGCTTCATGGTTTTTTGACACTGCATTGAATCTGAAGCTTTGATGTCTGAGGCTGCTGCCTTCACAGAGTAAATCACATTTTAAAGTTTATCAGTACAGTGAGTACTGTCTTCTCTCTCGCATACACATATACAGCCTCACCTTCCCATTGCTTTTTCTTTTTGTGAGAGCACCCAGAGATATTTTCTTGGTATTAAATGTTTCTTCCGCTTACATCTTTTTCAGTGACAGGTTGGCACTTTACTTCCCAAAAAGTGGGATGATTTTTCTATCCTGGGTTTGAGAGGGAACAAGGGGAGGTGGAAAAAAGGCAAGAGGGGGACAGAGAATGTCTGGATAAACCAGAGTGCTTGTGTTTCCACTTGGGCCTGTCACCCTACTGTTTCCCTCTGTCTATGGCAAGGGACACAGGGCTCCTGTGATTTGCGCATTATATCCTTGTGGGATTCAGCATTTGAATAGACACTGCTGGTGGTCACAGATGGCCACTTTCAGCTGGAAAGATCTTCACGGGGGAATGTAATGATCACCTGAATACCTCCTTGTCATGGCTTCCATGGAGTAGCTATCCTGTGTGGTCATGTTTCCTAAATGCCTTGTGTTTGTAGAGTCTCTCAGTGTGAATACTCCTGTGTTATACATATCCAATCTTCTAACAGAAAAAGTTCTTATGTAGATGACAGCACCATTGCAATTCCAAACTCCTCATTATTTGACATTACTGCCTTTCCTCTCTTCCATCCCTGATCACCAGCTCCTACTATTTACTCCCTCTTACCAGTCCCCATGGATGGTTAAATCTGTCCATTTTGGCTCCTCTCTATTTCTCATTTCTCCAGCCAATTTATAACATTTTCACATCAATTTCCACTTAAAAAAAAGGTCCTAATGAAAATTCATCAGCATCTTAATGTGAATTTCTCTTAATATACAAATGTTTGCAAAGCGATTTCCTATAATATAATGCATTTTTATGTTATTTTCATGAGTATATGCATTTTTATGCACAATTTGGCCCAGTATAGGCATTGTTAAACATATTACTTGGCTGGAGGACAGCATTGCACACTTCAGAAGAGTACGAACTATAGCTGGGATTCCATTAAGACATTGTTTCAGAAAGTGTGAATTAGAACATAAGATATGAACACAGGGACATAAGAAGAGCCTGTTGGATGAGGCTCATCTTTTCCATCATCCTGTTCTCACAGTGGTCAACCAGATGCCTGTGGGAAGCCTTAGGTAGGTTTGCATTTAAATTTGAACTTAATCAAATTTCCCCCACATCCCTACCAGCCCAACTTACCCCCCATTGGTAGCATCAACACTGTTTGGATGCTTCCATTTTTTTCAATTGGCATTATGATTTCTGTCTGGAAAACATTCCTGATTAGAGGAGCATTTCCCCCAATGATTGGGTCAAGAGAACAGGTGTTACTTTGTTTCATTGGTGTCCTTTGTCAGAAATCCATTAAAAGTTTTTTTGATTTTTTTAAACAATCTTTCCCCTTTGGCCTTTGAATAAATGGAACCTTTCCACTCAAGCTATCATGTTCCCTTTCAGGAAGCATACATGAATGAGTCCCTGGGTGGCAGGAACTGTATGGTGTCATGTATTTCCCCTCATTTCCTTTTTAACAGAGCTCGTTCTTTATCAGTCAGTCTTTACAGCTGTAGGATATTCAGTCAACCCCTGCCACCTGCCATAGTTACTTCCATAAAGAATCTATTTCCCTTACCTTCAGCACCCTCTTGTTACAGCTTGGCATAGTGCAGAACTCATACAAATGGGCAGGAGGAGGAACTCTTCCCCTCTTATTGCAGCATCCTCTCTCCAGATTTTGATATTCCAAGGGAGATTAGGCACGTCCCATCCCTGCAATATTTATTCTCTGCAGCTTAAAAAAAAGGTTTTAAAAGGGCTACTCCTGTAAAGTTATTTTATTTTTATTACACTGTGTTCAGGGCTGTATTGTTTTAAGGGTGAGGACTATTTTATAATGTCTTTGGCAGTTTTTCCAAGTTTTAAATTATGTGGTGTTTAAACACTGTTGCAGGCTTAACTCATATATTTGCCATATGATGAGAAATGTTTTCTGAAAGGTGTAATTAAAAATGTTAAATAAATAAATATGAGAATGTTTTGCTAATCATAGAGAACTCCTTTTAGCCACCCCCCAAAAAAGTTTCAGTTGTTTCGGAACAGGAACCCTCAAATTTAGATCCTATGTCATATCCACCATGTGAAAGTCTCTAGAAGTATTCCTGAATGGCAGCGGCTCCATAGAGGAGGCATAATAACTGAAAGCTCTAGGCAGGGATGTTGCCCTCCAAATGTTGTTTGACTCCAGAACCCAGCAGGACCAGCCAGAATTGCCAATTGCCAATGGGTCAGTATTGATGGGAGACGTAGTCCAACAATATTGGGGGCGAGGGCAAAAGTTCCTCACATGTGCTTTATGGAAATATTGCCACAGATTCCTAGTACTTCAGTGCTAGTACTAGTGCTAGTGGGGAGACTCTCCTCAGAGCTGGTATGGTCTCTGCGGCAAACTGCTCTCAAATATTAGACATTCTGTATCAAACCACTATCACAAGAAAAATGTGTCTCCAGATGGCAGCTATGAGATAGCATATTGAGGAAAAACACTAACCGTTCATATTCACGAGCAGGGAACTTCATTAGCAAGGACCATTTGTGGTGTGAAACTGATAACGGAATTGACAGGAACTGTTTTACTGGACAAGACCTATAATTAGGGTATTAGATTGTCTTGGTGTTTAAAAACTGTTTATTATCATGGGCTGGCAATGTACTTTGCTGACATAAAACCTGACCTAACCTTCACAGATAGTGTTCTATACAACTCATGGAAGGAACTATCATCTTGCTCACTATTTTTTATGGGAGCAGTCATCATACATTCTGAAAAATGATGTGCATCCTCCAATAAATCATATTTTCCTTGATGACATATGTCACTTTAGAGTGACAAAGGAAAGGGGGCATTTGGAACAGATAAGGGAGACACAACATGGGGATAATGGATGGCTCCCTATCTCTTAATTTTTGGTGCTTAGCACACATTGACAATGATCTCTAATGTTCAGATAATAGCATGCATTTCTCTATTGGAATTAAGGCCTAATTTGCTGTGTCTGAAAAAGCACAGCCTCAAAAGTTGGCATTCCAGGGCTGTTAAATATAGAAAAGACAAAAACGGCACCAGGTTGGCTTTGGCAACTGTCTTTTTGGAGCCAACATTATCGTTACATGGGATTAGTTCTCCAATGTGTCTCACTTTGCACTTATCCACATTGAATTTCATTCGCGGTTTTGTTAAGTTGCTCCCTTCATTTCAATTATCTTTATATAGCACTTTGCAGCCTGCTTTCGACTTACAAGCTTTGAATGACCCTGATCTACTGATCAGTTAAAGTCACCCTGCTCATCTGATTCAGTTCATTTAGCATATGGTTTTAGTTCATCTGGCTGCAATCTTTTCTGATCACTCTAATATTAGCTTTGCATCAATTCCTTGGAGAAAGAAAGAAACAAAAAACCCACTCCTTTTCATAACCTTAAAGCCACCAGAGGACTTGGACTACTGCCTGCAGAGTTGCATGGACAGCTGCAACACTGAGGAGTTAAAAGTAAGCCACGTGAAGAGGACTGTTCATAGCCCCGACCCTGGGCCCTCCCATCAACATCAGAAGTGCAGTAAAAATTTTCACAAAGCTAAAACAATGCAAGGCGCAGCATAATAAAGATTTAAAAGGCCTGAGACCACATATTGGCCTGATATATAAGTTTTAAAGTAAGCAACAAGTGGCCCTTCTGGGGGCAGCATTCCCCAACTCAGGGACCACTATTGAAAAGGACCTTTCTCTATCATTCACCATATTTCATTTGGGTACTTGGAAAGAAGTGTCAGACAAAGATATCAAGGAACAGTAGGCAATGTGAGAACAGGGAATTCTTCTGATAGTGAAGTACAATGGTGTTGTGGTAAACATTGAAGTATAGGAACTCATCAGGACAGCCTCCATAGCTATACCCTCAAGAGTCCAAAACTAAAGGCAAATATGTTGATCCATTATTACACTCAAACACATACACATCAAAGAGTAGCATTACATAATACAAGATCCAATTTATTAGAATCTGCATGAATGCAGTCCTAAAAAATGTTTCCCAGCGTGAAGTAAACATCATTGAAATCAATATCCTTTCTACTGATTGCATAGGTTCAGCTTGAGAAAGCCACTGAGCTTCAACAAAAGATCTTCAACCAGCTGAAATGCAACCTTAAGCTTTCAGTCAGAAATGCAAAACATGCAAATAGGTGTTGCAGTTAAAATGCAAACCTGAAGTAGGAGCCCAAGAAAAGAAAAGGAAAGAAGCATCCAGCCTCTGATTTCTTCTATGTTAATCGGTCACATCCAAATTTTAATTCACTTATTCACTTGCTGGAACAAAGAGGGTCTGTCAGTAACCATGGTTCCCAGGCAAATCACTTGCCATTGCTACTGCTCTGAAAAAAGGTCTTGGAGCTATATTCCTCTGCAACCCTCCCACCATAACACCGCTGAAGTCGCAAACTGCAAAGGGCTTTAAAGGTCAAAACTAGCACTTCGAATTACGTCCAGAGAAGGACTGGGTACCAGTGAAAAGGATAAGACAAAATGTTTGTAACACTTGATGCCCGTTAATATATTTGCAGATATTCTGAGGTATCATTTCCACCTCAGGAACAAGCAGTGTGGAGTTCTAATTGCATCAGCCTGTGGCAAGGTGGTTGACCTGCAAAATTTACATGCTACATTCAGCCTAAGTTGCAGCAAGTGCCTACCTAGTGTCTACATTTTGAGGTGAAATGTCTAAAGTTGATCAAGCCTGCATTCAGTGTACGACACTGACACTGCTCACACACCCTGGGTTTACTTGCTTGACACATAACATAGGCTTACTTATTTCCACAGCCAACACACATTGAGGGAATAGTGAGAATGGGCCCTCATTATATTGGTTCAACAGAAGGGAAGTTGCTATTTCAGCAACACCAGCATTGGAGTTTTCATTTCACAGCAGCAGCACAAGCCCTGGTACTGCAGTGTCCTAGCTTGGGAACACTTATCATTAACCACATGACTTCCAGCAGCAGGAACTAACTGATGACTGGGATATTATGCATCAGGTTGCTGTCCTTCCATTATTTCCACCACATAAAAGGCCATTAAGGGATACTGAAAAGTGCCACTACCACCCCATCCCACTTCTCATTTCTCTTCATTTAAAAATTGACCATTATGACTGCTTCCTATCGCTTATCTTTTAATCAGTTGCAGATTTAGGGTTAGGGAATTTGCTTTTCAGACATAGTTCCATGTTTGGGGTAGTGCTTTAAAAAGCCTTTGATGATTCACCTTATTAATGGACCTGTTATTAATTGTTCTCTAAATCTTGGCGGTAAATTGTTTTATGTAAAGAAGGTTTAGAGATTTGGGTGGGGTGGGGCAGGTTTGACTGCCTTTACTTCTTTTGTTTATTTGTTTATTAAAATTATAGATTGTATTTTTAGCATTTTTTGTTGTAAACTGTTCAGATAATATTTATGGCCAGCTATATAATAATAAGCAGCAGTAGTAGTAGTATATAATACAACTTTTATTGATGCTATGCTCCCTACTATTTCTCCGCCTAAGAAAGCAATCTTAGTGTAAATTTACATGCTGAAGCCGTGTGAACTGCAGTGTGGCAACAACATCAAATTTTTATGTATACAGTGGAACCTCGGGTTGCGGATGTAATCCGTGACGGAGGCACGTCTGCAACCCACAACGTTTGCATCCTCTGCGCAGGCACAACTTGGCGCTTCTGCGTAGGCGCGAGCGGCGAAACCCGGAAGTAAAGCATTCCGGTACTTCTGGGTTTTCCACGGTCTGCAACCTGAAAACATGTAACCTGAAGCGTCCATAACATGAGTATGACTGTATAGGAAAAAAGAATCCATTTGTTGTAGCAGACAGCTAGCTAGTAGCTATTGAATCAGTGCAGTAGAGAGAGAGAAGGCACTCCTCACTGCTACCAAGCATTTATAAAATTCAAGAAAATATTCCAAGGAATCATCCATCAAGGCATCCAAGGCATGATCTCATAGAAGCTACATGGAGAAGTTTCAGATGACCAGTCAATAGACAAAACTGTTATGCTTAGAGAAAAATGACTGTTTAAGATCCTGAAAGATAAAAGCTAGGAAGAAATCTTAATACAAGCTACCTCAATGTGTTGTTGAGTCAGGCCAGAATGACCAGTAATAGGTTTTGGTAACCTAATCTCTCTCCCACCCCCACCTCTGTTTTTTTTGCAGAAAAGCTCTTTGGTAATATGAATGCTGCTTCATCAGACAGCTTCATTACTGTGGACAATCAACTTCTGTGTTGTATTTACTATACAATTTTTGATTTATGGATTGTGTGGGGACACTGCATTTGCTATTGAGTAATGGCTTCTTCCACCCATAATGCCCCATCCTCTTGCCTTAGGGGCCTTCTAAGGGGCCTACTGACAGAAGAATTCTGAGGGAGGTTCTGAACCTCTGAGTCTTGGTATAAAAGCAGAGTTGGGGATGTTGCTAGGTATCAACACAATCGGCTTTGGGGCTACTTAGGAATGTGAAAGTGTATGAAAAAGTAAATAAATAGCTAGACTATGACTATGTCAGTGCAGTTGGTCATCACTCCATATGCTCCATCACTCCACATTGACACCATGGCTATCTTCAAGTAAGTTACTCCAGGGTTTTGAAGTGGTCCCACTGATTTTGATGTAGCTATTCAAAAATTACTTGTTTGGATCTTATTGATATATGTTATAAAGCAGTCTGAGTTGTAATAGTCATGGAAGTGTTTATGCATTATGTGAATGCCATAACTAACCTGCTTCACATGTTTGGTGAGTCTACCAGATCGCTTATAAAAGCACCTCTGCAGCCAGCAAGCATGTGGTCTGGTTGGAATCACATTGAAGCAATGTTCATAAAAACCAGACAGCTGCATAGGATTTGGTTCAGTCCTAGCTCATATGGTGGATTCATATGGTCATCTGGGGCAGGCGCCAATGGTGGCTGGCAAGCTCCTAGCTGCTCAGGATCATATGGAGCCATTTTTGGGGGGTGGCGGGTGGAATGAAACCTCCATGATGAGGACCTGTGTTCAGACCTAGTGTCCTGAGATATTTTACATTTGTGCAAGGTGATTGGTGGGGACAGTGAAAACATCCCACTTCCCTCTTCTGGTTGCTAGTGTACATAGCAATGTACATAGCAAGGTCTTCTTCCCCACTCCTTTGAAGAGCTTTTTGTTGGTAGCTCCATGTCTGTGGAATGACCTCCCTACGAAACAGCAGCTCACCCCAAGGATCCTTATTTTATAGGTTGATTATTTTATTGTTTCTGTTAATTCCATAGTATGCTTTTATATTCTCTTATTTTTGTCCACCACCCTGCAGCCTTTTGTGGTGAAGGACAATAAATAAAACTTGATACCTTGTACCACTGAAAATAGATAATCTGACCTGCTATTTTCACGGTTTTAAGATATGGAACTCTGGAGTATATTTACTTCATATTGTTCTTGGCCCAAAATATTTCCACCTCTAGAATGGCTTGGATCCTTAGATGTCTCATGCAATAGAAGTGTTGCCAAATGGGGGAGGGGGGAAAAGGCCAGAGCCTAATGTACAGGCACAGGAAGAGCCTAATACATTTTCTGGCAATCGTTGGTGGAGCTGAAAATTCAAGCATCTTTGTAGACTTAACTCTAACAATAAGGAATCAATTACAAACAATTTTGGTCACTAGGTTAAGTGCTCTCAAGTTTTTATGGTTGTTTTTTTTTTAATGGTAAACTAGTGTTTTAGCCTTTTGCTCTCTTTAGCTTTTTTTAAGTGTCTTTGTGGGCTGGTGTTTTCAATAATTGAAGTGATATCCAAATACTCAGAGAAGACCCATCGAAATCAATGGATTTATGTTACTAAGCCTATTGATTCAACAGATCTACTTTGAATGCAGCTCATGTTAGATATAACCCTTGGGCTTTATGATAGGGGTGGGGAAGGTCTTGCCCACAAGTCAAATGCAGCCCATACTCCTCACCAACTGTATGCCACACCCTGAAGTGATTTTGCCTGGTTGAAATGTTTCCTTGAACTTAGTTAATGCTTCTTGCTTTAAGTGGATTGAAAGGTGGGGACGGGGGGCACAGAAACCTCTGGGTTTTTCATAGCTGGGATATAGCCTACCGTGCAACTGTAAGAGTTACATTGGCTGGGGCACTCCCCTCTGCCTCTGACCCCCATTCACCACTAGCATGCAACCCCGGGTGCAGAAAAAGGTCCCCTACAACTGTTTTATGGCATGCCCCTCCCTGGTATCAGTACAGATTAAGGTTGGTCCATGGGGTCATGAAGAGTCGGACATGACTAAACGACTAAACAACAACAATAACAAACAAACATACAAATGAATTGCTGCCGAGGTGCACTCACCATTCTGAAGCCTGAGGAGACTATGCTGATGCATCTCCAGCTGTTGCCGTTGACTATGGACAACGAAGTACATGGCAGCTGAGTGGATGTAAAGGTGAGCCATTTCCTCTTCCCCAGCAGAACATAGCTGAGACATTCAGCAGTATTTCCCCTCAGTTGTTTGGAGGCAAATTGGTAGTTGGCTGGAGGTGATCATCTGGCTGTGGGATACTGTGGCAGGATAATAAGGCACGTTCACTTCCTGAAAGGGATTATGGCTTGAAGGCAGTTGAAAGCTGGCTGGTGGGAGGTTTTGAATATGCCTATGTATGTGTGTGAAGATGATCTGTGAAAGGAAACTGGTGGATATTCATGAATAGATGAACCCATGCAAGGTGGCAGGCTGAAGATAGCGGACAAAGTTGCCAAGCAGAAGCTGGTGGAGCAATGTGGGTAAGAGCTTATTTTCTCTGTGCTCTTTTCTCCTGTGGATGTGTGAAGCCAGTCCAGTGAGAAGCTTTTTTAAAACCACACATGAAAGCAATGCAGAGGACCACAGGGCCAGAATTCTGGTGAGGCTTTGTTAAGACGCCCCCCTCCCCCATTCTCTTGTGAAAGCAATGAAGAGCGCTGCAGGGCCTAAGTGCAAGCCACCTTATCTTTCTAAATAAATATCCCTCTCCCTCACAAATGTCCATTCCATCTTTTTCTTCAAAGACAGATAACCTACGGTCAAAAGCCTGAGTTTAGTATGGGCTATAAATATTTTTAATAATGATCAAATCTTTGCTGAGGTGCCGCCACAATTGTTAGGCCTAGCTAGCTAGGGAGGTTGTGCTGATGCCTCCTCAGCTGTTGCCGTTAGCTACAGGCAGCCTATGATGTCACAAAAAGGACATGGCGGCTGAGGGGAAAATGGCAGTTACTAGTGGGAGGAGGGGAGGAGGGAGGGACCAGGAGAAGCAGGCTGAGGGAAGCTGTGGCAGTGGAGGCTTGGCTCCTTCCTTTCAGCTTGAGTTGCCAACTTTTTGTGCTTTGAGGGCTCTTGAACCTGTCATACCTGTAAAACAAATGAACACTGCTTTTGTCACTGTGTGGTCCCCATCCCAAATAAACTTAGGATCCCCTACGGTTTGAGTAGTTCTCTTTTAGTTGAAATATGTCTGCCGGGCCTAGTTAGGTGCTTGCCTCAGGATCAATCAATGTGATCATGTATTTTATTTAAAATCATTTATAAACTGCTTAATATTTTTTTAAAAAAACAACACACAGCACACATTGTAAAAGCAATACACTACTTGAACAAGAATACAGCACAAAATTGGTAAAACAGTAGTATAAATGCATGTTGAAAACCAATGAAAACAGGATTTCAGGGAATTCAAATAAAAGCAAGGTCCTATTTTTTATACTTTATTTTTAATAAATTTTATTGAATACAAAAAAGAATATCAAATAAGAAAAGAAATACAGAACAAATTTCATACATATACACATAAACATAATTATACATCTATAAAACAATATTCAGAAAGAAAGGGGGAGGGGGAAAAGAATAAACAAAGAAAGAAAAAAGGAGTAAAAGAAGAAAGATTTAAAATAGAAATTTAGAAAAGAGAAAAGTGTTTGCCATAAACAACAGTTCTATCTTATGGATCAGGGAGAGCCTGGGCAAGAAGAAGTCTTTACAAGAAGACTCCTGGTGCAGTGCTGGCACTCGACTTGTGAGCCATGATAAGCCACAAAGACCTGGGTTTGAATTTCACTTCTGCCCCCAAACTCAAGATAATGCTTTGGAGGAGGGGGAGTTGTTATGTCTTCAGTATCCCTCCTTTCTCCCTGCCCCACATATTTACGAATCTTTTCAGTTGCCAGTACTATGCCGAGGATTAAACTTGCAGCCTTGTGCCAGGAATGCAGGACTCCCCATCAGGCAGTTAGGCTACCTAGTTTAATATTACCTACATCTGGCCTTACCAACATGGTGCCTGCAGGTGCTATGGTGCCCACCATTCCCTGCCAAAGAGACAAGCTCCCCAGCTTCCCTCCACACCACATTTCAGGATTCAAAGTCTACACTTGAGGAAGCAGCCCCTGGTCTCTTCCCTAGGGTTGTCAGACCCCCAGGGAAAATTTGAATTCCTCAAGTTTGCCTGTGACCATAGCCCCCCCCCCAAGAGGCAGGGAGAGGGCTTGGATCTCCAGGTAGGGAAGAGCACCTTTAAATTTTTATTACTATTAAGATCAAGACTGTGCATGCAGTTTGCAAGCTTCAGAACAGCAGGAGCTGGTTGCAAATAATTGCATAACCTTTCAGGGCAGGTGACTTCCTCCTCCCATTTAACCTCTTGCCTCCTGGGTTCAGAGGTGAGAGGCATGGTACAAGAAGAGAAAAAAATGGACTGGGCTAAATAGGAGAAGGGTTATGAGCAGAGGCAGATTTAGGGGAGTTCAGTCAGTTATGAGTGCACATATGAGCCTGGCATGAGGGGGGGCACAAAAGGTAACAAAGTATATGAAGAAGAGCAGCAGGAGGAACCAAACCTGTTGTCTCTTCTCCCTTCCACAATTACTGGATGACTTCTTTTTCTGGATCCAGCTCTGAGGAGGCAAGGATAAACATTGACCCAAGGAGACAGGAGTGCTGGGAGACTGAGTGGAGACTGGAGAGCCTGGAAAAGGTATTTTATTTATTTATCTTCATTTAGAGTGAAGTGGAGACTAGAAAATCATTTCAGGGGTAAATAACTGATGTGGGAGTTGCCTTTGAGGCAGAAGAAAATAAAAGGCTGAATTGGGAAGTTCCCAATCTCAGTCCAGCAAGGTTTTTTCCCTTCCAGCACCAGGACTATTTCAAATAAAATCTACAGTAGATTGAAAGGAGCCTTCTGCTAGCCTAGTGGTATTTTTGGCCCCTCCAACTGTGTCTTAAACCCAGAACTTGGGGAATAAATTGTGTCTGTGCATGAAATAGAAGTTTTGAAAGGTGAAGAGTATCTTTGACATCTTTACTTAAGTGGACTGGAACACCCATCACATACTGTGCCTTAAACACAGGGCTTGGGAAATAAATTGTGATTTCAGAAAGAGGTTCAGAATGTTAATTTCCTTTGTGATAGTGACACCACGCCCCCCTGATTGCTCCCCACTTCCAGATTGATTTATATGCCAGAAAGGTAGACCTGCACTGCAGGTGATCTCATGCGCTGTTATTAAAGTTACATGTTCCAATGTATATTCTTTATTTTATTCTGAACAAGCAAGAATGTAGTGGGGCACCTTAAAGAGTAGTCAATTGTATAATGATAAAAGTATTGGTGAAGGGTGTGTGTGGGTAAATAGTGAGGTGAGAAGGAAATTAAATGCTTAAAGTACTAACTGGCAATTTCATTATTAACATCTGCTGTTCATAAGAGCCATTCACAAACTTAAGTTTCAGGGTTAATGTTTTATGCTTAATGATACCACCAGGGCCCTCCTTGTGACATCACTAGGGTTACTCCTAAATATCAGGTTTGGGCATTGAAATTTCAGGGTCTTTGATCTTCTGACCTTGCAACCCTAGGCCTCAATCCTTTGTGAAATGGGGTAAGGCAAGGAGAACACACATACAGATCTTCTAGAATTATCCCATTCAAACACAGCACTGTGATGTATGTTGCCCTCTCTCATTTGATTATTTATTATCAATTCATGGCTACATTACATTTTAATAGAAATTTTAGAAATTTATTACAAAGGGAGATGAACTGCTCTACATGGACAATTGGAGAACTTTTCTGTTGCAAGGAAGCATTGTTTGACTGTCGCTCTGATGCCTGTTTTGTTTTGTTGCTCCTTTATTCCTTTCCAACACCCTTTTACATTTGTATGCTCATAGTTTGGTGTGATCATTCTTTCATTTAGGGAAGTATCAACAGTAAATAGAGCATTTTGGAATGAAATAAGAAGAATTTATCCTCTCTAATTGTTCATACTTAAACTAAATGAAATCCTATGGGTTTTTTCTCCTTCTACACTCCCTAATCCCCACACAAGCACTGGAATTTAATTTTTTACCTTTAAGAAGGTGATTTAGACTGCTTGCTGCTAAAGATATTGAGGAGCAGCACCTAGGGCTGCATCTACACCACACATTGAACCCCCCTCCCAATACTCTTGGGAACTGTCATTTAAATATGCTTTAAATGTATGGTATGAACTTAGCCTGTATTAACTCCTCAGATATTATACTGTACATCTTCTACAAGTTTGATTCCCCTGAAAAAAACCTATGTTTTTTTCCCTTTCCCACTTGATTATTATCAATTCATGGCTACATTATCATCCTGGAGAATGTGATTCTGTGAAGAACTGTATTTTACAAGACTAGTGAATAGGGGATTGATAACAAAGGCAGAACTGTATTTTACCTCAGTCTCTCTCCATAAATTATACTCTCTAATCTGCTAATTTGATGGACCCCCTTCACCCAAACAAATTCCTTGCTTCTGCCAAATGGTCAGTGTCCAGGCCATATTTACATAACATCCCCTCCTCCAGTCAGCATATGATGCAGATTATTGATTTATGGCATATTTCACTGTGCCTGTTCAAATGAAGCTTTGATTGCTATAGTTGGAATGAACATCAAAAGGTTTCCTTAAACGTTTTCCTCCTTAGTTTCCTGCAAAAAGGTGATATTTGCCTCATAATAAATATTTTTAAATGGATCTGTTCCTCTGGTTTCTTGTAACATCACCATCCTAGGGCATTTTGACCACAAACATTGAGCTCACAAATGTTCAACATATACACAGTTTAAATCACCAGAGCATTCAGCCTTCTGTTACTTTGGCATGGAGATAATCCACACATAAATCACGAGGGGACCAATTTCCTATGAAAAGACGGTGATTTCCCATGTAATAAACACCCTCTGTCACTTATAAAAACCCTAGCAATGCCTGGCGTTCTGTAGGGACAGGGCTTTGTGCAAAAGGTTTCTGTCCTCTGCTAGAGGTTTGACAGAAGGTGGCGGAGATATTTTGTGAAGAGGCTTTGCAGATTGTAAAATAGTCACTAGTTTTATAAGTGGGAGATTTAAATAAACACAAGGAGAGACTCATGTCACTTTTCATTCTCAAGCCTGTTTCTGTTTTTTCTCTTCAGGTGCACTTAAATTCATATTCACAGCTAAGGTCCTCCCAGGGGATTTTATATACCTCATTTTGTCCCTCATTTTGAAGAGTGCTCTGCTTAAGGGCAATTGTTTTCAATGCATTAGTGTACTTCAGCATGTTGTCAGATGGTGTTTTCAACATGTACATAATTACAGCTGGTCACTCAAACATGGCCCATCAAGGCTCCATATCAGCTGGTTGTCAAGCTTAGATTGTCACTAGTAGTCAGAGTAACAACAGCCCTTCTCCATTATGGGGAAGTCAAAAAGCCAACTTTAGTGAATGTGGTGGAAATGGAAAACATCAGGAGCAGGCTTTACCAGGATAGTGTTGAAAATCTGGTGGTTCAATGATGAACAGGACAGAAGCTTACCAAAACTGAAATCCATTTGGTATCTAAGGATCAAAGTTCAAGAATCCTGATTCTGTCTTCTACAGCATTAGCTAGCCCTCCCAGTTTGGTGTAATCTGCAAATTTGATTGGCATCCCCTCAATTCCTTAATCCAAGTGGTTTATGAAGATGTTAGAAATTTCATATGCCCTTTCCCACTGGTGGATGGCACTAAGATAGGAAAAACACTTCATAACATAAAAAGGGAAGCTGTTGTAGCTATTGCAATGGTGTTGTGGAGTCACTTTTCTTGCTTGGTCAGCCATTTCACTCATTAACACAGGGAGTTAATTCAGGAAGCCCTGTTGTGTCCTAGGTTACCATATCATGTCTTATAACTTATATGGACATTGTAACCTTTGAGGACCACTTAAGCACTGAATGGCTTGCAAGCATAGATGCAACTGAAACTGGTCCAGAAAACAAACTAGAAGAGATTTTTCTTGTGAAGGATTTTATAGAGGGTGCTATCTTGTCTGGAAAAGCCCATTGTAATTTGGCATTCACTGGTGGAGGTAGATGGGGATCCCTGGAATGGAAAGCTGCTGCAGTGCGCTAGTATTCAAGCTGGGGTGAATCCACCAGCCCACATTTCTCACTTTTTGGAAGCTGCTCATAAACATAAACTGACCTTGGATATTTAAATAAAGCCATGAGTATTCTCTATTTGTTAGCTGGTCATCAATTTTAGATGCAATTAAACTGAAATTACCTCTGATAGACACATGGTTATGAACTTTCAGCCATAACTCCCTTGGTATTGCATTATTGTTTCAAATTAAAATGGTGTTTCTCTTTGCTTAAAACCTCACATTATTTTTTTAAAAGCCAAGGTGTACCTAGAGAGTGATGAAATGCAAAACGTACAGCCTTGCAGGGCCTTGTAAAAAGCACACAAAGACACTTGTTCAGCACAGTAAAGATAAGAATTATGAATTTATGATTTCACAATATTGCTTACAGCAAAGTAGTGGAAGCTGGGACCTAGGCTTTTCTAGAAAGGATAATTGGAAACAATCAATAGTCACAGGACAATATTGGCCTAATCAGTTAATCATCCCTACCCAAAGTGATAAAAATGACCATTATTAATGCTTTTTTGGCATAAAGATTACTTTGGATAGAATGGCATCCTGCTTATCCACTGTGAATGTTCAGCTGTTGCTTAAATACCTGTGTACTGTTAAACTGAAAGGCTTAAATGTAGTTGGGTTCATACTTTTGGAAATCCCCATGTAATCACTTGGAAGATGTGGGGATGTCAGTGGGCAACACTCGGATGGAAGTGACATTTATGATAACTGGTGCATCCACGTGGAGGGATGTACTATACTGTAATATAGCTTGCCTATTTGCCTGCTTTCTGCCAGGTGTTCTTGGATCCAATCCTATCTTACTTGTGCCCTGGTGCCATTTTGCTTGGTGCATACAGAAAACTAAACTAGCATAGAGAAAGTACTACATTAGAACCTTTCTTCCTTTCTATTGGTAGGGAGTTTGACATGGGACAGTGTGCAAGCATGCTGCCTGTATTCTAATCACAGAGATGGAAAGGATCCCAAAGGTCAGCAACCCCTGTTGATGCAGGCAATCTATTGCTATAGCATCCCAGACAGGTGGCAATCAGATAGGTGGAAAGTTAAGAAGCATCCATCATCTCTTGAAGCAGTCTGATCTACTATTGAGCAGCCTGTGTCATCAGGAAGTTCTTCCTTATAAATCCTCCATTTGCACCTATTAGTTCAGATCTTAACCTCTGGAAGCACAGGGAACAAATTTGCTCCATCAACTATGTGACAGTATCATCTCTTCTCGCCTCCTGGCTAAACATACCCAAACTCCTTAATTCTTTTCTCTTCTGAATTGGCCTCCAGACCCCTCCCCTCCTTTGATCCTCTCTCAGAAATCAGTTATGTTGAATCTTTGAGAAAATCCGCAAAACGTACTTAGAGCAAAGAACCTTGCTCAAAGAACCCTGGGAACTAAGTTTTGTTAAGGATGCTGGGAAACTGTAGCTCTTTGAGGGGGAAACTAAAATTCCCAGGATTCTTTGGGGGATGTCATCTGCTTTAAATGTGCATAGGATGTGCTAAATGTATGCCCTTCCTTAGTTGCCAAAGAAGTTTTTGACTGAAAGTGTTAATATTGTTTCATACTGAACTCTGCCAACATGAGACAGTCTGTAGAATGATAATAAACTTTATAGATTTCTCCTACTTCTTCCAAGAGCTTCTGAATCGCCTATCTAGCTGGGATAATGAGACTAGCAGTATTTGGCTTTTGCTATCCCAGGCACAAAGGAAACACATCCAAAATCTCTGAACTATGACACTTGGCATCCTTTAAAGGAAGGAATGCAGACAGCATACAGATTTTCAGTTCTATGCAGTATCTCTCTGTATCAGAAATATATATAGGAATAAGTTTTAAGGACCTGCCAATGGTGTAGTAGGTGAATACCATCTGACTTCCAGGGCCAAATTACCGAACCCATTTTGCCTGATGAAATATGGAGTGGGCTCCATCCACATTGCATTGTAACCCATGATTGCAGTCACATGAATTGGGTCAAAAGATGATTTTCCCTTCTACAACTAATTAGGCATCACCAGCAACTCCTTCTTCAGTGTGACTTGCTTTACTTTGCTTAGATCACAGCCAGCAGTTCCTCAGACCTTTGAAAACAAGCTGAGTTGAGATTCCAGACAGCATAGGTGCTTTTTAGAGGACCAGTGAATGTGTAGGGCAGCGGTCAGGTTCACGTCAGTGCTTCCTGCTTCCCCACCTGGTTCTCTGAACAGAGCCCATGTATATACAACTTGTGCACATGTAGGTTCATATTCTCTCTCTCTCTCTCTCTCTCTCTCTCTCTCTCTCTCTCTCTCTCTGTGTGTGTGTGTGTGTGTGTGTGTGTGTATTCTGCATTTTCAGGGCACCAAGTTGCATGGGGAGAAGAGCCTTCATGCATACATGTTTCACATCTGAAAGAGCAGATGAATGCATGAAAGCCAGGAGTGGGTCATGATCCCAAGGACCTCAATCCCTCCACATATTCACTGGTCCTCTGAAAGGGATTATGACAACTGGTAGTATAAATAATTCTTGCCAATGGCCAATATCATATGAGACAAGTTATACATTTGACTCTGAAAGAGAAGTTTTCAAAGTAGTGATTCTGTGGATGTGAGACCTTTCCAGAGATAAGAAAAGCTAAGTTTGGGTTAATCAAAAGACACAATTTGAGGTCAGACATTAGAAATACAGCTTCTATCAGACTGTTCTACCAGACTGTCAAAATGCAAATTCTCCAGCAGTCACAGTACTCATAATGTCTTCAAAGATACTAGTGAATCCATCTGGACACAATTATAGCCCTTTCTACCATTTGTTCCGTCCAGATCATTTGGCTCCTATGCATCAATAAATGCCTGCGTAATGGTCCTAATAAAATGTGGACTGCTAATGAGACACAGTACCAATATTGGTATAAATATAAGCTGGAGTATAGCTACAAACAGCACAAATTAGGTTTTCCTAATGCACCTTTCACATTGTTTCATGGTCCAGGTTAGCTTCTTTTTATATCACATTTATATATCCTATGGTTAAATGGGTGCAAAGGTGGCAGTTGTGTGTTAAACAGTCAATTAAACACAGAAGAACCAGCCAAGACAGAGCAATGCATGTGGCGTTGGTTGTCTCATGATATTTTTCTTTGGGGCGGGGGGTGGAATCTAAGCCATATATGCAAACATGACTTTTATGGCATGACTACTGCTATGCTGTTTTGGTATTAGAACGGAAAGGTGAAGATTAATCTTGTTGCCCACCTACAGTTGCAAAAGAAATAAAAGTCCAAGAAGAGTTAGGCTGTAATTAGGCAGGCAGCCTTCTTGCAAAACTTCGGGAATAGGTCAAAGATTTTCTTATTCCAGCAGGCATTTTGGCTTTATGATGACATTTTAGAGTTTTATTCTCTGTATGGTTTATTATTATGTCCATCATTTAGAAATGCTAATGATTAAGCAGTATATAAATGTCCTAAATGTATAAAACACCAGATTCTATACACATCTGGGAATAAACCCCAGTGAAAACAATGGGACATACTTCTAAGTACGTATGCATGGGATTTTGCTATTACATATTTTAATTGTGGGCTTTGTAATCAGCCTCTTTGGCTTGGAATCATTTTATGTAAACCACACACAACCAGAACACTTATTCATAAAGATCCATATATACAACAGATCTACCAATAATGAAAGAATAGATATGTGTTAGATTTTTTTTTAATTGCCTATAAAAATGGTAGAGATGGACACCTCAAAACCACAAGTTGTTTTCTGGTTTTCTTTAATCAACATAAGGCAAAAATTTACATTGAGGGGGAAACCATCCATACCTTGTGTGTCATAATTACTGTTTAGCAATCTCGCACTAAGAAACATTTATTAAAACTTCATGACTCATTAATAGTAAGTGATCACAATCACTTAATAGAAGAGGAAAGTGAGCTAATGATAGAAACTCTGATTAATGATTTTAACCTTAAGACACGAAGTCAAGTGAAATTAATAGCTCTGGATAGCGAATGTAAGGTTAATGTCTCATGCAGAATGCCTCTGAGTGGAGGCAACTGAGAAACACAGACAAGGACTGGGTTGCACAGACAGATTTTTTCATGTGTACTAGGCAACATCTTTTACTACCAGCATTTTTCTAAACCAAGTTGGAAGGTTTTGTGCAAGCACAATAGCTAATCAGAGGGGAGGGGCAGGGAAATACATAATTAAAATGCTACAATATCAGTATGAAAACCTTCAAACTCTTGAAATATTTTCAGAGCGAGGCTTATTAGGGACATAAAGAAGCTGTCTTCTACTAAATCAGACTACTGAGCCATCCAGCTCAATATTACCTACACTGACAGGCAGCAGCTCTCCAGGGTTCAAGGAAGAAGCCTTTCTCCACCTTGCTTGGAGATGCCAGGGATTGAACCTGGGACCTTCTGCACATAAAGCATGTGCTCTGCCCAGCAGCGGATGTGACAGTGGGGCTGAGTCTGGCTGAGTCACTGCAGCATACTGGGACAGAAGGAGGGAGGGGCATACCAAAGTCAGCGCAGTGTTAATGTGCTGGCTGCCTCTACCAGCGTGTTTGTACCACACTGACCTCACTGCTGCTGTGCCCCCTCCCCTTCTTCATCCTAATATGCTGCAGCAAGCAACTGGATAGAGGTCAGGTGTGGAACACAGGCCTTGCACGACATCCACTGTTGACTCTCCTACCTTGGTGCACCCTGCACTGTTAGAGAGGAACACTGTGTGTGGATCATTATGGGATGAGATAGTTGCCTTTGATAGAGGATAGTCCTAGCATTCAAGTGAGCAGGCAACCTTTCCATAGCCTGGTCCCATGTCACATACAGTAGCAGCTCCATGAACTGACAGGACAACTGTTTCAGATGCTGTGTGCATACCTCAAAGGGCATCACAGTTTAACATCTGGATATGGCTAATGCATTGGGGCTGTACCAACTGGTGGTATTTAAAACTCAGGACAAAGATAAAGTCAGAAGATTTAACCCTGCATTTAAAGAAAAGAGCTTACACATAAAACCTGGTATATCATGTGGCACTGGGCCAGAACTCTTTTTCCATTGTTTGGACAAGAACTTTTTGTAAATGCAGGAAACGGCTTTATTTCAGGCCATACTACAAGGTCATCCAACTCCATATTATTTGCTTCAGAGAGGAGGAACCTCAGGGCCAGGGTTCAAATATAGCCCAGGCTTCTCTATTTCATCAGTTCTGCTTTACAACATGAGGTTATTTTGCCTGACTGAACTGTGTCCTTGAACTCTGATAATGCCTCTTGCTTGCCTGGGTGGAAGATAGAGGGATGTGTGTGCAGAAAATACCCTGCTGTATAAAGGTAGCATTTGCATTTGTTGCTCTGCCCACTTTTGCTTCTGCCCCCCCCCCCAATGGGCATGTGGCCCTAGGAAAGTTGCCTAGAATGGAATGTGGCCTTTGCCTGGAAAATGTTCCCCACCTTAGGTTTACTCTAAGTAACAGCCGCTGTCCAGGGTCTCAAGCAGAGATCTTTCCTGTGACCTTATCTCTAATCGTTGTAAACTAGAGACACCAGGCCTTGAACATAGGATCTTCTGGAGGCAAAGCAGGTGTTCTGTCACAGAGCTGTTGTTGCTCCCCCTCCCTCCCTTTAGAAATAAGCATTCAACGTTGGAATCTTCACCTGTAGTATGTGCTTTCCCTGACCCAGAATGTAAGAATCCTGCAGTATAAGAGTTACCATAATTGGTAAAGGAGGATATAAGGAATTTAGGCTTTATTGCTAGCTCGTGTCAGCTTCAACATTCCGCTTATCCCTTTGCTAGCTTTATTCTATACAAACTATTAAAGTATCATATTAAGAGTCTAGACTGTGAATAGGATATGCTTTCCCTCCTTTTTAAGTCAAAAGTTTAATAATGTCTAATCTCACTAAATAAACAAATAAAGTGAAATTTGAATCTATAAATAGTTCATTTTAATGTTCAAATTCAAGTAGTCGTGCTTTGTTAGACTATTGTGGGAAAACAGCAAAGAATCTCACAGCATTGTTGGAGTATCTGTTCTTTTATTTAAACTTTTATCAGTTAATTATTATTTTGAAAACTTATAAACTGAAAATTTAAACATTGTCTGTCAACCAGTACTAGACAGCTTCTGCTCTCTGTTTTATGGGTTATGCTGCATGTCAGAGGAGTCTAAATGTTCAGTTCAAGCTTTTAAGACCTCAAATAACATGCTGATGCTGTGTAAGATTTTCCATCGGAGGCAGAGCAGAGAGTCAATGGACATGCAGCATTCATATTTCCAGCATTGTGTTGCAACAGGCCTAGTTGCCACAATCATAAGCAAAACCAGTATCTTACATAAAGTTCTCTTATTCTCATCCATGACTATAGATAACAGGCACAGCCCATGGCCTGCCCCCCCTCTTGATGATCTCCATTTCTCAAAGTACTCTCTTCCCAAAAGTCTTCACTTTCACACATTCCCACCAAAGATGTACGTAGTACCTCTAGCTGGACACATTCCCACCAAAGATGTACGTAGTACCTCTAGCTGGACACATTCCCACCAAAGATGTACGTAGTACCTCTAGCTGGACACCCTCTTCAGCATCAATGAGACCCTTGCCCACCAGGTGCACTGTTGCAATAATTTAAGGAAATTTTCTATGACTTGTGCAGAGACAGACCTGAAAGGTTTCCAATTGTAGATTCTATTCCACACTGCATTGTCATTCTCTACACCCACATCTTTCTCCCAGACACTTTAAAGACCCTTAGTAGTACTGATGGAGGTACTAAGTAGGCTATCACACGACTTAGATATGATAACCAAACAAATGTCCTGTACTCTCTGAACCAATGTCTCATGTGCTGTCAAGGGCAGAGTAACTTACATCTTAATAGTGAGCTTGGAATCATCCTACTCCTTCTCCATGTTTTCTCAGAAAAGTGCTCTTCAAAAGCATCATGGATGTTTATGATCCGCTTTCCAACAAAAGCATGCACACTATTTTTATTTACCGATTCCTCAATCAGGGCCAAGAATCCAGTTGTAAATTATTCATTGAGCAAATTTCACAGAACTTTGGCTTTTGCCATACATAGCAAATGTTCAGTTCACTGGGTTCCACAGGGCTTGCTCTGAAGTAAGTGTGCATAGTACCAGGCTGATTCAAGTTTCAATTTCACAGAAATTGTGGCTCCTGTTTTTGCTGAGCTCCTGGGTCATGCAGTTCACTGCAGGATGCTATAATTTAATGGTACGGGCAGGCAGCTTCATTAAAAATTAATCAAAATCCTTATTGTTGTGAAGCAACTCCAATGAAACCAATGAGATGTTTAGCAAAATTCTAATGCATTTTTACTGCATTCATTGGGCTTACTCCCCAGTAAGTATACAGCAAAATCCTACTTGTGTCTACTCAAAAGTGCATCCCATTGAGATTCACTCCCAGGTAAAAGTGTGTATAGGATTGCTGTGCTAGTCCCAACTTTCATTGGATAGCTCCTTAAAGCAGTGTTAGAGTGCCCATTGTTTTTTTCAGCATAAAAGGCTGGAACTTCTTAAAAGTTTGGAGTCTCGAAGGGCCATCTCCTTCTATATCCCACTGTTTCCGTAGCTTTGTGTTGAAAAATAGCATCACCTCTTGTTTCTGTCCTGTGGATTTTGATAGCAAGAAAGAAACTATGAGCAGATGGCTAGTGTGCCATTCTGTTCACATAACCATTTCCATCTGACAGCCATTGCTCATTCTCTATATGAGGGACGCCCTATCCAGTTGCACAGTGCCAGTTGCCGTGTGTGCTGCTTTAAAGGGCCACCCGTCTATTGCTTGGTCTGCCAGGCCACAATCAGAAATTGGATGCAATGTTCCTTAACTGCCTCTTCTCAGCCTCTTTCCAGACAGTCAAAGCATTTGTAATTATCCTGTAATGGAATTGTTGACCCCCCACAAAAAGATGACATTTACTTATTTCTTTTTAATTTAAAAAGAACTAAAGTTTATTTGGTATTCCACGCCACTCTCCTTTTCAGCTATGTATATTTTTGCGCATAGTGTGAGAGCATTATACCAACAGATAAAGAAAAACAAAATTGCTTCCAAAGTCATGAGTTCAAAGAATGGACTCCAAGTCTAAATCAGCATCAAGGGGAAACAGTGGATAGTAGTGTTTGTTCCTTAACAGCAATGTACCTGACAGAATGATTGAGGAGGCCTGACCCACTGTACACTTCAGGAAGGGTAGAGGAGGAGGATACAGAAATCTCTAGGACAACGTACTTATCATTTATAAAAGCTAGCAAAATGAATATTTGCTACGAGGATAGCCTTCAAATAGAAACTAAGGTGGGCAATTTGTCATTCAAATCAGAGTTGAGTGGAATATCTTTTTTTATAGAGCCCACTCACAGTGTATATTAATATTCTGGCTATCAAATGCTATAATTTATTTGATCTCTCCCTACCCCCATATAATCCCTGTAATATTCTAATAGACTATAAAATTATTTAATCCAAACTTTGCATTCTATTTCCTGTCTGCTGCAGTTCTTAACTACTTACGTTATACAAAAATAACACAAACTCCAACAAATTCATGGGTGACAGGGGCATTCAGACAGCTTTTCCCAGCATGAGCAGGATTAATCACAGTTAATCATTTTCAATACTGCACAATGAGGGATACAGCTTCATAGAAATCATTTTAAGCAAAACCAGGGCACCCTCAAGTCTTCAAGTGAATCTCTGTAAGCCTTGTGACTGGATTTACAGGCTTTCTTCTTACCTAAAAGCAATGCAGTATGTATGGTAAAGAGAAGACCTTATAGGTCAAAGGTCACTAAAGTACCAGCACCAGTTCCCAAAACCCATTCAAGTTCCTTGCTTCACAGAAATTCTGCCCATCAGTGTGAAATGATTTAGGGAATTTAGGGGATAGATTAGAGCTTCATGCCATTTAGAAAAATGGTAACATTCCTATAAATTCTTATCACAATAAGTAGCTTACTAGCTTCTGTCCAGCCCTCAAACACCAAAAAAATAGTAACTTCAATGGAAAGCAACAAAGTTAGTTGACTGAGAAATGGGGCATCATTATCTTTTATTAGCCTGTATATGACTCTAGAAGAAGTACAACATTTTTGCAATTAGCTTTGATATGAGGGTAATATTAAAACCATAGAAACTCAATAATTTTTCTTTTATTTTCATACCTGGAAGTTTTACTTCATTGGTGGGAATAAATCTGCTTTTAAATATTGCAGTAGTTCACATGGATGAATTAGGGATGCGGTGTAGGGAAAAACACTATTTCAAACAATCCATTGGTGTAACAACCTGCAGCTTCATGACCACAGAATGGGGTGATCTGGAGTAAACTGGACTATCATAATGCTTTAAACAGTCATGGCTTTGCCAAAAGAATCCTGGGAACTGTAGTTTGTTGAGGGTACTGAGAGTTGTTAGGAGACCACTATTCCCTTCACAGAGCTACAATTCCCAGAATTCCCTGGGAGGATTGGTGGTTAAACCACTCTGGAAATTGTAGCTCTCACACTTGGAAGGAAATGGCTTCTCTAACGAACAGAATCTACCAGATCAGCTCTGCTATCTGTTCTGGAAGTCCATCCCCCCTCAAGGCGAAATAAAAGTGTGGCTATGCGGGCTGTTTTGTTTCCTCTGCTTTTCTACCAGTATTTGTAGGTGCTGAAGACACTCAGGATATTATGATTATAAGGGAGATCTTGCCCATCATAAAGAAGGTTGATTGGACTGGTACTCTGGTGATTATAAGAAATCCAATCATACTTAAATACACAATACCAATTCTCACCAACTCATAGAAAATCCCAACTATGAGATTAGGACACATCAACAGAGGGAGCGAATATGCAGGAATGTGAAAGTATTAAAGAAAGGCAAGACGGGGTAAAAAAAAAAATCTCATTCTGACTGGCCTCAAACTTGGCTGCTGTATCCAGTCAGTAATTAACTCCTAGTGGCTGCATGACCAAATTCTGCTGTTGGCACCTGATGGAGGAAAAGAGACAGAAGTTGCAGCTGCTGTAGTCAAATGGTCAGAGAAACCTTTAGGGAGGAAAACCTTGGTGGAACAGAAGCAGTGCTTAGAACAGGCAGAACTGAATAAGAAGGATAAAAGAGGCGGCTTTTAATAAAGTTCAGATGCTCAAGGCCTATCCCAAGAGAAACAAATGAAACAAAGTGGAGAAATGCGGATTGTATTTATTGCTAAGCCTCAAGATTCCTAACTAATAAAGCAGGGGCATGAATTAAATATCGGATTGCCTAAAAGCCACCTTTGCTTGTAAGTCCCAAAGTATGAACTAGCCAAAGAGTAAAAAAGTGAGTTGTAAAAGTATAGGATTGTATCTGAGTCCTGCTTAGAGTAGACCCATTGAATATAATAGGCTTAAGTTAATCATGTCCATTAGCCTCGGTAGGTTTACACTGAATAGGTGTAGCATTTGATACAACTCATAAAATTCTAAGTTACTGCATCAGGTCCCTTTCTACCTAAAATTACTCATTCACAGTGAAGACCCACAAACGGATGACTCTTCTGTTCAACCAATTGTGACAACCACTGAAATATGAGAGACTGGATTGTGCAGATGATGTCTTAATGTGACTTAATATGATTTAGAAAATATATTTGAAAGCTATAAGATCACTCTCTCCACCCAGCATCCATTTTGATCTCATTTGACCTACCACATTTACTGCCTTTACCCCATTATCTAATTTTAAATGTTAACAATGCACATGCTACTCATCCCATATCTAAATTACTTAGAAGCAAAGTATAGGACAAGGTAAGCCTTGTGTGATTCCTATCAAAAGCCAACACACACACACACACACACACACACACACTATTATAGGTCAATGAATGAAAATATATAGGAGACCTATGAGTACAGGGTTTTGGTGTTGGTGGTGGAGAGGAAAATGGAAAGGAACGGAGTATACTATACAAGCAACTTCAGAAGTACAGGTTAAATGTTTAATGAACAGAGGTGAATATAATTCACAGATAGTCAATGTGGTGCCCTCCAGATGTTGTGGACAATTACCACCATCCCTTACCACTGGCCAGGCTAGCTGGGGATGATGGCAGTTGTAGTCCAAAATGCCAGAAGGGCACCATGTTGGCCACCCCTCATTACTAATTACTAAAGTGGCAGAAAGGGCAGATTCCAGTTCAGATTGTTTTGAAGACCATTACTATAAAATATGAATGAAAGTCTATTGTAAGTGATAAAGGAAAGCTGAAAATGCCTAGCTGTCTTATTTTGAGGAAAACAAAGCAAATCACTACACAAGCCCATACAGAGCTTGTCTGAGGCCTAGGGCAGGAGTCTTGTCCATAAGATGCGCCATCATGTGGCACCTAATCTGATCTGATGCTACATGCTAGTACACAGTAATTCAGGTCCAGATTTAATGTTGAAGCCTTGCAGTGCATACAGACAGGCATGATAATCTTGCCCATGGCTATTTTGCCCATTAAGCTCCCAGTCGGCTGGGAGACACAGGGCATTCTTGGCATGACACCATAAGTTTGGTAGGCCCTTGGCAGGGCCCCCTGGCCAGCTTAGCCATCCAAGGCCCGTGGCAAGTGTCCCCAGCTCCCTCCCCCTCTTTGCAGCCATGTTTTCACAGGCTTTTGATCAGAGAGCCTTTAAATTAAGATGTTGATGGACTTGATCAAATTTCCGTTCCATAAAAAGAATAAAATGTGGAGAAAGGGGGAGGGAATGCCAAGCTAACTTTTGAGAGGGAAAATGCAACAAGAAGGAACAAAAGTAAAATGACCTTCCAAAGTCAGAGAGACTCTGAATGGCCGCTAATTGAAATGTCATAGGAGGAAGTGAGCTGGTAAGCGAAAGCAAATATTTAAAAGATGAGAAATCCTTCACAGTCAACTGGATTAATTTTCTGCCAAGTTCATCACAAGCAAATCTATTTGAGGTGATGTTGTGGAAAGTGGTGGGTTAGCATACATTGTCTGGAATCTGAGGAATGCATAATGCAGGAGGGCAGATAATGACTGCTGGGATCTCTTGGCCCCCAGGTATATGAAGAGCTGGCTAGTTAAAGGTTGTTTGCCATAATATTTTATTCAGAGCATTTAGAAGTAAATAAGTAAGAGCTGGAAAGACAGAGCAATTTTTAGGAGAAAAATGAGCATGTTGAATTTTCCAGCAAACCTGAACTGTTTGCATTCAGTCAGCAATTAGAGGGAAATGCCAAGCCATAATATTGGAGCCATTTAAGTAGGAATTAGTAAGGTGCTCTGATCCAGCTATCTGATGCTGGAGCTCCAACATCCATTATAGCAGAGGGAGCCAATCCCCATGTGCATCGCTTTGCACAGATGGATCAATTGCCTCCTTTGACATAACTGGCGATCTCCCTCTATGTATATACAAGCATGCCTGGTACTCTAAACTGGTGCAAAGAGGGACAGTTTTACTGACTCACTCTTGACTATTAATTTTAAGAGGAAATGTATCCCAGAGTATCAGGTTTGTTAGCAATGTTTTTTGGGGGGCAGGGTGGGGGTGGGTACAGACCCACCTGCTCGTCTAACCAACCAAGCAAGCAAGCTATTCATACTCCTCCATTATGACTCTTATTCCTCTCACAAAACCTCTCACCACACACTAGTTGAGGATGGACACTGGTGCTATTCTGACTTTTCGCACACCCACCAACAATAAACAACTTCTTACAAAATCAATTTTCTTTATTATGTTCCATTCCTCTTTCCTTTCTCAAATCCTTATCCTGAATTGCTGTTGTTGAATTCAATATTCAACTGTTTGGGAAAATAGCTTCTCATAGGATTCGAATTGTTCCCAAGCATCCTCCTGGCCTCATTTGAGAAACATTAATTAGGGGAAAGAAAATCACAATTTGCAAGGCACAAGATGGAATGCATTTGGAAAAAGGATGCTGGTTCTCCTTTTCTTCCCACAGCTATAGTAGTTTTCTATACATTTCTCTAATACAGTGGAACCTCGGGTTGCGAACGTGATCTATGCGGGAGGCACGTTTGCAACCCGCAGCGTTCGCAACTTGCAGCACCGGGTCTGCACACGCACGGGTCGCAATTCAGTGCATGTGCAAAGTGTGATTTAGCGCTTCTGCGCACGCACCGAAACCTGGAAGTAACCCGTTCCGGTACTTCGGCGCGGTGCGCAACCCGAAATCACGTAACCTGAAGCATCTGTAACCCAAGGTTCCACTGTACTTCACAATCTTGGAGCACGTTCATGGAGTGTTAATTTAAAGTGTTAATTTGTTTCCCAAAATGATGGCCCTCATAAACTTTAATGTTTTACAGAACTTATGTAATTATAAATATCTGCTTGGAGCTGCAGCCCCCAGAAAGCATCACAAAGTGCATGGTTTTTATCCAATTATGCATCTGTACTTCTTATTTCCCTTACTTGTATAGAATGTCTGAAGCACCTCTTGCAGCTAAATATATGAACTATAGTGCAATCCTGCCTGCTTTTGTCTACTCAGAAGTAAGTCCCGTTGAGTTCAATGATGTAGGTAGGGGTCCCTAGCCTTATTGGAGCAAGCGGTGCATTTGCAAATCTGAGAAACTATCATGCAGAAATGCTGATGGGGATACTGAGGCTGCATACATACCATACATTTAAAGCCCCAGTCCCGGCAACTGTAATTTACCCCTCACAGAGCTACAATTCCCAGGACCCTTAACAAACTACACCTCCTATCATTCATTGGGAGAAGAGGAAATGTGCTTTAAAAGTACAATGTGTATGCAGTTTGAAATGACAGTACTTTCTTACAATGAAAGTTAAAACATTAAAATGGTTTTGGCTTCCCTGTCCTTAATATCAGCTTAGACCAATACAGGCCGTCATCACCATGCAAAGGTGCTTGCATTCTTAACTGTCTTTGTGCAGCATGCATTTTCTATAGCTAACAGACATGCACAGTGAGAACTTATGAACACAAAATCAAATGTTATTTTGTTTGCTGGGCACTCAATACGTGCAATTAGAGTAGATGGAAGCAGGCAAAAAATAAAAAAGGAACAATTTGCTTACTTCAGTGCTGTAGATAATGACTATGTTGACAAGGTCACCTTGCTATATTGACATTGTCCATGCTTAGTCAACTAATAATAATAATAATAAATCTCTGCATTTATCCAGAGATGTTGTGGGGAAATAAATTTCAGTCAATGTCCAGGCCATTTATTTAGAATAAGTAATTCACTATATTGGAGTTAACAATAATTGGTGTGGATATTGGCCCTGATCCAGAATTCAGGAGAGTCTAGGAACAGGATACAAATATCCTACCTTTATTCAAGGATCTGCCTTGCCAAAAGTATGATCAGCACTGTCATCATTGATAAAACCAACAACATGTCTGGTGGAAAGAGGGGCTAGTGGCTGCCTGAATTCACACACAAATGGTAGACCTTCTTTGCTGAACACAATAGCATCCGTCAACATATACCCCTATCCACTTGTGGTGGTTGCTTCCGACACAGCAGTCTTGTGTGTCTGTAGACTATTCTCCTGAATCTTCTCTGTGTTCAAGTCTTGTTCCACATGTAGATCAGTATTGCCGCATGCATGGAGGGGAAATGCCAAGTTTTTGCTACTTAAAGTAAAAAAAGTCACGTGTATAAATAACTCATTAAAACCATTACAAGGAATTATAGTTGTGGATATTAAACCATCTGATGTTGTCACTACCCCCTCCCCAGGCAATTTTTTGATTAGTTTCTACATGGAAAAATACACTAAAGTTGACTGGTAATAGTTTCCCCCATGGGTTATTCACACATTATACAGCACAAAGCCAGATTTTTCAAATATACTCTTGACAGGGTGCCACAGCCAATCCTGGCTTTCAAACAATTGTACCCATGTGAAACATTTATCTTCAAACTGTTGTTGATGCACTTGGAGCTAACATTTTCTGCCCCTGAAAACAAGTAATGTCAATGTGTACAATAGCCCTAATTATTGTTTTGCAAAAATACCATATTTTTCACCCTATAGGGCGCACTTTTTCCCCTCCAAAAATGAAGGGGAAATGTGTGCCTATGGGGCAAATGCAGGCTTTCGCTGAAGCCTGCAGAGCGAGAGGGGTCGGTGCGCACCGACCCCTCTCGCTCTCCAAGCTTCAGGAAGCTATCCGCAAGCTGTGGAGAGCTGCGCGACTTCTGAGCTCAGTGCCCCCCAGGCTTCGGGCTTTGCGCAGCTCTCTGCAAGCCGTGGGAGGGCTGTGAGAAGTTGCGCAGCTCTCCCACGATTTGTGGAGAGCTGCCTGTTCTGGGGGCTGGGGTCGGGGGAAGCTCGGGCTTCCCCCGGCCCAGCCCCGCGCCTGGGGGGGAAAATAATTTTTTTCCCTTTATTTCCCCCCCAAAAAAACTAGGTGCACCCTATGGGCCGGTGCGCCCTATGGGCCGAAGAATACGGTAAGTTTTAAACATTATTGAAAAGCCATTTGTAGTATCTCATCACTTTAAAATAAGTATGGTTGTATGTTCTGTGATGTTTAGTGGGTCTGAAATTATTCCAGAATACTTACATTATTATTATTATTATTATTATTATTATTATTATTATTATTCCCCACCCATCTGATATAGAATTGTCTTTTAAAAATATTTAATACATCTGGAAATTCAAGCACAGCTTGATATGCCATGCAGTTCTTGGAAACATGACAAACTAAATGGAAAATAATGAATTCATTTGTCTTGGGTAGCTGTCTCCCACTTTTAATAACATCAAAAGCTAATCATTGTTGATAATGTAGCCACTACTCCTTTACTTTAAGTGCCACCAAGCCACCAGATTCAGAATATAGACAGTCCTTAGGACAAGTGCTGCCTATCTGATGATATCTGAAGGCTTCAGGAATCTCTTTTAGACACTAAACAACATCCTCCTGATCTTTCATAGAGAGTCAGTCTCAAAGAATGAAAATCAAAATGACTTGAATCATGTACAAGGGCAATATAGCAAATAAAATCCTTTAAACCATGCAAGGCTCTGATCTTTCAAACCTTTCATGGCAGCAGTCCCATGAGCTGGAAGCAAATGACTACTGTTGGGATTTTGTTTTTGTTTTTGAAAAGAAACTTGATACTTTGCCTGCTACTCTTAGTGCTTTACAATTCAAACTATGGTATCAATTTGCAGTAAACTCTCTTGGGTCTACTGAAATTATCTTAATCCTAAATGTGTTAATGTGACAATGTCACATATTGGCTTCTGTTGTCACAGATTAACAGTGTAATCCTATACATATCTATGCAGAAGTAAATCCCATTGTGTTCAGTGGGGATTAATCCTATGTAAGTAGATACAGGATTGCTGCCTTAGTCACTTTGTGCGAGGCAAATAAAAGCAGAACTCTCCGCCAATCAGTTACACATGACAATTATTGGTCATTGTAAATAGCTAACATATATATCTGCCTCACTGGGTTGCACTAAAATAGTTGTCTCTGTCATAGCAGAATCCCACTTAGAATAATAATAATAATAATAATAATAATAATAATAATAATAATAATAATAACCTATTAAACATTAAAAGCTTCCCTAAACAGGGCTGCCTTCAGATGTCTTCTAAAAGTCTGGTAGTTATTTTTCTCTTTGACATCTGATGAGAGGGCGTTCCACAGGGCGGGTGCCACTACCGAGAAAGCCCTCTGTCTGGTTCCGTGTAACCTCACTTCTCGCAGCGAAGGAACCTCCAGAAGGCCCTCAGCGCTGGACCTCAGTGTCCGGGCAGAACGATGGAGGTGGAGACACTCCTTCAGGTATACTGCACCGAGGCCGTTTAGGACTTTAAAGGTCAGCATCAACACTTTGAATTGTGCTTGGAAACGTACTGGGAGCCAGTGTAGGTCTTTCAAGACCGGTGTTATATGGTCTCGGCGGCCGCTGCCAGTCACCAGTCTAGCTGCCGCATTCTGGATTGGTTGTAGTTTCCGGGTCACCTTCAAAGGTAGCCCCACATAGAGCACATTGCAGTAGTCCAAGCGAGAGATAACCAGAGCATGCACCACTCTGGCGAGACAGTCCGCGGGCACATAGGGTCTCAGCCTGCGTACAAGATGGAGCTGGTAAACAGTTGCCCTGGACACAGAATTGACCGCCTCCATGGACAGCTGTGAGTCCAGAATGACTTCCAGGCTGTGCACCGGGTCCTTCAGGGGCACAGTTACCCCATTCAGGACCAGGGAGTCCTCCACATGGTAGTAAGATGAGTCATCTCAGTTCTGTCACTAATTCATGCTCACTGTGGCCCCTTTCTACCGATTTCTGGATCATGTTATAGTTTTTCCACTATACATTTGAAGAAAATGGGTGCTGCCTCCACACGAACACCAATTTACCCTTGTTGCAGTAGAACAGAGATGGATTGCTCTTCAGATGTTGCACTCCCTCCCATCAGTCCCAGCCATCATGGTCAATGATCAGGGTTGAGGGGAATTGTAGTCCAGCAATATCAGGTGAGACACAGGTTCCCCATAGCTACACTAGATCTAGTTCAGATGTCCTAACACAGTCCATATGGAACATTACCACTGGGTGCCAAATTAACACACTTAGTATATCCAATCAGCTGTTGGATCTCCATTATGTCTGCAGGAATACCTCAGCTCAAAGATTGTACTAGTTACTACATCAGATATACTGAGCATGTGAAATAATCAGCTATTTGGAAGCTCCATGTTCTGCAATCCAGCACGGCACGTAGAAGGTCAAGCAACACCCACACCTCTGTCTGTGTGGAAGAAAATGGAGCAATACCTTCTAGCCATCTGCTGTGCTTGTTGTTTCCTGTATTTGGGCAAGGAACTGAAAATGGCCAAAGTTTTATATTGTACCTCTTTCCCCAGAAGCAAATATAGGCAGATAATGGTGTTTCTTTAGAATAATTAAGATTCATGTCATTTTTATTCAATCAACAGTAAAATAACTAAACTGTATAATTACAATAAAGAAGACCAACAGTTGTATAGCTGAACTTTTCTGTCTTTTTTAAAATATATCCTCAGAAAGATAAAAGAATTTTAGGTTACTGAAATATTCACAATGGTTGTTTCTTGTTAATATAGGATATGTTTTTCTTTTCTTTTTTACTTTTTGTCATGGCTAAATGATCATAATCAGAAAAATAAAAGCAGTGTTAGAAAGTTTAATATCGCTCTCTATTTCTTCAGAAATTTTGAAGAAAACGTGTATTACATTGGTATATGACTTACAATGGTTTCACAGCAAGGACTGCAAAACCACTTACATATATAAACATGGAAGAGAATGCTAAAACATTAAAACATTGGTAGCCATCTATAAACACGAAGAAGTTTCATAAAATTCACACTCCAGGAAGACATTCATCATATGTCAACAGCCTGATCCCGTTTTAATATATATACTTCAAAATATGTTTAATTTGACAATAATAATAACAATTAAAAACAGTCAAGGCCAAAATCCACCAGGAAATTCTTTATGCAAGGCCTCCCTTGTCTTCTTAGAGGTCTCTGGTCTGCCAAGGGAGCAGGTGACAAGACTGCTGCCTCCTCAGTATGCAGGAGACTTCCCAGGCAGCCACGTCTTTGTGAGGTCCACATAGCAAATATTTATGGAAAGGGCCCAAAACCTGTCAGAAAAATCAAGGGTATCCTGGATCCCCTTTGAAAGCAGCTCCACTCCAACTGGAAGCCATGACTTTGGCTTTGGAACTGATTTCAGCTAAGGTGTGTCTTTGCTCTCATCTTACACTGAAATAATTGGAAACTGCACAAAAGCACTCAAATGCTCTGGCTGAGATCCCCTTTATTACAATGGGTCTTGCACAGGAGAACTTCCTGGCTAATTGTGCTGCAAATGAGAGAAGCAGGATTCTAAGCTACATGGCCTCTTTTTTATTGGGCAGATTTTTTTGATTTTTTTTAAAGGCGAGGACAAGGAAAACAAGAAAGAAAGGAAAGGATGAAATCTGGATGATTTACATGCAAATTGACATTCCATCTCTTTTAAAACATTGCATGTCCCAAAGCCTTCCAGGTTTGGAATGTAATACTGCATCAAGTATTTCACAAGGCTCCTAAGTAACACAAGAAGCGTCCTTTAAAAATTAGGAAATTATAATATAATATGATATAATATAATGAAGACGGGGATGACAATCCAGAACTTTTTTTTTTTTAAAGCAAAGTGCTTCAACTTAGCTCCTAGAACTTTTATATCAGAACAATTAACAGAGGAGGACAGGGAACAAATCAACTTCATTTTATTTCCTTTTCTTTGTACAAGTCCTTTTGTTAAAGCAGATATGAGGTTTCTGATGAACGTGGGCACAAGCAAGATGAGAGTGCAATTGCCACCAGCATGAGAAGTGTGCTTGGCTGGATGCTTATACGAAGAGGAGATGAATTGTCAGAGGACATGTGACTAGTGGAGCCGCCTGCCACGCTTCCTTTCCCAAGAGCATTCTGCAAAACAGAATCATTTCCTTTGGTCACCAAATTTTCACCTGCATATCTTTGCATCTTTTCAATGCTCTTCAATGATCCCTACTTTGCTGCGCCTGCAAGCTACTTAGGCAGCTTCACTAGAATGAAGTGATCCAGAAAGTCTTGGCGTGGGGCGGAAACTTCTAGTAATACTCGTTACCTTCAGTGTGATCCGATAATCAACTTTTTTATTGCAAGTTTTCAACACAGAATACAATAAAAGCTAAACTAATCTAAATAAAAATAAAAGAGAAAAGATTAAAAAAGAGAACAAAGGGGAGAGGGAGAGGAGGAGGAAGAAAATAATAATAATAATAATAATAATAATAATAATAATAATAATACAAAGCCTTCTATCAAGGTTGTATCTTAACCCTTATTCTATACAAAGGAGGTTGAGACTTCCAAGTGTGATTTGAGATAGTAAGCAAAGCTTTTTCAAAAAAACAATTTTTTAAAAAGATTGTATTTTAAAGAGACTCATTAGTTTGCTGTGCAGGTACTGATGTAGGATACTGAGGCCACATTGGTAAGGCCACCGAGAAAGACTCAATGTCAAGGTAGACCTCGCCTTGCAGGAGAATGACATAACCCATACAGGATAGAGGAGAGGAACCTTTTTCAGCCCAGGGGCTGATTCCCTTCTGGACAACCTTGGGGACTCATGTCAGTGAGGAGTGGGGCAGCTAATGTAAGCTTTACCTTTGTACCATAGGCTAATTGTCTACACACACTCACACACCTCTCTATAGTCACCATCCAGACAAGCAAGAAGTATTATCAGTTCTTAAGTAAACAGTTCAGCCAGGCAAAAAGGCTCACAGAGCTTGCAAAGCGGAGCCAGTGACAATTGTAGCCTGGGGAAACTCCTGTGGGGCATATCAAAAGGCACAGCTGGCTGGGCCTGCGTTTCACCACCCCTGATTTAGCACATAGTCGTAAGAGAGTTAGAGACTGGAATTTATGTCCTAGTGATGCCCACAGTATTAATGTCCATAAAATAGAGGTACCAGACTCTTACCCATTCCTGCTTTTATTCAGGAAAGGCTATGCTTCATAAAGGAAAGCCCAGTTGTTTGTTGGTTTTCTGTATGTGATCCGGCACTTTCAAGTAAACTAGCTCCTGTCAAAACTGAAGTGGCCTTGACAGGAGTGCTTCACCACCTAGGGTTATATCTATATCTTTTAATACTGCAAAGCTCTGACCCATTCATAGCTATATTGTGGTTTCCAAAGAATTAGTGAATTGATCTAACTCTTAAAAGATCAATTCCCCCCACCAAATGGGGACACATGTTTTGACGGGTATGTACATTCAGCTAGTGTCGGGTGGTAGAATAACCTAAGGGTGAAGGCCAAAAGTTACAGGAGAGAGCATTAGTGGTAGGCAATGGCCAATCCTGTTCCTGGCATGGTTTAAGCAACTGTCATTTCATTTATTCAAGATCAGTATTCTGTCAGCCATAAAATCTGATCGACTATGCTTAAGGGTCTTGCTAAGAGCCATGTTCCTGCAGATTATCAGTTCATTACGTTTCATAGATAAAGGGTAATTATCATGTGACCTGAAAATTACATACTTCCTAAGAATTAAAAATGCAATTATCTTTCTGCTACATGGCTGAAGGTGAATGGCAATTCTGGACATGGATCTAAGCCGCCTAACCAATACTACTACTACTACTACTACTACTAATAATAATAATAATAATGTTGTTGTTGTTGAAGATAATAATGTTGTTGTTTGTTGTTGCTATTTCCATCTACATTCCACCCTTCCTCCAAAAGGAGCCCAGAGAGGCAAACACATCATCATCATCAAAACATTCTAAAAGAAATCACATTCTCACAGCCAGTGATTTCAATGTTGCCAGGATTAGTAGCTTTCAGCTATCAAATGCCTAGGTAAACAGGAAATGTCAGTAATGAGGGAGACAGACACACCTCACCAAGAAGGGTATTTGTCAAAGGGAGAACCACCACTGAGCAGTCCATGTCATGGGTTAACACCAACTGGGCATACTATGCTATTGTATAATAATATACAATTACTGAAAATTCTGATGAATTCATTAAAGGCAATAATTGTTTTGGACGACTAAGGTCAGGAGGACCTGGGGGTCTTATAAGCTATACTTTGCTGCTGCATTTGCTTCCGAGCATTGTCTATTTTGGCAGGACTTGCAGATTAATCAGTAAGAGGGACTGAACTCGAGGCTGCCACTGCTATCAGAACTAACTACAACAATATAGGATGGGGCAGGATTTGCCTCCACAATCTCTGTAGGGTGTAACCTCTAGCCCTCTTAGAAGAAAGGCTTCAAAAACTTTATTCAAAGGAATATTTTTGCTAGTAGCAATTGCCACAACAAGGTGAAAAATCTTACCCCAGTCACACACAGTTCCGTAGCTACAGATTCATTGAAACTCTGCTTTGGTACCTGTAGAAAGACAAAGAGGTGACTATATAAGTATACTTGGTCAATAATATTGGAGGTGGCATTGCTGATTATTCTATGAGAATGAAAAAGCAGTCTACCCCCAAATCACTAACCTGAATGGAATAGTTATTCTCATAATAAAAACTGGATTACTGAAGAGTAAATGGTCTATTCACATAGCCCAAATGGTCACCCAATTGTCCTTTGGGTATAAATGCATCAAATCAAATGGTGGATAGTTTTGTCGTTGACCGAAGTTGACTGAGGCTACAGCTCTAATTAGTTCTCATACTATGACTGGCATTTGCTTGTAATTTTAAGTCTGCAGTTTACACTGGGGTTACATTCTGGAAAGTGTGCCTAAAACCAAAAATTGTGTAGAGTCAAAACACATTGAGTTCAATGGTGGGTGGGGTTGCCAAAGTCTTTTTTCTTGGACATCCATCCTCTTTCCATTTTTATTTTTTCCATTTTTTTCCAGCACATAAAGCTGAAAGTGCATAAATAAAATGTGCATAAATTGCAGGCTTACTATATGGGGGAACAATGTAACTCATGTCTGAATACAACTTTAAGAGATTTTTTTTGCCATAGATTTCAAAGCAGGTACTAAAACATACCTGAACCACTAAGCACCTAACTATTCCAAGTAATATTTTATATTGTTTGATGCTTGTAGTGGGTCATGCTGGTATGCAATTAGAGGTCTAAGGGCGTGCTAGATGCTTCATTGGGAAAGGAAGATGGTACTCATGATGTTTTCAGCCTTTTCAATCTATCCAATCCTATAGCTTACAAGCAATTTTGTGCAAGTCTTTGGTCTAAGAACAAGATCTTCCCTGGTCCAACCAAATAAATGCAAATGCATTACAATTTAAAGGCATTACAATAAATACCTTTTGACACCAGTAACCTACCATTAGTAGCAGCATAGGATTCTTAAGACTGTACATGCTGTGTATGTTCAAACGGCAATGCATAGTAGTTTGCTCCAAAGGTAAAGGTAAAGGGACCCCTGACCATTAGGTCCAGTCGTGGATGACTCTGGGGTTGCGGCGCTCATCTTGCTTTATTGGCCGAGGGAGCCGGCATACAGCTTCCGGGTCATGTGGCCACCATGACTAAGCAGCTTCTGGCGAACCAGAGTAGTGCACGGAAATGCTGTTTACCTTCCTGCCGGAGCGGTACCTATTTATCTGCTTGCACTTCATGCTTTCGAACTGCTAGGTTGGCAGGAGCAGGGACCGAGTAATGGGAGCTGACCTTGTTGCGGGGATTCGAACCGCCGACCTTCTGATCAGCAAGCCCTAGGCTCTGTGGTTTAACCCACAGCGCCACCCACGTCCCAGTTTGCTCCAAAGAACACTGCTAATTACAACACTATTTCAAATAGCAAACAAACTTTCTATCAGATGTGTTGCAACCCTGGCACATGGAACCATTTCCCTGCTACCTTCCTAGGTCTCCATGAAAAGGGGAAAGACTCTAGCAAAGCTATCAAGGTGTCATTAAACCAGCCATCCTTTGTTTAACTAAGCACATTAGGTGCAACCTGTATACAGCAAAAACAGATAATTTCATCAGGAACAAAGCTACACAGCAAAACCGTCTTCAGATACTTTTCAGCTTAGGAGATAAAATGGATCATAATAACAACATCAGCAAAAAATAGTAAACTGTTTTTTCCTGTAAAGTATAGCTTCTGTAGTTAGAGGAAATAAAGATACATGCCCACTTGTTTTACTTCTGTAAAGCAAAAAAAAATCAGGGTGGGGTGGGGGGTGGGGAGTTAGCTTCCAGACTGAGATGTAACATGCCAAATTTCAAATTGGAAGAGTACATTTTACTGCTGAGTTATAAACCTGTAAAAAGGGGTTATAATGGAAAAGCTGGCATAGACTGTTGTACTATAAAGTAGCAGTGTATCACTAAATCACAGGCAATGGAAAGAATATATATAAAATTCTGTGCAGAGCACATGATACCCAGTAATTATATCCTGAGGGACAAATCCTTTCTTTTTTGCCCCAATCTTACAGGAGAAAGAGAAACTGGTGTAATTCTAGTGCAAGAAAAATTAATGTCTCTAATAATGGCTTGCACACTAAGCTAGTGTACTGTGCTGATGAGAAAATCAAGAGATAATGTTGCATTAATTCAAAGCAGGATTTCAAGAGCATGGAACTGTATATAGGGTGAATTACTATATCTTCCCAGTTAAAAACAGAACTTTTAACTTCTACATTTATATTTTGATTTCTAATTTTGATGTTCAAGTTTGAAATTTAGCAAAATTGAATGTAATTTGGGCAACGTTTTGCAAAGTATCTTCCAATTGGAATACAGATGTCAATGATAACATTAATATGGTTAATATGAAAGATTCAGAAATGTAATTATTGAATAAGCACTGGTGAAACGGATAGGGATTTCCAGTGCGCCACTACTTTGCCTTGAAGCCATACATTACTACAGAATTCAGAGAGAGAATGTGTAATTACTTTTTTTATATATCTAGTTGTCTTTCTGAACTTTTCACCACAACCCTTAACAGTGTGACATGCAGATTCCAACAAAACTAATGACTCCATTGCTTTGATTGAATCTCCTAGTGTGGAATTCAGTTACAACCCCCCCCCCCAAGTCTTTTTGTGGGGGTGGTTACATTAAAAAGCAAAACCTGACTTTTGAATTTTGTTTATAATTTGTCAAGTATGATCAAACAACATCAAACAACTGAAACTAAATTTGATTAAAACCCTACTTCTTATACATTCGAAACAAAATAGTAACTTTGTGAGCGGAATCCACAGTCCCCGCCCCCCAAGTCATGCTTCCTCTCCCCAGGACCCACTCTCTTTGAGTACCTTAAGAACTGTGACAAGGCCTCTTGCTTGTCTTATGGTGGGTGGAGAGAAATGGGTGTGCATAGAATCCTCTGACTTCTGTGTGGGTGAAATGCAGCCTCCCATGCAAGGGTTAGAATTACATCCCTTGCTCCACCGACTTTACCTCTTTACCTGGTCCACCACTGGACATCCTCCAGAAGGATGTCCAATCCTGTTTTAGCCAATGGTCATCAATCTGTACGCCCCCATTTTTAATTGGAGGGGGTAAATTCTTCTTGGCAATGTCCCTAGATAGTAGGACTTCCAGTTGACTGGGGCGGGTGTGTGTGTCCAGCATGGTAGGCTTTTGTGCCTTTGACCGTGTCCTCCTGTGCAGAAATCAGCAGATGTTTGCAGTATGGGGATAAGAACCTCAAGCTGTGCTTAAAAGTCACAGCTACAGTGGCTGAGTAGTAAGTTGACAACCCTGTTAGGAAGCCTTGCAACAAAAGGCTGGAGGAAAGTATTTTCCTTTCCCCAACTATTCTCCAGCCAACCATCTCCTTGAAATATTCATAGCAAAACACCACTGCATAATCCTTTGTTCTCTTGATTACAGAGATTTACTATTCATCCAACCTGTTTTCTTAACAGTAGGACACAAACTATAAAGCGCAAAATGCACTTGACTGTAAAAATGCAATCAGTTTAACTCTTTTGTTCTTCCTAAACACAAGCTGCATCTATCAGACTTGTCAATAGTGTTTTCTTATTAGCCCAGCGATCCAACAATACGCTGCAATATAAATTACTTTCAACTGGGAAAACAAGCAAAGTGCATATCAGAAGCAGAGCCTGCTAAAATAAGGATTCAATTCAGCATAAAACAATTCTAGTCCACAAAACTGAGGTGCTGTGCTATTTAAGCTGTGGAGGCAATCAGCCTTGCACTCTTGCACTACAAAGAAGCCTGACCTTTACTTGGGTGCTGAATCAGCTGTAAGGAAAATCCACTGTTAGAGCATGACTATTATCTGTGGTCAAATTGCTTAAGAATGTAATAGTCTACAGGTTTTCTTGGGAGTAAGTCCTGTTTGCACTAGGTAGGTGGCACTTGCTTTCAAGTAAGGATTGGGCAATGCGATTGCTTCATAATTACATACCAGTCTGAAAAATATTCTGCCCAATTCAGATCATATTTTCTCAGTTATCTTAATGAAATTATTTCAATTGGCAGCATCATGGCGCCAGACTTGCTTAACAGACTTGCTTAACAGTCAACCTGTTGGGGCTTTGATGCACCTCCTTTTCGTTTCCAGGACATCAAAGAAAAGCAGACTACATTTTAAAATACTGGAAAACGGATTTTTTTTTTTGTTTGCTTGTTAACAATAAAGTGAAAAATAAAATAACTGTTTTACCTTTACATTTTTACCTATAAGAGTGTCCTTTTAAACACAAAATGTCCTGAATATTCTCTCTGTATTAAAAGTGGCTGGAAAAAGGAAAAGCTGCTACAAACAGATAAAACAAATAACAAAATCTCCCCCATACAAACCCTGGATATTGTAGAGCTGTTGCTTTTAGCTAGACATGCACCTTAGTACAGCTGTATAAAGAAATCCTCTAACTTTTTCCCCCAGTCCATTAAAATATGAGTGCAGTTTCTGATATACATTCAAAGCTACATTTTCAAGAATCCCTGAGTATCCAACCAAGAGATACAGAACATATGGCCCATACGACTATTTTTTTATCCATTAACTCATGTTGAAATAGTAAGACCTTCAGATTTCTATTTAAGAGAGAGAGGATTTGGGGTCCTTATGGTTGCAGTGATAAGCCTGAGAGTGAGGCTGTAAAAGAAGTGCCCTATGACTCACGGGCAGGAAAGTAAATAAAAAACTGCAATATGAAGGGGAAATGTATCAAACCAACATTATTAGGCAATACACTTCCTTTAAAATTTATTTCTTAAAACAACAATTCTTAAATTTCTGGTTTGACAGCAGGAATGGTGAATCTTTTTTTCTATGAAGGGCTAGCTCACAGGAAAATTCAACTGGAGACAGAGTCAATAGTAGGAAAATCCCCCAAGTCTCCCTCTCCTTTTCTGCCACTCTGTGATATATTTGTTAAATGGCAAACCGGGCAGCTGCTGGGGTGTGTGTGGCAAATTTGGGGAGGTGGCATTTGTATCACCATCAGCCATATACACAGTACACCTCCTGTGACATCTGGGCTGAGATGAGCAGGCATGATCCTGGATTGGGCAGGAAGGAAAAGGTCTGAGAGGTCTGTTTCTAGGATTCAAAGGGAAACAGTGATGGGGGTGGGGAATCCACTCTGATCAGACTGGAAACTGCCAGATAAAAGAGCAAGTTGCTGCCTTTCCCTGCCGATCATTCCTACTGGCTGGAAGTGCTTTGTAGGGCAGCTGGTGAAATCTACAACTGCCAGGGAAGAAGCTGGGGGCAGGCAGTGTTGGTGGCTTCAGGATCAAGGTGAGATCAAAGCAAGGGCCCCCTCTCAGCCTAGCAAAAGAGGACACCATCCAGGCAGGGGCTGGCCCCCAGTGATCACACCCATCCTTCTGGCTACCACTCCAAAATGCCACTCCCTTCCCTAACATTGCTAGTTGTTGTGCAAGGGCACTCCTGGGGAGGCCTCACCCCCTCTATGCTTTGGCACATGCTCACACCACACACATGCTTGACCGTACTGAATTCAAACCTATTTCACCCTTCTTTTCCTTGTGTAGAAGTTATTGTTGAAGCAGAGGCAAAGGAAGAACAGAGTACAAAAGAGCCCATGGTGGAAGCTCAGTGATGTCAGAAGTGTCATCTTCTATTCTGCCTTTCAACAGCATCCAGACACAGCCTGCTCCCACCCTTACATTGTGTGCTGGCCAAAGCTCTCTATTAGATGCTCGGGGGAGGTTGGGGAAACAGAAATGGAGAATGACATGAGAGGGCCTGGTCTGGTGCTACAGCTGCCAAGGAGGTAAATGAGGTGGAAGCAGCTGTCAAGAGAGACTTGGGCCCCATCTGAACTATACATTCAAAGCAGCATCATACCACTTTCAACAGCCATGGATTCCCCTAAAGAATCCTGGGAACTGAGAGTTGTCAGGGTGCTGAGAGTTGTCAGGACACCCTTATTCCTTTCACTGAATGACAATTCCCAGAGTCCCTTGGAAAGAGGGACCACTCTGGGAATTGTAGCTCTGTGAGGCAGATAGGGGTTTTTATACTATTCCTGCTAATCAACCTTGACTCTCTCCCTCTGTGCAGGGTCAGCAAATAACTTTCTAACCGTGGCATGCCTTTTCCCACAACTACCATCTTTCCCCCCATGTCACATAAATTTTCTGTGCTACTTCTCTGGCTAACAAATTCCTGCTCTGTAATCTTCTAGTCTTGGTTGCCATTTGCTTCTCACCCCAAAACACTACTGTTGTCCTTTTTTTTCATTTGATGGACTTTCATATTGTAATTAATCTTTTCCGCTGTCTTTTGCAAACTTCTGTTCTATCTGGCAAGTTCTGCTTTTCTAAAAGCACCTTCGAAAGTAGGGCATAGTTCAAAACTGACAAGCTAGACACACAAACCCATTCTTTTGATCAATTCCAATGCTTAAACCTTTGCTAAGGTTCAGATATTTGGGTCAGGGAGCCTTGGATAGGGTATGTGCGTCAAATCAGCCAAAGCTGATTCCTCTCTCCTCTTTGCGTAGCTGTGAATGTTTCCAAAGACAGCAGACTGATTCAAAGTGTGAATTCCATGTCATTCATGGTTCTATCTACAACATCTTGTGGCCAGTGCTAAGATGCCACCTGCTCTCCTCTCTCTGGCAGCAGCTTAACATTGGAGAGCAGAACTCATCAGATATTGATTTATCAATTTAAAATATGTGTCCTGGTAACAGCCTTTCAGTATGATGTACTCACCAGCTAAGGATGAGCTTCCTTTTTCAGTCACTCATTTGTTTGATTCAAATAAACTCTTAGAGCTTTATGCCTCCTATTTTTATTGGATATTATGCCATTCTCATAATGTGACCTTAAAAAAATTGATTTGCCTCCAGCTAGCACTATTTTTCTGCATAAAGAAGGGCAAAGAAGAAAACAGAACAGTAAAAGCATTTGTGGAATCCCTTTTTGCTAGCTTAATAACTCAGCAGCTTAGGCTGACTGGTTTTTTTATTATTTCATATATAAAACTGAACAGTCACTTTGCAATAATGCCAGTTGCTTTGGATTTTAGTATTGTGGCTCCTTCCACCATCAAGGCGTGACGATGACTAGAAACACCTTCAGGCTTGGAGTTGTTTGTGAGTAGGGCATTTCTGCAGAGCTATATTTGCCTGTGGACCAAAAGTTTTGGATATGTAGATGCAAACTAGGCATGAGTACAGCCCTCTGCACTACCACCAATGCCCCAAAGTAGATTCTTCCTGCATAACTTCCAGAGTTTGTAGTACTTCCCATCTAAGGTAATTCTCCTGCCACCTCTGTTCTTAAGGCCAAACTACGTGTGATGTTAAATGCAACACAGATGCATTTTCAAATTTGCAGATAGCAACCACTGGTGGCGGTGGGATGATAATTATACAAATTCTCCTTTGCACTGGGTCCTGCTGAAAATCACACTTAAAAACCTATAAAATTCCCACTCCCTGCTGCGATCTTGCTAATTATCAGCCCCCATCAGTTGTTTTTTTAAAAAAGAGTACATTAAATGCAAATATACTTTTCATGTCGCTCCAAGCCTGGCCCTCAAAGTTCTAAAAATTATATTCCTTCACTACTTTCCTGCCTTTTCCCAACTTCACAGCACCTTCACATTTTCACTTGTTTTTCATTATTGTCGTCCACTAATCTCCATTTTCTTATGCCTCTTTTCAATCTTATCACATCAGTTCTTGTCAAAAAGTCAAGGTCTGCTCTATAATCAGAAACACCCAAGTTTGTACTTGGAATAAATTTACTTAATTTTCCTTGCAATGTGCATATAGAATGTGGGTTTCCTACTGATGAGCATGAATTCTTTTTTGGCACTGACTATACACAACCCTAATTATAATCTACCCATAATAACATTATTAAAACTTGCCAGTATTCAGTCAAGCTATCACCCCCAGTGTCATAATTTGGACAGCTATAAAGTAATGTTTAGTGAGCTCTATAATTTTAATTTAATGAATCTGAATATCAACCATTGAAATGGTATCAATGATATATATTCAAACCTTTAAAAAAAATAATGAAAAGTGTTCTGTAAATCAAAGCACTGAAGTAATTGTCCTTTTGGTACAACAGCATGGTACAATACAACTTGATGGGTCCATTGCTGTTGGCGTTTATCCAATTTCTTGCATGTCAACTGGAGAATAATTAGATGTGTTCTGTTTCACGGCCAAGACATGAGTCTGGAAGAAAGCCGGTGGTTTCACAGAACATATGTTGGTGCTGAGAGCCATTCTTCTAAGCAACATGCTTAAATTGTGTTAAGCCTATTCTCACATTAAGACGTGCAACTAGGAGTGTCAGTCACTAGCTCTTCTGTTTGCTTCACTTCTGGTTTCAAGTCTCAGTTATCTCAAGGAATTTGCAGGGCAGTGAAGGGAATACCAAGAAGTCAGAGATGAAGGTGAAGGGAATAGCCATAGCTTAGCGGTAGAACGTTTGCATGCAGAAAGTCTCGGGCTGAATCCTTGGCATATTCAGGTAGGACTGGAAGAGACCCCTAGAGACCCACTGCCAGTCAGTGGAGACAATACTGAGCTATATGGACCAATGATCTAACATGGTAAAAGGTAGCTTCCTAAGAGAGCTCCTACCACTGACTTCTTACTATGGTTGCGTTCACATACAGTGCTAAGCCAGATATGGTTTTGTGCAAACATCCTGGCTCCTGAGGAAGAGATTGCAGCTGCTTTGCTCTTCCATATGCTTTTTAGGTCAGCGCAACATCTAAGCTACTTACAGTATCATCTGTGGTTAAGGAGCAGGTCTGTCCTCCTTAACTACAACCTGTAGCCAAGGTTTTTCTTATATGGTTAAGGTGGAGAGACCTTAACCATGATCCTGTGTTCAGATTACACACTCATCCATACCTTGGCTTTGCTGCTGTCCTGCATTGATTTAAACAGTGCAGGGAGGTCTCCAAGCCAGGGGTGTGTTGATCCCAATCTAGCTACAGTTTGAGAAACAGGTTACTCTCAGTCCATTATTCTGCAGAATAGTTGTAACAGGGTGAGCACATCTGAACAGAGTAGTTTTTATAACTGAGCCAGTACCGTGCTAATGTGAGATAGCACTGTATGCAATGCTGAATTTACTTAATTCTCCTTCTATAGTCAAGGTGGCTGGGACATTGACAGAATTGTTGCAGAACAGGGTATAAAAGCAATTCTACGAAGAGATCATAATTATTCAGAAATTAGCACCAGTAATGTCAGTGGGCCTGAAGATCTGATTACTAGGCTCTAAGTATTGCCATTTCCCTTGTATAACTTCCTAATATCTTCCGGTGAATTAAAAACTATAATGCAACATATTTCCCCCCACAATTGAAATCTCACTTAACAAAAAACCAATTATAACATCTCTCTGATAATTATGCAGTACATTTCACAAAAGTATGAAGCCCCAGTTATCAGATTATATTCTAATTATCAGATTATGCAAAATTATGTTCACAGGAAATAAATGCGTTATGTTTTGGCTACATAAATGAGTGAAATTATAGAAAGCTGCCAAGAAGAGAATATTCAGCATAAACCCTGTATGTCCAGTCATAATTTCATGAGACAAGATTTAACTGTTAAAATGTGTAGAAAAAAAACTATATTGTGCTTCATTCGCTGTGTTTTTGTGGAATAGCATTAACAACGCAATCTTATGTGTGTATTTGAAAGAAACCCTCAGTGTATTTCTAGTACAGTTTTCACCAGCTCCCATCAGTCCCCATCAAAATTCCAGAGAACTGAGTAACATTCAACAAAGATCACTATATACAAATACTTTTATACTAAGGGACTAACTATACATTACTGTACATTACTTGCATATCTTGCAGCAACCAGGATAACTTTTAAGAAATAAAAATCCTAGATGTTGGGGGAGGTGATCTTCACTGAGACTGCACAGTGCAGGGAGGGAATATTTATGCCTTTGCTTGCCAGCCACTATCCCAACAAACATGGTCCCCTGTTATACTATGGGATATGTTCCCACAATATGTAGTGCCGGCCACCAACTTGGATGGCTTTTGAAAGGATTAGACAAATTCATGAATGATAGGGATATCAATAGCTACTAGCCATGACTGCAATTAGAGGCAGTATACCACTGAATGCCTGTTCTTGGGAATCACATGTGTGGAGAGCACTGTAGGACTCATCTGTTTGTGGGCTTCACTGTGAGAACAGAATGTTGTATTAAAGACCAATTGGCTTAATCTACCAGGGATCTTATGATGTTGTCATACTACAGTTACCCTTTGTGTCCCATTGGTGTCAGTGGCTCTATTTTTCTAAGGCTAACTCCATCATGGGAGGATTCTCTTGCCAGGATTATGGGCAAGGAAGGAAGGGTTAAACTGAATGAAGGTTGTGCATGTTCAGAATTTCATTCCAAGCCTGATACCTAGTATGGCAATTACAGCCCAACAAATCAGTTTGGGGAGAAGTTGCCTCAAACACAGATGACCCCAAATGCCATGTTGAGGAACACAGCCTTTGCAAAATGCTGAAGGCAACTATAAAGGGTTGGAATGTATCTCCCCACGAGGAAGTCCCAGAGCTTCACTGCCACTGAAGGGATGGCCTTTACGCAGGTAACATTCCCCACAACTGTAATTTAAATAACAAGGAGACCCAGTGGCAGGTCTCCAAGGTCTCCCTACCACCCAACTCTCACTTTTAGATACCACACAACCACTCTAAGAAGATTACCTGCAAGGAATAAAACTACAATAGGAATATTGTATTAATCATTTATACATTACGACGGCCTCCGAAACACAGCACTGCATTCAGACACCCCAATTTAAGAACCTGGTACAAAATGGTGTAATAATAGGCACTGGTGAAGATAGGAGTGAAGGCCAATCTATTTGCAGTCCTCACTAAAGCCCCAGGAGGCTGGGATGGTTTGAGCCAATTCAGCTATTACTGCACCAGCTGAAATATACAGAATCTCATTGTGTAAAGAAGGAATAAACAGCATTCCAAGTTCTCATTGATTTTAAAGTCAAGATACTAAAATGGGTGACAGTTCATTGTGTTCCAGAAACCAAATAATAGATTGGGAAGCAGGGGAGGGGAGGGGATGTGTGGAGAACAGTCTAAATGCAGAGATCTATTATTCAGGTGAGGCAACTGATTAGAACACCTAGGAATAAAAAGTCAGTGGGGAATGAAATAAATGTGATTTATTTCCAGTCTTTGATTATAAATGCACGCTGAATATTATAGGCAAAGTGAGAAGACAGGTTAAAAGCAGAATAAAAATATATTTATGTTCAGAACTTTAGCACTGCTAATGCCTTTTATTAAGAGCATATGTTAAACACTTCAGTTAAATGGCTGCGTTTGACTTATTTTCTTACGAACAAGATTTGACTGCTGTAAAGGTTCAGGCATATTGTTGAGGAAGTGGCAAGATATAGCTCCTCTATATGTGCTGTCCTTGCAGGTTGTGATGAAGTAATTCCAACATATGGTGTGAAATGAATGCTTCTGAGTTTTTCATTATTATATTTGAAACACTCACAGGCTCCTTCACATCTTTATCATTTATTATTGTGGAAATAAAACTATGCCCATGTTATTCTTCTTCCCCCTCTTTTCTTTTTTTAATGAAAGATGTTTAATTTCATACCTAGTACTTAAGGCTTTTGACATTTTCTTAAAAAAAAACAAACATATCAAAGGTATTATTCTAAGGAAAATTTTATTTTTATGCACATGGCCTGGAGCATGAGATAACTAGGCAAGAAGAAACCATTCATTTTAAAGCAGTTGTATGGAACACTATTGTGCTACTCCAGAGAATGAAGGAGAAAAATTCAGGAAGAATATGGGTGGGTTTTTAATTTTTAATTTCCTCACAGAAGCTTCTTTATTGCGCAGACAAATGCAAACAATTCTCACCAGTTGTTCCTTATCCCTGCCCTGGTATAATGGAAAGCAGTTCTTCATCCAAGGTGATGAAGTTCTGCATGAAAGTGTCTCCTTCATTTCTACTTGTTTGCAACGGGGGACTCAGAGGTACAGAGGGAGGTGCATGTGTTCTATTTTAGATGTAACATTGTGTGAGGACTAGACATAATACTGGGGCAGCATTGATAACCCATATGCTACCATAAATGTGCTTTGTCCACACACTCATCACTATTCTTGAGGCTCTCTTCTGTAGTCCAGGATGATCTGAGGACTTTGCATTATAGTTTTGTGAATTACAGAAGCTTTCCATGTCTGGCAAGTAGACCATAACCAGTGGGTCCTGCACCAAAAATGTTGGCAGTCTGGAGTCTTTCTTGAGTATTCCATCCCATCAGCCAGGCCTTCTTCCATTTCACCTCTCATTCCCAACAGTCAGCAGTCCAAGACCACCGAACATGCTCAGTTCTCACTGTCTTGCTTTGGAGGTTTTGCCCATTTAGGTTCCCCCCCACCCCAAGGCTTTTTGGAATTTTGTACGTAAATCTTGGGCTTATCCCAAGCATGCTTGTTTGTGGGTGGTGCCATTTTGGCTGCATAAGTAATGGCCTTTGGAGAACAGTGTTTCCCATTAATTGGTATACACAAGTGGGGCCAGTAGCAAAATGTTGCAGTGTGATGTGCTGCCATTCAGGATTCTAGCCTTTCTATTCCATTCTTCTCTTTTACCTGTCCCCTCTAACAGTCAGCCAGTGTTCTGTGGCCAATGCTCAGGCCTCATTGGGCTGCTTTGAAGTTGCCCCACCCTTAAGCCTTCTTTTTTACTTCCTCAAGTCTCCTATCTTTCTCTTGGGCATATATGATATCATTCTGGCTACATAAAGACTGCTACATGGATAACTTGAGTTCACTATTAGCTTATGTGATTATTACCTGGCTCTGCCTCATTAGCCAAGCAGTTCTCTGCCCCTGATCTTACTTTTGGGGAGATATCTCTTCAGATCATGCAGCTACCGTATTTTTTGCTCTATAGGACTCACTTTTTCCCTCCTAAAAAGTAAGGGGAAATGTGTGTGTGTCTTATGGAGTGAATGCAGGCTGTGCAGCTATCCCAGAAGCCAGAACAGCAAGAGGGATTGCTGCTTTCGCTGCACAGCGATTCCTCTTGTTGTTCTGGCTTCTGAGATTCAGAGTATTTCTTTTCTTGTTTTCCTCCTCCAAAAACTAGGTGCGTCTTCTAGAGCGAAAAGTACGGTAAATCCTAGGCAGACTTGGAAGCAAGTCCCACTGAGTTCAAAAGTGCTTACTTCCAAGGAAGCGTACACAGGATTGCAGTGGAGCCTTTGTTCCCAGCATTTAAGAAGGCTGATGAACACACAACCCCTATGTTAAAAACACTGAAAAACAAATATACTTTGTTCATTGCTGCATGCAGGTAAAACACCACACCTTTTATTGAAACATCAAGCTCCCAAGGGAAGTGTTAAACATAAGGGGGAGGGAATAGAAAAATGTATATGGAAAATGGCGAAGAGATTAGATCAGAGACTGGTGGTTAAGCAGAAGTGCAGCCTGTCTAAATGAGGCATGATTTAGGTATCCCTAGAAGGAGAGATTAATGGGCTAAGAAATGATCTCTTGTAGAGAGGAGAGCAAAATTCACACAAGTTATTGTGTATAATTTTCCCCATGACAAGTGTTGAAGAAAATGAAAGCAGGCAAAATCTTCAGTAAGGAAGCCTTTTCCCAGAACGTAAGAAAGTTTTAAGAGCTGGAGAACCAGATGTCTTGCTAGTGGAGAATGTTCTCTCTGGGTTGAATTGTGTATTCTCAGGGATAGGGACTCTGCAGTTAACAGGAGACATTCCTGTCTTTTACGTAACGCTCCCAAGTGTCATGCGGAAATCAGGGCCATTTCACATGATATGAGGAAACAGCACTGCTGGGTATTACACAAAAGGGGGGACACCTGCACCTAGAAAGGGGAAACTTGTGCATTCTTTACTGCTAGTTCCTTGGAACATCCAAAGTGTCTCTCAAATCTCTCAGTAGTTCTGTCTATACATACTGAAACCCAGAAGTATTTCTGATCAGTTTACTACATTTTTACTGCAACATTAATGTGATGATGTCTTGTATCACTCATTCCTGCTCTCAGAAAATATTTGAACATGGCAAACTTAAACCAGTTACGTATCCCATGCTGCCACACTTTACCTGGCAACAAATCACTCCATGAGGGTGGAGCATCTGTAGACAACCACAATGGCCGGATGTTTACTTAGCAGCAGTAATGAGTCAGATGCTGCGTTAAATACAAATATGCAAATGGAACCAGTCTTACAAGCTGTGTCATCCAATGTGAGTGGTTTGGTATTAGGGGAAAACATTATGTAAGGGTTCCAGGGCAGTGACGTTTTACTTCACACATTTGAGACTGGGGGTGGAATCCTACTGGCGTGCTTGTGCTCATGGAAGAGCTTTTAATCCAGCAGACACTTCCTCTAATGGAAGAGGAAGACAAGTCATTTTTGTAAACTTGCTCTTCCCCTGCAGTCCAGGAACAGCGGGGATGTGGCCTGGGGGGAACAGCTACAGCAGACAGGAGAAGGAACTGGTAAAAATCCCCTCCAGTCTTCTTCCATGGGCAGACGCGGTCTCTGGATCAAAAGTCCTTCTGTGAGCACAAGGGCACCAATGGGATTCCAAATCTCCATTCTGGCACAACAAATATCTTATGGATTTCAGCCTCAGTAAGTTTGGGCAAAGCGTGTTCTCCTTCATGGAGAGCACGTGTTGCGGTGGGGTCTAACAAGACATCCCACTGTTGCTGGGCGGGTAAAGATAGTTGGCCACCATTGCGATTGGGCTCCTCTTGTCATTGGGGAGAATTTGATGTTGCCATTTTGTGACTGACAGCCATATATTCCCTGCGCACAGCGTTTAGCTTCCTCTTTTCGCTGCATGCATTGGATCACCCGGCCACCCTCCCTATATTTAGGGTTGTTCGCTTGACCTTGCTATGCCTGTCATGGGGTCGTCTGCCGTTGGGGCAGGGGCCTGGTAGGAATTGTGTCCATTTGGCTGATGCCATTTGGTTTTTGCCTACTGCGTAGCAAATCGTCACAACTTGTAAGGTTGCGGTTAGGCATTGGTTTTAAGAATTGGTTGGTGGAGGGGCATGCATGGGCTGTGTCTGCCCCTCCAATGCTGCTGCTGCAAGGGTATTCTGTTAAAGGAATCCAGGGGCTCACCATGCTTTGTTCCAAACCCCTGTCAAGGGGCTAGGGCCACGCAGGAGCCCCTGGGAGCATTTGGGGAGAGGTGAGGGCATGGTACCCAGCTCCATCTTTCTCCCCAAAATGTTTTCCCTTTCTGACTTTCACGGGCGTGTGAATGTCAGTCTGTCCCCATGCGGGGTCAGATAGTCGCAACCAATGTCTAAGCAACCACTCACATTTTTTGTATTTTAATAAAGTTGTGGCCAAAATTATACCAAAAATCTTAAACAAAAAGTCTGTGTGAATTGTGTTTTATTGGGGTGGCCTGGGAACCTCGACACACAAATGAGTAATTGAAGAAGGCATTCTCACAGAAGTCCACAGAATGAATGGAATCTAAGAAGATGGGACCGTAGCTGTAAAAAAGATGAGGGAAATTTTTTCTTTTAAAAATGGTGAAATCTTGTAAGCACTAAGGAAGAGGACAGAGAAAATTAAGAGACAGGAAAAGAATGAAACAACTGCAAGGACTGGATTAAAGAACAACCCTGAGATCTAGGGATAAAGAGTGGTAAACAAATTTAATAAATAATAATAATAATAATGAAGTGCAGCAAGTTATTTTTGAATGACCTCCACGTGTACTGGCACGATACATTCCTCCAAATTTACCCCTCATTGAAAAGAATGCAACAATGAGGTAATGATTATTTAAACAAAAAGAGTTAGAACCCACTGCAGGGAAATTGCATAAAGTATGGCAATACAGTGTGGCTGTACTGCCAATAAATTTGGCTAACTGGATAACAGGCACTTTGAAAGTGGAATAGTGGTACTGGAAGCGAACATACTGTGGACTTTCTAACTCTGTGCCTTTTTGTACATCATACTATGGCCTTCCTTATATTATTGCAAACTCAGCTCTATGCAATCTTCATGACCTCCAGTTCCTCGAAGCCAATTTTAGTGAACCAAGATCTAGGTAGGTAAAGGCATATATCCAATGTTGCATGAGACTTGGACACTTAAGACCTAATTGAAACAGGATGACAGAGGAAAACCAGAGGATGAGTGTTTGATTCTTTATATTAAAGGAATACATCATTCCCAAGAAAAGTTTCACATTTTATTTTTCTATGAAAGACACTTCTGTCAGTTCTGGAGTAATTATCATCATATATCTCAAAGATAGACATTTCAACCTGATAATATTCTCAATACCAGTTTTAAAGAATCATTAGGTCTATTTCATCCAGAGAAGAAAACAATGCAAATATCTCATCAGTTGGCTACATATAGCCCATGTCATGTACCTCTATATTGAATACATTATATGAAGGTCAGTGCTACTGAAATTAAGGATGAGTGGATTTCACCTATTCTTTTCCTTTCAGTGTTCCCTGGGCTCACTCTGTCTTGTAAATCATTTTAAAAAAAAAAGGTTCACTACCTAGAAACAAAGCCATGTATTTCAGAACTTCAAACTCCATGGACAAATTTGGCTGAAGAGAATTTTGGAAACAGCCCTATTTGAAATGAAGGGGGAAATATCTTGAATAGAATTAAAGAGTTAGGAAAAGTAGAGGTACTGTGAGTTACATGTCAGAGAAGCTGTACATTTAGGTCTGTGTAAGCAAGAGGCCATATCTAGCCTCTTTGGGAAGTATGGTCAACAATGTCCTTGCACGTTAGCCTGGCCAGCTCAGTCTTTGTCTTTTTCATCTGGACAAGTTCAACCATTCTATGATTATCAGACCTGATGTGGTGACAAACTAAGAAATGCTGGACTGCAGAGTAGTGACCCTTGCATCAGCACAATGTCACAAAACATGATGTTACAGCAGAGGCATTTATTTATTCATCTGTAAGCTCTTGATGCAGCCACACTGGTGTCTTTAGATGCCTCCCACTTTTCTTTCTTGTTGGAATAGTCTGCATATTTCACCTTTAAGAAACTCCCATCCATCTTGGACTCCCTTCTCTCTGAGTATGAGATTTCACTCAGTTAATTTCTTCAGCTTTTCAAAAACCAGAGCTGATGTCCGCCTACATTAAGCTTTCCCTTGCCTGCATATAAGGAAACCCAAGAGGTCATGATAACTTCCTCCCAAGGTATCCAGTAATTCCACTATCAGTTCCTCCTTGTTGCTGAGGTCCAGGTCCAAGAAAGATGACCTCCTTGTTACTACTTCTACCTTCTGGGAAATGAAATTGTTGGCGAGGCAGTTGAGGAATTTCTTAGACCCTACATTCTTGGCAGAATTTAAGTTTCAACAGATAACGGGATATTTTTCTTTTTTTGACTTTGAAAATGGGTTATTAAAATCCTCTAGAAATCTCATTTGCAAAAATCCAAAAGGTTCTAGTAAAATTAAATTTGGTCTGAACAGGACTGTTATAAATGTGAATGTTTTTCATGCACTTATTTCCCTGAAGCCATTTCCTTCGCTTGGTTTTTTTTTCTTTTTAAAAAAAGTACGTTTGTGAGGAACTCTTATGAACTCAGTTTCCTGTAGCAAATTATACTCATTATTTACATTGCTCAAAGTATGCTAGAGGGCTTGCAATTAAGAAGAGAGAGGAAAGAATCCAGTTTTGTCCCCATTAAAATATAGACAAGCATGTTCCCATCTGAATTAATGTGTCATATTTCCTTATTCCAATGGACTCGCTCCTGATGTACGCTAATGGAAGATTAAAGAGGGGGAGGAGATAACTTTCGAAACTTCACTGCGTGTCTTTTGAAAGACTTAACAGTATCTTAGATGATAAGGAGCAGTAATTTTATTTCTCCCAGTTATATCGTAAAATTAAATTCTGACATTGGACTGGATGGTAATCCTATGGTTCCCTTCTTCCAGACCCACTGTATTCCCACCTTGTGGCTGCTTTTCGTAAGCTTACTGCATGCTTAGTTTTAGGAATGGGCTAAGTTTATTGTGGTAATGGTATCCAGGTCCAGCCTTTCTCACATGCAGTGTTTCACTGTGCTGAAAACTGCACCTGAGCAGAGGCTTCTCCGCTACCAGGGGAGACAGATATGCATTCCAGTGCTGGCAGAATGACATTCCTGTCACTGGTTTGTGTCTGGGAGGAGAGGGGGGGGGAGAGGTTTGGCAGCAGCCAATGTGCATGGTGACATAATGTGCATAGCTGCCACTCTGCAGAAAGGAACAGCCACATAGCTACAAATTCATTCCTCTTCCCATGTAGTAGCTGTTTTATGTGTAGTAGTAGGACCCAGAAGCAAGGAGTAAAGGAGGGTGTCATTAAGAGTACTCTTAACTTGACAAAAGGCCTTATAAAGCTGTGGCACTTGTCTCTGTATAGAACCTGGTATGAACTAATATGACCTAATGTTGCCATATAATATTATTCCCATGCTTAGCTATTCTTCATTATTCCCACAGGAGGAGATCTTGTAGTAAAATAGTGAAGGCAAACTGAGGTTTAATGGCAAATCCTGCTTCTCCTTTGTGTAGGAATGATATGCAAAGTACTCCCTGAGAATAGCAACTATAACAGTAAAATATCCATGCTCTTTAGAAGTGCTCAGTAGCTTTTGGCAAAATGCTATTTTTATAAGTCATTACATTAGTTTCTAGGAAGTTCACATTCATTTTCAAATGAACAATTATTAAACTATAAAACAAAACGGCATGATTCTTAAAGGCGTAATCTCAGATTTTACAGTTAACTATAAAATGGTGTATTATAATACAAGAAAGATGCTCAGGCTACTAGAATCTTTCTTTTTTAAAGAATGGTAAAATCTTTATTATTGATGAAATAATTCTACTGTTTTGTAATCCAATAATACACATATACACACTGTATTTGGACAAATGAACAGGACACTCAAAAGATACAAAATGTAGATATATACTTGATATATGCAAAAGAGGGGAACTAGATTTATGTTATGACTGAAGTGCTAAGTTACAATTCATTGAGATTATAATTGTTTCCTTGGGTTTATAGTAAAAGTAAAATATAGAAAATGTCTCCATAAGGCATTCTAAACTGCTGATGAGTGTGCTACCATTGTGCATTTGGTTTAGACCCAATGAAGTAATAGCAATATATAAAATAAGGTATATATTTTAAAAAACTAGTAATGAATTTGTTGGCCTCACAAAGCCAGATTTGTCCCTGATGTCCATATGATAATGGGTTTTTCTTAAAGTAGCTCAAAAGAATGACTCAAAGACAATTTACGCTTTGGGATGAAAGTTCCATTAAATTCCACGTGTTTCCTTCGTTTAGATTTTCACAGAATTGCCCCCTGGCATATTGTTTGGGGATCTCTGTGTCACACAAAAAAGCTGCAGTAACAATTAATATAACTAGGTTTCAAAAGCACTAGACTAAGGAGTGGCTATATAGTTTTGGCTGAATAGGGTGACGTTAAGGGATGTTTTGCAGGGTCAAAGAGAAGAGAACTATAAGGACTTTTGGCTTCTCTGGAATAGGATAGGATAGGTTGACAAAGTATAATGCATGCACACAGAAATTCTAGTCCCAGTATATCAGTTCTGTTCTCATTTCCCCAACTAGTACACACTCAAAACTGATTCCTCCAGTTGTGTATTTGAAAACCTCCAGGCTAGACCAATGGTTTCAGTCCCTATCACTGACATATGGAACATAGGTCAATGCCTTTTACCAGTCCAGACTATTTGTCATCCTAATTCATTACTGCCTACTTTGACTGGCATTGGCTTCCTTAGGCAGAGGTCATTTCACCACCCTCCCCCTGGTCCCTTTAAATGGAGATTCCAGGGACTGAAATTGGGATCTCCTGGATAGTTTGAAACAAAGAGGTTTAGGTTCAGAATTTAATGAACCTGAACTGCTTCCATTTGCTTCTGCGATCACACCAATCGCTGAGACAGCTGTTCAATAGACAAACCAACCGAAACAGAGTGGGTGAGCAGTAAGAAGCCTCTTTGGAGAACAAAGTGAGAGTCCATGTGAAAGTAACCTAGAAGCCCAGCTGCCAGGCATCCAGATGGGAGAGCAGTCAAAGAGCTGAGGGGCTGCTGATTGATTTTTCTACTCCCGGGGAACCTGTCATGGGAAGGAAGGTGTAGGAGGAGAAGGGCTGGCTGGCAAAGCTGCTTCAGTTTGGTTCCCCCACTTCCTGGGAGCCTGCTGTACAGAAGGAGAAAATGGAGGTACCTGAGAGTGTTCAATAAGTGTTGCTCATTGTAAATGTGCTTTCTGCCTTTTGGAAGCCTACTGGGGAAAAGAGGGGGAAGGAGGAACCAAAATCAGAAAAGGGGGAGCAGACAGCTCCAGCCGAAGTGGAAACTGTTAAGCAAGATAGTTTAGGCATGTGGACTCAGGTAAAAAACTTAACTGTGTACAGCAGATAGCCATTTATTTAGCAGGGAATGGAAACCTCTGTTGTTGCTCTGTGTCTATATATATACTCTTTCCCCCTGCATTTGATACTTGTCCCATTCATCAAGAGACAGACCACTGCTAGGATCCAGAAAACTGTAGAATGTAACCAGCTTACAGAGAGCAAATTCATACAGAATGTTTTGCCAAATATCTGCATATAACAGAAATACAAAAAATGCATATTTACAATATATCATGAGACCCATTTTCCACCCCCAGAAATGGTGCCACAATAAACCAGCGTGGGGTGGTACTGGTAATACTTCCATTCGTGTCTGAAAGTGAGATTGCAGGATAGTAGAAAATATTGACCATTCTTTGTGACTCCCTGGGAAAATCTCTGAATACACCCTGATTATCTCTCGCCAAGACAAATGACACTATTCTCTTCTCTGGTGTCCTGCTGCCGGTCAGAATTGTGTCAGTGCCAGAGTAGTGTGCCTTTAAGCTCCTTTCTAAAATGCTCTAGAGCAGAGTACAGTGGTACCTCTGGATACGATCGGGATCCGTTCCGGAGCCCTGTTCGCATCCAGAAGCAAACGTAACTAGCAACAGCACGTCTGTGCACGCACGCGTCGCTTTTCGCCACTTCTGAGCATGCGCATGATGTCATTTTGAGCATCTGCACAAGCTGTGAAACCCAGAAGTAACGTGCTCTGTTACTTCCGGGTTGCCGCAGAGCGCAACTTGAACACGCTCAACCCGAAGCGCATTCAACCCAAGGTATGACTGTAGTGGATTACAAGACCAGACAACACAGCACCCATCCAATGTGTGTGCAGTTGTTCTGGTGTGCATGCATTTCACATACAAATCATTCCTTAGAAAAGTGCTTGGAAGATATATTATTCTTCTATAATAAAATGATGGTAAGTATTTGATTGATTTGTATAAAATGTCATAGAAATTGCCAAGTACTAACCTCCTGAGGTAGTAAAGTACAGAGCATTAGGTAGCCTGCCAAACTGCCATGTCAGAATTAATTGCACATCATATTATCAGCAAGAATGATACAGGCTAAGCCACTGTTGATGCATTCTTTTTTCAGGCTTATTGTAAGTGGTCTTAAAAATGCCCCAGAGCAATAAAAGATTTCACTAATTTTCATGATCCCTGCTCTTATATGTGGAAAAGCTACAGATAGTTAAACATAATGTGGTCTTGTGCAGACAGGATGTTTAACTATGGTTAGTGATTAACAAGTTTGTTACTTAACCCTGGTTAAGAACCACCCCCCTCTCCCAAGCAAGTCTACAGTAAAACCATGGTTTAACCTAGGAGAAATCAGCAAGGAATGCTTATCACCTTGCACCCATTATGGTTTTATCAGGGCAGATTTAACTAACCAAAACTTGAAAATTTGACGTAACACTTAAGAAACCATTGTTAAGTGTTGTGGGCTGGATCTAGGTTAAGTTAGTTGCACTTAGGTTCCACTGAAATCAATGGGACAAGGTAGTCATTACTTAATTTAAATACCATTGATTTCAATGGGAACTCAATTCAACTAACTCTCTGGATACAACTCATGGTCTTCATAGGGCTTACATGGCACATTCAGTATCTTTGAAGTCATTATTCAGATGCTTGTTAGAAATGTTAGGCCTTGAAATCGATTGTTGCTTCACTAATATAATTTCCAAATGAGATTTCATTTAATAGTAGTATTCTGTTACATAGTGGAATACTCTACTCTTCTCATAATGTTTTTAAAATCTCTTTGCAATTTGAAATAATGAAATGTTGAATTGAACTGGAAGCTTTATAAACTTATTTAGGCTGTGGCTCTGTCAGCAACAGAGAGACCTTCCAGTAGGGCCTTTATTAGCGCCTCAGTGCTACATTGGCACTGTCCAAGGTGCAACAATCCATGGGAAATGTAGTTCTCATGGATTCTGCTATCCATTTCACATTGATCCATATGCCTAAGATGCTGCTGTAGGATCAAAGGGAAGCCTCTTGCAAGAGTTCCCATTATAAGACCTTGCTGCCGCCAAGATTGAGGGAACCAGCAGACTTGCATCCATAGATTTGAGGGTGTAAACACAACATTCCCCATGAAGGGGCCAGGCACCCACATTTTTGTGTGCTGGGGCCATGCATGCTGTGGGGGTGTGCGAGTGTGATGTCAGCATGCATGTTGACATGCATGTGTGATGTCAGCACGTCGTGGGGCATGCTGACATCAGGCGCACGAGCACCCACAGTGTGCGCAGCCCCAGGCACCCACGGTCCTGGGACCAAGCAGTTTTCTGCTTGTCTCATGCTTTGTAGGAATGGATTCGGGATGTTTTCTGTTTGCTCCACATCTTTCCCCAGGAAAAGTTGCTCTTTAGCACCGAATCGGAGCAAACATCCATCTGCAGAAAACCCAATTGACGTTTGCTCCGATCCAGCGCTAAAGAACGAGTTTTCCTGAGGGAATGCAGTAGGACAAGCGGAAGTCTAGATGAGCTCTCAGGCTCAGTGGCCTTGTCTGCCTGGAAAGTGTTCTAGCAGCCACAACATGCAGGAGAAATGCAGGGAAAAGTTCAGCTGAGGTTGCATTCATGGGTTTTTGCAGTCACAATCCGTGTGAGACGCAGCAGCTGAATCCTTCCTATAGACTCCTTTTCTCTACCACAGCACACAAGGTACAAATCTGAACGGATAAAACCTTTGCCTGAGAGCATTCTAACTGCAGTTCTATGATAGTGCAAAACGCTACTGGGAAACATACAATGCATTAATTGTATATTGCAATTAACGAATGTATGCACAATACCTATGCACTCTCAGGCCTGGCACGGCTGTTCAGTGCAGAGTGCAAATAAGTGTGGATCATCTTTTACTTCCTTAGAAGAACAGGCTCTAAAAGGGGAGTGCAGGGGAAGGATTAGTCTTCAAGACAAGGGCTTAAGCACCACTCACAGCATGCAGGGAAGCACTTAGCTCTGGGTTCCCTTCATGAGCCTCAGTGAAAATTGCAGGTGTTCAGCACCATGCCTAATGTTTGGAGATCATAAGCAGCTATATTAAAGCTGAGTGTTTATTAGTATTGTTATTAGCAAGCTGCATGCAGGATTTAGTCAGAAGTTGGGCTTAAAAGCTTCAATGCGGCACTCAGAGGTTCAGGCCACAGCAGGCGTGGAAGCTTCATGGATTTGTAATTGGTTAGTGGGTGAACATAAATAGGAAACGCAGCAAGGGACGTAGGTGTTTTGTTGAAGAGGGAACACGGGGACAAATCTTCTAAAGGCTGCAAGAAAAAGCAGCGTGATTTGTATCCATTGGCGGTGCTGTATTTGCTAAGATCAAGGGAGAACAGAGTAGCTGAAAAGAGTTGCCTGTAACTGGTCCCTGTCACTGTCTGTGAAGGCTTCAATGCTGATAGTGTGTGGGCCAGAAATAGGGAGGAGAGGTAAGGGATTACAATCACTTAAAAGCCCCTAGAGCACAGGTGAATAACCTGTGGACTCCCATCATTCCTAACCATTCTGGCTGGGGCTGAGGGGAGTTGGGAGTGCAGGTCAAAGGCTCCCCATGTCTATACTGCCTTGGCCTCTGAGGGCAGGCAAATATCAGTGACTGGCCCTATCAAGGTTATTTCCCTGTTTCCCCTTGCTTCATGGTGTACCAGTATTCTTTTAATTTAGCCTTCTAAATTTGAGGCCTTTTTAAACAATACCCTACCTGCATGGAAGCTGTTTTTTCATTGGCACCTCCTGATAAGCTGGGGTAATGTTTAAATGATCCAGCCATAAAGGGAAAGGATGGTTCTGTGGAAAGGAGCAACCTTAGGCCCCTACCAACATCACTGATAATTTATTTTTGAGCTTTTGTTCTCTAGATGCTCACAAGTAAGTAGCTTTGGAACAGCTAGGGTGGTGTTTAAAGGGGACTTTGGTACCCTGTACTCCTGTGCTGTAAGAGGAACAAAGTTTTCCAGTTCCTCAGGAAAATTCTTTGTTTCCATGGCTTATTCCTGACCAAGAATGGCTCTGGAAAGAGTGTCCCTACCATATACTATGAGGGAGCAAGGGGCACAGCCTTATACTGGGCCAGACAATTGGTCCATCCAGCTCAGCTCTCCAGGGTTTTCAGACAGGGGACATTTCCATCCCTACCTGAATATGGCAGGGATTGAACCCAGGACATTCTGAATGCAAAGATGCTCCACCAGTGAGCTTTGGCCCTTCCCCAAAGGGGGAGGGCAAGGTGGTGACATTGGGATTGCGCAGACACATCTGTGGGTCTGCAGACTGGCTGCCAGTGCATCTGCACAGCCCCAAAGTTGCTCCTCCCACAACTACCTAGCGATGCTGCTGCTGGGAGGCTATTGTTGTGGCTCTGCCAGAGCAGGCAAGCTGCTGTTCCTCCTGATGTTGCTACCATTCTGAAAGGGTTTGTCTCTTTGCAGGAAAAGATGCACCATGAATGCAGAACGGAGATTGCCATTTTATAATAAATTATATTTAAAACATTTAGAAAATTGGCTAAATGCTTATTACTAGAGAAGATTTACACTTATCCCCTGAATTTCCAGCATTATCTGACATAATGCGGTCAACAGGCTGACACTTGCTCATTACAGAAATCTTGTTGCTGCTCTCCCCTTAAAAATGCAAGGCTTTTTTTTTAACATGGCAGCAGGCCCATTTCACCTACAGAAGTCTCCTCCTCACAAACATTCCATATTCAGGATGAATCCTCATAGTAATAAAAATTAACAATCTTTTACATTGTCATCGTTTGTGGTCTAGGGTAGACTTGATGACACTGGTGCTTCCAAGGGCAGCCTGACCAGATATATCCATGGCAGAGGAAATCTTTATTTACTGTATTTTTCAGTGTATAAGACAAGGTTTTTTTCTTTAAAAAAATAGTAAAAAATTGGGGGTCGTCTTGTACACGGAACATGGACAACTGGGGAAATTTTTTAAATATTTAAGCATATGTCCAAGATTTTGGCTTGGTCGGGCTGAGGCAGTCCCTCCTGCTGCCGTCTCCCCTTCCCCCCGCCCCCGGGCTGTATGCTGGTGACTGGCTCACCTCCTGAAGCCCCCGCTGGCTCAACCACCAGATCGAGAGCAGCTGCCACTGCCGCTGCTGAGAGCTGCCTCAGCTACCTCTCCTTGCCCTTCTTTTGTCTTCCCCTCTCAAACTCCCACCCTGCCCCCGGCCCGCTCACCACCTTCCTCAGCTCCGTTTGCTCAAGTGCATGGCCCGATGCAGAGCGGCTCCTTGGCATCCTGCTTGGGAGCCTGCTTCTCCACAGCAGCAGCTGCCACCACCGAGGGGGAGCATGTGGTGCCCCAGTTGCTGCCTTTGCTTCTGCACCACAGTGCACTGCATGCTGGAAACTTTGAGGGTGATTGCCCCCCAAAAGATCAACAATTTGCCGCCGCCAATCATCCAGATTTTCACTTCTATTTTAGGGTTTCATTTTCTTAATTTTGGGTTAAAAAAATAGGAGTCGTCTTATACATTCGGGCATCTTATACATGGAAAAATACGGTATATATTTGTACATTATAGTGCAGATGGTATGTAGGGTGCAAGAGGATAGGTCTTTGCCCCCAAGGAGCTTACAATCTAAAATATGGCACAAGTAAGTTTTAAAGAGGCAGCTGCAAGGTAAGATATGTATCATCACACAGGTGTTATTGAGTGCAGTTCCAACGATACAGAGAAAAGGCAGAGTTGTTTGAGAGAGCAGGAGACCTTTCACCAGAGGTGGCGGAGGAGCTGAAGGTCATGGACGGGGATGCAGAGAGACATAAGAGCAGAGAGATAAGAGAGGCCAGGCCAAGGCGGACTTAGGAGGCTAAAGCACAAAAAGCTGATGCTGTATCCCGGAGCAGCAGGAAGTCAATACAGGAATTTAAGAGAATTTCACATGTTTAGAAAGAAGGGGCAGCTGTGGTGGTGGAGTATTTCAACTGTGCTGGTGAAATTATGAGAGTAGGCAAAACTTCAGTGCTTGAGCTTGGTTTGTAATGAGTCTGGAGTGATTTTTATGTTAAATGTTTGCATATAGTGTGTAGTTAGGCCCACAGAATTTTAAACATTTTATTCAAGGGCGGTCTGACTTCAGTACTGCACAATCTACTCTCCCTATTATTATTTTTTACTAGACTTGTCATGGTTCACTGAAGAAGTTGCCATATACCCAGTTAAACCCTCGGTCCCTCTAGCTGTAGTATCCACACTGACTGGCAGCAGCTCTCCAAGGTTTCAGGCAGGGAACATTCCCAGCTCTACCTGGTGATCGAACCATGGACTTTCTGTATGTCAAGAAGATGCCCATCCACCGAGCTGTGGCACTTCCACTTGAGCTATGGCCCTCCCCAATAATTAATTTGTTTCAAGTAATCTTGAGCATGCACACTTGCTTAAAAACACAAAACGTCTAGTTGGACCAGGTCAAGGCCCACCTCTCTTAGCAAGAATCTGGTCAACCAGAAGTCACCAGCCATTTACCAATGACCCATTAAGACAACCTACTTTCTTCCCATACCTGGTTTTTATATAGGCAGGGAGCACTGATTAAAAAAAACCCATCCAAACCTGTTGCAGTTCAAGGAAGAGTACCACATTCTGATCCTCCGTTTTTATATCAGTTCAGCCTATGATTGATTCAAGGGTTTTTGAAATTATGAGTGACTGGTTTAATACAATATGTGCCGATATCACACCAACAATATTTTGGAGGTAGCAGGGGACAGATAAGACTGTCTGATTACTCTGCATGTGCATCAAAGCATCCTTCCTTTGACACACAATTCTTTCTCCCTTCTTTGCACTTCACCCAAAGACTTCTTTGCCTGAGGAGTTCCTTACCTTAAGATTGGCACATGCTGGTAAGTCATTGTTGGTGGGTATTTCATTGTTGGTGTTCTCGGGTCCCATTATCTTAGATCTGTAAGATGTTGTAGTTAAAGCTGTGGTTGTCTGGACAGGTAGTAAGGGCTGCCACACATTCACGTCTGTACCGTTGCCAAAGGCCTGAATTGCATTTTCTGCAGAAAAAAATCACAGAGCCAATTCTGTTTATGAAGAAATAGTTTAAAATGGACAACACTACCTCAACAACTTCCTGAAGGGAAACACCCCTACAACGTTAAGTTTGTGGGTCACAGATTTATTTTCATCTGACAAAGGAATGCAATGCTTTTAATAATAATAGAATGGTTTAAACTCAGACTTACAGGCTGCCTTTTTAACATGCCAGCACAGAGCCACATCAGCAGTGGGATTGCTCAGGGCACAAAGGCACCGAGTGTGGAATTTACACAAAATATTTGTACATCTGTAGGCAGTTGAAAACCCAATTTATGCTACAATCCTCAGAGTTCCCAGGAAACACTGGTTGTTAAACCACTATAGGAATTGTAGTTCTGTGAGGGAAATATAAGGCTCAGCACTCTTAACAAAATACAGCTCCCAGAATTCTGTGGTGGAAGCCATGACTGCTTAAAGTGGTAAGATGCTGCTTTAAATATACAGGGTAGATGAGGCCTAAGGAAAATCTAGAGAACCCACATTTAGGTAGTCTATAAATAATTGAGCTCACCATTCCAGGATATACTATCATTGTAATATGTTTGATAAGCCAAATGGTAATAGCAAGGAACTGACTGGTTTATTTATAATAATGGTTTTTTTATACAACAAAAAATACAAGGTATTTTAAAGATTTTTTTTCTTTTCTTTCCCCCTTTCTAGTTTTCAAACAAAATATACATAAATAGGTGGGTGAAGCACACTCACACTAGAAGTTGAAAATGGAAAAGCTGAAAGGCTTATTGTAGGTTTTCATGGGATTAAATACTCTGTTTATGGTAAGAGTAAATTGGCTGGGTTTTTAAAAACAAACAAACATACAAATGAATAGAAAAACAGTTTTTAATCAGGTCTTTGGGGACTCAGCATGGATTTAGGGATTTCTTATTTCAAACACATTGTATAAGAAATAAACCATTTCACTGGGGATGTGAGCAAGGAGTTATTAATACGTTCCTTCAATAGCATCCACAACTTACTATAAATTATTTCACTTTTACTTCTTATCTTAGAAAGATGCATTTAATTCTAACTTTAAAAAAAAACTTCTAATAAATGTGGGAAATGATTTATAGACTTCAGAAATGCGCAGGCTGATGTGACGAGAAGTGAGGAAAATCTGTATGGATTTTCATGCCTTGCAGCACATTATAGAAAACTAAAAAATGATCCCAGAGAACTGACAGATAGTTACCCTGAATGAAATAAACCGACATATCATTGTTAAAAACACCATCACCCACATTCATGGAGCTAAAGACTATTATGTGCAAACCATTTAGTGCACATTTAGAAGATCCAGTGGTACAGTCCTCTTGGGGCTGTAACTCTTCTGAATAAAGACAGGGGGAAATGCAGGTTTTAATGAACCCCTGAATAAAATGAGACTACCTGCACACAGAAAAATAGCATGTATATGTGCACATAGAAAGCTACCGTGCATGTCAATGAGAGCGTTAACCTACAATCATTCTTGCCAGTAGCTTTTGATAGGCAGGGTATTTTCTTCATTCAGTCATGATGTCCCCTCACCTACATTTTGAAGTGCTATATTCATGGGATGATTGTACCACATGATTTTCCTGCACCAGTTATTTGCATTTAAGCCGGCTGAGAAACCTTTAATGATTGCAATAAAACAATGACACACAGCCCTATCCTTTGAGCCACTGTGGTAGCCAAGAAGGGTGAAAGATTAGAGGCAAGGGCTACTGTCCCAACAGAATGTGACAGTCTGTTATACAGATATTTAAAACACATGCAGATTAATAGCCCGACACTTAATAATACACTGTGCATCGTTAGTATTTTTTTATTTAAAATAAAGGTTTACAAAAGTCAGCCCATTAACAAAAAAAGGATAATGGAACATTTATCCCCCTTCTGTGAAATGCTATTAAAACAGGGACACCTTTAATTTCTTCATGAAGAAAAGGTCTCTCTGCCAGGGTGAGTATAATTTTTCCTCACAGTGTCCTCTAATGTCATTGCTTTATCTTCATTAACATTTTTATTCCGACAGCAAGAGAGAGGACAATGGAACTGGGGTGTTTCTTTTAAAACAGAGCATGTATTGGTGCAGCAATGCTTCCAATTTCCAAATTGGCAAATTATTCAAACAATTAAGTATGTTTATACATAAGTGCTGAGTGTGACCTGTTGATGCTTAACTAGCTATGCATCCAGACGTCTACATTGTTACTTCTTTTTAAGAAACTTGAGTTTAAACTCAATTTATGTGGACTGTTCCTGAAGCACGTTTCTAATTTGGAAAACAGGTCTGACAGCCTAGTTAAGAACTTCACATTTAACCAAGATCTAAAGCTGCACAACACAAGGCCATTTCCCAGTTCCCATACGACATTTTTCCTATGTGGAGATAATGGCTAGGTTCAGATGGAACACTAAATTATGGTTTAGCACTACAGGTACGAGCCTCAGGCTCAGCACTCTCCCCTCCCAATTCCTCCTCTAGCGTGACTGCAAGGAGATCGGACGCTTTCCCTTCTGTTTTCAGTTCTCTGTAGTTTGCCATTATGTGCAAACCTGGTACTGGGTTAGTCTTAACTACGGTTTAGGGAAACAGCCAGGATCAAAACCATGGTTTTAAGTTACTTGTTCCCTAAACCCAAGATGGGAAAACTCAGGCACAGGCACCCTATATGGCCTCCCAGGCCTCTCTATATGGCCTTTCACCAGACCATGCCTCCTCCCTAGGCCACACCCCTCACTAGCCCTGCTCTATGTTTTTGCCTGTCTGGAATGTGTCCTCAAGCTGTGATAATGCCTGTTGCTTGCCTGGATGGAGGATGGAGAAATGTACGTGTGAGTATGGTTGTAAAAGCCTCTGGATTTTGCATGGCCAGAATGCAGCCTTCTGTACAGAGGTAGCATAAACAAAGATCTAAGCTATACCAGGCTAGTTCATGCTGATGGGTGGAGTTGAGAGCATCCATAGAGAAATACAGCAACTGATGAATCACTTAGCATAGATAGTGAGGTCATGTTGTGGAAGAAACACCCCAGAATTTGTGCTCATTTATACAGGACTCCCCCCCCCCCCGGTTAATTCTTAATTATGTAAACGAGCCCCTACACTATAGGTTGCTGCATATATTATTCTATAAACACATCACTGAAGATATTTTATAGAATATAAATATGGTACTCACTAAGACAAGTGTTATCCTGGAAGAAATTCAGAAATTTCAGACATTCTTCTAGGTCATTCCCGCTATTGCTGCAATCGCACCACGGAGCGACGCTGAGACTGTTGTAATTTAAATAATTTGGAGTCATAACTGTGCCTATTAACAAAAAGAAAGAACAAAACAAAACATGTGATTATTTATTTTTCGATAACCCACCATCCTCCCAGAAACCCAATCAAGAAATGACTATCATCTTGTAAATGAGGGAAGGAGAACAGGATTGAAATGTTAAAATACACAAGTAAGCTTGGAGTAGATATGAGATGAGAAGATTTTTTGGGGGGTGGGAGTGGGTAAATATGGCCTGATGAATTCTGAGGAAGAGTATGAAGGCAGAACACATAAACTGTCACTGATGTAATGATGTTGTCCTGAGCCTGCAAACAGGTGGTTCCTCAAATATTAACCAAAGGTTAGATTAACATTTTAAAGACAACAATTTAAATTAAAATGATCACCACTTATTTTGAATGACATTGCAACTACACTTATTTTGTGATACCGAGGAACAACCATTATGTTTGGATAGTCTGAAGTAGGAATGACAATGCTATAGAAAGCACCAAATGATTTTGGAGGACTATGACTATTTTTACATGCCTGAAATCCTTAAATATGCCCACAGCAGATCCAATACAAGAAATCTATTTATTGATTTAGAACTGGGGGTATTTTGTACAAGGTAATATACAGAGAAGGTATTAACATTTTCAGAAAATAATCATCAGCCAGCTCTGATTTGTATCTGTCAGGTGTGGGGCTGGTGGGTGTGACTTGGGGGAAACGGCCTTGAGGGCAAAACTGTGACCCGTGCTGGGTCTAATAAGGCCAGCAGGCCAGAGGTTCCTCACACCTGTTTTATTAGAACACAACAGGAATGAAACATGGCAGATCTCCAGCACTATTCAAAGTTAAAATTTGTTTTTCATTTTTTGCTTCTCATTAAATATTAGGGTCTGATTTTGCTGTTCCAGGGATCCTTGTGGGGTTTTTTTAAATGGGTTTCTGTGGTTGCTTACAAATGGATTGTATTTGTATTCTGGTCTCCTTTATAGTATTTGTCTCTGAATTTATGTCTGCAATAATAAATCCATCAATATCAGACACAATTCAAATTAAAGTTGTTTGCACGTAATAGGGTTAAACATTGTTGGTGTAATTTTGTCTCATTAAAATCTGTGGGAGTGTTGCTACAGATACTGCACCATACGTGTTTAATAACTGTAAAGTTGAGTATTTAAAGTGGAGTGGTAGAGTGTATATGATGATAATGATGAATATGATATGCTTTGGGGGGGGTGCAGAGTGCAGGGGGCAAACGAGAAAGATCCTCCTCAGTGTAGCAATGGGAAACTAACTACGTGAAAACAGGTTAAGAGCTCTGGATACTTTCTGAATGGCACCGAAGATGGCCAGAACAGAACAGAAAATAAATGCATCAAACCATTTAGGGTCTGAAATGATAAAATGCAATTATGGAAATGCTGCCAAGGCACAGCTAGTATCACCAGGGATGGGAAAGGCAAGTATATGTTTATTTAGTTCTCCCTATTAGAAAGACATTGGAAAAAATAACATAAATATGGAATATGAACCTGAGGACAGATGTGAAATCAAGCACATAGGTTATTTCTCCTGCCTATGACTTGTTCTTCTAGCCAACATCTTTGACTTGAGTCCCTGCCCCCTCCCTCACTGTCTTTCGCTCTCTCTCTCTCTCTCTCTCTCTCTCTCTCTCTCTCGGATAATTACATTATTTTCAGAAGTGGTAGACAACATGAACCTATTTGAAGATGCTCTCTGGTCATGTGTACCAATGTTAATCTCAGGTAACACAGTGATGATGGCTATATAGCCAAAATGGAACTACTGAGGAGCAATAGGGACGAACTGGCATGCTTACAGAAACCCCAAGGTTCGTTCATATCTCTACCTACCTACCTACCTATCTGTTATCTATTGATGAGGGGGAATGAAATGGCATATTCTGTAAGATAGCATGGTTGGCTGGCTCTCTGAACAGGAGCACTCCACGCAGCATACTGTCCCTCTGGCGTTTTCTATCACATACCAGTAAGTGTTTACAATTTGTATTAATGCAAATTAGAGTGTTCCTAAAAGCATAATACAAAACCAAACCACTATTTTTCTTCAACAGAAAAAAGTAATATATTATGACTGATCTATCTGGTCACCATTAACACATCCAATTAGGACATAGCATTTGTTCCCTGTGCATCAGAGAGTAGCATATTAATTTCCATGACCACTTTAATGTGGCAAATGTGTGCTGTAGTGATTGCTATCCATCATTTCCATGTCATAAGGCATTTTTGCAGTGGATTCCTATTTGATAGATACCTCAAGTTACTTTTACAATCCCTTAAAAAGTCACCATTCTGCGGCAATCACCTTATCATCTAAAAATTGAGAGGTAAATGTTTTCTATCACTTAAAAACCACTTCTGAGGCTCACTATACATCTGCAGTCTATATTCTCAAATTTGACTTTAATATTATGGCTCCCACATGGAGATAACTGGCAGGACCCCACATACTGTATCTTGACTAGAACATCTGAAAGCCACTTGCTATGCACACTGGCACATTTACATGGAGAGTATCCATATAAGCAGTGGAGGTAGATGCTGCCAGCATGCAGAATCTCCATGCAGCTGGGCTAGGGAACATAGCAAGTGGTTTTGAAAGGTTATTCTTGTAGTGTGGACAGCCTCCACATATTGGATATAATTAGTTCTCAATATGGGTAGGAAAAAACATGGGAAAAGAGTTGAGAAAGGAATCCTGGACAGGTAGCCATACAACCACAGAATGCACATATATGCCCTTGGAGTCTAGATTAATACTAGGCTGACAAGAGCTCTTGGTATCCCAAAGAAAATGAAAGGCTGTTTTTGGAAGCCTGTGAGTTTTTCAAAGTAACAGCAGTAAGCAAGGCATGAACTCTTGTTACACTAGTCAGTTTCCATCCTCTTGACTGTGTCTTGGGGCTGCTAGCAAGGAAGAAGAATGTGCATTTCCCCTCCAAAGTCAGATCTCCACTTGATTTCGCTTCCTTAGAGACCCATTCCCTTGATCTTGATGCCAGAGAGTGTTTTTCCAGTCTTTCTTCAAGCATTTGTGCAGTATCTTTGCCCATGGAAACAGAAAAGTACCTCTCTGCTGGAACTGGGTTATCCTTAAGGTTAAATTGCATAATGGCTCCAATAAAATCCTCAGCAAAAGTCCCTGTGTCTGGGAACTACTTGCCAGCAGCTGTTATTCTGAGTTATCCATTAGTACCAAAGTTATTTCTTGCCAGCAGCTAGCATCCATACATCACTTGATTGGATCTGATGTCTAAGATACACGAGTTCTTTGTCCAGGAGTCAGCTTCTTTTGTCTGCAGCTAGTTAAGTCATCCTTTTGCCTTTGCTTCAATAAAAAAAAGCAATTCCCAAGATTTTTGAAAGCCACCATACTTCCCCAGTCATCATACTTATTTATGATTAGCAAACTTGGCCAATAAGTATTGAGAAGTGTTGCCATTTTGGCCCAAGAAAATAAAACAGGGTAGTTATATTTCCTTCATCACTATTTGTCAGTGAAAATGTATGCAGTTATTTGAATAACATAGAACTGTTTTTCAGAAAAACAGAAAGCTACTAATTAACTTGTACATATCTACACACAAAGAGAGAGATCCCTGAAATTTCATGGTGTACAGCTATTTGGAGCACTGAGTATTTCACACACACACACACACACACACACACACACACACACACAGCTAACCTAGTAATATATCTTAACACATAGTCTTTCTGAGTGAGAGCATTCTGTTTTGCTCATGCTTCCCCCAGGTGGTATCTCATCAGAAAAGATGTTTTTAACAGCTATAGGAGTTGAGCTGTGGTTTTCACACCTACCATAAACAGCTAGAAAAGTTTCATGACAGCTGTAGACTCTGAGCTTGAAACAAATCTAATATATAAGTCTTCATGCCATTTCCTTCTCATGTTTCACTCACATATAAATACTTAGGCTGTATACATATTACCATTCACTCTAGCTCAAGCATACTCCCATTGTTGTTGTTTCAACTCGTAGACACATGATGTTAGCCACAATCCATATCTATCCTGTAGTTTCTTGAGAAATATCGCTGTTTGGTGTCTTTCCTCTCAAACCAATTTCCATTTGATTTGAAAAAGTGTGCCACATTCACTTTACAGTTAAGCTGAGGTGTGTCTCAAAACACACACAGACGGCAGCTTCATGAATAGGAGTTTGCGGGGGAGGGGGTTGCACGTGCAGGGAAATCAAATATGTAATGCTCATCAGGGGTACATATCCACACCCCTCTGTGGTGTGTACAGCAACATGCAAATACAACTTGAAATGCAGTGGGGTGGGGAAATTCCCTCACTGCATTTTAAGCTGCTAAGGTGTACATAGCCTTATCTAGTCTGCCATCTGACTATTACATTCTGGACGTTCACTGCCTTAAGATGAGCGCTTTCACTAAGAAACCAGCATAATACCAAAATGGAGTGTGCCTCCACTGTCAGAGTCATTATGTTCGACAATCCCAGATGCTGGAACGTGCAGGAGTGGGGCGTGTACACAGGTCCTGCTTGCGGGTTTCCCACAGGCATCGGATTAGCCACTGTATGAACCGAATGCTAAACTAGATGGGCCATTGGCTTAATCCAGTAGGCTTTTCTTATGTTCCTAAAGAACAGTTTAACATGGTGAGTACAAATCACAGCAAGTCATGGGCCCAACAGTCCATCCAGGGAGTCCCTCTGGGGTGAGGTTCAGAATGGAACAATTGCTTCTCATTTCACTTAAGCATACTTAAGCATTATGTCCAAATCCTTCCCCACAGAGTTAATTTAGCATGAGCATACGGGTCAAAATGTAACTGATGATACATTATATGCCACACCACTCTAGCTGCTGAAATTGCAGGTGGAAATAGTCCTTACCTTTTTATACACATAGACCCTATTTCCATCCATCCATAAAGGGGTGCCAAGTATATCATCTTTATGATTACCTGTCCAGGGCTGTTTGCAGGGGGGCGGGGGAAGCTTGCCAATCATTTGTTTGAGCTAAAAGATATATATCCCTTATGGTACAGTCTAAGATCTGGAAAATTAAATCTTTCTTCCAATATTGACAGCTGCAGTTTTTAAAGTAAAAAGGGAGGCAATGTCCCACAAAGAAACTTCTGAATTGCCATATTATGTTTTTGAAAATGACTTCAGGAAAAACAAAGGAATACTACAAAGCATCAAAAATTATCCATGGCAAGATATTCATCTTATGTGTATTATTCCACCCCAAATACTACACCTGAGTAATACCCATCTTTCCAAATCAAGAGATATCAGTCTGTTAAGCTAGCTTTCTGATCCATCATTTAATGCTTACTTACTGTCTTTCAAACAGTCAACACTTCGTTGGGTTCAGCTGACACCACTAGCTCTTGTTAATCTAAACCAGAAGTGAAAACTTCCAAACTCCTCCTTGAGGTTGCTGTGGGATAATGTGAGCCAAAAGCTCATTGCAGTTCATTCTTATAATGCAGGGATGTCCACTGTGGGCAAATGTCTTGCTCTGAAGTGAAGCCAGTGGTACTTGACAGTCACTCAAGCAGAAGTAGCAATGATAAATCCAAATGTTAATTACGATAACGATCTGAAGGGATAGTTTTGCCTTCACTGGGAATGACAGGTACCTCAGAAACCATTTAATAAGGACACAGGGGGTCATTCACAAACAGACTTCTTGGAAACAAATTAGAAGATAATTGGTTTCATTCATCAAGGAAACTATCCTTTCCCTAGAAAGGAGAAGTCGTTTTCATAGCAAAGGAAATTTCACCCAGGTTACTTGTGGGATATTCAAAAGCTTGCTCTAAACAACAGTTCAGATAAACATAAAGACTAACTGTGCATGCAATGACAACCCCCCCCCCCATCTATATGGGGCAAAAGAAAGTGAACTGCCAACAGAAAGTCAGAACATGTTATAGCTTCCTTATGGTAAACAGTCTCTGTCTCAGTAGCGAAACCTGCTTGTCCACACCATTATCTTATTACATTATTCCACACCCACAAGTAGATACCAGGAATGCAGAGTGGGGGCACAGAGACTGACAAATAATATAGTGATTAGCTGCATATTTGATTATTCTGGGGGGTCCTAAATCTTACCAGTCAGGTGATCTAATACAGCAAAGGAGATCCATTTGTGGAAGCAGTTTTCCATGCATATACCTGGTATGGCTGCATTGAGTGGCTGGATATGATGTTTGAGGGACATTCCCTAACAAAGCTACCGGTTACTAGTATGTTAGTAGTAGTCCCCCACTAGAGGTAATTCAGAATCTGTTCTTTAAGAGTACTTCACATGTGGGCTCTTTCATTCAAAATATTCTTCCTTCGCTGGTACACAAACCTTTTGCCCATTTGCTTTCATTTCTATGAACTTTAGGCTTAGCTTACTGCCTTGGAAATTTCATTAATTTTAACTCAAAGGTAAATAGAAAAGAACTTTAAGAGTTGAGCTATGCATGGATTGTGTCCTGGTATTGTGCTTATACGTGGCTGATGAGTATTTCTTTTATCTCTGCTTTTCAACAAAATCTTCAAGATGCCTGAGATGTTGTTGGGGTTTGGCATGACGGAGTTTCAAAAAAAGATGTGCTCTCCCAAGCCTACACTCCCAGCATGCTTGCACTCCTGTGGTCATGTCCACAGAATGGAAGAGGGCAGGATCCCCAAGAACATGCTCTATGGGGAGCTGGCTTCAGGCACAAGGACTGTTGGCAGACCATCTCTGTGTTACAACCATGTGTCTGCAACCATGACATGAAGGCTGGCAACACCAACCCTGCCATGTGGGAATCCCTTGCAGATGACCGCAGTCTGGAAACAGACAGTCAGATTGTGTATCCATAGCAGTGACCAGAGCAGAAATGACCACTGGGAGGAACGCAGGGAAAAGAAATGCCCTGGTGCATCTGCACCAGCGAAACCAGATGCGCTCATCTGCCCCAGTTGCAACAAAACATGTCTCTAGCGCCACAGCAGTTTCCAACAGTTTGTCTTCACCCCCAAAGGCACACTCTTCCATGTTCTCCCAAGAGAGATGGATGCCAACAACAACAACTTCTTGGCGTTCCCCTTGCCTTTTGTTTCATTTTCATACCACACACCAAAAAAAGCCTTTCTTCTCACCCACCTATCCATCCCCACCCCGCAAAAAAGCAAACCCAAGGGAGGAGGGAAAGCCTTACCAATAAGCCCGGAGTAAGCAAGGAGGCAGTCAGCATAGTTTTCCTTCAGACAGCTACTAATAGATCGTGACTCAGGCTGGCAGTTTGTGAAAAAATCTGCAAGGCGAGATCTGCAATGTGGTAAGAAGAAGAAGAAAAATACATATCTTTAAAAACCAAACCTCCAGGCTGTCTTACCTTTTGCACTCTTCTCTCTTTTTGTCAATATTTAATTCTCCTTTACACACATACACTGTACACATTCAAACTGTTAAGAGTACCATCTTTAAACACAGCATTTATCTCAATGGTGCATAGCAAAGAAGTGTTAAGGTATAAACGGGCAAAAATAAGATAAAATCCTACAGCCAGTGCTCTGGAAAATGCACATTTTATACATGACAGAGCACTCAGAACACTCCTGCTAAGTAGAGACAACAGCTAAATCCATCAATGAAGTGTTCGCTTGGTGAGATTCTTTCATCAGCATTTGAAATATGTAAGGAGACCATGGCAGGGATTCACCTAACAAGCCCCTTCAGCAGAAGCCCTGTGCAAGGATTTCCGCTTGTGCAGTGGGGCTTTCCCCACTACTCTCCCTGCGTGCCCCCTGCAACTGGCCGGGGGCGGGGGGGGGGTGTCAGAAAAATTCCAAAAGCACGTGTTTTGGGGAGGCAAGAAGGAAGAATGTTATGCCTGGCAAGCTGAAATGCTTGGATTGATGGAATGACTGGAGGAATATTATGTTGAATTCTCCCACCCATAGATCTGTCCAAGGAGGTGGGCTAATTGATCATGTAGCAAATTCCTGGGAGCCTCATCGTCAAGTGGCTTCCACTGCAAAAATACCTACAGTGGCATCCTTCAAATTGCCACACAGCACTTCTTTGCTTGTCATTTGAAACCCAAAAATACTTTCACTTACAAAAAGAAGAAAGGTGCAGAATAGTTTTAAGGTGTGTGCTGGATGGCTTGCTCAATACCACATAAAATGGCTGTTGCACTCCCAAGCCTCCCTTAGACCTCCCTCATCTTGTAATTTAAGTGCATGAGAAAAGCTGCAGCACTAACAACTACCACTGCCTGAGGCAGAGGAAGGGATCCTTAAAACTGTGCAATGTATAAACTGTGATGACGTGCTTGTTGTGTCCATGCACAGTGGGTTCTGAATTTAGGGTTCTAATCCAGCAATTGTGGATATAGTACGTGAAAGTGACTATGGGACTGCTGAAAAAATGACATATTCACATTATTGGATTGGTTAGTATCAGTTTATTTTCTTTTATTTTATTTTTAAAATGAATAGCTCACTCTATCTTTCAAATGACCTCAGAGCAGCTAACAGCAAAAAAAGTTAAAACAATAGACAAAAAGCAATTAACAAAAAGAACAAGAATACCTGGTAACAGAAATAATCAGAGGCATAACCCCCCAGCAAATTAACACAGTAGGATTAATCAATATAAATGGAAAACCCAACACAGTAGCAAGAAAACAGGGACTAAGAAAACCAGCCAGTTCCAAAGGCCTTTCCTTTTTTAAAGCCATTTTTTTAAACCAGGCATACAATGGTACAATGCTGGAGCCAGGAGGGAATCCCTGCAGAAGGAGTTCAATGAAGTTGGTGCCATTAATGAAAAGGCCCTGCCCATTCTGGACATTCACCATATTCCAGCTGGTGGGGTACACGCTGCAGGCAGCACTAAGCTGCAGGAATATGACATTTAATTTTAATTTATAAATATATTTCCATCCTTTCTATGGTCACAAATATAAGTTTAAAGGTGTGTGAGTAGTACCTAGTGAAATATCAAGAGGTTTGTTGACTAAGGTCACGTCCGCACTATGCATTTAAAGCACACTAATATCACTTGAAACAGTTGTTGTTTCCTTCCAAGAATCCTGTGAACTGTAGTTTATTAAAGGTGCTGGGAAGTATAGCTCTGTGACAAACTACAGTCCTTAGGATTCTTTGGACTAGGCCACAACCATTAAAGTAGTACAAGAGTGCTTATAATGTACGGTGCGGATGTGACCTAAGAGTTCCAGTGATGGGTGGACTAAGCTTCTGAACCTTTTTTCACTCACTCCTTCCCTCCCTGTGGTTAGCACAAACAGAATTAAAAGAAAGAAAATGGGGCAAAGATGCCTGATTGGCACAAAGCATGCAGATTAAAGAACCAAACTTTCTTGGCAGAGAATTCAGTTCCCCTCAGCACAGAATTTAGTTTTGTTGTTGGTAGAGCAAATACAGCTGTGCTTACCCACAATCCTATGACATGCTGCGCTCACATGATTAGGCCCATTAATGAAATAAATGGCTGACAGTGTAATAAACAGAAGATGAATGCTGTGCTAGGCAGAACTGTAGAAGCTTAATGTTTTTCAGGAAAAGAGGAGCTTCCCCACCCCCAGTCCGGCTACAGCTACATCTCAGAGATAGCCTATCTATGTATAAAACTAAGAAACCAAAAGTTCTACAAGCAGCTCTCTCAATGAAGGCACATGACTGTCACCACAGCTTAATGATTATAGTTGCACCTTTTAAGAACCCATTCCTGCTGAACTTTGCATAGTATTTTAAGACAAGTAAGTAAAACAAACAAAAACAAAACAATTGCTGTGTGTGCTTAGAGGACTTAGCAAAGAATAATTTCATAGAATCATAGAGTTGGAAGGGATCCAAGGGTCATCTAGTCCAACCCCCTGCAATGCAGGAATGTCAAGTAAAGCATCCATGATAGATGGCCATCCAGCCATCACACAACACCATGAAGTGATAGCATAAACTCATTATTTTCTTACCTAGAACCAGTGCTTTTCTTTTCAAGGGGTACTCAAGGGTATGTGGTACTGACACCTCTTTTTGTTGTTGTTAAAAAGTGTGACACTTACTGTAACAACTTTATGGTTAGTACTGGCACCTATTTTTCTAGAAAAAAAGCACCGCCCAGAACCGATACAACCCCAAAGGGATGTGGCCAGAGGAAGAATGAAAGGGATGGGGCCAGTGGATGTGATTCTGTTTTCTTATTACACAGTCTCTGAGCAAGAGATGCCTGAATACTCCCTTGACTGGCATCAGCTCTCCTGCGTCTCAGGTAGACAGAGAGAGAGAATTTTCTCAGTGGAGAAAGTTTTTAACAGGAGATTATAGGGACTATAGACAGACATAGCATGTGTTCTACCAGTCAGCTATGCTCCCCCACACCCATTTGATCAATAACTCCACATCAGCCTCAAACACAGTATGATCTCTTTCATATTGACACTCTCTGAAGATGTAGGAAAATCATGAACTTGCTACTCTACTGTGAACCATTCTGTTTCCACCTTGGACCTTTATTGTTATTATTATCTTAATTGTTTAGATTTCCTACTCAAGGGCAAGCCTGCGGTTATTGCTACTTCTTGTCCACACAAAAATAAACTTTAAAAACCTGCACAAGTGATTGTAAAGAAGTAAAGGTTCCTGAGAACCTGAATATTTCAGTTGTCAGCTGTCACTTTACGCAGTTATCCTTTGTATACATTTTACCATTGGAAAGCAAAAACCAACAACAAATCTGTAAATTCTTGCAACTTTTTAAAAGGAAAAGTCTCTGGAGACTAATTAATTTTGTTTGCCATTATCATTTGATCTATTCTTGTAAAGAGAGCTAATGTGCTTTATTGAGTGGATTGAAAGTAGAGATGGATGGGTAAGCTTGCAAAAGTTCAAAGACTTTTCTAATCTTAAATGCATATAGAGTTATACTACTCTTCTAGGAGTAGGAACCTATTCAACCAGAAATCTCCAGTGTTCACAGTTCATATCAGGGCAGAGAAGGCCAACTAGACAGAACAATATATACTTGATTAATTTTTATAATTTAGTGTTGACCTTGAGACTGTAGGATGCAAAACATCAAGGAAGGAAGCAGGCTAGGATTAATTCAGAGATGAATAATAAAACTGTTTGGATAACTTTTGAACTTTATTCTGTTGGCTTTTATATGAATCACTGGAGTCAGGAAAGGATGCATACAATATTGTCCCCATGCAAATAACCCCCAGAAGTCCAATTCCCTGGCCTTGTTTGCAAATTATTACTGAGTGTGAGGATTCTATAACTCCTCTGCTTTGGATATTATTTAGGTGCAGTAAGCTGAAGCTGCCACTCCCTTTTGTTCATATTCTTCCTCAACCATATCTGTAACGTGCACCAGTGCACAGTGCAAAAACAAATCTTAATGTGATGGTGACTGTGACTGCATCAATATTTCTGTTTTGTGCTGTGCTGAATAAATGTGCAGACGCGTTTGTGCATATCAGTAACTTGAAAGGAAAAAGAAAAAAATATGCAGTTAAGTAGAAGAAATGGAAAACTGTGTCAAATTGCACATGCACCTATTTGTAGGGGGCAGCATGGTGGGACTGTGCTGCTCACATGTCCTCTGTCTGACTGAGTTGTTGCTGCATAGTGGGATGGAGAGGGTGAGGTGGTGGCAAGGTTGGCCCAATGTAAATGCACCAGCAGAGCCACCAGATTGGTTCTGCTGGCATGTTTGCGCTGTGACAACCTTGTCCCTTGTCTTCTCTGTCCCTGCATGCAGCAGTGACCCAGGCAGAGGGAGGTCAGGTGAGTCATAGAGCCCAACCACAGCATCCACTACTAACAATACTGAGATAATTTTAGAACTTCTCCATGTTAGACTGGAAGGAATGCCAAGCAGTATGTGGAGCAGAGCAAAAACACAGAATAATAATGGAAAGGCCAGGGCAAATCCACTAATTCACAAAAGAAAATTATACTTACCGTATATACTCGAGTATAAGCTGACCCGAATATAAGCTGAGGCACCTAACTTTAGCACAAAAAACTGGGAAAACTTATTGTCTCGAGTATAAGCTGGTTCACCACACCACATACCTGGTGGCGGCGGCAGTGGCGGAGGAAGAACAAGCAGCCCCAAAGGGCTGCTTTCAGGCTGCTCGTTCCTCCTCTGCCAACGACGGCAGCAGCAAAGGCGGTGGAGGAGGAAGGAGCAGCCTGAAAAGGCTCCTTTTGGGCTGCTTGTCCCTCTGCCGCAGCCTCTGCCGCTTGCAAGAGCAGGCATAGGAGCTGCGGTTGGGAGAGGCACAGTGCAGTGCAGCACCTCTCCCAACCGTGGCTCCTGTGTCTGCTCTTGCGAGAGGCGGGCAGCGGCGGCAGGACCAGCCGCTCATCCCTTCGCCGCCGCCGACTGCCTCACTAGAGTATAAGCTGAGGGGGGCTTTTTCAGCATAAAAAGTGTGCTGAAAAAGTCGGCTTATACTCGAGTATATACAGTATTACATTTCCGTACACATATCAGTATGTATTGAAATGTGATGACATTGTAATCAAAATAGTTGAGACCTTTAAACCTTTCTTTATTCCAAATTCTTGAAAAGCTCATTGATGTTTGGAAATTATCTGAAGCAATTATCACTTTGGCCTTTTATGGCTGCTCAACTGAACTGTGGCAAACCCTGTGTATGCTATTTGTAAAGTGTGTATTATCCATTTGAAAAGAACTGAGGCCTCTGTGTTCAGAAAACTGTGCCAAATTTCTACAAATGTATTCTCCTTTTGATACTTATTTATTGACCTAGACCTTGGTTGATCTACTGGTGATTAGAAGTAACAGAAGTGATTTTGAACTCACTTGCAACAGTTTGTGTAGTGAGGTAAAATTCACTTAAGAACATCAAGAACCTCATTAACCAAAACTGCAATCTGAGTGAGTGGATGGATATGTCTCTGTGTATGGCTTGTACATGGTACAATGTAAAAAAAAAAAAAAAGGCTCTTGGAATCCAGTCAGAATCTGGTACTCTTTTGAAGATGGCAGAAGACAGAATCTGCTGATCCTACCCACTAAGCCAGGACTGGATCCAAGGTTGATTTCAGAAGGTGGTGGGCAGTCAAGGAGGAGAACAAAAGACTGGTGACTATGGATCCTGTTTGTCTAGCACACAGTAGTGCCTCGTGCCTGTTGGGACTGGAAGGGCAGAAGACAAAGAGCGCAAACAGTAGGTTGAGCTAGAACCAATGACAGGCTGAGTTAGCTAATTCTAACTCAGGACTGGATCCAAGGTTGATTTCTGAAGGTGGTGGGCAGTCAAGGAGGAGAACAAAAGACTGGTGACTATGGATCCTGTTTGTCTAGCACACAGTAGCGCCTCATGCCTGTTGGGACTGGAAGGGCAGAAGACAAAGAGCGCAAACAGTAGGTTGAGCTAGAACCAATGACAGGCTGAGTTAGCTAATTCTAGTTTTGTCCCCATCCTCCTACCTGTTGAATTCTACAAGGACAACACATGGACTAAGAATGATGAAACTGACAGGCAGTGCTACCCCTGCACTGCTTAGAAGGCAAGTAGGTTGGGGCTGCCTGAGAGAATACTGTGGTTGATGGGACAGTGTCCCATTCACCCTAATGGATTAACTGCCACTGTGAACACATCTTCCAGTAGAAAAGGCAGATTGTGATAGCTAAGTAAGAAAAAGCAAAACAAAAGATCTTAAAGCTTCCATTTTGGATTTATGAGATGCACTTGCTATTCTCTCCCATTCCTGAGGACAAAGGCATGGGGTGACTAATAATTAGCCAACTCTGCTCAAGTGTCTAGACACCATTTGGCAGGCATACCCCCTTTACATAAGGGGAAAGTTACATCAAAATTTACAATAAAGCACCACTGAAGTTTTCAGGAAGGACAATTTCAGACAGGAGCATCCATAAAAGCCATTTAATCAGAAAAATCAATCTGAAAAGAAGCATGAAAATATGAGGAAGCACAGAAGCAAGGCACAGAAGCTTTCAAGAAAAGCCCTACTAGGTCAGACCAAAGGACTATCCAGTGTAGAAACAAGAGGCACCCTTTAGTTAAACCGCCTTCTCCAACTTGCTGTCCCTCAGATGTTTTGGACTACAACTCCCATCAGCCATCCTGGCTGGGTCTCATGGGAGCTATGTTCCAAAACAATGAGACAAGACCAAGTTGGCGAAGCCCAATCTACTTTAAACTAACAGTACGAAGAGAGGGTTCCCCCTACCTTAATATGCTTACTAGAAACAACCATATCAACCACATGGTTGTATGCTCAAAGGAAAAAGAGGTGCTCAAATGACAAGTGAGCATAAATTGTATAAAGGGCCACCTTTCAGCTGAAGGAAGCAATGTGTTCCGTTCTAATGTGGCATATATATATATATTCCAGAGCTTGCGTGCAACTCAGATGCAATATATAGTTGATTGTGTTTTATCTTGTTTATCTTGTTATGTAATCCACTCTGAATTGAAAGGCATGATAGAAATGCTAAGTAAATAAATACCCTCCCATTTCTCTGCTGCTCTGTTCATGCTGCCCTTGGATAGAAAGTGTTGTGTAGAAGTTAAAACAGCCAAAGAATATTTTCTCTTCACCACTTTCTGCATATAACATGGTTATTTGTCTGACATATTTAGACAAAAGAATCTGCCACAGATGTAATCCAATGACAGTTGAGCATTAAAATCCTCAGTACTACAAGATCGGGTCTGCAATGAGATCTGCAATGAGATCAAAGGGAAAATTGTCGGCCTCGGAAGCAAGTCCAAATGAAAATTATTTATAGTCAACAGAAAAATATTCTTATAACATTGGCCTTAATGTGAAACAAACAATTTTGAAAAGTATGGTGCAAATCATGAACCCAGGGTAATTTAATAAAGCGCGAGAATGACAATTTTCTGACACTGTGACAAAAAACAGGACTTTATTTATCGCCTTTAAAAAAATGACCTCAGACTATATTTTCTAGAAGGTGGTGTGAGAAAACATCTGGAAGGCATTCCACAGGAAATAATCCTATATTAAACATGTTTTGTGAGGTTTTGCTTCCTTTCATTGACTTTAAACATTTATAATGTGATTCTGCCTTCCCAGATGAAAACAATGGGCTAAGAAGCCTCTGTTCTTATTGGTGTCTTATTTTTAATCTTGTAATGTGCTCTACTCTCAGAGCACAGCTATAGAGTAGCCAGATATTTAACAAAATCTCTCTCTCTTTCTCAGCTTTCTATGTTATTGTTTATTATTAAATTATCCCACCCTTTCTCCTAAAGGAGCCATGGACAGCAAACAACAGGTGGTAAAACATCCTAAAAACAATTCCAATACAGATGCAGACTGGAAAAGATGTTAATTTAAAAGACTTGTTGAAAAATGGAAGGGGGGGGGGAGAGAGAGAGAAAGACGCATAGCCAAAATACCCTAATTTAAGAGAAAGCTCCTACTAATGTTCAACTGAAGGAAATAGGTGACATCACTGAAGTTGTGATTCCTACACTATAGAAAGGAACAAACCTCCTGATACTACCTGCAGGAGGCCCTCACCTGCAGAGTGTAGTGATTGATTGGGTATTTAAGAGATGAAATGGGCTTTGGGGTACGTATCTGAATAAAAATACACTGCTAGGGTTGTGAATATTTACTCAACTTCTCTTAAAGATAGGAAGCTGTCTTATACTGTACCAGGCTAGCTTTCTAGAGGGAACTCTCTAGGGTCTCCAGCTGAGGTCTTTCCCATCACCTGCTACCTGAGCCATTTAAATGAAGAGGCCAGGGATTGAACATGGAGCCTTGTAAGTTCCAAACATGCATTTAACCTCTGAGACATAGTTCCTGGGTGGGATTCAACTAAATTGTTACATGTGCAGAACAATGTCCACTCATGAAACAGGACTTTCCACCCCTCTCCCCTCCCCACGTGCCCCCTAAATCTGTTCTGGAGGGTTGGGGGAACTTCCTGAAATAGTTACAGATAGGTAGCCGTGTTGGTCTGCCATAGTCAAAACAAAAAAAATTCCTTCCAGTAGCACCTTAAAGACCAACTAAGTTAGTTCTTGGTATGAGCTTCCGTGTGCATGCACACTTCTTCAGATACGAAGAAGATCTGAAGAAGTGTGCATGCACACGAAAGCTCATACCAAGAACTAACTTAGTTGGTCTTTAAGGTGCTACTGGAAGGAATTTTTTTTGTTCCTGAAATAGATTTGGGTGCATGTTGAAGAAAAATATGGTGGAGGAGTGAGTCCTGTTGTTCCCTGTGTACACACCCCATTTAGTGCCACACTGACCCCCCCCCCCTGCTTGGAACACTTATTTAAAATCAAAAAGAGCCAGAGTTAAGGATGCCTAGAAGTCATGGTCTCTGTGTCATAATCCCACACCTTAAACTGAAGGGTTTTTTTATGTCATGCTTGTTGGTCAGAATCAAAAGGACACTTTATTATTATTTTGCATATGGTCCTCAGGTTGAGCTTTGGTTTTTAAAAATGAGTTAACATAAGAATATTCCTTGTAAGAGCCCTGCTGAATCAAACAAAGGTTCCATCTGGCCCAGCATCCTGTTCTCACAGTGGTCAACCAAATGACTATGGAAAATCCAAATGAAGGACAAGGACACAAAACACTCTTCACACTTGTGTTTCCACATGGTGTTGAGAGGCATGCCACTTGATACTGACGGTATCATGTCATTGTGAGGAGTAGCCATCAGCCACCTCACCCTCCATGCATTTGTCTAAACCCAAGTTAATCTCCATCACTATATCCTGTGGCAGTGAATTCCACAGTTCATGTGCTGTCTCAATAAGTACATCCTTTTGTCTGTCCTGAATCACCCAATGCTCAGTTTCACTGGACAAGCCAGGGTTCTGTTAGAGGGAGAAAAACTTCCCTCTTTCCCCTTTCTCCAAACAATGCATAATTTTAAATGCCTCTATCATGTCCCTGCCCCCAATCTCCTCTTTTTTTCCAAACAAAAAAACCCTCTAGGCTATTCTCTGGGGATCTTTGCTCAAACTAAGCTTTGGTTTTACCTGGCCTCATTAAGTTCTCCTACATTCTAATTCCATGTAATGGTTGTGGCTTTAACATTCCTAGCCTATCTCCACAATAATAACAGCACTACAATAGTGTGCTCAGGGGACCAACCGCAGAATATTTTAGGATTCTTATTTGGGTCCATCCCCTTTCTGTTCAGCCAGTGGCGTCAGACATTGCAGCATCCACTGCCATTTGTATCTTAAGCTTCCTTTGAAAATAATTGTGCTCCTGCTGCTCCTGTCCCAAGGTGAACTTGAATGTGAATCCAGAGCTTGAAAAGCTTTCCTGTGCAAATTCCAGTTTGCACTTTACAGCAGCAGTGCATCAACGAGAAGAGTTGGGGCACCTGCCTATCCAAGCTGGATGCAGGTGCTTTGATATCTGAAACTTGATGTTAGCCTTTTGCCATACTGTGTACAGGGTTTCCAGAACACACCGTCGGAACCCTATGAATCTATTCATGAATCTCAGCTCATTCACTGGTAAATCCAGCCTTAGCTTTAGTCTGTGTATGGAATCCTATCTCCATTAAAATAAATGAAAAAATTCTATTTTACTTTAGTCATCAGGATAAGATTTCAGCTTAGAGCTCGAAGGCGGCTTTTACTGCATTAATGCATAACATCATCAGTGTCACCAGACCCCTGAAATATTTTAGGAAGACTTTTAAGGGGGAGTGTTGATGTATAGCTATGGAACGCTTGACAAATTCTCATAATATGGAAGGCCATCTGTTTTCTAGTCTATTATAAATATATATACTTTTGAGTTGTCTACATTTTCAAATGACCAACTCTGAAAAAATCTGTGCCAGTTTCAGACTTTTTAGGGCAACCTGGCAATAAAGTGAATGGGCCTGGCAACCACAGAACTGTAGCTGTCATAGCCATAGTGTTTCTAGTCATCTGTACTTTGAAATGGAGACTGACATTTCATTATGAGTGATTAAAAATGGTAGGATGATGAATGGGATAGGTTGAATCCTAGACAGCTCTTGAACATGAAGAAACATTGAATAATGTCTAGCTGATATCACTGAGTAGAGGTGCAATTCTTGTGATTTATAAGAATGTGTGAATCTGAAGGGTTTACAGTCTGCACTTGAATAAATATAGCCTACACAGATATATTTGAACATAAGATCATCTCTTAATGGTCAGAGCCAGCCAATTTAGGAAATCTAGACTAAATATGCACCATGAAACTTTTTATGTCACTCACTTCCAAGTCTTGGGCACTCAAAGCTTAGCTTTGCAATGCATATTACTGACCTTCTGTTTCAAATCTGGGAGAGTGAACTTGCCTTTTTTAGTTGGCACAGAAATATGGTAGCATTTAAAACTGAATGCAAAATGAATATTAAGATATTTAACATTCCTGTTTATGCAAGCACATAAACTGCTGAGAAGCATAACATCATACTCTATTTTTAGTTTCACTTAGATTTTCACTGAGCTGTTATGATATATAAACTGCCAAAAGAAATATTCTCATTCTATGTTCTAATGCACATTGATATACATAACCTTTAGAAAACCCAGCACAGTGTAATGGTGGAATTAGCTGACATTTTTTCCCCTTAACACTGCCTGCAGATGGGCAATACAATACACAAGAAGCCACATCTATCCTGATGTCAATTTATGGAAGTTCACAGGGTGAGTTCCACTAGAGGCTCACTTGTATCCCCATTAACTTACAGAAATGGGGAACAAGGTCTTCCTAGAGTTGTATAAACCTTCTGCAGTTAACTCCTTGAAAATTTTAACCCTGCTGTACAGTGGCATTGAACGTTTGGAACACTTAGTCAACCAAATGGGTATGCAATTCTTCATAAGGGGAGAAATTTCCTAATGGCTAGTTCACATGTTATTTTGGATCGTGTTTCAGCAATGGGGCACTCTCCAGATGTTGTTGCACTTCGACTCACATGAGTCCCAGCCTTTATGGCCAGCAGTCAAGAATGACTGAAGTTCAATAACATCTGGAGGCCCAGAGGTTCCTTATCTGTTAGTTTATGCTCAGTAGCTGACTTGCTCCTGATCTCCTTACATGGCGCCGGATTATTCGCTCATCACCATGCCCCATTCAAATAATTTACCAGCTTACTCTTTCACAGCAACCTATACTTGAAGCAGCAAGCAGCAGTAGCAATAGTACTATCAGTTGTAGCAGTAGATGTTCTATTAAAATGAATGTTAAGTCAGGCAAAACAGAGTGATCAACATATGACTTACCCAACATTTAAGGAAGCATCCAATATTTATTATTTTAGTTGAGGAGCTGCCAATTAAAAATACCAAGAAATCAAAGCCAATGAATCTTAACTGCCATCTTAAAAAAACAATAGTAGCCCACCATGCACTTGGGCACGCAGAAAAACTTGCAGAAGCAAAGTCTGAATAGCTAAGAAATTAAAGCTAAACTGTCTTAGGATGCATTATAGGTTTACATCTTAGTGCTCCAACCTTTATTTCATACTTTAGGAGAGCAATTTCAAGGTTTTGTCCTTCTGAGTTTAACAATCAGAAGAGCTATTGAGTCACCTTATCTTATGACAAGGAGGAACTGCTGAGATTGGGCCTGATGTGCTTTGCAATATGTAATTAAGCATTTTGTAAAAGTTGAAAAGCTACACAAATCAAAGAGTTAAAGATCCACAGATCTTGTGTGCAACATGTCTACCAGACAGAGTTTTGTATCTAATTTCATGCAAATTGCTCGCAGATTATGCATAGAAAGGGCATGGAAATGAGCACCAGCCTTCCAAGTCAATAACTATTTTCCAGGTCACCTCCTGTGGTAAACAACAACATGTTTGCCTGAATACGGATTTATGCAGTTGCTTTCTGAAGATGATTCAGAGTCGCTATCCTATCCAACTACAACAAAAGACAGGATTAGATAATCACTGTTTTTAAAAAAGTCATTTGGCATTAAGAGGCAGTTATATAGTGGAAGAGATCATACGTAGTTCTGTGGAAGAGTAAGTTTGCCTGCAGAGAGTTCCAGGTTCAATTAATGGTATCTCTTGTTTAAGAAAGGAGATAATGTGCAAAACCTCTGGCTAAGATGCTAGAGCAGGGATAGCTAAATGTTTTGGGGGGTCATGGGCACATTTGCAAACTGGATAATTTGCTGTGGGCACAGTGCAACATGTCATAGTGCAGCTATTCAACTAGCTGCAGGTGATGCTTCTTTCAAGAGTAATTTCAGTGCTGGAAGGGGGCAGGGACGAGTTCATCCAGTTTTATCCTACTTTACATGGGTATGGAAATCCCAGTAAGATAAAGGCAGACACCTTTACTCTCGATATCATAGGCTGCTCTTGAGTTACTATCTCAGAAAACTCTAGGTCACTTTGTGCTGGCAGTAAATTCTGAACTCCACTCAGCTCTGTTAGTGATAATGATCAAAGTACTATTCATATGGACACTTACTCTACAATGGAAGAGAAGCGTCTAATTAACCAGGGTCTCTTTATCTTGCTTTCAGCTTGCTTCTGTGGCCTTGGTTTAATCACTTGATCATGTAAACAAATTAGAGTCTGAAATTAGCTAAACTGTTGATCTCAAGATAAAACCCCTGATGGTGACCGCTGGCATGAAGGATATTGCTCTCTAGATCCTCACAATTCTCAGAAAAGGGGAAACGGCAGTGAGCCAAGAATGCCACTAAACAAATGCTTTTGTACAAATGTTTCTCCTGCAAAATATTTCAGTAGCCATTTGACTTAACCAAAGCAAAATTGCCATTGCCCACATAGTGGTTTCAACAGGGCTTAATGGGCCTCACTCACCAGCACCATAAACTTAAAATACTTTTATACTGCTTTAAACAGTCTTGGCTTCCCCCAAAGAATTATGGAAAGTGTAATTTGTTAAGGCTGTCATTAGGAGACCCATATTCCCCCCACAGAGCTACAATTTCCAGAGTGATTTGAATATCAATTCATTTTCCTAGGGCACTCTGCAAATTGTAGCTCTATGAAGAGAACAGGAATCTCCTAACAACTCTCAACACCCTTAGCAAACTACACTTAGGGGGTGGGGGGTGGGGAGGGGGAAGCCATGAATGTTTCAACTGGTATCATAGTATTTTAAATTTATAGTGCAGATGGTGTCAAAGATGACTTGATTGGTTCAGGATAGCAAATCAAGGAGTTCTATAATAAAAGCCAGAACCTAACTTAACAAGGCCAAATATTAATGCGAACACTGCATTTTTAGTCATTTGCTTACAAAGCAGCATTTATTCATTTTGGATAATTTTGGTTTTGAGAAGCTTCTATATTTCTGAGCAAAATACTGCTGTGCAATTTTCAGAACAGCTTTACAAAAGACCTATTGTCTGATTCCTAAAGCTTGAAGCTGAGCTGTGTGAGGAACTATTAAAAGGAAAAGAGCAATGTGCAACTATTGGTGATTACATTTTTTGGCCCCCTTGCTTGCCATTTCCCTTTCTTTTGAAAAGGCTCCATCACCCCCATCTTGCCAGGCTTTTCATCTTCATGACCTTCCCCAGCAGAACGTTAGCAAAGTTAAGCAACTGCACAAACTGTGAAGGAGGAAGTGTGAAATGTTGATTTCCATTTAAACTCCAAAGCATCTCTCTTTTCCTTCTTAGACCCAGCTCTCATATGAATCCTTGCTGCTTGGGTCATTATAAACAAAAAGTAAGGAACTTCTGGGTTCATTTTAAAGGGTGGGCACTGGGAATGAAAGCAGCAAGCTTTTTCTTAAAACCAATTTTCATGAAAGCTGTGGAGTCTGTTAATAAATGGTCATCCTTTAAAAACAACGCAAAGTGAAGATAACTGTGCATGATTACAATAATTGTTAGTTTGGATTGGCCACACTTTAAAATAGCCACCGCACTGCAGAGGAGGGTGACCAAGACGATCAAGGGTCTGGAAACCAAGCCTTATGAAGAACAGTTAGTTGAGGGGGTTGGGTGAGGAGTGCTTGAAGGAGCTGGATATGTTTAGCCTGGATAAGAGGAGACTGAAAGGAGATACGATAGCCATCTTCAAATATCTGAAGGGTTGCCACATGAAAGAAGGAGCAAGCTTGTTTTCTTCTGCTCTGCAGGGTAGGACTTGAACCAATGGCTTCAAGTTACAAGAAAGATTCTGACTAAACATCAGGAAGAACTTTCTGATAGTAAGAGCTGTTTGACAGTAGTATGGACTCTTCTTCCTTGAAGATTTTTAAGCAGAAGTTGGATGGTCATCTGTCCTGGATGTTTAGCTGAGATTCCTACATTCCTTCCAACTCTACAATTCGATGATTCTAGGGTCCCAGAATCTTAGTTTTCTTTTTCTTTTCTTTTTTTAAAAGAAATGTCTGAACAAAGTTAGAACACAAAACACAGAGGCACCTCTAATGCTTTGGCAGTCAACAGGCAGCGCCATTGCTAAGGACACTTGATCACTGTTGATAAGCAATCAAAAGAAGAACACTCCCCAAGTATTCTGCTATTACAGGATGAAACACAACTGGGTGGTTTTGGTATGTTTTACTCAGAAGTAATGCCCTTGAAATAAATGAGATTTCCTTCCTACTGAGAAAATATATATGATACTGCAGTCCCACCCTCTAATCTTCAATCTTTCTGCGGCCTTTGACACCATTGACCATAACATCCTTCTGGACCGTCTTGAGGGGCTGGGAGCTGTGGGCACTGTTATACAGTGGTTCCACTCCTTTCTCCTGGGCCGTGTCCAGAAAGTGGTGGTGGGGGATGAGTGTTCAGACCCCTGGGCTCTCACTTGTGGGGTGCCTCAGGGTTCTGTCATCTCCCCCAAACTTTTTAATATGTATAAATCAGAACAAGTGAAGGCGGTGAATGTCTTGTGTGAGTGTCTGGAGGCGGTCGGAGGATAGATGGCGGTTAACAGATTGAAGTTGAATCCTGACAAGACAGAAGTACTGTTTTGGGGGGACGGGGTGGGCGGGGGTGGGGGACTCCCTGGTCCTGAATGGGGTAACTGTGCCCCTGAAGGACCAGGTGCGCAGCCTGGGAGTCATTTTGGACTCATAGCTGTCCATGGAGACGCAGGTTAATTCTGTGTCCAGGGCGGCTGTCTACCAGCTCCATCTGGTATGCAGGCTGAGACCCTATCTGCCCGTGGACTGTCTCGCCAGAGTGGTGCATGCTCTAGTTATCTCACGCTTGGACCACTGCAATGCGCTCTACGTTGGGCTGCCTTTAAAGGTGACCCAGAAACTGTAATTAATCCAGAATGCAGCAGCTAGACTGGTGACTGGGCGTGGCCCCCAGGACCATATAACACCAGTCCTGAGAGATCTGCATTGGCTCCCGAGCACAATTCAAGGTGTTGGTGCTGACCTTTAAAGCCCTAAATGGCCTTGGTCCTGTATACCTGCAGGAGCATCTCCACTCCCATCGTTCACCCCAGACACTGAGGTCCAGCGCCGAGGGCCTTCTGGAGGTTCCCTCATTGTGAGAAGTGAGGTTACACGGAACCAGAAAGAGGACCTTCTCGGTAGTGGTGCCTGCCCTATGGAACGCCCTCCCATCAGATGTCAAGGAAATAAGCAGCTATCCTATTTTTAAAAGACATCTGAAGGCAGCCCTGTTCAGGGAAGTTTTTAATATTTTAATATTTTTAATATTTAATGCTGTATTGTTTTTAACACTTGATTGGGAGCTGCCCAGAGTGGTCGGGGAAACTCAGTCAGATGAGCGAGGTATAAATAAAAATATTATTATTATTATTATTATTATTATTATTATTATTATTAGTCTCCCATGTGACCACTACCAGTCTATTTGTCATCACTGGCCTGTTATTTATTAATGTGCAGTAACTGTCTTTACCCTGGACTTTGACATCCTACTCCTGTAACTGTGATTTGTTTTACCTGTTTTTAACACCAAATTTTGAATTGTTGCAACTCCTGCTGGTGAAGGCTAGGCAATAAAAATAGGAGTAGGAGTAGAGTGTGTGTGTGTGTGTGTGTGTGTACACACCAAAGCAAATACAACCATAAGATAATTATTTGCCTTAAAGCTACAACATATTAAAATTCCTATAGGCTGTATTTTAAACACAAGGACATTTTTAAATCAAGGTTGCCAAAATGTTTTCTGTATGTATTTTGCTGGGAGTTGTGAAACTGCACATATTTGTTGCTTGTTTTATATTTTTCTTTCTTGCTTTCCTCCAGGAGCTCAAGACTGTGTACACTGTCTTTCCCTTCCCCCCATTTTTCACAACTGCCCTGTGAGGTAGGCTTGGCTCAGAGCTGGTAGCTCAGACACTAAAGTTGTGAAATTGTACATGCTGTACACAAAGTATTTATTCTTTGCTTGTTATTTATTAAGGTTGGCAAACTTTTTGTTTGTTCATTTTCATATTTTGCTATAATATCAGGTCACTGAAATGTTGCAGCTAAAATAAGGAGGCTGCTTTTCTGGAAATATAGCAACAAGGCTTAAATGAATTGTACCAATAACCCAATGACCTCTGGCTGTGGAAACTGTTTTAACTTTATCCCCTAAATTAGAACTGTACCCACGAGATACTTCTGTGCAAATCTCATTGAATGGCTGTGTGAGAGCAGCCTTGATTGACTACTCACATGAACAACCTTGTGACTTCAGTCAAATCACTTTGTTTTGGCACCTCCCAAAACTTGTCATTGTCCATATAACCAATTCTCACTAAAAACCTCCTCTATTTCCTCTTGCAAGCCTAACTTTTAGTTCTACTGTTTGTTCAGCAGTTGAATAAAATAAGCAGTCACTAAATGTCTGCCCCTATACCCTATGCATTAAAAACCAGTGTACATAACAAATCACTAAGATCAAATGCAGGTAACATAAAAGAGAATGTTCTACAGGAAAACCTCTTGGCCTGGCCTTGCATTCTTTGCACACTGTAAATGCTCCAATAACTTGAAAATGTGAGGAACTGAAATATAGGTAATGAAAGAGTTTCACACATGAAAGCTCACACTTTCAATAAGGAACCTGCAGTACACATTTGTAGATTTATTCATAAATTGTGGCATAAAATGTAATAGGCTCTGTACTGAATAAATAATGTATGTTTTTAAAATGTTTCAAAATATACATGAACATTATAGTTGGCGTAAGTCATATCATGCTTCAATAATCTCTTCTTTGATATATACTATTAATCATTTATATAGCAGTTATAATGTTCAAAGTGCTTTAAAGTCTTTATACTGCTTGTCCTTGCATGTTATGTGGTAGGTCACTATAATTCCCATTTTGGTTATCAGGAACAGAGCTTAAAATCAGATCAATGAGAGACTTGGATGTGAACCCAACTTCAAACCAGCATTCGATCTACCAGCCAGACTGACTCAATATGTGATTCCTATGCGATTCCCAATAGGTTCCTTTGCTTGTAGAAGCACAGTGCAGGTTATGCTTTTATGCATGGAAAGAAAAGAAATGTTTTCAGTATGCACTGAAGATTCACCAATATTGGTGTATTACCTTATTTCAGCTAAGAGTATGCGCCCCAGAGAAGGCCCTTTCCTTAGATAGCTCCATATGGATGAATGAAGGCTGTGGAACAACCAGGAGGGCCTTTCTTGGTGATCTTGGTGACCAGGCAGGGAGAAGGTAGCCTGGTTCAAAGTTGTTTAGAGACTTATACTAAACCCTTCAACTTGCTCGGGTGTCATATCAGCAGTTAGTGCAATGCCTTTAATGACAGTGTTATAGATCTATCTCAAAAGCCTAGCTGCTATATTCCACACTAATTGTTGCTTCTTGAACAATATTAGGGGGTAGCCCCACAAATGTGTGGTGACCACTGCAAGTACACCAGAACTTTAAATGTTACTGGCCGTGAAATGAATTTCAGTCATGGGGGAGGGGGGTGTTTTTTGTTTCGTCTTCCTTCAACTATGAGACAATACTGTGCGGTTTGCTAGATAATGCCTTGTAAGCATATGAACCACGGTGCATAAACAAGCTTATGCATTTGCATAATGGATAGGAATCTCTTTGTGTACAGAGTTCTCTACAGCACTGCAAAAACTCCCTTGCATGGAAGCTCTGGGAACAGATCACATCCATAGGGCTCCTGACTGGGACACATAATACGCTTTGCATAGCTAGCCAATCCTATAGTTACAGAGGATGCTACGTGATATATTTTGCAGACCGCTGTCTACTGGAAATGCTTGTGCATTTTCAAAACATGAAGGAACTGGTATTAAAATCAATGTTTACTATTTCATATCGCATACATATGGGAGCAAACTGTCTCCTGTTCACTTCGGATATAGCTCTCCTTTGTGCTTTTCAGAGAAGATTTTCACATGCAGATTGTGCACCTGTTTGCTCTTTGTGTCTAAAGGAGACCCACACCAATGAATATACAAAGAGAATTTGCATAAGATCCTTGAAATAGCTCCACAAAACACAGTGAATATATATATATTTTAAAATGCTATTTAAATTCTATGCTCTGAAAGTTGCTTCGTTGTATTAAATTTTGGTGGGTATTCAGTAGGGGTGCGTGGAGCTGGCATATGTGACATAAAACGTCCTTAATGGTGCTACCTGCAGAGACTCCTATTTAAGAACTATGTTTTATTTATTTAAGTACAAAAACACATCTGGATTCTGAAGCAAGCCAAGAAAGAAATATCTTTTTTTGGCTACTTCTACCCCAACAGCAGCCAAGCTGTTTCCTTTGACCATTATCTATATAGCAGCTGCAAAGGACAAGATGTGAATATGCTTTAATTACATTTTTATTTTAAGAGATATTGAGTTGTTCTGCTCTGCTGTATTCCCTATTCTCCCCAAATCTTTATTACATTGTATGAATGGATTAATACTGAACCCCCTAGCCTTGCCTGGCTTCTTTAAAAACAATTAGGTATACATTCCATTTGTAATTTTATTTAAACACATCAATAATTTAGGAGGGTGTATAAGGTAAGACTAATATATAGAAACTAAGCAAGCAAGTAGCAAAACTTTCCCCCCTGTGAATCCAAACTCAAGCCTCAAGACACCAAGGGCTGCAACTGGAAGATAAGTTTGGCACATTTATTTTCATCTTCATCAAAATATAAAGATATACGATAAAACCAATTCGTGCTAGGCTTGCTGGCTGGAATTCTGTGCAATAACTCATTCCTAGAAACCCTAAGGCTAGGTTTAAGGGTACTTTGCTAGGGTGCCAGAGATATGTGAGAACAAAGGAGACCCAGCAGGGCAGATTAAGCAACAGCAAGAGGGCAGGCAAGGAGACCATTCCTCCTGTCTCCCAATACAGTAAACTTAAAAACAAACTACACTTGATCTCATAACTTTTTAAAAGAATGAATGCAGCTTTTGGATTAAAGACAAAGTGGTAATGAGGCTAGGAAACCACCAGGGTCAGGGGGGTTATTCAGTGAATATGCACTTTGAATTATTATTACTATTGTTATTAAACACTTATAAAATACCTAACATTTCCTAAGCACTGCATAGAGATTAAAATATAACATTGTACCTGTCCGAAGACTCACAACCTACAGGATATGAAAGGAAACAGGAATGTGGAAGGAAGAGGAACGTATCAATATGTGCCTGTTCTAGGCAGGTGTGTGTGTTTGTGTGTTAGCAGTATAATGTATTCCTGGCTCTTAGGGAACATGTATTTCCCACTGAGTCCAAGGTAGGTAACCTGAAAAGCTAAGAGAGGTATGTACACAAAATGTACATCGTAGAGGAGTTCCACTCCTATGCTGTCAGCTCTCCATGCTGTCCTGGAGAAGGAAGATTTTTGTGTGTTGATGAAGAGCCAATAGTTTATTAGAAGAAACCCATATACTCTTGCATCCAATATATATTTGAAAGGGTTTTGGTAGTGAGAGAGTTGGTCATTATGCTTACTGAGAGATGGGTTTGGATCAGACATCGTGAGTACTTGCCTGGCTTAGAGACTGCAGACATTGTGCACCAAGTAAAACAGGGGTAGAGAACCCTTTTGGCCCAGCCGGCCAGATCACTATCTTTCCCCACTTCAACAGGCCAACTTTGACAGGTGGGTGGGACAACCCACCTGTCAATCACTAGCATCATTATGACAGTCAGATGCTTGACAGGTGCACTGTGTTGTCCACATGTCAGAGTCTCTTGCACAACACTTTCAATCCAACAACTGGTGATGGGTGGTGAGTTCAAGCCTGCTTTCTGTAGAGATGAGCTGCAAGATTGGGTTCCCCATCAGGAACTTGGGATTGCAGCTGATTCAGCCACATCTCTATTTTTTTAGATAATAAAAGTACACTTATGAAAGTGAGATGCCCTACACAGCCAGTTGTGCTTCCATAGTACTTGTAGTACTGAAAGTACTTCCACTGGGTGGTATTTAACTATGTGTTACTCATGGTTAAACCTACTGTATTCATGGACCTAACTTAGTCATGTTCATTAATTTAAATGAGTCTACTCTGAGTAATACTACACTTTATAACCACTCTTTGTAAAATACATTAGGAACGTCTATCTATCTATACACAAACACACCTAAGGAAGGAGTGTCAGTCGACAGCTAAAGAAGAGAAAGATAGTAGACAGTCTGCATGTCAGCATTTGCAAGTCCATTTTGCCTTAATGGACACCGAGAGTACATGGAAAGCCTCAGTAAGTACTCCAAGACCTTAGAAATGGACTTCTATATATCCCAGGTGCAAACTGCTCTGTTTATTGTTTTAATATGTGTGATGTAAATGGATAATGATCTTCCCAAAAGACCAGGGATCCTGGTAGCTACCAGACATGTTTTTAAGTGTTGTTCAGTTGATTTATTCCTTCCAATTTGAAAACAAAATTAAACAAAACTCTCACTGTTCAAAAGAAGTGGCTAGAGGGCACTGCATATAATTGTGCTTGTTTAGCCTGCAACTGCTAAACAAACAGTATGACAATACTGGGACATGGGGACATGGAAGGGTTCACTTCAGCTTTCTTGCAGAGAGTGGGAAACATCAGCAAATGTATCTGATGAAACCTGATATGGCTATGAGAACCACAATGAAAAGGGATAAAGAAGAATGTTCAGAGGACCAATGGCTTCTTTAATCAAAACATATTCCTACTGATGAGGGTGGGACTGATGTTCCAAAAACACCAGCCTTTTGTTCATGGCCACTCTGATCTTCTTGTAACATTTAGGCAAACTTACTGGGCATTTCTCTGTCCCCACTGCACATTATTAGGGGCTGGTTAAAAGAAGGTTATAAGGGAGAGTTATAAGCAGTTTTTAACCAACCTGGTGCCCTCCAGAGATTTTGGACTATGAGTCTCATCATCAGCTGCATTGGCTGGGGGTGATGGGAGGTGCAGTTCAAAATGTCTGGAAGGCACCAGGCTGGCAAAGGCTGGCCAAGAGCATCAGGTCTCTTCAGGAGTTTTGGAGGTTATTGCAAATCACAATACTAGAAGGTCAGAGAGAATATATACACCCTTTCTCCCAAATCATTGTTTACTCCTGGCAGGGGAAGTAAAGTGAATGTGCCTAAAATTTAAGAGAGAGCAGCTCCATGTTGGGTACAACATATAGTTTCACGCTCAGGCATGCTGCCTTCTTTGGCGTAAATAAATCAGATGCACCTCCATGCATGTTGCATTGATATGAAGAGCATCCATGCAGAAGCTACACTTGCTGGATTATGTACCTTAATTTGATTTTCAATCCACTAATAGTCTGGATCCCACAAGCCATTCACGGGACTGGGCCCTGTTGGGTTCTAACAGTTGGGTCCCAACTTCTCCGAAAGAGCACTAGTGGTAAAAAGGTAACGGTAAAGGGACCCCTGACCGTTAGGTCCAGTCACGAACGACTCTGGGGTTGTGGCGCTCATCTCACTTTATTGGCCTAGAGAGCTGGCGTACAGCTTCCAGGTCATGTGGCCAGCATGACTAAGCCGCTTCTGGCGAACCAGAGCAGCGCACGGAAATGCCGTTTACCTTCCCACCGGAGCAGTACCTATTTATCTACTTGCACTTTGACGTGCTTTCAAACTGCTAGGTTGGCAGGTTAAGGCCTAGGCTAGGCCATTACATAAAAGGCCTCTAGTGCTGCGGATCTTGTCCCTTTCCATGCTATGCAACTAGGATTTTCCAGCTGTCCAAAAGAAACTTCCCCTGACAGGGCCAGAAAAAACAATAGAGTATACAGTTATGCACTTTTGACTCCCAGGTGCTCCTATGGCACATTTACCCATGTGCTGTAAGCTGCAAGTATTTCTAAGCTGTTGCAGAAAACAGAAAAGAAAGATGAGAAACGGTTCTGCTGGAGCAGTGGGAGCATGTGTCAAGCCCCTAAAGGTGGGCTGTGCATCCTTTTGTCTCTCAGAGGTCCATATACCAGCAGGAGCCACATACTAGCAGTGGGCAGATCAGAGCCAGAAATGGGTACTAGAGTCAAAAGTGGGTTAGGCACCTTTTCTCTATCTGATCATATCAGCACCATTCATATTATACCACTTTAACGGTCATGGCTTCTCCCCAAAGGAATTCTGGGAACTATAGTTATGAGTGCTGAGGGCCATTGGGAAACCCTTCTTCAGCTCACAGAGCTACAATTCCCAGAATTCCCTGGGGAAAGGGATTGATCATTAAACCACTCCAGAAATTTTAGCTCTGTGAGAGGTTCCCTAAGAACTCTCTGCACTCTTAACAAACCACAGTTTCCAGGATTCTTTGGTGGAAGCCATAAATGTTAGTGGTATAATAGTGTTTTAAAGGTATGGTGTGGATGTAGCTTCTCTCCCTGATATCTTCTCTCTGCTGCCCCCTGCTTAATTTTCTCCCTCCTTTCCATGAAATGATATTAAGGGTAACTTTAAATTATGCCAAGGGCCTCACCTCTGTTTTAAAGAGATAGGCAGAATGTCAAAATTAGCACTAGGGATGGAGAACACTGGAAATGGAAGACAAGCTCTCTCAGTTCAGAAACTCCCAAGCCATTATGAGTGAGTCTACCTGCCCATTCTTAAATTAGCCTCATAGAAAAATGTGGCGCTATTGGTCAATACTAAAATTACATTGGTGGTATTAAACCTGAGATGGCTCATTCACACATGCAAGTCATCACTTAGCACTACAGCAATCAAGTGGGTGAATTGCCAGTGTGAACTAGCTCTCAGACAATTACCCCAAATAGATAGGCTCTCAGAGGTAAAACCCACTGAACAGCATTTTTGAATGGAAAGAGAACTGCATTCGGTAATCTGTGAAGAAATCCATTTTCATACTCCTGTCGCTTTCAAAAATAGTAATAACATTTTTCTGACCAGGAAGCTGGGTTGTGCAATGATGGAGAACGAAAGGCGTAAAGTCAGGAAAGATGAGTGAAAAGTGAGAAAATGAAATAGCATTAAGCAACTTGGACGCTGAAATGAATGAAGACAGCGCAAGAAATAATGATGGCACTTAAAGGAAATATTCATGCTGCACATTCAAACATGAGGACAATTTTCGTTAACCATTCCCTTTCCAATTTCCCACAAACATGGAACAATGCAACAGATATCGTAGTGAAAATGCTACCATTCAGATAGAGAAAAGGAGCAAAAGAGAAGGAACAGAAGGCCTATGTTGAAGCTGTATTTTATTCCAGGACTGTGCAATTTAGCAGAAATATACATAGGGAAGTGAGGCCTTTCATGTGATCTACATATCAAGGGAATGCTATCTAGTGCTAAGGACGGATTATGGAAAAAGTTGTTGGGAAGGTCACAGGAGGCAATTCGCAAAACATTGTACTTCAAGCATAAACTAGCCTGTTCTCTCCGGGCAGATTCAACTAATGAGTCCTGCCAGCAGAGCTAGTAATAAATGCATGAGACAGATGAGGGCTCTACTGCAACTTGAGTATAGATACTTTAACATAGGGGTGGAGAGGTGTTGCATAGCACAGAGACTGCAGAAAGAAAAGGCTGGTAGTAATAGAAATAGGAATCTTGGAGCTTAGGGGTTTCTCATGAGCTCAACTACTGCAACAACATGATTTCCTAGACCAGTTTTCAACTTTGTTGAGTCCACGGCTCCCTTAATCAACAACATTCTTTGTGCGGCACCCCTGTGGGGCTCAGGAGCCCAGTTATGTTTCTATTTGCCTACAGAGCTGGCAGCCTCTTACCCTTTTTCGAACATCCTCCCTTGTGGAGTGTTCCCTCAGACTCCTCTCTCCAGGCAGCTGCTGCTGCTGTCTCTGGTCTCTGAGCTGCCCCCTCCCCGCCCTAAAGAGAGGTGTCTCCCAGAGGCACCATTCACGTATGGAGCTTATAGCCAGTGCTGCTGCAATAAACAGCTGTGCAAGCCTTTGGGAGGCAGACACACAAGAGGATATCAGAGGAGGGAGGGAAGAGTGACAGAGGCCAATGTTGCCCATGACACCCCTGACCATCATTCAAGGCACCTCAGGGTGCACAACACACTGGTTGAAAACCACTGTCCTAGACAGATTTCAACTCCCATTTGCCCCAGCCTGCATGGCTTCCCATCACGAATGATGGGAGGTTTAGTTCAGCAATACAGATTTCCCACATCTGTTGTAAAACAGCTCAAACTGATGCTTAGTAAGTCATTTCCATAATGTCGTTGAAAGGAATCTCTTTCCCCTTTCAACCTGCTAAATACCCTTCCTCCTTGGCCCTGTTATCAGGGCTGTGAGCAAGTCAGAGTCCAAATGGAGGGGTTAATCCACAAGAAACTGCAAATTGTTCCAGAAACTATTCACAATTCTACCAAATTATTCTTTCATCCTTTCAAATATGTTTTAATTAAGTGTTCACTCATGATTATTTGCCAAGAAAATATTACCTGCAGAACTCTGCCTGGAAAAAGTTCGTACATTTCCTAGGTTTCTCCAAGGGAAACCAGGTATTTTAAAAATGTGTAGACTTAACGAGATGTTATTATTCTGTTAAAGATGTCAGGTTTTCCTTCCTGATTGTCCTGTTCCCTGGCGAAAATACTACTTGCCAGCCTTTGCAATTTCAGCATCACCAAAGGTTCCTTCTGCTACCTCATTAATCACTCCACTGCCATGTGCTATCTTACCTGCAGATGTAATTCGTCTTGCAAGTATCTTGTAAATTCAGGCAGTTCGGTTTCTCCCTGTCCTCATATGAACACGCAGGGACAATAGTCTGCCGTCTCCTCTCTGTACATGCAACGTCTCGGCAGGAGCAGAAGAGCATCCCATAACTGTGCTTCGGGGGGACTTTGTCGAAAAATTGCCTCAGGGCCTTATGACACTTCCGCTTATTGCAGATTTCATTAGACACACTGCTGGTACAGGGGGTTATATAAGCTGATCGGTATTTCTTGCAGGTATCGTTGAGGTTACAAGCTTTTGCTGCATCCAAACAGTTGTTCCCCTTTGATATGGCAGGCTCCACTATACATATATAAAAAGAAGGGAGGGAGGAGAGAAACAGGATTATAGAGTTGCTTCAACATTTGTATTATTGAGATATCAAGGACATTTGTCAGCTCAAGAAACTTCTGGCACCAGAGCTGATCATAAACAAATAAAATAAAAGATAGGTGGTAGGATTTCAGAGTTACATGCAAGTTCATAGCTGTGATCCTCAGGCCACCAAGGTGAGCTAACAAATGGAGATGAGGGTAGGTTATATATGCAGCAATGTGCAGCCCTAAGCTCACATGCAGCTGCCCAATGTACTTCAATGAAAACTAGGATCTACATAAATCCCTACTTAGGTGTATCCCCTTGAACGATGCTTCCAGCTCCACCCCCCCCCCCCAAAAAAAGAGAGAGAGCGGGATGATTTTGTGAACATGGACCATGTGGGTGGGTTACTCATTTATGTCCTGGTTCACATTTCAGGTTCTAGATGCATGATCACCTCCACCACTAGGCCATGTACTGCTACTTCTAGTCGCTGGCAGTGTGACCACGGGACTTTGAGGATGGCAGTCCCCATGCCATAGTAAAAACCCGTAACTGGCAAAATGTAGCTACAACATTCTACAGAATTTCAACATTACTGCAGTTATAATTATATATTAAACCTCAAGTTTATTTTGTCTACAACACAGTATGCAGAAATGCATACTAAATCCAAGTATAATTTCCATGTAATTTGCAGGGCATATAATTATGCAATATAGGCATAGTAGACACTAATTACTATGTGATTACAGAGTAATTACATGCCTATTTGTTTCTGGAAGGCAAATGCTATGCAGGATGCCTTAAACTAGGCTGCCTTCAATAAGCAGTTACCAAGAATCTACTGGATAATGGGTTCTGAGCTGTCACATATCAAAACAGAGATTACATTCTTAAACTACCATCAGCTCAGGGCCCACCATAGTAGACTGTAGAAAAGAATGAAATAGAGAGGGGAGGTGACGCCTAGACTGGGTCTCTGTTACTCATCACCTTGCTAGTCTTCCTCAACGGCACTGAGACCTGAGCGTCTCCAAAGGAATAGAGGAGACAAAGACATACACATTGTTGTTACCCATCACACCAGTCTCTCGTGTCCCACAAAGACAGCCTGGCTAGTGTAACCCAGAGTCAAGTTTTATGTTGCCCTTTCTTTTTAATATATATTTACGTAAAGCTGCAAAGTTCAAAAATAACAACAACAAACAAAATGAGAGATTACTGGGTGCAAATAATATCTCACACTTTTCATGGGCTTAAAAAAAAATCCTAAAGCAGGGAAGCCAACCTGTGACCCTCCAGCTCTTGCTGGGCAACAGATTATAACCCTAACCTCTGTCAAGGCAAAAATAACATTGTATTTTGAAAAACATGAGTTGCAACCAACGATTACATCTCCCCCCCCCCAATATGCTGGCAAAACAGTTCTGGGGTTCCCCCAACCCTCCAGAGCAGATTTAAGGGGGGACATGGAGCACACAAGCAGAGGAATGGGAAGTTCGTTGTGTGAATGGGATACTGGATACAACCCACAATATATAAATATCTCCTTATTCTACCCACAAACCACAGATTAGAAAAGCATTACTGCACGTATTGAGATCCCTTTAGAGTGCCTATGTTTTGCGACATGCAAATTTATGATTAGCAGCAACTGGAATTATATAAAACATGAAAGTATTTAACGTTCAGAACAGTCACACCCCTTAATTTTCAAAGCAGTTTGCAGATGCAAGTCGCATTAACTTCAACTTGGAACATGCCTGCAGAATACTTTGAGGACATTCTTGACGGTTATTAGGTGATTTATATCCTATTTTCTTCATAAATGAGATGAATTTTTCACAGAAGCAGATGTTCAGGCTCAATGTTTATGAAAATCTATGCATCTTCCCCAGTTACACCTGTTATTCTGACTTCAGATACAACCTTATGAGGATTCACAGAGAGGGCTGTTAATTTGTTAAAGAGTTAGCACATTTATGATCAGCACAAAACTATTTCCTTCGAATCTGGCTGATCTTAATATTGGTAGGACAAGAACATCTTATATCTAATTAAGTGGGTACAATCCAGGCAAAGTCAAGCACTTTGAAATCTCATCAATTTCAAAGGGAATGTGAAGAAATTTATTTCATCTTCCCCTAAAAATCAATGGGACTTCAAAGTACTTCGCCCTTGCTGGATTGTGGTTTGTGTAATTTTGGGTCATAAATGTTAAGTCTGCAATCCTAAACACACTTACTAGGGAATGGGATCATCCCTCTGAACACAGTGGGAGTTGTTTCCCAGAAATATGTATCAGCTTGTTTTATAAATCACAATGATATGTTTAACACAGAATTAAGATGGAGTACAAAGCCTAACTATGGATATCCAACTATTTATATGTTTATTTTTATTTTATAGCTAGGCTTAGGATTTCTTGCATTTGTACACATGAACAAATTGTACATTTGAACAAATGCTCATGGGGCAAACCATGTAAATGACGTAATGTGTAGTTTGACTCTGACATCATAGAGATCACTGCTTGTTGTTGTAGATCAGCCTTCCCCAAAGGCTACAACTACAACTCCCATCATACGTAACCACTGGCCATGCTGGCTGAGGTTGATGGGAGCTTGTAGAAACTTGTAGAGGGTACCTTGTTGGGGAAGGCCCTTCTAGATCATATGGAAGTATCCTAATAATACTGGTATCCCAATAAGTGAAGCAGCCTGAAGCAGCCTTTCACATTCTATCTCCAAAATAAACCATTATGAATATTTCAGAGATTGCAACTATGGCTTGTATCCAAGTTTAATTTTTAAAAATGAAACTCCTTTCTCTCCCACGTCCCATATTCTACATCCTGATCGCACAGAAGGAAAGATGAGCACACAAGTCCACCTTTCCAGCTCCACTGGGAGGAGTTATCTCCAGTGTCCAAGCTAGTACAAAGGAGCTGATGAGTTGTTGTTTTCCCTGCTATGTAGCCACAGGGTGTGATGCTTCTGCTTGTGGAAATGTACTAGAGAACTCCCTTTCCATTTCTCAGAAAGGAAGTGTAAGAAACTCACGGGAGAGGCGGTGTTGCAAAGCTGTAATAGCAAAACTGCTTAGCAAAACCACACAAAGACAACTGATACAGGCTTGGGCAGCTATCTCTTATGTTACTACACTATATGATTTCAACACTAAACCAGAGGGAATTATGTATCAGAATAACTTTCTTTATGCATCCGGCAGAGAAATCCACTCTCAATCCACAAGCTATGTGGAACCAGGCAGTGGTGAGGATTTATGGGTGATTTAGCAAGAAAAACAAGACTTTGACTAAACCTCATTAATTAATTTAATTTAGAAAATACAGTGTGGCCACTTGTTCTGGCAAACGTCTCCCAGTTCTACCATTGACTTAGCACATAACCAAGCCAACTACTCTGCTTAAAGTCTCTCTCCTAAGCACATTTATGAAGGAATAATTGCCACTGTCGCCACAGGGACTTCGGGGCCTGATTTGCAGAGGATGCAGTGTATAAGCAAACACCTCATCTGTGTTCAAAACATTATTATTTATTTATATATCACACCCAGAGTACATGGTGCTTTACAGGGTACTAAAATGACAGGTCCTTGACCTGAATTAGCTTACTATCTAAAATCTGACACACAGAGGAAATGACAGTGGGAGGGGAGGGGTAAGCAGGGGAGCAACTTGTGGCTGTTTCTGTTTTACATACATGATGCACATCCCATCATTTATAACTACATTTACTACAGCCACTAGATCATCAGCATGCAATGTTCATCAGTGCAGCCCTCACCAACCTAGTGCCCTCCAGCCATTTTGGACTACAACCGCCATCAGCCACAACCAGCACATGCTTGCTGAAGGCTGATGTGTCCAAAACATCCAGAGGGCACCTGGTTGGCAAAGGTTGCATTAGCACACGTGCAGAGTACTCAAGGCTATTGATGGTGGGCATGCTAATATTACATGAGCACAATTTAGGCAATCCATTCCCCCAGGCTATAAGTGAGAGCAGGTATGAGCATGGCAGCTCTCTCCTTTATCACTGTCACCTTCAGCTACCTGAAAGATTAACTTCTGAAGTGAGGAGGGGGCTCTCCAAGGTTCTACATCATACAAGGAACCTAGCCAAGTAGAGCAAGGTTCCAGACAGCAGACATTTGCTTATAACATATGGAAAGCAATTGGGAGGGCAATGGAGGGGATGGAGCTAATGCCATTGTCCCTACTGTCCCTCACACAGTGATAATCCCATGGGTGACTAAAACACTCAAATGGGACTATACAAATAAGTGCATTTAAACACAAAGGGGAAAGCACAGAACAGTAAGTGCTTTAGCTGTGTGCTGTTTAAGTCACATCTTGCTTCAAAGCAGGGTTGTAAAAAGACATTGCCTTCTGTACCACTGTGTATTAGTCACATCCAGAACTGTTTCTATTCCACTGCAGTTTTTCTTCCACCCAAACCTATGTTATTCCTCTTGCTGCCCACTGTGGCACAATTGTGTAACTTACGTATACTACATAATCACATAAATTACATTGTCATTATGTTATTCCTTCCAATTCACTTCCATGTAAAGGAAGCACCATGCAAATAGTGTGGGAGGGGCACAACTACACATCGTTTCCAGACTGAAAGCAACCACAACAGCAAATACCAATCATAATCACTGGATTTACCGGTATATTCGTTCTTGATATGTGACAAATAAGTAAGCACCAGCAATTTTCACTTCCATTTTCATTTTTGTCAGAGCTCGCTGACATCCCTACTTCCAAGTAAAACGAGGGGGGGATGAGGGCTGATGTGATTAAGATAGGACAAAGGCATGTCGACACACACACACACACACACAGAGAGAGAGAGAGAGAGAGAGAGAGAGAGAGAGAGAGAGATTTCTACACATTCAGATTCTAATACACAGATTTTGGTGAACAGGCTGTTCCATGGCCTAACACAGCAGTTGAGGAAGCAAGTTCCTATTGGTATAGCAAGACAGATGGCAACAAGCACCCCCATGATGCTGGTGATTTCAGTTGACGATGTACATGAGGATGTATACCAAGAGATGCAAAGACACATCTGTGTATCCAACCTGTTTGTGTGGTCCCCGGTGCGGTAAGGGAATCCATATGCAAGAGCAGGCTTTTGCCTGCAGAACTCTCTTGCTGGATTAGGGTGTCAAAGTGAGAGCTGATTTAGTGCATGCAAAATCCCCAAAACACAGTGAGGGACTGTTTACCAGCCCCTTGCCAATTTACAGAGTATCATTCAGTATTCCTTTTTATTATTGCAGAAGTCAATTCGCAACTTGTTTCCTCTTTCCTTCCAACTTGATTAATTACCATGTTAACATAACTACTGTTCTCTTTCTTATAAATGGCCTCTCTCTAAAGTGCTGCTACTGCAAAATAAAGCAGGAAAAAGCTTCTAGTTCCTTGCTTTAGTACTGCAGCCCCACTTAATTATCCTTATTTTTCAAATTTATGTTCTTTTCCAATAAAACTTGCATGAATATTATAGAAAATCAGATAATATAAAGGGGGTGCTTCTTGTAACTGATCCTTCGAGGTCCTGCTGTTGCTGCTCTCCCTCTGCCACTTGGCAAAGGTTACATTTAAATGCACTTGTTGATCAACAAATTGAGTTCTCAAGTGTCATGTAGACTGTTTCAAAGAGATTGCATTACTTACTGATTAATTTCTACTCCCTGGATGTTCCCCCACCCCGTGTCCAAAACCACATTAAGCATTAATCTGAAAGGAAGCCTCCCCTTGAGCAACATTTTAAGTTTATAATAACTAAGCGGTGAAAACCATTCTCTATACTCAAAGCTGCCATTCATTTCATGGAGACTTCAGCTGAAGGCAAAGTGGGCACTTCTGGATCCTAGGCTAAATTCTTGCTTACTTCTTTTTTTAATGCACACAATAAATAAATTGCTAAAGCAAAATAAATAGGATAAATAAGGTTTATAAATGCTCACTCACTTATGGTATGTACTTTAGAAAGTGTGATATAGACACAGGGGAAAGAATCCTGTATGGACAAACAATACAAACATCAGTGCAAATGGTCAGAAATTATGGGAGTTGTAGTTCAAATAATCTGGATGGCACCCAGTTGGAGAAGGCTGTTCTACAACAACAAACTCAGAACCAGCCTGCACATTAGTCAATTACATGAGGCAGGATTCAGCTAACTCATTCCTCTAGCAGAGGCCAGAACAAGGACTTCCGCTGTGGTAATGGGGCTTTCCTCCACTTTCACCCATTAACTCCAAAACTGGCTCTTGGGCATTGGGAGAATCCCTGAAACACCATGCAGGGGGTGGAAGAGGTTTGTTCCTTCTGGCAAGCTTGTGTTGGAAGAACTACTGTCATAGCACTACATTGACTTCCTCCCATGATAAGTTCTAGTCAATTTACCCTTGACTGCAATATATATTTTTGCCCCTTGCTGTGGTCCTAATCCAGACTGGGCCCTTGCAACTGCTGCCTGCACTGGAGCAGGGAGTGGGGGACTCTTATTAGGTTCCCTGTGTGGCTCTTTGTGAAAGAAGACTGTTATGCTCAAGGGCACACAATATGATCAAAGCAATATGTAATTTACATCTCAGGCTGAGGTTTCTTTCCAGCTCAGCTTATTTGAGAACTTTAACTGGAGATGCCAGGACTGAACTTGAGATATTTTACATGCAGAAGATGTGCTTAAGCACAGAGGCATGACCCCTGGACTGTGACTTTGTGAGCGCAAGGATGACTTAGCTATGAATTGGCCATGAATAAATTTAGGGTGGAAATCCAAAGTAAGTCTTTGACTATCAGAGGGTCAAAATTCAGGAATGACCTTCTGCACAGCATTTACAAGAAGTCCTTTTCAAGGCAGGGTGGGAATGATATGTTTCAGCTGCAATCTTAACCATGTCTGCTCAGACATAAGCCCCATTGAACTCAAGGAGGCTTACTCCCAGGTAAGTGGAGTTTAGGAAGGCTCTTTTCCAGGTTTATTCTGCTACTTCTGCTGAAGCCTACTGTGGGTGAGAAACATTGCTTCACTTTAAAGAATCAGAATGGTGGGTGGAGTGGATTTATTTAAAGCTGTTTTTAGCCACTCTTCAGCAAAAGCTCTCAGAGCAGCTTACAAAATCAAATCAACAATGTATAATTTAAAGAATCATAGAAAGAAGGGTATCATAGCAGAGCAGAATAAAATACCAGTATTAAACAACACCTACAGATCAAAGCACCAGTGGCCTGGCTAACTAACCGGGACAAGGCAGTTTGAGCACATAATGCCAATCCTGGCCTGACTGTGCTGGCTGCCAATTAGTCTTGGGCTCCAATTCAAAGTGCTGGTTTTGACCTATAAAGCTTTAAATGGCTCAGGACCTAAATACCTCAAGGATCACTGCTTCTCACATGGACCGACCCAAACCTGAAATCACCATCTGAGGACCACCTTTGTGTGCCCCCTTCCAGAGAGACTCAACTGGTGCCTTTGTTATATATTTTTAGGCGCCAGGCAAAAACATTCCCCTTCAACTAGTCCTTTGGCTGTTAGACAATCTATGGCCTTTTAAATGTGCTGGGCTGGTGTATTATTATTATTATTATTATTATTAATGTTGTGTGTTTTGTGTTTTTATTTGTAAACTGCCCTGTGATCTTTGGATAAAGTGCAGCATAGAAAATTAATTAATTAATACAACAACCAACAACAACAACAATCAAACAACAACAAAGCATCTGAAAGGTCTGGACAAATAAGAAGGGTTTCACCTGCTTCTGAAAAGAAAACAAAGTTGAAACCAAGAGGCAGGGCACCATAACTGAAAAAACTCTTTGTAGTGTCACTATCAAACTTGCTTCAGAAGGAAGAAGGGCCACAGCAAATGAACGAAATGCCTGGCAGATTCATGGTAGAAAATGTAATCTCACTAGTCTCAAGCTATTTAGGACTTTCTAGGTCAGTGCCACTTGGAATTGTGCTCAATAACAGATCAGAAGCCAGTGTAACATTTACAATACATTAGCATTCTATTTTGAAGAGAATAGAGGCAGAAGTTTCCACTTTATGCTTAGGAATAAGGAACTGTCTGTTTGGGACTGGCCAAGAGTTCTCCCCTCATGTCATATTTATGAGTAGCTCTGAGACATTTCTTCTCCCCGCCTTTTTTCTTCTTCCCCCATTAGGGCTGTCTGACTTTCTAGTATGTGATTCTGACACAACATTGCCTAGATTGCTAGAGTTAATCTGCTAGGGGTGAATGTAAGGAAATCCCAAAACAGCAAAGTGAAGAAAGGAGAGGGGAGGCCAAGCAGACATTGAATTCCTCCCTATATTTAGGAAAGATAAGAAGATACGTTTGACACAACTTGTCTTTCTTTTGGGATTACATGCAGGTCACACTATCCAACTGCTTCCTTTGTGAAAATTCATTTATCCAAACACAAAAATTATATCCAAACCTCACTATATACATGGCTTAGTGAGATACCCTAACAACTGGAGTTTTTCTGCTTCCTTACTTGTTTGTGCTTTGCTGGTGGACAGCAGCCATTTTCAGGCACAAACCATGGAAAAGGTGATAAGGGAGAGATTGGAGAAAACAGTTTTCCCCTTGCCTCTTTTTAGCTGGTGGGCTGCAGCCATTTTAGGAAGAAACCATGGCAGGATGGGGAGGGAGCATGTGGAGGGAGGAGAAGGAAGAGAGATCCAATGCACAAGTGGAAGTCCTTGCACTCACAGGATGACTTCATTGGCTAAAAACCTAGACTAGACTTTCAGAAGGAAGTAAATACTGTAGTATGTGCAGGTCCTACTTACCAACACAATGTGTTCTCAGGAAATCATTTGTTAGGCGAATGTTTGCATAACGAGCTGATGATTTCCATTATCTCCTATGGGAACATTTCTATTTGTGGTGCAAATATTTTATAATACAATGCTGTAAATCCAATTCTTCAATCACTTCCAATATCTCTCTTTCTGTTACTGGTTTATCTAGAACAACAAAAATTCCTTCCAGTAGCACCTTAAAGACCAACTAAGTTAGTTCTTGGTATGAGCTTCAGATGAAGAAGTGTGCATGCACACGAAAGCTCATACCAAGAACTGACTTAGTTGGTCTTTAAGGTGCTACTGGAAGGAATTTTTGTTGTTTTGACTATGGCAGACCAACACGGCTACCTATCTGTAACTGGAACTATGGAAGGCACCACATTGAGCCGCATCTGAAGAAGTGTGCATGCACACGAAAGCTCATACCAAGAACTAACTTAGTTGGTCTTTAAGGTGCTACTGGAAGGATTTTTTTTTTTTTTGACTATGGCAGACCAACACGGCTACCTATCTGTAACTGGTTTATCTAGGTTCCATTGCTCTCCCCCTCTGTTAAACATGGCACTGTTTTATCTGCTAGCTACTGTTCTATGTCCCCTTTTCCTGGGTCTTGTTTGTTTAAGTTGGAATAATTTTCTAAGAATTCCACTACAATTTCCTCATTTGTCATGGCCTGTCGACGTTTCTTTTTATTGGGAAGACGTGACTGTTTTGCTGATTTTGCCTTATTTAGTACACCAATAGTTTCCTTGCTTTATTCCCTCATTCAAATGTTCTCTGTTTCAAAAACAGAGAACTCTGTTTGGTATGTTTTTGTATGTGTTTAATAACTCAAGTTACTTTTTGTGTATATTCAGCTGCCTCAGAGTTTATTACAAGGCTGTGAATGCATAGCAAAGTGTCAAGTGCACAAGGGTTTGCTTTGGGGGCATGTGGTTGTGGGTTTCTATCAATTAATTGTCACATACTGCATTGCTCATGTTACATTGGTCACAGGTCATTTGCCAGAACACCCTCAGTATCCAATAAACATTACCATAAAAATAATTAGTTATGTATATTGTCACAGATGAGTTTTAAAATTCATACTTTTAGAGAAAGCAATAATCCAAGTTACAGGTAAATTTTCAGGTTGCAAAGCAGTTACTTTTTCCATATCTTTTCAAGCACAATAAAGAGAATGCATTTAAAATACACGTGGCATGGCTACTTTTGTAGGGAAGATCAAGCCAGTTACCACACAAGCTAATAAAATATTAGCTAAAACACAAAATATTATGTAAAGAAGTTTACAAATGCTATGTTGGTCACTACAGAATAACTTGGGAGACAGTTACTTAGTTACTTCCCAATTAGTCCCTGGGTGATATAAACCAAAACAGTTAGCTAATGTTAGTTTTCCTTTTTAGCCCCGTGAAAAAAAAAATAAATAAAGGAGAAGGTGTTTCAGCTTCAAATTTTCCTCCCCCCCCCCCATCTGATTGAGTAGGTTAGTAATGGAGGTGTTTGTCACCACACTTTTACTACGATGAGTCTTCTAAGACTCTTTTTCCTGTGATCTTGGTTATGTTATTTTCAAGACTAATTCTTGGGTCAGTTAATTAGATGAAGTCGATAGTTATTCTTAGTAAGCTGAAGTAAGACAGAGTGAGTTTGTAAGGTGAAAAAGGTTAGTTGCTTAAGCTTATGATAGTAAAACCAGTAGAAGTTTAGAAAATACCAGATCTTGTTGTTTTCTTTTGCACGTCCTGGTTTTGGAGCATGCATCAATCCTCAACAGTACACTGTTCAACAACTGAATGAGTCTGTGGTAGAAATTGATGAATCTGATGAACATACCACTTCTCTGCCCTCTAATTTCACGTCCTCACTAAGTTATTCACGACCAGCTCTTCACAAGCACTTTCTCTTTGCGCTTTCTCAGAGTGCACATTCAGCGAACGCATTCTGGGTGGCTGCCAAGACTCTGCGCTTGGTGTGCCCTCAGAGTTTTAAAGCGGATAGCCCCTATCAGGACCCTTCCCTCTGCCAGCCACATCCAGGTTGCCTCTGGAGCTAGGCCATCCCTGCAGGAGGATAGTGGAGCTGTATCTAACACAACAACTGTTCTTGCAGCCATGCTCACACCCCACACAGAATTCACCGGGAGTTTTAAAATATACTCCAAAGAAACTGGCAAAGCCAGAGCAGTAAGAAACAATCTCTGTTGTGTATTCAGCTCCTGGGTTTTTATAGTTCACTTTAGCTTAAGGTCCTGAGAGGCAGAAGGGAAAGGGATGCAACATTCCAACAAAATCTATCTTAGGCTTCCTCAGCCTCGGCTCTCCAGATGTTTTTGGCCTACAACTCCCATGATCCCTAGCTAGCAGGACCAGTGGACAGGGATGATGGGACTTGTAGTCTCAAAACATCTGGAGGGCCAAGGTTGAGGAAGCCTGATCTATCTGATGGTGCAAAAGGCTGCAAGTGATCAGTAGACCAATGGCTCGTTCATCAGCAACATCTGTGGCATGATTTGTGGGACTGTTGCAATTTATTCTTCCTATGCCAAACTGGCAGAAACTGGACTTCTTTGTTGCAAAACTCAGATGGGACATGTGTCCAGGTTGTTTCCTTCAATACTTGAAGTGAGCAAGTGTTCCTGACTATACAAAATGTTCCACCATTAGAAACGCAATGCTTGAACATAATCAATGGTTTGCAAGTCATATGATCACTGATGTAAAGTGATTAATAGTGCTGTCTCAGCAAACGCAATCATTACATTTTTAATTAACCTCTTCAACCTCCTTCACCTTCTACTTTAGTTATACATTAGCTCTTTGCAGTTTTGCAGTTGTTTGCATTTGATTAGGTTAAAACAATCAAATGAAAAATTATCCCTCCAATTTGTAAAATAACCCTTGCTACTTACAAATTAGAAGGTATTGTACATGTTTCTGAAGAAAGTACTGTTATAAATCAGATCTAGGACACATATTTTGAACTCTGTGGCTTTGTTCCCACCTAATTTTTGTTTTGGCAGCTTACTGCTAGTTAATGGCTGTGGCTACCAGGAAGCTGGCTTTTCAAAAATTTCTCTCTCAACCTAATTATAATTACACCATATAAATCATACAATGATCAATTATACAAATCTGAGGTTCATGCATTATTTAACCTAGCATTTGAATCTACCCAGCAGGACAGGAAATTCCAAAGCTTCTCAGCTTGCAAGTGCTTCATGGACACGGTAGTAGTGCCAAGGATGAAAATACTGAGGGCCAAGCTTGACCTGAATAAGGACAGGAAAAACTGAAATGACTCCATAAAAACTGAACATGGTCCACAACATTTCATCATCCACATAATGTGCTTAGTAGGTAAAGCATTTTGATTCTGCTTTCATGACCTGTGATTATTCAGTAATACTCTGCAGTACTACAAGAAAAAGTTGACTTGGGTTATTCCGAAAAGGGGTTGTATGAAGAAGCGAACCAGCATCTAGGTATTTGATATAGATTTTCCTGCAATCTTTGACATACTCAGAAAAGCATTCATTTCAAAGATAATCTAAAAACAGAGAACACTACAGGAAAAGGTTGACAAGAGAGCTATGTACAAATGGCCTCTTGGAATTCTTCAGCCTAATCAAGGGATAGAAGCTGAGGGGACCATTTCAGCAAATTCTCAAGAGGGAGGAGAAATTCACGGGACAGAAATAGCAGAAGGTACTACAGCAGCTGTTGAAGGAACCAGATTCTTCATTTCCCTCCTGATAACTGAAAAAAACCTGTTTTTGGGGGTGGGAGTAGGCAGAGAGAAGTTTATTTCCTGCAATATAAGTTGCAAACAGCAACTGGCTGTTCTGTACTCAAGCTGGTGTGCGCTACTGCAAATCTACTACATCTTATTAAAGCAACATATGCAAATATGTGTGTTATATATCTTTTTGTTGTAAGAATCATAGTGATACATTCCATTTTATCTGATTGTGTTAACAATGGATTTTACTTTTGATGCTGATTGTGGCATGTCTTTAGCCACTTCAAGCATTTCCACTGGAAAGAAAGTATAAATCAGGAGTGGAAAACCTCTAGCCTGTGGCCAAAATCTGGCCCAGCATGGGCTCCAATCTGGCCCGTGAGACCATTTCCCCCAAACCACACCCGCATGCCCCACACTTGAAGTCATGTGTGACGTCAGGTGTGAGGCAGGTAGAGCTGTGACTGTGGGACTGAGTTCCCCACAGGAAACTTAGTTGTGCAGGCAATACTTGCAGAAGTAGGAAGGCATGCTTCCTAGATCAGCTGCACAGCCATGTTCCCTGTGGAGATCTCAATTGCACAGCTGATCCCTGCAGAAAGCAGCATTGCCAGCCCTGCACTCAGTGCCTGGGAAAATAAGTAGGTAAGTAGTGTGATCACTCTACTCAGACCAGCATCAGCAGCTGGAATTGCCCTCCCATGCATTTCTCTTCCTCAGCTTATGCTTATTTTTGCCCTATTTGAATGTATTAATGTGTTTTGTAAATTGGTTTCTCTTCAACTCCCTGTTCCCCACCCAGTGCTTTGTATTTTGTTAAAAGGTGGACATTTGCTATAAGCTGCTTTGGGCACAGCTCATTTTCGGAAGTCAGCATATAAATAAACTAAAATCAATCCAACACCAACTTTCTCCCCCATCAAAATCATTAACTCCATAAATTAATTACTTCTCCCCTTTAAAAAAAAGTAATAATAGTGAGGCATGGATAGGTGCAAACCTATTATCATTTAAAAAGAAGGTAGCCACAGCTCTGTAAATGAGTCACTTGAGTCATGTACCAATGAAACACAATCTTAAAAATAATGAAAAACAGAAACAAAAAACAGCTTCCTTAATATCTGGCAAGTTCATCAACAATACCACTGGAGACATTCTTTTAAAAAAGCAGCAGTTTGAATCCTAAGGTAAGTTCATGCAAGTAAAGTTTCTCACCCACTCTCCCTCCTGCAGCCTCAGAAAGCTTTTTCAAGTCTGCTCCTGAACAACATTTCAATTAAGAACACATCTTTCCACTTAATGTCTGGTATCAAATTTGTATATGGTTCTTATTTTATGTTTTTTGTTTTTTTTAAATCATATTTATTGAAATTTCCAAAGAAATCCAAAACATGAAAGAAAAAAGAAAAAAAAGAAAAAAGAAACATTTGCATTTAAGGCCTTACTTTCATTAACATCTTTCCAGGACTTCCCCACCCCACCCCTCTTGTATTCCATTTCCATTAGATTAGTTCCACAAGTTCTTACCCCAAATTTTAAACTTATTATAATTAGCCCAATATTCAATTTAATTCATCTTGTATAGCCACTTTCCCTTTATATTCCACCGTCCTTCAACTTAGAATTTTTTCCCCCTAAGATCAACCCCGGTTCCCTTCCACGAATTCCCCTCTTTAGTACACACAAAATAAAGAAAACAAACTTCAGAATATAATTTTACACCCTTTGGATTCCGAATTTCCCTCCCCCCTTTCCCGGTTTCGATCCCCAATGTCTATCAATCTATCTGCTGTCAGCCTGGAGACCCCACATCCATGTCCAAATCTCTCTCGGCTCCACTTTGCCGTCTTTTTGGTAGTCTTTGCCGTCTTTTTGGTAGTCTTTAGTTTCAAACACCCAATCTTGAAAAAGCTCTATCTCAAGAAGGTCCATTTTTCTTCCATCCAGACCTCTATATTTAAGAGTAAAACTCAAATTCTGTTTCTTAGTGCTTTTAAGTCTGAATGTCCCAAATGCTCCAACTTCCAGCTTAGTCCAATTCTTGTTGTTCTCTTTTCTCACTTTCCTCAGGTTTCTTTTCCTGTTCCGCTGCAAAAACATTCTAATTCCAAAAACTTCTAGTTCCTCTACAGAGGCTTTATTTATTCAGGTACAAAAACTTGCGTCAAGTCCCTTCCATTCTTCAATAGATATATCTATTGTCTCCTTTAGTGTAGAGACCTCTGTAGACAAAATAATGTTTCGTTTTTGCAGCTTTCCCAGGAGATAAAAAGTCCTGTTCAATTCCATGAGTATTTTTCCACTTACAGCCATTCTTGTAATGTCCCAAAACCCCCTCTAGAGGGGTTATGGTAACTTAGTTTTCTTCCAGATCACACCCAAAAGTCAAGCTAACTTGTTATCCCTTGTTTTCAACAATTTATATCCAAATTGTAACGAATCTGACCAGCAAAGTCATCGTAACAAAGTTCTCTTTTTATTCTCCAACTTTGACAGCTACTTTGACAGCTGTCAAAATCTCTATATCTCCTCACCAGGCTCTCTCACGGATCACTCCCGGTTCCCGGGGGGTTGCACTTTAGCTCTCACAATCCACTTTTCTCCTGCAGCACAATCTTGTAATTTCCCATCGTGAAATTAATAACTTTTATCAATAAAAAACTGACTCTTCTCTCGACCTTAGTTGTCAGATCCTTGCTTTAAATCATCTACAACAGGGGGGAGACAGACTTCCTTTTTGCACCTCCCCTGCTCGTTCCGAAAAAAAAAAAATTTCCTTTTAGATCCGATTTCCCAATTACTCACGGGTTATTGTTTTTAGTCCAAATTTTCAATAGAAGAAGTCAGCGCTCTCAGTCGAATGGCATGCGGCTTCGCTCGGCAGGGGAAGCAGAGGACTCATAGCACCACACCACCCCCCGTCCCCCACTCCGTAGCCTTTAAAAAGGCTCCTTCGCGGGTTGGGGGGGCGCAAACGGTGCCCGCCGAGTCACCAGGTCCATGGGCTTCCACGCCCATGGTTTTTGAGGGTCCCCACGTCGCCGGCGCGGCGGGACCCTACCCCTGCTCGGAGGGAGTTCCTCCATTCGGCGATGGCGCCAACCCGGAAGTCCCCTTATTTTATGGTTTTATGTTCTATTGTTCTGTAAATAAACATAGGATGTGTCACATGGGACTGCTGGGGGCCGTAGAGATGAGAAGCTTCCTTCTGTGAACATTCTTGTCATAAGATTCAAGATTTTGGGTGCCCTTTGCTGGGAACCTTCCAATCCCAATTCCACATTGTTGAGGGGCCACAACCATCCCAAGAGCGGCAGGAAAGATGAAGAAATGATAATGTTTTTCTTCTGTGTACTTCTGTGAGTAAAGCTCTTATAATCCAAGCCATCATTCTTACCATGGGGCAATTTTTCAACTTAAGACTGCCCCGTAGTAATATTTCATTCAGGTAGAATATATATTATTGAAGTGCCAGAAGTCATTTTCTTTTGTTGCATTCCTGTCTACACTATATAGCCAAAACAAGTGTGTGCTCCTTTCACGTTGTGACATTTTTTCTTTACTGATTCAAGAAGCAGAGTTGGCACATGATGAGCATTCCCATTGTTCTTTCCTTAAATGTACATGCTTTTTTGATAGGCCACTTAAATTATCAACAGGTGCTCAGTTTGTGGGAACCAATAAAACTGCAGCACAACATGTCATAGATTGAGAAGACAGGAGTGTTTGTGCTTAGACCAGAGATGCTGAAATCTGTCTATTCTAAGCATGACAGGCTGAGCAATAGTGAAGTGTGAGGGGTATAGCTCTAAGGGAGAACATCTGCTTTGCATGCAGAAGGCACCATGGTAAATCCCTGGCATCTCCTGCTAGGGCTGGGCGAGACTCCCTGCCAACACTCTGGTGAGCTGCTGCCAATCAGTGTAGACAAGACTGAGGTATACGGAACAATGGGGAAATGGCAGCTTCCTATGTTCCTATGCAGTATAGCCACTGCTACTACTGCAGCCCCTTGCTCATGCCAGCTGGGGCAGGGACCAGGCAAAACTCTGTCCAGGATATACCCAAGTGATTGGGCCCAGATCAGGCCTGATACTGTCAAGTGACAACAATGGGGCTGTCTTAGGATCCAGTCGATCTCAGGCTAACTGAACAGTTCCCTATCCCTGCAACGTCTAGTCTGGGAGTCTTCCATTGGTTACCACTGGCAGGGAGCCCACTAATGGCCAGAGTAGGAAGCTGTTGGAGTTGTTCTGGGCAGAGAGAGACCTCCACCCCATCCATCCTCAACTCACAGTACAGCAGATCAGGGGTTTGGACAGCACCCTGAGCCTGGATTCAAACCTTCAGATTTGAAAAGATAACCAGAAACTACCATGCCTGCTAGAACATCAGGCCTCCATTTGCCTTTCCTCCTCTCCATTCACACAATATATCAGGAGCATTTTAATAAGCAATATTAATACTATAGAAGACTGACATGTCATTGACCTAGGGCCAGCAGGATATGAGGAAAAGAGAAGTGAGCAGTTATTTCTCCCCTCCAAAGATTTCTTCCTGTTTTTTTTTAGCAGTAAGATTAATAGCACATGAGATGTACGTTTTCCTATTAACAGAATGCCTTTGACAGTAAAGGGCCATCGTTAAAATGATGTTTTTCAAATGCATCATGTCAGAGTCTCTACACATTGCCTTTTGAAACTCGGCTGCCTTTGTATTTGTTTGCTCAGAATGCAACAGTGGACAGGGTTTTGGCAACATATGTTCTGTTCGCATTTGCAGCTGGGAAGGAAAGAGTACAAAAACCACTTTTCCACAGGGGGACTCCAATTATACTGCAATCTACGTTGCTCAAAAAATATTCCCCTCTTCCCACTTTGACACTGCAGTGCTAAACCAGATGTATGCGCAATGTCCCTAAAATAGCCAAAAATGCTCAAGGTTGTCACACACCACACCACCTGCATAGGACCACCACCACCCCTGCCGAGTTACTCCTGCCTGTAGTGTACACTGGTGAGGCTCTCAACTGCACGCTGAAGACCCATTGGGCAAGACTGGTTGGGACTGGATGTGCATCTGAAGCCTATGAAAACCTCTGTGCAAACCCATCTTGTGCAAAAGAAACACAGTATCAAAGATGCAGTTGCCTGTAGTCCATTTGTACAAAGGCCCTCAAAAGACATGGAATGATTAAGAATACTATTAAATGCAGCAGAGACTTTAAACAATATGAATAATGATTACCTACTAAAGCAAAACACAGTGAAGAGAAAAGGTATCCAGAGTAGATTAGTGGGTCAGTAAATATATAGAGCATAGAAGTCCCACATATTTGACATTTGGAGAACAAAGTGATCCATCAATGTCCCAGGAACTGATCGATCAAACAGAATACTGCTACTGAAACCTAATAGTATGATAGTAATAATGTAGCCATAAAGCCTCTAGTCTATAATTGACTGCTTCCACTTCAAGCTAGCATGTCTAAAACAGTGACTAATGTTCACCTAAATATTTCACTTGCAGTGGACAACGATCAGTTACACCTCGCACTATTCTCAGCAGATTGCTTGTATATGATAATGGACTGTGTGGACAGAAGACAGAGGGCGGAAAATCTATTTAAACACAGAAGCTCAAGCGGAGCACAGTATAGAACTCGAGAATGTATTAGATGGGGGGTGGGAGAGGAGGAGAGAAAGAGAAAGCGTGTAGTCTGACTGTAAATTATAACAAAAAAATGAGGTATCACACAATGGATATCCTAAGTATGATTACATCAACCTTTAAGAGCTTTGTAAGAAGCGTAAGAGCGTAGTCAAAAGAGAGAACAGCCCAAATTTATTTTTCTGCCTGGACACAGAAATAAAGGCACAAGACACATGAAATGAAATGGGTTTTACTAGGGACACATTTTATTAACAACATGAGCAGTGAAAATAAGACGTGCAGGACCAAACCTAAACATCAGCCTTTGTAAGAATAAATGCCTACCAGTAACAATGAGGCTGACAGGTTGAAAAGCACTGATAAAGAGGATGGGGAAGCAGTGTGTGGGGGTGTGGCTGTGGTGTATTTGTGTGAATGGCATCTGCCTGTCTCGAGAGACAATGGGAAGCTTCTCCAAGAGTAAAGTCAAACTGCTGCATTAGCAGCACCAAAGTGACCTCTGCAGGGTGCAAGCAGTGTTCATACATATGTACATGTATATACACAATTACCACGGCTCCATTAGAGACTTTACAGCAGGAATGGGAAATGTCTTGCTTGGGGGCCAAATATGGCCCTCCAGGCCTCACCGTCTGACCCTTAGGATTTGCCCCAGTCATACCCTTCTTCCCAGGACATGCCCCTCATCAAACTTGCTTCACACCCTTGCGTGTTTGTACCTTGAATTCTGATCTTGCTTCTTGCTTGCCTTGATGCAAGGGAGAGAAGGATGTGTGAATGTGTGTAAATATAGCCTACTCTTTCAAGGGCAAAAGTTTAATTCTTTTCTTTGCCCTCTTTTGCCTCTTGGCCATGCCCTTCACTGGCATGTGACACACACACCCTGGATGATTGTCCATAATGGAATGCAGCCTTTGGGCTGCAAAAAGCTTTCCCGTCCCTGCTGTGCAAGATTCAAAGAGTGGTCAGGGCAAGAGTATGAGACCATCCCTCCAAATCTTATGGAGGCATTGTCCTCATATTGCTGGTGAATGTAATCAGCAGCATGCTAGTGTGCGCCCAGAGGCTGCCCTGAACTCACACTTCACTTTAGTCTGGATAAGGGTAGAGGTTCTCCCTGCTATCATGCTTAGTTTTGGGACTTCAAAGGCTGCAAGACCTCTTGCTGCTATCCAGGACTTATTCCTGCTCTCCAAGTAACCCCCCAAAGCAAAGCATGGCCCTGCCCTTCTCCAAGCTTACACGTTACAGTGAAATTTCATCAAAGAGAATTGTGTAACCCATAGCAGGATGGTGACTGCATTTGTGGATCCTTCCTGATAAAGGAATAATAAAATTAACACCCTAGAATTCAGTATCTGGGAAGCCAAAACCAGATTATAAATCAGATGAGCCTTTGAAGACAGCCGGATTTGTACTAGGATAGAAAAGCTCACTTTGACTTTGGCAATTGTTGGAGCAACTCTGGAGCCTTTTCTGCTCCTGAAGATGATGTTTCAGCTTACTCTGAGACCTGGTCTCTCTCCAGCTGTTTGGTACTGGTTTTCCCACACATGTCCAAATGCTGGACTGCACTGCTGGTGGTATTTTAACTTTATTCGCTCTCAAAAGAGGATCTTGTCTTAACCTAGCATACCTTAAGTGTTCAAAACAGAAAGGGAAAATTGCCTGCTGGCGACCTCTAAGGGATGAATTTGACCAAGGTTTAAAATCTGATGTGTGTTGCTTTTCTGCCCTTCTCACAAGACTTGCCATTTTAGGTTTCAAAAACAGAAAAGTTGTCATTGCCATTTAAATGCATTGCCAGGGTCAACCATATTATTAGGCAGAGTATACCGAATTATCACATATACAGGCAGAGGGGGGCAGCACTGGCAGCACCCTAAGTTATTCCTCCAAGCCAATCCTCTAAGTTGGGAATCAGAGATGTAGGTGTAACCACTTAGCCTGTTGCCCTCAGTTGAAGTGGGGAATGCTTCCCCACTGCCAACTGTTGAAAAAATATTCAACTACCAGTCCAGTCAGCATCTGAATATGGAATAGGAGGAAATGGCATCTTGTCTTTTCCCTTGGGCAGCGAAATGTATTGTGCATTGCATTTCTAATGGGCTGTGCGTGTGTATTGCTATTATGGGGAAGGCTGGGTAAATGGTGTATAAAGACAAAACCGGGATATAGGATATAAGATTGGGTTGTAAAGTGCATGTCTAGTAACCGTAGTTTTGTCACCTGCTCTGCTCGTACAACGTTCTATATATAGAGACCCACCTATTACTCTCCCCTTTTGTGCCCAGTAATCACTGCTTCTTCCTAACGCCTGCTCTTTCTGGACAATCACAATATCATTTCCATCAATACCATATATGAATAGAGGCCTGCCAAATAACAACCAAATGTACTCTTAACTTCTGTAACTTAAAAGCTGCAATCCACACACCACTTACTCCAGAGTAAGCTATTAAAGTAACCGAGATTGCTTCAAAATAAGTGGTTTGTCGATTGCAGCCAAATACCTGTCAAAATTAAGGCATCCTTTGTACATACAAGATAGACCACATTCTGTCTTGCTATAGTGGTGTGAATATAGAATAACTCTTCTGAAACTATTGGGAGTCAATTATAGGGCCATGAAAGCAAAGCATCTCTGTAAGCTTCAGCGGAGCTATTCTAGCTTTATTGCTCGGGTCTGGCCCTTTATCTCTATAATCTAAATGTGTATATCCTTTATTCAGGAAAGTGAGACAGGGGTGATCATGTGGCTAAATGGTTTTCAGAACCGGGTCTTGGTTTGAGAGGCAACCAGGCTTGCAAATTCTTCATGCCCAAAGAAGGAATTTTAAATTGCTTTGTTAGGCTCATTGCAGCTTTTAAAAAAATTATAATTAAAATGCCTGATATTCTCTAATGGACCATGAGTGTACATCAAATTGCTCTGTGGCCTTTGATATGTACTTAAAGGCAATTGGCTAGTCTTACTGATGTATTTTTAAAGAGCTACTTATTGATTAATAACGTTTCCGTATTAATATAACCACTTTGTGGGGAACTGAGAAACATCAATAGTAGAAACCCATATTTATCCACAAATTAACTGTATATAGATCTGCTGCTTTAAGCCAAATGGGGTGCATCCATTCATCCCTTTACAAGAGAACGACAACTAATAGTAAAGCAGATGAAAGCAAAACTTGGACTTATTTGTCAATTGCATAAAATGACTGGCTGCAATTCATGTCTTCTTGTCTAGTGGAGCCGAAGAACAAATGACATAAAACATACACTCCGACTTGCTTATACTTTTGACATGCTAATAACTGTAATGCTTTACCTGATGACAGCATTTCATATCTTTTTAGAGCCATAGTGGCTGCAGAAGCTGATGAAAATGAAATAAAATTGCTCTTAAATATGGGAAAGAAGTGTTGGATGTGCAAGAATTAATGACTACTGGAAGCCAGAGCATTGCCACCAATCTCCTCCATGATCAACACACATTTTCACAGCTAAATTGTAATGAAATGAACATTAAAGGTCTGATTGTGTAAGCCTTTCCTGCACAACTGCAGTAGAGTCTCCAAGGCGCAAAGTAGCTTTCAAAAACAAGGTAGAAGATCTCTTGCTATGAATTTCTGAAACATACTTCACAGTAAGAATAGTGAATTATCTGTATCAGGAATGGGAAACCTGTGGACCTTCAGATGCTGTGGGATTCTAACTCCTATTACCCCAGTCAGGAGTTATAGTCCAACAGCATGAAATAAAATTGCTCTTAAATATGGGAAAGAAGTGTTGAATGTGCAAGAATTAATGAATACTGGAGGCCAGAGCATTGCCACCAATCTCCTCCATGATCAACACACATTTTCACAGCTAAATTGTAATGAAATGAACATTAAAGGTCTGATTGTGTAAGCCTTTCCTGCACAACTGCAGTAGAGTCTCCAAGGCGCAAAGTAGCTTTCAAAAACAAGGTAGAAGATCTCTTGCTATGAATTTCTGAAACATATTTCACAGTAAGAATAGTGAATTATCTGTATCAGGAATGGGAAACCTGTGGACCTTCAGATGCTGTGGGATTCTAACTCCTATTACCCCAGTCAGGAGTTGTAGTCCAACAGCATGTGGAGGGCCACATGTTCCCCATTCCTATACCCTAGTGCACCACCATCTGGATAGGGAGCAAAACCTGAACCATTCCACTTTGCTTTAGAGAATGGTATTATTATTTAAATTTTTTTGGAAAGTTCTCTATCCAAAGAAAAGAAATGATTTAGTAATTTTAGACCCTAGCACTGATAATGCAAACAATTTGCTCTTTCCTTCATACCAGATCTGAAGGCAAACCAAATAAAAGTTCAGAACATGCCCATGTCTGACCTAAACATGAGAGCACCAGGGTTGAATTATGCTGAAATATGGACAGATCTGGCCTGACACAATCCTCCATTCTCCCCGCTGTATCTCTCTGCAAGCTTCACACTGGGAGCCAGTTTGTACATAACTGCCTACTGAGGAAGAATGTATAGGCTGTAGCGAGGTCCTTGAACTCTGGAGGTCACCTGGGGAACCAAGGGCAATTCCATGTCACATTTCTCTGCCCCGCTAATTCATGAAACATCACACGGGGCCGCAGAAATGCTATGATTGGGTCACTTTGACCTTCCAGACATTCTGTCTTAATAGGTGACATATAATGATTTTATGTCTCCTATCTATTGCATAAGTGAAAAAAGTGCACTAAAGCACTGGATAGCTGCATTTTTCTATAGAAAATGGGAAACTTGGGGAAATGTTCCATACGATGCACCCTGGCTGTCCCTGATGACACATTCACATGTAAAGGGAAACATGTGGGCTAAGCCCTCCAAAACCATAGAAGTAACTTTTTTTAGATGAGAGAAATCACTGCTGGGGGGCTGTAGCTGGATCCTCAGAGGGTTTGCTTCACATGCTATGGCACAAATCCTTGTACCAGCAGAAGTAATTCATTTAAAATTGCCCACTGATTAGGGCAATTTTAAATCTGTATACACACACGGCACATGCAAATGAACAATGACCATTTTCTTTTTCTCTCAGGGAAGGTGGTGGCAAAGAACATTATTTCCGTATTAGGAGGCTCGTACTCAAACCTTTGGGTGCTTTCAAATAAAAGGGCACAGAGAGAACTATTTGTTTGGAGGGAATGGCCATTCAGTGATGTCCTGGTGAAGAATATCTACGAAAATGACCAGATTCATTAGGCTGTTAAACTGGGTTTTATTTTGTAATGTTAATGTGTGTGGCAGCTGGAGCCATGTGATTAATCTGGGGACCACAGGTTTCTAAGTCTTATTCTTATCTCTGGTGACCCTTATGTCCTTGACGTGAACTCAGATCAAGGTAACGGGGTGGCCTTTTAAAACATGGACATTTTTAGTGGTCACAAATCATCACCTTTGACAAAACTGCTATGATGTACAGTAGTAGAATAATACTATTGTTGCCACACAGTGAGGTCTGCCTGTAAATAAGCAGCCTTCTCTATTTCTCCTGAAGTATTCAGGGAATTGTCATGGTACTGACACTCTGCGTTGCCACACTTCTCCCACTCGAATGCCTCTGGAACAAGCCACATGCAGCCCAAAGGCTGCACATGGGCCTGGAGGCATTTTTGGTTTCCTGTCATGTTTCTGAAAGTATCTGCCTTTAGTAAGAAGGAAAAGTGTGAGAAAGACGTTTCAAGACTTTGTAGGTGTGAAGATAACCTTCAAAGCATGGGAGCAGTCAGCTTGGAAGAATCAGTTAAAATTGAAGTGCAATACATTTCCACATCTCAGGCTGACTATGCAGCTCCTGGTTTTATTGAGCAGAATACTGAATTGGAACATATAAGGATCACAGTGCAGCAGTTCTCATTCCAGCAGATGCAAAGACAGGACTTCAGCCATTTTCATTTGTTTTGTGCAAATGAAGATGATTACTTACAAAGCTCACCAAAGATTATCAGCAGCTGGTCTTGAACTAATGACCTAAGGGATGTCAGGAAAGGCTGTAGCCTGTGGTCCACCATGCATCTCTGGACAAAGGTGGTAAACTGGATAGAGACCAGCCACAATAGCTGAGAGAGCTTCCTTCCATGAATGGAGCAGAGATGCTTAAGTAACTGTTTGTATGTTTGTTTAATGTTTACATCCCACGCTTCATCCTAAGGCCATGTACATATATGACATCCACAACCAAGGCACATTACAATTGATGGGGAAAACAAAACTGTGGCTTGCTCTAAAATACAAAAATGCAAGATAGGTAAAGAGAGGGAATGGAAGAAATGGAGAGTTAAAAAGAGATTTATCAACAAAAGAAAATGAAATGAGAAGAAAATCTGAGGTGAAGGGTAACAAGACATTTGAATATAAACGTAGAAGCAGCAGAAAAAAAATGTCAAGAGGAGGAGATGGCTAACAATTGATATCAGAGGGAGGGTGAGTAGGAGAAAGAGCAAAAGAAGTGAATGGAACAAGAGTAATATCCACACATTAGGTTTTCCTCAAGGGCTATAGCTCAGTGTTAGAGCATCTGCCTTGCATGCAGAAGGACCCAAGTTCAATCCCTGGCATCTCCAGGTTGGAATGGGAGAGACTCCTGCCCCAGACTCTGGAAAGCCACAGCCAGTCAGTGTAGACAATATTCAGCTAGGCGGATCAATGGTCTGATTCAGGATAAGGCAGTTTTCTATATTCCTATATTATTAACAACAAGTGGAAACATGCTGGTTGGTCTCAGCCCCTCCATCACATTGTGCCCATTCCCACGGCCCTCCATATGCAGAAGTCACATTGACTCCTCGCACAATTTAGAGCCCTGACTGAGCTGGGTTCTGAATCACAAGCTCCCCACTTAAGAAGTCACCATATGAGGAGGGTGGTAGGAACAGACCTAGTTATGCAACAGAGAGGACAGGGTCAGACACTGCACCCCTAATGCAATTCTAATCAAAACTGCACATCCTCCTCCCCGTGCCACATTTCCTGTCCCTGGGAACCCTGGTCCTCATTAAGCAACCAAGGATGGATTGTTGAAAGTGGCCATTGTCGGATGGGGGGGAGGGGAAGCCCATCCCCTACCAGGGCCCCCTCTAAGCACCACTCACTGCTCATTCAAGTAAAGTTGATTTCAGAGATGTTAGCTGCAGGGTTTACTGACAAAGGAAGAAGATATAGTACATGCAACTTAAGACCTCCCCACTTTTTAGTGCACTTTGTGGGAGAATGTAACATGGAATGGTGTTATAAACAAGGGAGATACAGCATTGTATCCCACACATTATAATCACAAGAGGTGTGTTTGCCAAACAAAAACAACAAGTACAGCAATGCCTTCAGAAATCAAAGGGGCTTCAAAGTAGATTGGACCAAGATTTACTTTATGTATGTTTGCTCTGGAAAGTAAGCTGCTGTTCACTACAGAAGCAGAAGCCTGTACATCCCAGAACTGAAGCCAATCAAGACCCATTGTAATAGTCCAAATATAAATACCAATGCAATACAGATTTTGGTTTTAGTCATTCCATGAGAGATGAAGCAAGCATAAGGATGTGTGTTATTGGATCACACTCTGTTCAGAAGGTTTCCTGTTACCCTACTTTTCTCTTATTCTCTGGGATCAAGGCAGCAATGATACCATATGTGAATATATCCTTCCCCATTTTTGCAGAAAAGCCCTGACAATTAATCATTCAAGGTATAGTTCTTGTGTAAAGCATTTCTCAACACCCCAGCACTCATTAACGGTCGAAAGGAGGTTTCCTTCGAAGCCAAACCTCACTTTGGGGTGCAATAAACGTGTGTGTGCAGAGTACACCCTAAAAAGCATCAATACTAAAGGCAAGAGACCTTAGGTTTACCACACTGTTCTACAAGCTCTGTGATTCTTTTCCATAAAACCCTAAGTCAGGATGATCCACATCAAGTCTCAATGGCTTAAGTGAATGCACAGTTTTTATCAAAAACAAAAAAAGATTGGAAAATAATCTGTAAAGATAAGGGAAGAAACATTAAGCATGCAGAGAAAGCTTTTACTGACCAGAGAGGTAGGTAGAGTTACAGCAGTCATGGTGAGTAATACAAGAATGTCAAGAGCAGCTTAATGGCCTTAACTGCATCAGTATATTTAAAAAGCTCAATCTCCCACTGATTCCCCCAGACAGAGAAAGGGAGTCGACTCCAACTAAAAGCTGCTATATATGAGCTGGACAAAGACGAAGCTGTTGCACAGCACTTATATTCCTCATAGCTTAAGTTTATGGGAAAGCACACACACAACCATCACCTTTAAAAAAATCATATTAACATGGTGGAGAGAAGTGTGTGTTCTACTTGTCCCATTATAAATTTATTAATCACATTTCAGAAAACTACTCCATCTTACTTATGGCAAGATGCAGCTTTTGTATAACAATGAGGTTCATTTCTCTTTTAATATCCATGTGTTCTGTGAAAGCAAGAAGTAGAAGCATAATAAAAACTTTTCATAACACTTGATTAGTAAATACAGCCTGCAGAAAGTCTAGCTCTCGTTGCACTTTGCACATTAAAAATCCAAATGCACTGGGAGAGCTGGGATTTTAACCCCCCATAGCTTTAACACAAAGAAACACATTAATAAGATACAATTTAGATTTGCATTTTTTAATAAGCAAGGGGATCAAAGAACTGGAACGCTGAAGGGGTGCAACACTGCGCTGCAAATTCAGACTTCATGGCATAGTAAGGATTGAGACATGCAATTGTACTAAAACAAGACTGGCATTATTGGAGAGCTTGCTATTTATGTGTTGATACCGAGGCTCAAATTAGCACACTCCAATCACACAGAAAGTATGTATGTATGTGGTTGAGAAGCGTGAACCTCTCCCCCCACCCCGCCCTGCCCTGCCATGAACCTCCCGCCAGCCTTCCCCCCCCCCCGGCACTTTTTTCTCAGTCATGCTCAATTCCAGTTTAAGAATCCAACTGAGGGGATCACAACATCAGGAGATGGTGGGCAAGGAGATGAGGTACAAGGAGGGAGAAAGTTCAGCAATCTCCCCCCCCCCACTCTTTTCCTCCCACCATCTCTCTAAATTGGAGTCCTGGCCCAGGACATGGGCTCGCTGCTATTAGAGGAGTTGGATGACACAAAGGATAAGGAAGACAAGGGGGCAGGAACAGCCCCCTGAGAGTGCCTCAAATGTTTGCCAGAGATTCCCATGGTAGGAGAATCTCAAGAGTCGGGGCTGCATTCATCTGTTATGCATGGGGACGTCATTCTGAACCCCTTTCTCTAATTCTGATTATTCCTCATCAGAACTCTTGGAAGTACAATGGGGAATGCCTAGCTGAAAACTGCTCCCCAGGAATGCTGAAGCCAACAGTCAAGGAACAGGACACCACCCCTTCAAGTCCCAAAAGCCTTTCTAAGAATGGAGGGATCTCCAGACACCAATACTATATTTTTTATATTTGCTGTAAGTCACCCAATGTGGCTGGGGAAACCCAGCCAGATAGGCGGGGTAAAATAAATAAATAGTAATCATCATAATAATTTATACGCCACCCCAGCCACTCTGAGAGGCTTCCAACAATTTATAAAAGCACAGGAAAACAACAAAGATTAAAAACTTCCCTATACAAGGCTGCCTTCAGATGTCTTCTAAAAGTCTGATAAATGTCTACTTCCTTGACATCTGATGGGAGGGTGTTCCACAAAAACTCCCAGTTGACTCCAAGCTGTCTGGAGATGCATTTCTATTCTTGTTGGTGTTGGTCTTGGATGTCTTTTCCTGCCAACTTCATGGTGAGCTGACCATGGTCCTGACCTTGTGTGCATAGCCTGGGCTAGTGCCAAACTTAGCCAGCACTCATGCAAGCCTCAGCTTAGAACAGACAAGTGGGGTCAATCTGAGCTTTAACTCACAGTTCTCCTGCTGGTGGTAGTTGTTTCAACCTGTCTGACATGGGGTAAGGGAAGTGTAACTCAAGGAAAAAGGAAAGCCAGTCTCTCTGTTGCATCAGATTTGTTGGTGAGGGTTAAAAGAATGCTGAATTCTCCCTGAAGATAACATTTGTTAAATACAGTGGTACCTCGGGTTACATACACTTCAGGTTACATACGTTTCAGGTTACAGACTCTGCTAACCCAGAAATAGTACATCAGGTTAAGAACTTTGCTTCAGGATGAGAACAGAAGTTGTGCGGCAGCTGCACGGCAGCAGCGGGAGGCCCATTAGCTAAAGTGGCGCTTCAGGTTAAGAACAGACCTCCGGAACAAATTAAGTACTTAACCCGAGGTACCACTGTATGTACATTATTATTTGTGTGTGTGTGTGTGTTAGTTTGTTTAGTAAGGAGCAGCTGTTTGTTTAGGAAGAGATAGAGTTAGTTTAGTCAGAGATTTTCATTACCAGTCCCAAACCTCTTCATCTCTGACTTGTATATCCACCATGGACTGTAAACTCTTTGGACGGGAGCTACACCACTTTCATGCTCAGAACTATTCAACATGTATTCCTGACATTAAATATATGTAGCAGCAATAGCCCTGCTGTCCTGACCCCTTTTAGTTTGCATCTGTAATTTGTGCAGACAAGCAAGACAATAACACGCTGAATTATTCCAAACAGTATATTTGGCACAGGAATTGACATAATTTATATGCACTTACAGTTTCACCCATGTTCTCTGTGATTAAGGACAACCCTCTCAAAAGATGTGGGGAATGGCCGGGAAGCAGCTCAAGGGTTACACATATTAATCTTCTTTTGAAGATTAATTTGGAACTGCTAGTATAGTAACCGCTGTCCACGCTTGCTGCAAACTAAACTTTTACACTGACTTGGGTGGAAGAGGGGATGCTTTTTAAAATCTATATGAAACTGTTGGGAGAGATCATCAGGGGGTCTGAGCCGAGTGTACATAAGCATGTACTCAGCGCTCTCTCTCTCTCTCTCTCTCTCTCTCTCGTTTAAATCAGAACCAGTGATGGTGGTGCATGTCCTGTGTAAGTGTCTGGAGGCGGTTGGAGGGTGCATGTTGGTTGATGGATTGAAACTGAATCCCAACAAGACAGAAGTACCATTTCTGGGGGACAGGAGGCAGGTGGGTGTGGAGGATTCCCTGATCCTGAATGGGATAACTCTGTCTCTAAATGACCAGATGCGCAGTCTGGGGGTGATTTGGGACTCACAGTTGTCCATGGGGACACAGGTCAACTTTGTTCCCAGGGCAACTGTTTCCCTACTCCATCTGGTACACCTGTTGAGATCCTACCTTCCTAGTCACATCTTGCCAGAGTGATACATGCTCTGGTTATCTTCTGATCAGACTACTGCAATGGCACTACGTGGCCATTGCATCTTTGAAGGTGACTTGGAAACTAAAATTCGTCCAGAATGCAGCTGCTAGACTGGTGACTGGGAGCAGCTGCTGGAACCACATCACACCGGTCCTTGAATATCTACATTGGCTCCCAATACTTTTCTGAGCACAATTCAAAGCGTTGGTGTTGACCTTTAAAGCCCTAAACAGCTTTGGCCCAGTATACCTGAAGGAGCGTCTCCAATCCCATTATTCAGCCAGGACACTGACTCCAGCTCTGAGGGCCTTCTGGTGGTTCCCTCACTGCAAGAAGTGAAATAACAGAGAACCAGGCAGAAGGCCTTTTGGGTAGTTCCACCCACCCCATGGAACACAGGCCGCAAAAGATTACAGACTCCAATGTACAGTGGTACCTCAGGTTAAGTACTTAATTCGTTCCAGAGGTCCATTCTTAACCTGAAACTGTTCTTAACCTGAACCACCACTTTAGCTAATGGGGCCTCCCGCTGCTGCCGCGCCGCTGGAGCACAATTTCTGTTCTCATCCTGAAGCAAAGTTCTTAACCTGAGGTACTATTTCTGGGTTAGCGGAGTCTGTAACCTGAAGCGTATGTAACCCGAGGTACCACTGTACTCCGTTCCTGCGTGCTGTTAGTACCATTTGTTGGCCTGGAAAATTGGTGCATTAATATTATTTTTATTAATTAATTATATTTGTCAGTTGTTTTATCTTGGCCAGGGCAACTCAAAGCAACTTACAACAACAACAACAACAACAACAACAACAACAACAACAACACAGTCATACAATAATCCCCACAGAGATGCATTAAAACTAAGAGGGAAGAGAGATACACTAAAACCACGAGACAAGCGTAAGTTTCCAGTTTTGTGTTTATACGATCAGAACCTATACATTGCACCACATGAGATGGGAAGGGGAGAAAACATGTGTGCCACCTTGAGCTTCTTAGAGGAAAGGTAGAGGGGAAATGAAACAATAAGTAAAATAAAACAAAGTCTCCTTGATTCTGTGGTTGCCCATCTTCTGCTTCAGAAGCCAATGTTTTGAATTTGCCTGCTACTGTCCTCTACCCAACCTTCACTTTACAGTGAAGGCTGCTGAATACAGTAGTTGCCTAGCCTTTACAGCTTTTACCCTGGACAGTTGTCAGCTTAAAGTCTCGCCTACATATGTTATTAAAACTGCAGTTCTGGCTATGTTTGATGGACTATGCCTGTGGATTGACAAGTGAATTATGTCCTATAGGTCATACTGCACCTTTTAATAAACTTCTGTAATAGTGCCCATGAGGTGTTTGTTGATGGCTTCACACTGGGACATGGCAAGTGTTGTGGAGCTATTCTTGAGTGCCTCTGCTTGTTCCTGGCAAGGAAGTAACAGACGTTAACCTTGGGTGACTGCACATCATCACATCTGACAATTTTTATTTTCAAAAAAAAAAAAAAAAAGGTATTTGTATACCACACTTCATACAGATACATCCCAGGCAATACACAAAGAGAGAAATCCTGCAAAGTCCTACAAGGTCTCCTCTTATTTGTTTTTTTCTTTATGAAAAGCCACTACACTTTCTGTTACAAGTTACACCAGCTATGTTTCATCCTCACACACCTCATTCCTCCCATCTAAATTAGATTACCATTTCCTTGGGCAGGCACCAGGTCACTTCTGCACTCCCTCCATCAACCACCACATTGTTGGCATTAAATACCAAGTAAAATAGCATGGTAAAATGTTTGAAGCGACAAACATGAGTCTGACCAAGCTGCGGGAGACAGTGGAAGACAGGGGTGCCTGGCATGCTCCGCTCCATGGGGTCACGAAGAGTCGGACACGACTAAACGACTAAACAACAATAACAAAAATAGCAGTAATAAGTCTTATATATTGCAGGAGCACCTCACAGTCTGAAAACCAGAGCAGGCGGAGGCAGTCAAATGAGTAAGAATGACAAGTATTTCTCTCTGTACAAATATTTTAAAAATATCGTGAGGAATTGGGTTCAGAAGCTAATTCTACCTCCAGGCATAACCAGCACTTACTCATCAGATCACTGCAGGCCTCACTGACCTTGGCAGTCTTACAAGGATCTTATTTTCACACGGATGAGCTGTTCAAGAATGATTTTCCCAAATAAGATATCTATCAACATCAGCTACGCTCATCTTCTCATCCCACACACATTTTTCTTGATTAAACATATTTGCTTTTCTATTTAACAACTACAGTAAACTTTCCAGTAACGTGAGAACTATTTCAATCTCTTCTCTCTCGGTAGAACAGAAGTAGAAAATGTTTAATTTAGTATTATTAGAAATGCCACTGTATATAACAACATTAATGATGGAAATATGGTCTCAATACTTGTACAGGCATTCCAAATACATAGTGCCGAAGTCTCTTACTAACAGCAGCTCTCCTGAGTTTTACTATGAACTCTTTCCTAGGCTTTTAGAGGTGCCTGATTAATTTGATGGTTTCAAGCGGGCTCACCTGATCTGCACCTCCCGGACCAATGTGCAGACTGCCTGGAGTATAGTTCCATGAATTGGTCTGATGGCTGCCTTAAAAAAAGTTTTCATAAACAGATAATAGCCACTTGAAGCAGCTACCCTAGTCTTTCCTAATCCAGAACCCTCCAGATGCTGCTGGATACAACTCCCATCATCCCTGGCCATCAACTATACTGGATGATGTTGATGAGAGCTAGAGTTCAGAAACATCTGGATGGCACATAGTTTGAACATATGAAAGCAACATGGACTGAATCTCAACTTCATGCAACCAGAGATCCTTTAACCTGGGATGCCAAAAACTGAACACAGAACCAAGAAAGCACATTCTACAGGGTGAGAAAGAAGGAGGCTTAACTTTGGGAGAGGGGCCATAGCTCAGTGCTGCAGTACACACCTTGTACGCCAAGGGCCCCAGGCTCAACACCTTCATGTAGGGATGGGAAAGATTCCTCACCAAAATCCTTAAGAGCTGCTGCCAGTCAGTGTAGCCAACAGTAAGTTAGATGGCCCAGTGGTGTAATCTGAGATACGGCAACTTTCATCAGTTTTGCTCAAATTACTGCAAGCGTAATTCAGCTGAGCTTAGCCCACCTCAAGTAGCCTCCCACCCTCTATTTCAATTACACCCCCCAAAATCTCCACTGGCCACAGTCCTGTCCCCCTGTCCACAGGGAAGGAAACCAGGATAGCAGTAGGCAAAGAGGTCTAAAGATGAGGAATCTCCTTCAGGTCAGTGATGTGAGCTGCATCTTTTACCACCAGGGATCATGGAGTTTGTAGTTCCATCCCTTGGTTCCTGGAGGCACAAGGCAATGTCAGAGTCACTTGACTGAAGGAAAAGAGCCTCACTGGACTTCTCTTTCACCACAGATATTCTCTCTTCCAAACTGATTCGCCTCCAGCCAGTTGCCTATTGCAGTGTGCTACTGTTCTATGGTGTATTTACAACATAGTACAGATCTACTCAGCTGACAGTATTATATGTTATTTATGTAAGGATGTAACCTAAAGTTCAGTTTTCCTAAAGGAAATCAGTTTTGGAAAAGGCGATTTTGAGGGAAGAAATGACAAAGGAAAGGGGTGCTTGTTTCCCCACCTGTCATTTCTTGCTCCAAATTGATCCTTCCAAATGGCTCCCACCCCCCACCACCGCCCATGAGTTTCAAAATAATTATTTGGTTGAAAAAATGCACAGCTGAAAGCAGCTGGAGGGGGTTGGGTTGACTTGAATTAGCGCAGGGATGTGGAACCTGTGCCCTTCCCAATGTTGCTGGATTCCAGATCCCGTCAGACCCAGCCAGCATGGCCAATGACCAGGGATGATGGGAGTTGTAGTCCAGCAGCATCTGGAGGGCCACAGGTTCCTTACTCCTGAATGATAGAAATGATAGGAAAAGATCTAATATCACCTCCCCACACCATTTACCCTCTCCTTAAACTGCTTTTCCTTAGAATTTTTTTCTGTCACATGCAAACACAGCTCATCTGCACCGGTCACAAAGCTTGACTAAAAGTCTCTTGAAACGTCGGCACATGAAAGATGTTTCACTAAGTTGTTCATGACAGGAATGATTGGGACCAAGCAAGCAAAAGTTACAGAAAATCACAGTTGTTCCAAAATGGTCACCAAGGCACTGATGCAGATGTGGAAGAGAGAGGTGGAAAGAAAAGGAGCAAAAAGGAACCATATGATCAAAGGAGAATGGCTGCAACTGGAGGAAATATTAGCAGGAATGAGAGAAGCACCGATATCCCCCCTAAACCTTGGACACAAGAAGATCCAAGATAGATAGCCTTTGCTTTCCATTCTCAGTGAAAGTCAGTGTTTTTTGAGTTGAGAAAGCAGGAGGAGAACCACTGATGAGAGCCACACTGTGCTCATACTAATGTTGCAAATTGTGCCAGTGAGTGGGCCAATTCTACTGATGTGATAGCATGGTCAGGCACTGCAGAGGCAAGATGTTCCCCTAGCACCAGACAAAATTCCCCAGTCATCCACTGCCCGGAGCAAGTGTAACAATGCTGAAACAAATACTATGGAAGCATTGTAATAGGTTAAAAGAACTTGCATAATTTAACAACAGTAATCCAGTGAGCTATAGGATGAATCAAAACGAAAAACTATATGAACATTAAGCCCAACCCCAAGGAAACTGACTAATCTTTGGTTAGTCTCCCAGATATAGTGCCCTAATGATTTCTACAAGAATGCTGCTTTGGTCATAAATGAAAAATGCAGGACCATTTTTAGACAACAAAATTCACAGACTATATGTGATTTAAATCTTTGGATACAACAGTACTCCTTCTAATGCCTTGTAAAATATTTAAAGCTTAGCTGCCTGATAAAATGGCACTGCTAACATGCAACAACATAATCATCATCTGGAAACACAGTTCAGTTGTGTTCTGGGCCAGATCTATCGAGCTTTATCGACTTGGTAAAAACAATTGGTCATAAAGATCGGCTTTCGGTTATGATTTGGCCCACACAAACAAATCCACCATTTCCACCCACATCTCCTTCCAGTTTTACAGCTGTAAAACCATCATGAGAAAAGAAAGCAAATGGATTCAACTAGTTCCTGTTCAATAAAACAAGACATATTAGGTTACAGATTGTATTTTTCTTGTGTACATTCTATTTGGTTGTTGATGCAAATTCTATTTAAAGCCTTATTCTTGGTTTCTCCTAACTAAACTGTGTTAGCTATAAGGCACCATCACTGGTAAGGATTGTCTGGATATGAAAATGCTAAATGTAACATAAATGTAATATATCACGACTATGCCAAATTGATTAATGCAACAGAAGCACATTTTAGGGAGAAAAAAAAGTAAATTACAAGTCATTAACAGTAAATTCAAATTGTGTTATGGGTTTGAATGATTTCCTTCCTTTTCTAAAGGATTAGTTATTTTGTTTCATATTTTCCCCTAATCTTTCACTTTACAATTCAAAGCATTCTTCTTGCTTCAGAGTTGAATAATGTTTTAGCTGACATAAACAAAGGCTGTTCCATCAGTCTTTAAACCTCTGATAAGAAAGAAAATGTGAACTTGTATAAAGGCAACTGTAATTGCTATTGCTTTCATCATTTTAATAATAATAATAATAATAATAATTCAGAAATAATTGTTTAGCTCTTCAAGTTTTCTCAACATTAGGAATATGCAATCCATGCATCAAATAAATCGTTACACAAAAACAAATGCATGGCATGTCACTACAAATTCAGACTAGAAAAGCCGAACGGATTATTCAAAGACAAAGGAAGGAAGGTTTGCTGGGGGGCGGGGTAGGGGAATTGGGTTTTAAGGAAAAGCCGGAAGAAAAGAGGACATCTGGCTGAAGCCAAGGCAGCTATTCCAGACACAGAAAAAGACAAACAGGAAGACTAGCAGAATGAAACAAAATAAGCAACAGAACAAAATGGTTGGGAAGAACAAAGAAAACACAAAATGGCACAGATAAATAGTTGGGCACATTTATGGAAGGTGCTGCAGAATGAATGTGAATGAGGACCATTTCCACTGCATTCTTTTCTCCACATGTTTTGAAAAGGAAAGGATGGAAGGAGACAGATAAGGGCATCCTTGTTTGTTTGTTTGTTTGTTTGTTTGTTTGTTTGTTTAAACCATTTATAGCCTGCTCTTCATTGTTCACACAATATGAGAGTGAGAAACATTAAGTTTTGTAAAGTGCTTTGTGAACCACTTTGTGCTTTTTTTAAAAAAAAAAAGGTATATAAATACTTGAAATAAATGAATGACAATAAAACAATATTTCATTTAAATGCAACTTAAAACATACAATATACCAATATGGGGTGGTAGTGATGTCTGACATGGGATTGTACAAGTCCTACTCAGGACAGACCCACTGAAATCCCGAGTTAGCCATGCCCATTTATTTCGATGGGTCTATTCTGAGCAGAACTGACGCTGAATGCCACCCATAGTGCCCTTTGGATGTTGCTGGACTCTAGCTCTCATCAGCCCAAGCCAGCATGAACAATGGAGGGGATGATGGGAGTTGTAGTCTGACAATACCAGAGGTTACCACATTGGCTACCCCTGTACTAACAATGAAAGCCACCACTTCAGTAAAATATTTACATGTAGAGTCACATTCTTTACCTTGTGTTAAAGAATTCATTAGCATTGCTGCTGCTTACACCTGAGAGGGGAAGACATTCCAGAGTCAGAGCGGCACCAATGAGAAAACCTTCTGAAGAGCCACCACATAGCATATCTCAAAGCACTGTGGTGGTATGAGAAGGGCATCCTCTGATGCCCTCAAAGTCCAGGCAGGTGTATAAGGGAGCAGGCAGTCTTTCTGCTATCTCAGTCCTGAGCGTTCTAGGGCTCTAAACAAACACTTTAAATCTGGTAGCCAATGCAGAGATTTCAACACCAATGTTATATAATGATGGTAAGGTGATGCTGGACGCAGTCTCGCTGCAGCAGTTTGCACTAACTATGTATTTCCAAACAGGTTCAAGGGCAGTCCTACATAGAGCGAATTGCAATGATCCAGCCATGAAATTACCATCACATTAACTATGCTAACCAAGGAGGCTGCACTCCCCTGGAAGGAACATGTTCACAGTTTGGGGGAGCTCCTGGGTTCAACGCTATCACTGGAGGCTCAGGTGGCCTCAGTGACTAGGATCTGGTTCACCAGTTATGACCCCTTTGGACAGAGATGGCTTGGCCACTATACTCCATGCTCTGTTAACTTTCAGATTGGATTACTGCAATCCAATCTACATGGGGCTCAATCCCCATCCCAAAACGGAACTTTCGCAGCTGGGCGATTAAGACTGTCCAGGTCCAGGGAGGGCCTTTTAGAGGCAGGCACACCGCTGTCTCCTTCAAGGGAGTGGGAAGCCACCCCTCATGCAGTGGTGAACTGACTAGTCCTTGGACCCACCCAGTCTGTCCCATCTGGCTAGATTTTTGTGCCATGACAAACAGGCATGAAGTTGGTCTCACCATTCCAAGCATCTTGTCCACATTATCAAGCCTCAAAAGCTGACATCAAAGAATCTGACCAGTCAATGCACTGGATGTTTCAGCTAGATATTCTAAAATATGGGCAATTCCCTGTTTATACGGGGCCCATATGTGCAAGTTTCACTGGTGTGAGTAGCAATTAAGCCTTTCTAAGATTTACCAGAATCATGTCATAAGCCACTCTTAATACCGAAACTTAAAAATGTTTTTCTTTCACACAGGTCTGTATGTTCAAATGCCAATATACCAAACTTGTAAGAAACACTGCCCCCTAGCATTAGAAGAAGCACTTCCATAAGAAGAGAGTCCAAATGTTAAGCTGAGCATCTATAGGATTGTGGCTGCTCCACACAACTATTATCAGCCACTATTACCACAAGTATGGCCTACTGAAGCATTCTCCAATCTGGTACTCACCAAAACTCTGGAATCCCACCATCCCTTACCATTGGCTATACAGTCTGGGGCTGGTGGGAGTTGTAGCATCTGGAGTGCACCGGGTTGGTTAGATCATTCATATTAAACAGCTACACTGGGGTGGATTTCTGTTCCAGTTTTAAACTGACTACATTATGCAGCCTATCAACCACAAACACAACTTGAAAAGCAAGTCATTTTTGGTGTCACCTGTGAAAGCTGTTTCCAATTGACACCTGCACTTGGAACAGGAGATACATTCAGCCCTTCTTGTGGCTGCTTTCCTACAATAATACTGGCCAAACGGCACTTCAGTGAATTCAACCACATTACATACATTCTCTGTGAAACAGACCTATAAGGTGGAACATTATTATCTTCAAACCCAGATTGATTGGTATATTAATCAAACTGTGCTCTATGGGGAGCTGGCTTCAGGTCCAAGGCCCATTGACAGACCAACTCTGCATTACAAAGATGTCTGCAAATGTGATATGAAGGCTGGCAACACCGTTTGGGAATCCCTTACAGACCAATGCAGTGCCTGACGACAGACAGATTGTGTATCCAGAGCGGCGACCAGAGGAGGAGCTAGGAGGAGCATAGAGAGAGAAAATGCCATGGTACACCTGCATCAGCACAACCGGACCCCTTCGTCTGGCCCAGCTGCAACAAAACAGGCCTCTCCTGTATCTGCCTCTTTACATGGGACTCTTGGAATAGTAGTTCAGTGAGGGGACTAGGGGCTTCCTAACAATTATCAGCACCCTTAACAAACAACAGCTCCCAAGAGTCTCCCAAGAGGGGGAAGCCACAGATTAAAATAGTATGACACTGCCTTTAATGTATAATGCAGATAGGATCTAAGGGAAGTGTGGCTAAGCTTTTCTGATCTGAGGACCACATTCACCTTTGCACAACCTCCAGGATGTATGACACTTACACTCAAATGCATACTCCTGCATACATGCACACGCACACACACGCACACACACGGGTACTGGTTCACAGCCCCCTCAGCTGACTCAGTTATCACTTCTCCTCACTCATCAAATCTGATGACCAGGAAGTGGGCGATCTGCATCTCTATCAGGGCCCAGGGTTTGGCATAGAGGTTTAAAAGTAGTGGTGGTGTCTTGCAGGACAGAAAAAGTGCTTAGGGGCCTGAATTTCTGGAGTTACCCCCCTCTGGTGAGCTGACAGTTGGTTCAAATCTTACCTCAAAGATATCCAGATGCATTTTCTCAGCTTCAGCTCCCCAGCTGCAATATAGGAATACTAATACTAGCCTATTCAGGCATATTTTTAAAAGATTATTTAGATTATATATGTGAAGTGCTGTGAATACTTAGGAAAGTGATCTATAAATGCTAAGTAGTAGCGCATGTATGCAAATACCCAGAGCACTAAATCTCATTCTATCAATGGCTATCAGCAATTTCATATTGAACAAACTGTCAGAAAGGGTACACAACCCTGACCATTTTAATTAATGGAAGAGCCTTTTCTTCCAAGAACATTCAGTGGATTCTTTTTTAACCAAGTTATTTGTTGCCCATTACTTCACTTATAGAACATTTCCTTTTGTGTGCTCATACTTGTTTGCTAAGGTTGTTTTGCACATTGCACAACAGAAAATCGAGGTTTGCCACAAAGCGAACACTGTGCAGGATGCTATAGTTGAGTATCGTTTCCTGATCAGTGATATGTGTGGAATGATATGTTTATTAAGCACACTCAAATTCTTTGGTCCCATCTGCACTGCACTTTTAAAGCAGTATCATAGCACTTCAGACAGTCACGGTTTCCCTCTAAAGAATCCTGGGAACTGTAGTTTGTTAAGGGCACTAAGAGTTGTTATACAACCAATCCCTCAGGCAATCGTAGCTTTGTGAGGAGAATGGGATCTCCTAATAACTCTCAGCACCCCTAACAAACTAAAGTTCCCAGGGTTCTTTGGTGTGATGTACTCTGTAACAATTCTATCTTTTTGTACTGTGTTGTATTTAACTTTTGGAAACATCATATTGGCTGGTACTCAATGCCAACCTGATTTCTCTCACTTGAGAAAAGTTTTACGTTTTGGGCCAGTGAATATCCTCAAATCCTTTAAAAATATATTTCTACAGAAAGGCAAAACTGTGACGTGTGTGCGTGTGTGTGTGTGTGCGCGCGCACACACACACACACACACATATACAGAGAGAGAAAGAGGGCACTTTAAGGGCTTGTTGCCTGTATAATGTTGCTCTTCCCATTACTTCATTAGGCTATGAATATGATCTGGTAATGGTTGCTAGGAATGAGCAATGTACAGAGGGGAAAAGAGAAATAAATTAATGGGGAAGGCAAAAGGCTGTTCTAATAAAGCGTCCTGGGCAAATGAAACTACTAGCAAAGTCCCATGGGAAGAGTCTCCGAAACTGTCACATCTGGAACTCATGTTCAAATATCATTAAGGGGGTTTGTTTTCAAAGAGAGGATATAAACTGAAGTACTCTGAAATCACAAGAAGATTGTTTACACAGTAGAGAGGTAGAAGAGTGGGGGTTTTTTTATCTTTGAAAGAAAATCTGGTATGCAGATAAACTGCATATTGGATGGCTTGGAGGATCCCTTGCCTCAGACAGAAGGGATGTTCACAAGAACAAAGCCGCCTTACATCAGGCAGTGCACATGAAAGATTCAGTACCCAGTTCCAGAGCTGTCAGTAAAACAATTGCCAAAGAGTTGCTTGTTAACATTTCAAAGTATTCCTTTCACAGTCTCCTTCTCTCGCTAACCATGCCCTACTGTAGTGGCGAGTGGTGAATCTTGCCCCTGGAATGCATCTCCAAAGGGGAGTGAATAGAAAGAAATAATATGATGAGTGAAAAACATTTAGCCAGCAAAAGGCCGCCTTTATGTGTAAATTATTTACTGTAACATAGAACTCCAAGACTTAGAGCTCCCCCCCCACGCCCCCAGAAAGACTGAAACTATCCAAGCATTTAGGTGATTTGCCTCAACTGGCAGCAAAAATTATACTTCTGTATGTGCATGCAGAATGGCATGTTTTTAATACAATACACGCAAATGGGATTTAGCCCATTCCTAGGCAGCGTATACAGCAAGTTTATATAAGCTGCTAATTTCCAGCCTGTAAGAAGCGGAAGGAGATCTCGAAGGCTTGCTGGAAAAACAAATGTAAATGTAACTGCTATGGCTAATCTCTTCCCATTTCAATTTCACTTGACATGGTTAGGCCATATTTCTTTTAAAGAAAGAAAAATTAAATTCTCTATTTATCTATAGTCGCAGAATTGTCCTTCTTTAAGCACACGGCTGAACTATTCAAGTGAAGCAAAGATTGAAATGCTAATTGAATTTATGCCCAAGCATAGCATTGCTTAGATCTTTGACAATGACAAAAAGCTAGTTAGTGAAAATATATGCAAGAAGAGTTCTGTTCTAGCCTGCTAGAGGGGGTTAATTAAAAATATGAAAGGGTTTTGGGTTTTTTTACTTGTGTGTGAAAGGAAAGCAGTTCCTAGTGTCATATTTGAACAGGTGGGTAAGAAAGACAAAGCAAAAAAATAGGTAAGTAAATAGCAATGTATAAAAGAAAAAGATAGCAGGCATCATACTCATGCTTTTGTATATTCAAGCAGGTTTTGCCAAAATGGGCAAATGATTCTCTACACGTAGGATAAAAGGAGTTCTCACTAGCATTTGTGGTCGCCACCAAGCCTTCCCTCTCCCCAAGTCCTTGGCACGTGCCAGAGGAGAACAGTCTGGGTCTCATTCCATTTCACATGGGGCTTTTGCACGGTTTCTGCTATCTGCAAAAAGTGCAGCCAGCTCCAGGAAATCAATGGGGCTACAATGGAGGACATAGGCCTGGTGGGAAGGGAGGAATTCACTTCACAGTGCATATTTTGATCAGAGCATGACAGCTTAGCATGAATAGATCCTGGCAAGGTATACTGAGCTCAGTTTATGCTAGTATTATTTCTGTCACTCAAGAAACAAAACAAAATAGGAAGAAGATCCTCCAAGCGATCAAGCATTGGTATGGAGCACCAAATGGTACATCATATGCTGGGGAAGAGGGCATGCACACTCATCAATATAACGGGAGAGCAGCTTGATTTATATGGGCCAGGACAATGCTTCTGCAGTCTATCCCATTTTATCTGTTTTGAGAATCTGACAACCAATGCAAATTAACACGTGGAAGAGGGCAATTGTGGCGGAAAGCCCATGTATCTAGCCGAACCCCCAAAGTTGTGCAGCTCCTCCTGCCATTGGCTGCATGGAGCTTCTCCGTGCAATTTTGAACCCTGTTCTAAATCAGACAGAGAGACACTGTGCAGAGCAGTCTCCCTTCTTCAGACATTATCGTTCCAACTTATTAGGAAGTGGGACGAGCCATACAACTTTGAGGGTTGGGCTAAATACACAGCCCTGCTGCTGCCTCCCCCCGCCATACTTGCACCTTTCACACTAGGGATGGCCAAATCTGTCCATTTCAAGTCTCCTAAGTTTCTCGTTTTTCCAGTCTTAAAACTTGAGATCTCCATATTTCTGCAACAATTTTAAAAAAGAATCCTCATGAACAGTTGCCAGCATTTTAATGCAAATTTATCGGCAGTTGCTCTCTCCTAGCCTAGCCTAGCCTACCTCACTGGGTTGCAGTCAGGATAAGACTGAGGGGAAGAGGGGAACAATGTATGCTGCCTGAGCACCTTGGAGGCAGAAATGTAAGAACTAAATATGTAAATTGCCCATGAAGTCCTGATTAATTAGTTAAGTTTTATAAACTTTTTTTTAAAAAAGAGCATAGTAATCTGTCACATAAAATGTTCGCCAGCTTCTCTGGAGCCTTAAATTAAAGTAAAAACAAAAGCATGTGCTGGTTGTTCCACACAGAAGGCCTTACTTTTGAAGCATAAATTGTATGTGACTTTAACAGTATGAATTCTATCAAGTGGCCCACAGTATACATTTGCACGCAGTTCAACACAACATGAGCACATTAAATAGGATTTGGCATTAAAAGACCCTACACTGAATGGGAATCGAAAATAAATGCCCACATTCTCCCCAGAAGACTATTCACCCTGAGGCCTAAGGCATTAATTTAACTGAATGAGGAAGCCACTAGGGCAGCTGTCGCTAGCTTATTTGATTTGTGAATAAACAATAGCTTCATTTTAAAGGCTATTCACTTTTACTCCATTCCGAGGTAGAGTCAAAAAACCACAAAAGGAAATAATAATTCAAAACATGGGACACATACACGTGCTAATTTTTAAACAGAGTTTTAAAATGTAAAAGTTTTTCTTTTCTTTTTAAATCAATGTCGTGACAGGAAACATGCAACAAAAACAACTTGCAGTCACACTATTAATTGTTAACTGCTTCTAATGGCAAGAAGCCCTGAGGCTATATCTTACACTTAATTGATATTGTGCATTCGTCTGTATATTAATGAGGAGTTAGGGTTTTGAGGGTCATTCCAATAAAATCTTTGTACTTGTCAGCTTGAATTATGTATCTTTACTTGTTGCAGAAAACAGTGACAAATACGATAATTACAGTCATTGATACACGTTGCTGCGGTTTGCTCAAACAATCAGGTACATCATGTCCAAAATGAGATGCCAATCTAGCACAACACTAATGATCCATCCGTGTGGTAAACATGAACAGTTTCTACTCAAAGGGAAAATACAATTTCACAAGACTGAATTTTCATGCGCAAACAGACGCACGCTTCTCTGATCATATTCAGTGCTATTGATGTTAGTTTATATCTGTCCAGTAGTAATGCATCATTCTAGTTTTCTGAACACCTGTCTTACAGTTATGGCAAATATTGTAAAGTTTGTACTCCAAAACTCCAGTTTCTGCAATCAGAAAAATATATGCATTTACTGCAGATTTCAACTTACTGGTATCTATATTTTCCCTAGTTAATTTCATATACAGAACTTCTGAGTGACTGGGGAGAGTGGAAAAACATTTTATATGGACTTGTAAAACTGGAACATATCCATGAAGCAAACAGGTGGCCGATGGATAAGTTTTCGTTACTAAAGTTCAACCCTTGCACACCTGGACAGCTATTTATTAATTTCCAGTATTGGCAGACTGTGTCGTGACAAATCCATTTCCAACACAATTAATAAAGTAACAAATTTAAAACACTGCAATGTAAGTAAAATATCAAAGATTTGACAATAGCAAAAATCCTGTGATCCAGAGCAAACTTAACCAGATCCAGAATAAGCCTGGAGGAACAAATTTGTTTTAAGAAGGCGACAGAAACTCATCCAAGAGGTAACCATCCATGTTTCTAGGGAAAGGGAGCTCCATTGTCAGGGTGCAGCTATAAACAAGAACCTCTTGCATCCCTAAGCAGCAAACAACACTCACCAGTGGAACCATGAGAAAGGCCCCCTCCACGGATCTTGGCACCTGGGCTGGCTAGTGTGAGTGGAGACAGGTGGAATACCTAGGTCCCCAGTACTGTAATTCTGGGCTCTGTATATTAAACAGCAACACCTTAAATTGGGCCCTGTAACATACAGGCAGCAAGTGCAGATCTCATAAGGTAGGTGTTCTACAGGCAGCGACCATTTTGTGCAGGGATTCTGTTCCTGGCCCCTGCAAATGCCAGCAGAGTGTGCATATTCCCATTCCACCCTGTTCCCCTTCCACCTCCCCTTCTGCCCTCTTCGAGGTCCAAAAGTACGCGTGCGTCAGAGGTCACGGGTCAACTGGACGCATGCAAAACTGTCTCCGCCTGTATAACTGCACAGAGAAGTACTACCTAGCTACAGCATTCTGCACTAGCTAGTTTCCAAACTGTATATTCAAGGGTTAATCTACATAGGATGGATTGTCTATTTCTGGATGGTCCATTTCCAGGCACAGTTCAAGCTGCCATCTGAAGGAAGGAGTGTTGTGACTGGAGACAGGGCCTTTTCAGTTGTGGCACGCTGTCCCTAGAGCAAAGACAGTCTGGCACAAACTCTCAAGCAATCTTTCCCAGGAGTGCAGTACTGCAGAGGGTATTTATTTATCCTCTCCAATCTTGGAGATGTTTATGAGACTGCTTCCAAGATTCCATTTTCCTCTCAGATGGATCTTTGGCTACCTGAGAGGCCTAGGGAGGTGGCAGCAGTGTTACTCACCTGCTTCTTCCTTGGGTGGGCATGCAAGGGCTTAAAGTTCCTGTAGGTTTATTTCCAACTGAGTAACTTAGGCCACAGGTGGCATGGTTCCTGTCACAACCTTTAAAATCATTTGTGCTATGGCTTATCACAGCATGTTTCAACAGATTCCATGCATAGGCTAATATCTGAACATGGTCCCTGTGCTATAACACTATAGAACAGATGGACTTATGCTTTGGCTGTTACTTCCAAGTAACTACATATTTCTTTGTGTTAGAGTTTGATGTGGGTAATTACAGAAGTTCAGGTGTAAAGAGAAAGGAGAGGGATATAAGAGGAAGTGAAAAACAGACATGAAGGGTAAAAGAAGTTGTTTCTTGGCTAGTTATGTCATATATAACAGAAATGAGCACAAAGGAGACCTTCTAAAGCAGAAGATTTCTCTCATATGTCACTAAGATTGATTTCCTCATATTGCCACACAGACCCTTTGACCCTAACCCAAAAAGAGCCAAGAACTGTGAAGAATCAAGTGTCTACCAAACATGGCTGTCGACACCAGATGAGCATCATTAAAAAGATGGATAAAATAATATATATCCATTTAAAAATATTAATTGTACAAAGATCCAGGCTTAGTCATGTTTAGAGTAAGACCTATTAACAGTGTTAAGCTACTAATAACTAAGGGACACGGGTGGCGCTGTGGGTAAAACCTCAGCGCCTAGGACTTGCCGATCGCATGGTCGGCAGTTCGAATCCCCGTGGCAGGGTGCGCTCCAGTCATTCAGTCCTAGCACCTGCCAACCTAGCAGTTCGAAAGCACCCCCGGGTGCAAGTAGATAAATAGGGACCGCTTACTAGCGGGAAAGTAAATGGTGTTTCCGTGTGCTGCGCTGGCTCGCCAGATGCAGCTTGTCACGCTGGCCACGTGACCCGGAAGTGTCTTCGGACAGCGCTGGCCCCCGGCCTCTTAAGTGAGATGGGCGCACAACCCTAGAGTCAGACACGACTGGCCCGTATGGGCAGGGGTACCTTTACCTTTACCTTTTACTAATAACTAACTTAATTCACATTAATTTCAACTGATCTCCTCTAAGCATTACTAAATCTAGAGCCAGGTCCAGTATCTCTTTTTAAAGCATAATCTGGTTTTTAAAAGAATTCTGAATGCCATACAAACATGATAAAATGCATTTATATAATCTCATAAAACTCAGTCATGAACATCTATCAAACCTAGTGAATATAGGGCTGAGTTTCTTTTTGTTTTTTGTTTTAATGTAAAAGAGCACAGATAAATGGGGAAGTCAATTATTACTGAATTATATTTATTTTGGTGTGCTCCTAGTGGCTCCAGGGACTAGAGATGCCGTAAGGTTGAGATACCAGGGGCATCCATCTGACTCCCCACTTGGATGATCTGTACAGCTCCACATACAGTTACTAAAATATAATAATAATAATAATCCAATAAGTTATAACCAGCCTACTAAAACATTTTATAGGTTCTGTAGGACTCATTTGGTCCACAGCTGGGTAAATGTATGCTTGTCTCCAGTGCATCAGAATATGTCATCACTACTGGAGGATATTAACATAGAAGAATGGCACTGAGGGAGCATATGCCCTAATGTATTAAAAGCACAGGAAAGCAAAAGCTGAACCACTTCAGGAAAATAGTAAGATTAGCTAATTTAACTTTTTCTAATCATCATATTGCTTAATATTTAATTTCTCCACGCTCAGTGATTAAATTGAGCTACTTAATCTCTCACTTCAATTCCCCAAATCCTGTTTTGTGTGCATCAAGCATTTTGTTCCTTTGCATTTTGTTCTGCTGGGGAACCACGATCACATCCCATATGCAAAGCCACATTAGAGTGGTGGACTACTATTACTTATCAGAAATTAATATTTTCCCATGCAACATAAAATTGTTATTACTTAATAATTAGAAATATATAAAAAAATCCATGGGGGGATACTTATGTTTATAGAACTATTTGAATGACCCCTTCCATTGCAGAGCTGCAATCTTAAAGATTTGTGGAAAGAGACTCACTGAAGACAAATGTAGAGCCACTTTTCACTGGAGCTACTCTGCTTCCTACACTGTTGTATATATTGCATTTTGCAATAGTGAGAAAAGGAAGGTTAAGGATATGTCATGTATATCACCAAAATGCATTCAGGAAAATCAAAGTATTTACAAATGGAAGCTTGATATTCATAAAAACAGTATGGCTGAAACCTAAACATAAGAAGTAAGAGCCATTGAACACAGTAGGATTTACACCTGAGTAGAGATGGGGCCCTGAATATGTCCATTTTAGTCACCCTCAGCTTCTCATTTTTTCATTGTTAAGTTCAGTTCTCCACATTTTCACATCACTTTGGGAATTGTTGTTTAAACATTCTCATGAAAATGTTCAGGATTTTATTATGAATTCTTCCAAATATATACATTTTTGTATGCAGTTTTGCCTTATACATATTTTTGCAAAGCAATACTCCCTAATATAATGCATTTTGTGTATTATTTAACTAATATAGTCATTTTCATGCCTGCTTAACCTAGTACATGCATTTTTGTATGCATTACTTGACTGAATAACTGCACTGCAAAATTTGGAGACGTGTGAATTTCAAAAGAAGGTTGTGTTTCAACTCATGTATCATTCCAGAAAGAACAAATTTGGTAAGTTCACCCATAACTGAATCAAAATTCTCCTCCATCCATGCTTCTGAGTAAACATGCACAGAGCTGTGCTGTACAGCTACCAACTTTTTCTTGAAAGACTCCTAAACCATTATTTTTTTAAAAAATAATTTTTATTCAATTTTTAAAACACATAATTAAAAGACAAACACATCACAAAACACAAACAAACATAAGCAAATCAACCAAAAATAAATTCATAATCTTATTTTCTTGTAACTTCTTTCAGTCGACTTCCCCATACCTCCCTTTCACTGCATCCTTATTTTAAACAATAATTTTTAGCAACCCTTTAATCAATTTATCCATTTAGTTCCTTTTCATTAAATTCCCATAAATTTATTGGTTACAGCTGTATAGTTCTCTGCTTCTTACCCCTTGACATCTTAACACTCCTCAATTTTACAACAGTTTTTAAGATATATTTTAAATTTCTTCCAATCTTCTTCCACTGCCTCTTTCCCCTGGTCACGAATTCTGCCGGTCATCTCTGCCAGTCCCATGAAGTCAATCACCTTTGTCTGCCATTCTTCCAGAGTAGGTAGTTCTTGCATCTTCCAATACTTTGCCAGAAGAAAAGACTCCTAAACCATTAAATGGTACCAAAGGGAATCCATTATTCCCTCACCTCCCACCCTCTCTTCTTCCCCCAGTTCTGTGGATCAAATAGAAGTCCTTCTTTCTTCAGAGGTGGGAGCAGATGGTGGCTGACGGGTTACAGGAAGGAAAAGTCATGGTGCATCCTTTTTCATTACAGCTGAAAACAGAGCTCCTTTCCTATAACTGTTGTAGGAAAGCACATATGCGGACCACAAACTCTAGAAAGCTGTGTAAGTTTATTCATGCTCACTCATGTTCAGCAACATTCCAGGAATGGCATGATAGCCAATGCCTTCCCCAAAGAGTTCCTTTCTGACCACACAGAAAGCACCAGGTGAACAGACCTTTTCCCCTAGAGAGTCATGTGTTGTCTCACTTTATTTTCTTTCAGTATTTTCCCTTCTTTTAAAGATCCTTCGTATTTGCCACCTCCATTCTTGTTCACATTACAGCAAAAAGCCCTTCCTAAGAAATGTTGTGACTGTGAAAATAAGAGCCCCAAGTCATAAATCCATGAGTCTTGTCTAGCAATGCTCAAGGACTTTGTCCCACCTGTATCTTTAAGTGAACCAACTTGATTCGTTCTTCCTGGAATAATATGAGGAGATTCTGTTAGTTACTTGTGATGTCTAAATCAGCCAATTCAAATTCCTCAAAATCCAGATCCTTTCCTGCTATATATAAGTCCTGGGCTTGTGACTTGATGGTGTTGGAATCTTCTAAATCCCAGAATTCCAACCCTCCCCTGGTTGCCTGAATTCCATGGTCCCATTGACTAACTGACCAAAGTTGAAGCATGATGCTACTTTGCAGATACTGTCCTCTCACAGCATACAGCTGATGAGTCTCTTTAACGGCAGGATTTGGAGCGCCCCACTTCACTACAGTCTACAACATTTTTAGGTCACCATTGCCCAACCTTTCACAACATAAGGCTAATATTGAATTTACTAGGAAGATGCATTTGCATGATCTTAAGCCTACTACAGTCTTCAGTGATGAATTTGTACCCCTTGATTTTACTTATTTTACACAGGACCCCATATGTGGGACTGAACGGAACTCGTGAAGAAGAACTGCCAAGATAAACACAGCATCTCCAGGATGCAAGTAGCAACTTGAGAGACCGCAGGTGCTATGATGGAGAAAGCTTCAGTCTGAACATCTTTTTGCCAAAAAGAACATTACATTCCTCTAGATATCTGCATTGAGGACACAGTTGTGCTTTGGCTATTTGTAGCTGCTTCCATTCATACTTGTTCCTACTCTTCATTCTTAAAATGTAACCTAGCACAGAATCCCCATTTCACTCACTTTGCCCAGTGGGACTTTAGTGTACCTTCTCTGTAAGAGGTATTTAGCAAACTTTGTTTTCTTACTAGACCCATATTTCAAGGATATGCATTGTGATCCATTTTGCCAGTCCAGTTCATTGATTTTGAAATACGAGCAGAGAGAGGTAGCGTATGAGGCAGCTTTTAGACTAACTGTACCAAAATATAGTCACTGAAGTTAATTGATGAAACATGAGCAGAGAAATGAAAAACAGCAGGCCGCAGCACTGCATTAAATGATTTCAGTAAGAGGTAGGAGGGGGGCAATTTTAAGCCATTAACCAATTTATCACCATGTTCATGCATCACTCATATTCTCTCAAATTCCTTGTAATGATCAAATGGGTTGCAACTGACACCACAATGTTTGAAGAAATTTGATAATGACTGGCTCACTTTTCAGTATGTAAATGCCTGCTGAGTTAAAATCCAGGTCAGTCACCTGCCATGTTTAATTTCCAAAGTTAGAAGTCCTAGAGTGTCCATTAACTCATCATTGTGCTATACAGCCATCGCTGCTGCCGCCGCCATCATCATTAAACTATCCGCCTTTCACCAGGGTTAAAACTATTTCGAATTCAGAATAAAAAACAGTTAAAACAGAGTGCAGGTGCAAGAATAGGGTGGGCCCTGAAAACACACATTTTAGGTGTCAGAGGCCAGGGTTAAGAAGTACAGTGGTACCTCGGGTTACATACGCTACAGGTTACATACTCTTCAGGTTACAGACTCTGCTAACCCAGAAATAGTGCTTCAGGTTAAGAACTTTGCTTCAGGATAAGAACAGAAATTGTGTTCTGGTGGCGCGGCAGCAGCGGGAGGCCCCATTAGCTAAAGTGGTGCTTCAGGTTAAGAACAGTTTGAGGTTAAGTACGGACCTCCGGAACGAATTAAGTACTTAACCTGAGGTACCACTGTACATCTTCAGCATTTGCTGAAAGCTGTATATAAAATACACACCTCTGCGAGTAGGGAAATTCACAGCTTTGGGGCTGCCCCAGAGAATGCCCTCTTCTGCGCCACCTCCTTAGAGGAAATATGAATCCAAGTTAGAGGAGATGTGTATGCAATGCCCTTGTAGAAAGGGACACACACTTTCTGATTTATCTTCCAAATGCTGGTATGTCACAAACAATACAGCAAAGTTTCATTCAACAATCTTACTATTCCCTGGAGGGAAGAGCACATTTTATCTTGTTCCCTCAAGAACCCTAAAGCCATCTTTCTACAATATTTATATTCTAATCTTTCTATGTTCACTTGTAAAAGCTGATAATTAGGAAAGCCTCTTTGATGGTCAGAAGCTGTGCACTATTTCTGTATGCATGGTAACCAGATGAATCACTGGCGGCACTAATCCTGTAAGAGTGTTAAAGGTCCCCTGAGACGGTTACTGAGAATGCTAAACCTGCCCTGTATTATGCTCTTTCCTGCTAATCCCAAGAAAATGAATGTTAATTTCTCATGAAAAGGGGTTAATTATACATTTATTTCTGATTCAGCCATATTAGCCTACTTTTTTGTGGGGGGAACACCCAGCTGAATTTATTTCTTCAAAGAATATGTTAAAGGTTGCACCTTAAGCATTCGATCAAACAATATTTACGAAGAAATAACAGCTCTTGGGGGAAAGAGACAGCATAATGAGAAGTAACAATGATTATCTTAATTTAACTTAACTTACGGTACAATTTAAACATCTTTTGCTTCTTCTCTCCCCTTGCCTTTTCTCTTTTTGCTGTAAACCTTGAAGTAACTATTTTTCTTCCACTTTCTCAAACAATAGTTTCAATATTTGTGCAGCTGCCAAGCCTGATCCAAGATATTGGCTTTTCTTTGGTTCCTTATTATTAAAGTAATAACTTGCACAATAAAACATTGTTCTCTTCTTAAATATGTTACAGAAATTAAATTAAAAGATCTAGCTGTCTTAAAGGGAAATGGCACACAGCTCACGCTTTGAATGATTTGCAAAAATTAGCAGATGACAAATGGTTGCAATTTTATTGAGTATCACGAATTGTTTTGCATTGCTGTTTTGTTTTGCAAAAATCATTATTGAACATTTATTGCAAAGTGAGGCACTTGGCATAGTTTAACAGCCTCACCCTAAACCATTTCTACTGCCAAAGCAGGGCAACAAAAGCAGCATCTTATCCTGGCAACTGGGGCAGAACCTAATTGAGGCTACCACTCTGTACCACAGAACAGAGGGTAGGTGTCCTGACTTTAGTGGAAAGGCATTCTGTGAACATAACGTATATCTATGAAGTACATATTTACGTCCTATTATGTTCATTTCTGCACTTACATGGATAAGCAATTAAGCTCACAAGTAAGGTTGAATTTTAAACACAAAAAATCTCAGACCCCTCGCACTTGACCCGGAAACTGCTGTTAGCGTAGAAAGTTGTAGCACAGTTGCAACAGCATATAGCACCGATGTCCCAGAGAGCTGTACTAGTTGCCCATTCGTTACTAGACCAAGTTCAAGACGTTACTATTGGTTTATGAGGCATTTAATTGTTTGGGACCAGCTTACTTGCAGGATTGTCATATATGCGCACTCAGCCACTGATACAAGTGCCACATAATACCCATTTCACATTTTTAAGAAATCAATGTTTTAGCGTGGTTGGATTGGACCTGCATTTTGAAACTCCCTGCCTATTCGCATCAGGCGCGTGCCATCTCCATACCCTTCTCAGCACCTGCTTAAAATGTTTTTGTTTAGGCAAGCCCATCCAGACACATGGATGTTGATGCGTTTTAACCTATCCTACTGTTTAAAACAATTAAAAACAATTAAGATTAACTGTTTTGTATTGATAATTTTAATATTTCTTGTAAATGGCTTAGCCATTTTACTACAATGAAGTGGTATATAAATTTTGTTAAATATAAATCCAAAAGCGATGAGGACTTAAAGCTGTTAGTTCTGTGCGAGAAAAGGAGGATAGGTTAGCCCTATTATGCATCATGTGTATAGCTGTGCTCCTGCTCTACCCTATCTTTGCATTGTGCAACAGCTTTGAACATGGCTACAGTACTGCTTCCAGCAATGTAATTGGAAGTGCCGATACAATTTTCTGAATCTGCTTGTTTCATCAGGACAGCACCATAGGCTGCAATGTTACAATGGTATGGAAGTAATTTTCCAGCAACAACCACCTGTGTGCTTGCTCAACAAACCATAAAACCAGATATTTAGACTGTACGCTCTTTTAGAGCAAGACTGGCTCTTCGCTCTATAAAGAGTCTTGTACATCAAGGGTACTGCATACTGGAGGAAATGAATAGAAGTATAGTGCTTCAGCATCAAACCACTGGTTTTTAATAGTTTACAAAGATTGGAGAGGATCCTAAAGCAGCTTACATCAATGAAATGAGAGGAGTAAATGTTTTTTGAAGAAAGATTTATAATAAAGTTTTGCTTTATCAATTTGGACTACAGAGTTTGGGAAAGATTATTACGGCCATCATAGTCCAAATGGAAAGTGAACAATAATAGTAAGGGAATAATATCAAAATTCGACCTAACATGTAATTGACAGATAAATTGATGTAAAAAAGATTATTGCCTGTATCTAGTGAATAACTGGTAAGCCTAGCTAGACTCTAAATTTTTATGTATTATGTCTCCTGGACAAAAGAGTGGTTCCTGAGAACTTTAAGGGAGCGCTGGCATTGATCAATTACTGGCAGGGAGTTTGTTGTACTGTCACCATAGCTGTCAACTTTTCCCTTTTCTTGCGAGGAATCCTATTTGGAATAAGGGAATTTCCCTTTTAAAAAAGGGAAACGTTGACAGCTATGACTGTCACTTCTGCCCCCATGCTACCGGAAACCTCTGTATGAAGCCATGTGGATGCTTGGGCTAAAACACCAGCAGCAGGTTGATAGCATGCAGCTCTACCTTTCTTTTCCATCTTCAGATATCAAATAGGCTACTGAATCTGGGAAACAGTGCTGGAGGCACTGAACTGGACAAGGACAAACAGCGAGGTTAAATCAAGGGGAAATAGAGGTGCTATGGGTAGGGAGAGTGCCAGTTCTGGAATGAGGACTACAACTGGCATAAGATAGGGCAGTACCTCCCCTAAAAGACCTAACCTGAAGTTTGGAAGCGACTAAGAAGCCTAGATAACATTGGTAGTCAAGGGTTTTATTCACTTTGGCTGCTACACCAACCACACCCCTCTCGAGAGGGGCAGACCCAGCCACAGTGATCTTTACAAAACTAGACTATTGTAAAGCACTCCACGTGGTGTGCAGCAGTCAGCTTCAACAATTTCTGTATTATACCAGCCATACCAGTTGCCAAAACATTTCCAGCCCCAATTTAAAGCGCCGGTTTTAACCATTAAAGCCTTGAACTGTTTTGGCTAGAGCTACTCTCATACCATCCTGCCTCCACACTAAGCACTCAATTGGAGGTCCTCTGGTGTCTTCACCTCCTGGCTCTGTGATGTAGGCAGGGGTGCCAACTTGAATAAAATATTTGGGGGTCCTGGAAAGCCCTGCCCTGCATGAACAATCACAAGACATGGCACACACACAGCACTTCAATGGCAATGCCCATCAACTGAGGGGGGCCAGTCCCCTCGAATATTTTATTGGAGGGCCTGAAGGGACCTTGGCTTCTATGGATGCAGGCGACCACAACAGAGGGCTTTTTCTATGGTGGCTCCACACTTTTAGACCTCCCTCCCAGCAGAACTGCTGTGTGTGAGTACCATTCAGGTTTTTTAGAAGGCGAATTTTTGTGTCTAAATTGCTGGATGGAGGCTGGAGTATTATTATGCTGCTGTACTTCTGAGTGTGTTTTATTCTTTTGAATCTGTTTTATTCTTGGTTTTAGTAATAACTTCTCTTTTTTATTGTTGTAAGCAGCTTTGAATGGACTTCACCCCCCCCAAAAAACAGACACATAATAGTTTAAAATAAATAAAAACAAATAAATAGGACACTCTTGATTTCCCCCACATTTGATAAGCTAAACCCAGTTCCTTTCAACAGAACCACTGTTAATTCCACAGCTTTTCTAAATGCAATATCCAATTTACTAAAAGGCAAGAGCAAATTAATTCCTTGCATCATCCAACCAACCTTTTCCAAACATTCTTCAGCTTAATATATTTTAATTTTTAATATTTAATATTTTAATTTTTTGAGAAACATTTTTCAGTGTCTTGGGTCTGCAATATATTATGCTCCATTTTCTTCTTTTAAAAGACTCCAAAATGAGTCAAAACAGATTTAGTTTTAGCATTCAGAAATCGAACTAATAGGTTTTAATTGAAAGGAATGTCTGTGGCTGAGGATAGGCAAACAAATGGATTCAATTCCCCACCCCAACTTCTATTACTTGACCAATGATCTCTCAGTAGAATGCCAACATAATATACTATGATAGATGATCAAAACTGACTACTCAGAGCTGTAAATTATTCATTTGAAAGGTTATGCACCAGTGATAACATAAATTATAGTTGAAAAATATTCATGTTACATTTTAATAAGCTTTAAAAAATGATTTATCTGCAAATATTTAAAACTAAAAATAATGTTAAGAATGGGAAGAGTTGTGAGTTTATCTCACTTTTTGAAAATCTCCAGGCAGGTTGATTTTAGAATTCAGGAAAAAACCTAATCATTGGCATATTGACTTAAGATTTAGTTATTCTGTCAATCAAACAAAAATAATGCATATATGAATGTATCGGCATCATTACTATAGATGTAATATCAGCCATCATTCTTGCATACTCAATGAATACGTAAAATTTATTGGACAGCCTATATATTTCCCCCTTTGTAATTCAGAAGGTCACACACGACCAGCATAGGATGTAGTTCACTCAGTCAACTACTTTGATGTATATCACTAAACTTATTATTTTAATGCATTTCATGGTTGCTTTTAATTTAATTCAATGTGTGATCAACTAATAAGACATCTCCCTATATGGGTGTATCCTTTTCTCTCATTCTCCTTCCATTTCTAAACTAAGACTGAGGATCGGGGATCCAGAAACCATGGCTTGGCCACTAACTCTCACTGCCCCAGCCAGTCTTCTTAACACATGTAGATGGTCTGGGGAAATGCAGGAATTTCTCATTTTTGCACTGGAGTATGGAGAAAGAAGGAAAGAGTGGGAAAGACTCCTGTTGTTTTGTATCTTCCCCACACCTCAGCACAACTGAGAGGAAACTCCTGTTTTCCAACTCCTTGCCACCAACTGCTTCCACTGACAAAGTCGTTTAGGATGTGCTAAAGGTTTAAACAAGTAGCAGCATTTCTCTCGTTTTTTGCTTCAATTTTGAAAATCTTGGAATCAATCATCAGCTCCTGCCTTCTTCATTTTTTACACTCCTCCAATTTTCATCACAACTGAAAATATCCCTCTGCCAGACAACAACAAGACCAGGAGAAAGGCAGGATTTCAATTTACCTGCACTGAAGTTTGATACAATAAGGAACAGGAGGAGACACAATTGCTGCTTCTCATTTTCTTCGGACCAAAGCACAAATGAGAGCCTGTGGGGAGCTACTGGGTGCCTTTCAGGGACAGTTGTGCTCAGCAAGTGGGTTTCTGGATTCCTGCTAATGATAGCAGGTTTTCTAGTTCGTGTTCCTGATGGACATGTCACATCCATGACTGAATACGAACAAATTTAGTCCCAATGTTATCCTCCAGCCACAATTTGCTTTTTCTCCCCCATCGCATTTCCACAACTGCTGACACCAAATGCCTAAGGGGAAAATGGGGCAGAAGGTGACCACTTAATTTCTTATAAACTATTAGTTGTTATGATGGTGCATTCAGAGCTTCCTTGTGTTGGATGGGAGGCAATGAATGCTCATTTATTGTAATCCATTTTGTCTACTCGGTAATACTTTCTAATCAAACATCTAATCTAGTCAGACAACAGCATCCTGACCCAAAGCCTTTCCAGCTGAGAGAGGGGTGTGAGAATTCAGGAAAGGCCACAGCATTTACTAAAGGAAAGGCTTACCATTCATGTTACTTCTTTTGTAATCAGACACATTTCACCATAAATTTGGTGCATATGACAAGAACGCAATTTGTGAAACAAAAGGCAAGGAAATAAATACTGCTCATACCATTTCTACTGACCTTCTATAGTATGCATTCACCCCCCACCTCCAAAAGATATTCATGTATTCCTAGGTACAACCTCAGAAGTTCCAGTATTGTGTTTTTTTTAAAAAAAAAAATTATTAATTTTACAGAGTACAGAATTACAGAAGAAAAACAGATAGAAGAAAAAAGAATGTAAAAGTTTCAAATTTCCGTAGACCTTTTGTCAAAACTACTGGACTTCCCCACATCCTCCAGACCCTGCATTATTTAAAATACAAACTTCAGCAATTTGTCATCTTGTTTCATAACTTATTGTATCTTTCAGTTTATCATGTTATCAAATTCAAAATGTTGTACACCAATTCTTATATATTTTAGTCAAAACACAATAAAATTATTTCCTGATTCCACCTCAAACTTCTTATACCTTGGTTTTCATTTCACCTGATTACTATTGCTGGGGCTAAAATTTCCTATAAAGTGCATTTTCTTAACATTCATACAACTTATAATGTTTTTGTAAATAGTCCTTAAATTTTTTCCAGTCCTCTTCCATTGCTTCTTCTCCCAAGTCTCGGATTCTGCCAGTCATTTCAGCCAGTTCCATATAGTCCATCAACTGCGTCTGCCATTCCTCCAGAGTGGGTAAATCTTGTGTCTTCCAATACTTTGCGATGAGAATTCTTGCTGCTGTAGAAGCATACATAAAAAAGGTTCTATCCTTCTTTAACACATTAAAGTTCCAGTATTAAGTGTTTTGGTCCAAAGACTTTGCTACAAGTCAACAGCCCTTCCTTTTAAGCACTGAAGTAGAATAATAGCCTTTAAAAAAAGAAAAAAGAAACCGCACAACGAATAGATTGTGCTAGTTATGTACCATGACCTTTAGTATCATTGTTCCCTTAGTTCCATGGAGCCAGCAGATTCTCTCTATGCATTCTGAATTATTAGGCCACATCAGTGCATATTTAGAAACACATAATGGCCAGAATCCGGAGTTTTAGATTTTTATATGTAAGGTTTGCAGTAGTGAAAAGGATTTATACTGTTAGAAGCAGCTGATGAGAAATGGCTAGATAGAAGGCTCTTTGTGATGCTGTATTTCATAGGAAAGTCAATTCCTGCACTAATGTGGATTTTTATTTTAAAAAACCTCCGACGGAATTGCTTTAAACTGAGTCAGGCCACTTGCCTGTCTGACCCAACAAAGTATGTTTCAGATTGACCGTGAATAAGATGCTGTGGGGGTTCAACGTAGGGCCTGCATGAACCAACCTGGTGCTCTGCATCGTTCACAATGCTGGTAGACCGAGCTCGGTGCTTCAAACTGCAGTACCAACCCTGCCACCTGGTTGAGAACTTACCGAGCTTACCTGCAATTGCCAACCCCTGTCCACTAACTTCTATTAAAGTCCCAGCCTCAGAACTTACTCCTTAGTCTGAATTATTCATTCCACTGGAGAAGGTGCCACCCATGAGGAATCTATGTAATTATAATGTACTGTATTATTTGTACCCTGCCCATCTATGGGTTTCTATGGTTATGTTTTCCTTTATTGCTGGCTTTTGGAACCCAACTGCCTGCCTGCCTTTTCCCCCCTTGAGGGTCAGATCAGGCCCTTGGGGGCTAGCCATTCATGCTCTAAGAATTTCAACATTTCCCACTGTGCTGAACTGGTTGTCCTAGTCTGTGACACCATATTACTGCAGCAGCATTGTGGGTAGTTCATATGCAAGTTAATTTACATAAAGCACACATATAATAAATATTTTAGTGTTCATGTCTAACTGTCTGCAAATTGTACAGTCTCCAGGCATTTCATTCTAGATGTGACAAGCAGTAATGCTCCAGGTGGAAAGCAAACTTCCATCAAAAGAGTTCCAGCCACATTGTTACAGGAAAGGAAACAAATGGAAGCTTTGGACAACTGTTGCCTTTTAAGACCCCACACAATCATGATTCTTAAAATCCTCTTTCAATTACCTGCATGTCTTTCAATCACCATGAAGAATTTTGATGCATTTGTATAGACTCTGTAACATCTCTCCAGTAAGCAGCAATCCCCTCTGCCAACTATACCAATAACGTATTTAGCATTCATGCTCTGATGTTGTCCAGACAAGCAAGAGAACATATTCGATTTTGATGATGTATACTAAAGCACTATGTCACCTGAAAATAAAAAATTAACCGAATGTCACATGTCACATGAAATGGCTGTTGGCATCCGTCTGTCTCGAGAGACAATGGAGTGCGTCTCCAGGGGTGAAGTCAAACTGCTGTGTTAGCAGCACCGAAGTGACCTTCCTGAGGCGCAAGGCTGGGCAGTGTCTATGAAGGTCCTGGGCTGCACAGACCTCACTGATGTGGTCCAAAGGAAAGGAAAGCAATACGTTTGGCACCAGCTTGGCTGCAGGAGTTGCTGGAAGGAGGCGTACAAGGTGCCATCCAACTGCCTTAGGGACTCCACTCCAGATTTGTGTAGAGTTTACTCCTTAGCCTTTTCTTCTCCCAAAGATGTCCTGCAAGGCTGAGGAGGTTTAAGATCAGAGGTTCCCTCTTCTAGAAGGGCTGCATTCCCAGCATTCTCTCTTCAGCATGTGCAGAAACCGTCTTCTTGACTGTTGGAACCACTTTTGGTCTTGTCAGCTCAATTCACCAGAGCCTGCCTTTGCATGCAGGGGAAGTTCCTAACTCACTGAGGGTTTGAGTCTCATTGGCTCCCCTCACCTGGCTTAGCCAGCCAGCCAAAGTCATTTTCCATGCTGTGGCCACTGTTTCATGCTAACAGCTTCTAGGAGCCACAGCTGATGAATACAGGGTGGGGACCAAAGTGGACAAACTACCCCAGAAAGAGCATGATGTGTCCCCCACCAGAGGTACTACCCCTCCCTTAATACCTCATACACATGAGATGGTAATGAAATGATTATTTTCATGAGGAAGAGGAGGGAGGGAGGGAGGAAAATGGCTCACCTGGAGGGCATACATCCTCAAAGAGTGCCCTTAGTTTCTTCTTTGTTTCTATGCACAGAGGCCCAGTGCAAGCTGTTGAATCTTCCTGATCTCTTAGCCGTTTCCTCCTCCTTGTGTAAATTTCCCCTACCCTTCCCCTTTCACTTCTCCTTTCATCTTAAGTTTGCAACCAGATTGAAACCCTGATTTCAGACTCTGGTTTAAAGTTAACCACAGTTAGAACTGGCATCAGTGCAAAAAATAAATGTTGGCTTTACCATTAGTCAGAATGCAGCATGTGCCTCAGGGAGCTGGTTTGGGTATCATGAAAGATTAGTAACACCATTTATTATTCTTGCATTTTTACTGCCAAGGAGCGAGAGAGACACGTGTGGGGTTTAAGAGATCAAAAAACTTTAGATCTGCACCCAGCCATAGAAAGCCACCGAAGGGAGTGTGTAAAACTCTCCCATTTTGCTTTCCCACATGCCAAGCTTGTATAATTGAGAGTGTTATGATTAGATGGCAATCTAAAGTCTTATCTGACCAAAACCTGGTCAAAAAGCCAGTCACTTGTAAGATAGTCTATATGGCTACCAAGACTTACAGGTATTACTCTTGTCCCTGGATAAAATTTGGTTGTTGTTTTATGATCATGTTACCTTTCCCGCAAGAATACGTGTTTTCCACTTATTGTCTGGTGAAGGTTGAATGGCTCAGGAAATGGTGGAAATGGCTGTGTACTGAGTGCCTTCAACACATACAAAGCAAAAAAAACGGATAAAGCAGAGAAATTGTTTTGCCTTAGATCACTTTCAATTATAGTTATCTTAGGTGTTAGAAGTAGCATTAGTAACACATTTTCAGGCAGAAGTGTGATCCTCCCCCCCTCCCCCATTGATGGTGTCACTTAAAGCTGCTCACTTTTGGTTCCAACAAAACGGGTTATTTCAGGAACAGCACCTCCAAACAACAGCAAAGAATGGTTGGTACAATATTTTTTAAGGTTACAATGAGAACGTCACCTGATGCTTTTATTTTTTTGTTGTTGTTAAAAAAATAACAATGGAATAAATTTGTAGTCTCAACATGTTATTAAACTAATTAATGCGGCTTTTATCATTTCTATAATCAGTGATGCACTGGGCTTGAGCCCAGTGTTTCATTTCTGAATTCCACAGATCAGATCATTGTAGTGAAATGCAGATAAAATGATAGCATAGCTGATCGAGCAGAATCTCTACAATTTATTTTTGTAAAAAGCAAACTTTTCAATGATATGAAACAGCAAAAATAAATGAATACTTTGTATAGTTATATTTTGTGATATCATATACACCTATTCAGGCCTGGGGTTATCTGTGTTAAAGTACGGTAAACCTTAGTAGGGGTGATGTGGCAGAACACATGTCACCTGCCTCCAAACATCCCTGTCACTCACCTTCACTTCCCACCTTTGGATTAACAGGGTCCCCAATTGTGGGGAAGGTTTCGAAAGCCCCCTTTGGGCTTTCATAAGATTGGAAATGGAACAGACAGGGACATTGGAGTGGAGACAATGTGTGTGTCCTTGTGTCCTCTACATGAGTTGATTTTAACCCAGATAGTGTCTGGGAGGAACACAAAGAGAAGAAACGCCATGGTGCACCTATAGCAGCACAACCAGACGTCTTCATCTGCCCCACCTGAAGTATAACATTGTCTTTCCCATATCAGTGTCTACAGTCACAGCAAGGACTGTAACTCTCCAACAGTCCACCAATAAAACAATATATGGTCAAACACCCTGCACTCCACAGAATTAGAGCTTCACATGATTCCTTCTCATCATGCAATGACACAAATGTAACAGGAAACAATGTTTTATCAGTATGCAACTGAGCTAGGTTGTGCTTCCTAGGCATGCACTCCTTGTTCTTACTAGCTGTAATTTAAACAAACCATAGTTCCATGAGTTCAGGTGTCACAGGATACACTATGTTTGTTTAAAAAACAAAAGTGAGGGGAGGGGGCACATGAGATCAAGGCTCACCATAGGCCACTTATACATGTGTTTTGCTTTTCATTTTGCTTCAGCTGGGTCAGTGTGAACTTTTTCTGTTGAGAACCAAACTAGATTTTATAGCATTAAACTAGTTTAATACCACACTAGAGTTCAAAATGAACCATCATTAAATAGTTGAAAAATACCAAAAGACAGTATGGTTTGGAGGAGAATAGTGACTGTGGCAGAGGAGAAGGTGCTCAATCGTTGTCCAGACTGCCATTGTGGAGGGGCAGCATGAAGGTGAAGCACCTTGTCCCCTTTCTGTTGCTTCCATACACCAAACTGCACCCTTGCCATGCCATTTTTTCAGCAGTTTGACAGTAACTAGGTTGATCAGACCTGGATTTTCTGCCAAACAATTAATTTAACCTTGAAATACAGAACAATGTGAGCCAATGTGAAATTTAAATCTGTCATGGCTTATTTGCACATGTAATTCGCCAATTAATGCTGCAGTGCTCATGTGACAAGCATGTGTATATGAGCCAGATGTGGGGATTGATTTGCATGTTATACTCATCACAGGTGTGCCATCACTTGACTACATTACGGCTTTCTAGATCCTCACTAAAGGGTACTGGCATAGAGACCTTGCACCACAATCACAGTTATCTGGGTCTTTTTTTTGCTAGATCAACAATAGAAAAAGTCTGTCCATCAGGCAAGGCTTGTTAAAAACAATGGCAAACAGTACAGTGGTACCTCCGGTTGCGGACAGGATCCGTTCCAGGTTTCCACAACCTGAGGACTGCGTCTGTGCATGCGCACGTGGCAAAACCTGGTAAAATACTTCCAGGTTTGCGACATGCGCATCCCGAAATTTATGTAACCAGGGGGTTAGGTAAACGGAGGAACGACTGTATAGGCATATAGGTGCTTATAATATACTGTATTTAAGAGGCTTTGTAAATGTCCATTTATATCTGCTTTACTTACACACCACAAACTGCAAACTATTAAGCTACACACATACATGCATGCACACAGGAAATTAGGAAAACAACCTGTCCTCTTTGCCTGCTTCATAACAAATTTTATTAGCTTGACTTTTTAAATTACATTTCTAAAAATGCCACAGAATTAAAAGTAGTCCAGAGTTATATTAATATGTGAAAATATGTTTGTATAGATAAAATGTGATATACACGTTTTATTAATAAGGGACAAAACAGCAAAGGGAGAAAAAGTGTTATTTCATATATAGACTGTGACAGTTTCTAATTATTGATGCATCACTAAGCAAAGCTTTGCTAACAGCCAAATGAGTTATTGCACTTACAAAATGAGGGCATGTGGCATATCTGATTAGCTTTACTTGTATGTTATGATATTATATAATTCTAGGAGACTGATGTCTCTTTATCTCTGGGAGGGAGCATGTGCCACTTTATAAAAAAAAATAGTGGCATTAAAAGCCATACTGTTTCCCTTCCAATTATCTTTTGAATTCTCCATGCAAATGAAAAGATGCTAAATGCTCATATTAAGGTGCTATCTATCATGATCATCATTAATTGTAAGCACAGCTCCCTTAGCACTTCAGTGCCACACAAACCATACAGGAAGTAACATGTTTTTAACAAAGGAAGAGCAATATAAGAAACATGTTTTCTTGCAAACTAAATCAAATAAGCACAGTACCACAAGCACCTGCAACATAGCTTCAGACAATTTGGTTCTGCTTATATTACTGAGTTCTAAGCTGATGTTCCTCAAGCTGTGCCTTTATTAATTATTAGCACTTATTAAATGCACTCATTAACTAAAGGATTCAGAACACAGTACAGCATTAAAACACAAGTAACAATAAAGTTTAAATACAAGAGAATGAAATAACCTACTCGATAAAAACCATGTAAAAACAACATAACCCTCCCAGCTGTGTTCACATGTGGCATGAAGCCATAGTTTGGGCTGACCCACACCATGGTTTAGACTTCCAGGTGTAAAAAAAAGGAAATTCTAGTATTGTGCTACTTGTATTCTTTTGTTTCCCATCTGCTCAGGGCTCAGCTTCATAGGTTTACTCCTATCCCCACAATACAGCAAGCAGGTTGTTGAGGCACATCAACTCCCATGTCTATGGTTCAACACCTTCTTGGGGTGGGTTGCCAATAGCCTGGCTGTATGAAATGCGACATAACTGCAAACCACTGTTAGCAATAACTCTGATCTACAAACCAGTTTCAGACTCTTGTTCAGACATTAAAACAAATCATGTGTGAGCATTATGCCTGAACTCTCTTTGCAAAAGAACAGGCAGCATAATAGACCCATTATGGAGAACGAGAAATCTCCATTATGTCTTCCCCCTTCTAACTGGCCAAGTTTTTTGAGTTTGACAAATCTGCTTGAGAGGACACCTGCATGGGAATATGGATGGCATGCAGACTCCTATTGCCTGCAATGGCCCACTGCTCTTCTATCTGACTGAAAGATGGTGCAAACAGAAAGGCCTCTCAAGCATGTTTTTTGGGATGGGGAGTCCAAAAATGTTCAAAAACCAAGGCACGGCTTCCGATTGGCTGCAGGAGCTTCCTGCACTCAATTGGAAGCCGCATCGGATGTTCAGCTTCCAAAAAACGTTCACAAACCGAAACACTTACTTCGGGGTTTGTGGTGTTTGGAAGCCAAAATGTACGAGAACCAAGGTATGACTGTATATAACTTCCAGGACTGCCTGTTATGCTTACCTGAGCAACCTGGGCTCAAGGGAAAGCACAAGAATGTCATGGCAACCTGCCAGTTCAAAATCTGGCATAGATATTCCCCCCCTCTCCCATCAGTGTGGACAAATATCCTGAAGTTTCTTGATGGCCAAATCTATCCAATTTACTTTCTGCCATGGAAGGCTGGGAGGCAGGATATAAAGTGAGAGAAGCTGAGCACACATTTCAATATGCATTGGGATGTGCATCCAAATGTGCATTTCCATATTTAAGTTCAGCATATGTGATGACAGCTAGGGAAATATGGGCAAAACCCAATGCACAACATAAACAGGAGAAAACATTTTTGACCCTGCAGGTGGCACTTTCTAGTATGGTCTGAATGCACATGCCTGCATATACTCCTTTGCTCTTCTCAGATTGTCTTGGTGCACACGCGCATGCGCAAAGTAGCAAGGTGTAATGGAAACTGTGGCACAGTCAGCAAGATTTTGCATGATTTTGTGAATGCTAAATCTAAACATGTACCTTACCACTTGTGTAAGTGCTATTTTCAGGGGGAACCTCCTGGAAACCACAGGAAAAACAAGCATACAGTGGTACCTCGGGTTAGGTACTTAATTCGTTCCAGAGGTCCATACTTAACCTGAAACTGTTCTTAACCTGAAGCACCACTTTAGCTAATGGGGCCTCCTGCTGCTACTGCGCTGCCGGAGCACGATTTCTATTCTCATCCTGAAGCAAAGTTCTTAACCTGAAGCACTATTTCTGGGTTAGTGGAGTCTGTAATCTGAAGCGTATGTAACCCGAGGTACCACTGTATCTGAAATGTTCTGTTAATTTTCTGGAAGTCTCAGGGAGCAAGGGGAGGCAACGCAGAAAACTGCATGGAACTAAATGAATATAGTTTGCACATCCCCAGATAGCACTTCATAGCTCCTCTACACCTGTCAGACAATCTTCACCCACCCTGATTTGGCTGGCATCTATGCCTGTGTACCTGCCTGGCTTATTCTGCCTTGACCTACCTTGCCTTGCATTCTAATAGGACCATTTTGATATCTCCCCTGACCATAGCCTTCATAACAGCTTGCCCCCATCTACCTCAGTCCTCTATAATTGCTGAAGTCTGCTCCTGTCAAGGCCCAGAGACACAGCACCTGACAGAAAGATTGAAATCTGTTATATTAAAGGGTGCGTTTTGGCCCGTCTTCAGTGACTTGAAATGGCACAGGTATTCATGACCTGTAAAAGCCCAGCAACAGCTCAAGTAGCTTCTTTTTTTTTTAATGGAGATTGGCTATAAACCTCCAGGTCTGACAGTCTACTTATTCATGAGCTCAATTGTTCTTCCCGCAAGTGAAAGAGGGTTGGGAGCATTTGGCTTCGTGAGACTCCAATAAATATATTAATGGAATCTGGCTGACATCTTTATACTGTGGATTATGTCTGGCTGGTGGACAAGAATCCCACAGCATGAAAGAAAAGCAGGGACACCCACACCCACGTTCATAGGTTAGAATCTTGCAAGTACCATTATTACCAATATTTATTTATTTATTATAAACATTTTATACTGCTTAATAAATAAAAAAGCTAAGCTGTTTACATGAAAACAAACACAACAAAAATCAACAAGATAAAAACAAAACACAGCTGCATATCACAATCAAAACTGAGCCATGTACAAAAACAAAAATAAATTAATAGTCAAAACTTCAGTAAGCATTTAGATCTTAAACAGTACTTGAAGGTCGTTAGTGCCTTTGCCTCACAAATTACCAAAGGGTTGGTGCTATCATCGAGTCAGATACAAGGAAAACTTGGGCAAACATATCAAAGGCATATAAAGGCCATTGCTGTCTCCACCTCACAAGCTATTTCAGAGGGTGGAGGACAATCACTGAGAAGGCCCAGTTCTGTGTTGTCGCCAAATGGCAATCCACCAGTCACAGAATGACCAACAGAGTCTCCTTGAGAGATCTTAAAGATTGGCTTGGTCAGTACCAAGGGAAGCAGTCCACTAGCTATCCTGGTCCCAAAGTTGTTTGGGGCTTTATTATTTTTTTTTAAGTAAGATTTTTTAATTAAAGTTTTTCACAATACAATAAGATAACAGCTACAAAAATACAACAGAAACAGTAAAATGTGCAGCCCTCTCCTAATGGCAATTCTCAGTCCCCACCACCCACAGAAAGTAGCAGCCCCTCCCGTCTCTCACCTGAGATCCTTCCTTTTTCCTCCCAGACTCTCACCCTGGAAAACAGACATGCCCCACCCAGGGTCCTCCACCAACTATCTACCACCCTCAAGAGTACACAATCGTTTGGGGCTTTACATATCAATGACAAGAGCGTCATTTGGTAGCTAATGTCAGGGACCAGCAGTCTGAGTCCTCTTCAGGAGATGAAGCAGAGGACTCCAAAACAGAAGAGGAAAGGCATGCAGACCATTCTCCAAAAGCATTGATGCCTGATGATCCTGGAGGGCCAGCGGGCACACCCTCCACCCCAGCCAGAGGACATGACACTGCCATCTTCAGACTCAGATGACTCCATAGAGGACTCAGTGTGACCATAGGACTGCCCTCCCCATCACAGTAACTGACTAATGGAAAGGGCTGGTGGGTGGGGAAGCACTCACTATCACTTATTGCAGGAGATAAGCGCTACACTCTTATGCAATGCTTCTCAAGTTTGCCTGAAAGCACATCAGTACTATCATGTGAGGAAACCTTACTGAAGAACTCTGCAAGCCAAGCTCCCAGGGAGTTTAGGAGAGAAGCCAACTGGGAACAGCTGCACTGAGAGGAGGCAGTGAAGAGGAGAGATGACTGTCTGCTGAGCCATAGAGGAAAAGAGAGGATATTTCCAAGGAGAACATCCAAGCCTATGCAGCCTGTTTACAGGAGGAAATACAATACCAACTGGGACCAATCAGGAGAAGGTTATGTGTTTCCTGAGATAAACATCATAGAGTGAAAGTTGAAGGCACTGAGGTTTTCCTGTGAAGAACAATAAGCCCAAAGCTGGCAAAAGAATGGCAAAGTACAGCAATGCAGAGTACCACCGCTGGCTTTGTAGCATTTTGCAGCTGTTACTGCTCCACCCTACATTGCTGAATTCTTCTGTTGCTACAGAAGAAGGGATGGAGAGTCTGTTATCCTACAAACCAGGGTTTCCCAGATATGGGTCTACAGCTGTTTTTGGACTACAACTCCCATCACCCCTAGCTAGCAGAACCCGGTGGTCAGGGGTGATGTGAACTGTAGTCCAAAAATAGCTGGAGACCCAAGTTTGGGAAACTCTGCTCCAGACATTAAATCAACCACAGCAGGAATGGCAAATAACCAAGGATGATGGACTGGAGTAGGCAGCGGGGAGGGTTCATAATTACAGACCTGGCCTCCCAACATCACTGCTACTTCCTGTGACTGTGCTGGGGCAGGACTCCTGTGCCCCGTCCTCATAGCTACCCTGCTCTGCCCCAGAATGCTGCAGCGATGTCAGTGTCCTCTCTGCCAGCCATTTTTGATGATGGGATCGGTCGTCCAAAAATGTATCTGGAAGATTCCTGGTTTCCCATCACTGTGCTATGGAATGAAGACCTATCCCTCCATGCATTGCTGCAGTAGCTTTTATGTTGTTCTTTCCCTTATGCTGGTTACTCTTATACGCTTATTGTTCAGGCTAAGCTTAGTGAAACTGGTGCAAACCACCTCCCACAACAGAAATCGATAAAACATGTTCCTCTCCCTTTCAACAATTTTCTCTTAGGACCCCCCCCCCCCCGGCTTTCTAATTGAATATTGTGCTTCTATTAAAACTGTGAAAACACCAAAATAACATTAAGCACACATACACACCCTAACACACCCCAGTCCACTCATCACACAGCACTCAGGGAAGCATATTTCAGACAGTTTTTTTAAAAGAAAGACACCCCCTTAAACACATTACAGTAATTTGACAATTTAAATTTATATTTAGGACCTTTTACTTTTCTGGGCTAGAGCAAGATCCCACCTGTAGCACTCAAGCTTCTTTCAGAAAGAAAGTGAAGTTTCTTTCAGTTTCTGCCTCGTGTATTCCAACAATAAACAATTTTCTTAGGCTGCAAGAATGTATTTTATTTATATATTAAAAGGTGTTTCTGTCAAAACACATGAGAATTTAGTATTTTCAATTCCTCGCAAATACTGCAAATCTTTCAGTCTTTCAACGTACATAAACGACAGCTGGAAAAGCAATCTTAAGATTTGAAAACTAAAGAGAGAAAACAGGGAAGGCATGCTGTTCTTTAAAATGCAACTTTAGCCATTATAACTTGCAACCTTCCCCCAAATGGTGCTCTCCAGAGAAATTGAACTATAACTCCCATCAACCCTGATCACTGGTCATGCTGGCACAGGATGATGGAAGTTTGGAGTCTGGAGAGCAGTAGGTATTTTGGGGGTATACCTTTCCCCACTCAATAGCCTCTGCCACAGATTAAATATACAGACTACAGATTGCCAAGTGGTTAATATATAAGGAAGTTTATCACCTGATAAGGTCCCCAACTTTTACCACTGTTTAGAACCAGATTAGGACAACTCTTGGACTCCAACTCCCATCATCCCTAGCTACTAGCAACAATTTCCCTGGTTAGGGAAAGTGGAGTTTAACAAAAAATATTGAGGGCACCATATTAGCCACTGCTGTGCTGGAATGCATTGCAAGGAAACAAAAATCTCACCCCATTTGCAATCATGCATATGACCAAGCAAATTTATGACATAAATTCTGACCACTTGGCACACTGGTCGCTTCCACTGCTCTCTTATACACTGAGAAAACAGCCAACAAATCTTTGAAGACTAGATTTTCAAAGAGGCTGTTTTAGAATCAATCATCCAGAAAATGCCAAGGGTGCTGGGGGCGAAATGGGCTTTGAAAGTCCACTACTGTTTTACCCAAGGTCACTATACAGGAGAGTGTCAGAGCTGGAACAGAACCTAAAAATGTCTTAATCCCAATTTAGAAAGCTGTCTAGTGGACACTTCTGCTTCTTAAGAAATAGACCGTACACACTTCCTGATAGCTTGACCCTAAAACATAGCTTAGATACATAAACTGGATCCAAAGCTTGTCTCCTTGTATCATTTCAACTAAATAGCTTCAGAAGTTCCATACCCTCCAGTGATATAATGCTTTAATGAATATTAACTGAATATATTCATAAACATATAGTAACAAATAAAAAGGTTTACAAGTACAGAAGTCACTGCAGCGCTATTTGAATTACCCACACTACAATTTAAACCAAGGCTTTTAAACCAATTAAATCAATTACAATGAACAACATTCAAGCTGAATATTATCAAGCAGAGTTTATCCTTTGTTAGCAAAACCCTAACTCTATCAAAGAAATTAAATTCATATGAACCACCCTTAGAACGAGCATTATGTTGGCTCCCTACGTTCCAGCAAGCATGGAGCAAAAAAAGAGGTTGAAAGATGTTCTTATCACATAAAATACAAGAGGTGCAGGGAGAGATAAACTTAAAAATTCATTTGTTCCCATACAGCCCAAAGGGCACAAGGCTGGTGCAAAGCGCTTTGGTATCAATGTAATAATTTCTGGATAGCTGCCAGCGCGAAGGTTAAAAAGCAATATTACAAGGCTTCTGTGATGACAGCCTACTGGGAGACATTTGTTGAAAACTGCTTTGCCTATCATTTAGTCAGCATAAAAGCACACAGTACTAGTTATGTTCGAGCCGTGTTGAGTGTGCATCTATAAATGATTCAGATCACAAGCTTCTAAAGCCCCCATACAGGTGCAATCATCATAAAAGCCTCATTTTCTTGTTCTTATTCTTAACTCTGATAAGCTTTATACATTTTCACCATATGTTGCTCAAATGAGTACATATAATTATAACGGAAGTACACGCCTAAGATTTAAATTCTGGTTTCAAAAATTAAATTTAAATGACATTTGTTGACAACAGGTAATAAAGTTTTCAGCCATTACAATGTGAATGAGGAGAGGCCTCATATATCCAGCAGCATCAACTAAACTGGCACAGTTCTAACTATGCCCTTTAACTCTGTAGGAAATTGGCAACATACATTACAAGTGCTAAATTGCAGCATTTTAACTGCATTATACATACACCTGTCCCTTAAATTAATGGAAACATTTTGAAGCAATTGGTAAGGACCCACCATTCATTTTTCAATGCTGTCTTCGGACTCAGCTAGACTGGTAAAGAAAAAGCGATTTATATGCATTGTATATGCAGTATAACATTGTGCTACCAGATGGCGATGTGGAGTCCCCCTTTTCCCTACCTGTTTTCCCTGTTTAAATTTACAACGCCTTAAACTGAAACGCGTCTTTGATGTGTCTAGATCCAGCCTTTGTGGATGTTTCCTTGTTACACCCATTCAAAGTCCTGAAGGTCACTTGCTCAATTCCCGGTAACCAGCTTTGGGATGTGTAACAACACCAATTGATTTGCTCTATTATAATAAGCAGGCCCAATGGATGTCTCATTATTCCAAACATCTTGACATATTTTTCATTATTGCTACATGTCCACAAAACGTAAGGATCACAACCTGATGCAGGAAAAGTTGTACTATTGTCATTATTACACAGCACTATGGTGCTACTCTGCACTCCCCTTGTGATCCTCCTATTTATCATCTGATCTTAAAAGTCTTTAAAAACTCAAATGCCCATTTAAGAGGGTCCATCCAGGTGAGTTCTATTAAGTAATACAAAATATAAAGGAAACAGGATTTATTTTCGTTTTAACAGCACTTCTAGATTTTAATTCTTGCAAAATTAACCTTTCTATCTATTCATATTCACCACCCTCCCCCAGGGTCTTCCTAGTTTTCAAAGAATGGCAGGATAAACTGGGTCATGGTGAAATTCTATATGAAGTCAATAATGGAACTGTGGTAATAATAGCGCGGTAATAAAGTCTAGCAATTTTATTTTTTCTTTTCACAACGGGATGGAGGCCCATCTAAAAACTCAAATGAAAGGAGCATTGTTCCCTAAACTGTTCAAATGGTGAAATTATCCATCACCCACTTTGTGCTTTGCTCTAAATCAGGGGCTGACAAAGTTTTTGTGGCTTGGGCCAGTTCACGGTCCCACAGACGCCGCGGTGGGCTGGAGTGCGCATTGTGCGAGCACATGCACAAATGCCATTTCCAGTGCTCCTTCTGGCATGTCCCACTGGGAAGCCAGCCAGCATCGCGGAAGGCGGTCCCCGCTCTGCTCCACAGCGCATGGGAGCCGAACAGGTGGCGAGGGTCCCCAAGCGGGTGGGAGGGTCCATGGGCCGGTTAATCGACCCCCATGGGCTGCTTGTGGCCCCTGGGATTTAGGTTACCAACCCCTGCTCTAAATGCTCAGGGCTAGATCCAGAGGGGCCCTTGAAAAGATAGGAAGAGCCTGCTGGATCAGGCCAATGATCCATCTAGCCCAGCCTCCTGTTCTCACAATAGCCAACCAGATGGCTGTGGAAAACCCTCCATCCCACTTTAGCCTTCCATGTCACCTCACACACTCAGGAGAGCCCTCCAGCCCTCCAGAGCAGACTGGTGGTACTAGTGGCTGCAGGAGGGGTGGGATTACAGGCCATGATGACAAGAAGCATTGTAATTGGACGTAAAAGTTCCTGGGAGGTCCTATGGACCACATAGTAATTCCCTCAGAAAGAAGCATTCATAGCCCTGCGGAAGGCAGCATGCGAGATGCAGCAGTGATGGTACAAAAGCTGAAATAGTGCTTACATTCCCTGTCAAACAAAGTATACTTGTCAATAAAACCTCTAGATGCATCCCCCTTTTATTGGTTTGGAGGGAACATTAAATAGACTCAGAAAAATCAATCTCTTGAGTGACATACATTTTATATGTTGTTGACTGTTGCGGCTTGTACAATTAAAGGATTTAAGCTTACATATAACGGAGAGCAAATGTGTGCCATTTTAGAACTCAGATTGAGGTATTTACATCTGGAAATGCTGACTGTCAGCTCTCACTGTAATAGCATAATAGAAGAAAATGAAGAGGGAAACCCATTTTTAACTGTATACATTGGAGTTTTTTTTTGTTTTTTTTAAGGGCTGAAATTAAATATTAGGAAGGACTCACTGACTATTCAGTACTGGAACAGTCATCCTAGAGAGATGGCAGCATTTCCTTTCTTGAGAGTTTTCAGAGTTATCTCTCGCTTGGACTACTGCAATGTGCTCTATGTGGGGCTACCTTTGGAGGTGACCCGGAAACTACAACTAATCCAGAATGCGGCAGATAAGACTGGTGACTGGGAGCGGCTGCAGAGACCACATAACACCCGTCCTTTATTATTCAAAGGAAGTCTGAAAGACCAACTGTTGGGGATGCATCCAGATTGATGGTACCATGTCTTATAGAAGGGCACCTAGTTCTGGACTAGATGACATATAGGTTTTCTTCAAACTCTATGGCCCTAATCTAGAAAGTAATAATTCACATCAAATTTCCATTATTAACTAACTGTATCTGAGTGGATAGAGAGGTGGAGACATTAAATTATATGACTGGTACTATCTGATGGAAAAGGATGTCCCATGCAAAATCCACTCTTCTTTTAAAAGCATGACGCTTCAGAAGCACATGCTCCCTCATCCCCTGTACCAAATTGCGCAGCCTCTTAATGAATTACAAAAGAAGCTCCAAGAAGTTTGTGGCTCTTTGATATACATCTGCTTCCTTTTCTAAGCTGGGAGTACAGCCCATACATTCTAGAGGACGTGTGCAACTCTCTGGAAAGGGGACAGAGCAAAGAAATCTGTGGTGCTACCTCCCTGCATGAATGCTGCTCCTGTCATGGGGTGGGGGGGGGAGGCTTAAAATCCATCAAACCACAGGCTTTGCACATAAGCACAAAAATCTACTTGGAGTTTTACATGAAGTGGCAAAACAATATTGCACGGTGTTGTGCTTTTCTAAACGAACTGATACCCAATACTCAAGCCAATACCGCTGTGCCACCATAAAATCCAGCCCAGTGGAATTTCTTGAGCCCACTGCCACACACCAAAGATCAGATAGAAGAATTTGGGCCAATGGGTAGCAGGTGGCATGTGCCTGGTAACCAGGGAACAGAAGTGAATATGCCAAACATCTCTGTATGTGTGCCCTATCTCTTGGCTGAGTAACTGACAGATACTGCTAGCAGCTACAGAAGCTGAACATTACGCACACTGGCCAGGAGGTGAAAACTGTGCTGGCAGCAGCAGCAGCTGGGAAAGGGGTGGTGTGTAGGAAATAAAAAGCACATAGGAAGGCTTTCCCCAGCCAAAACAGATAAACACACTCACACTTACATAACGTCAAGAATAATCACTGCAGAATAATCCATCAAAAACAGCATTGAATGTTTCCTGGAGTATTGCATCTTGTTCCCAGAAGCCAATAATCTAGCTACAGCAAAGCTAGTGTGGAAAAAGTATTTAACCACCAGTGACAAAACACCAACACACAAAATAGTTATTTAGACTCGCAGAGACAAGGGCAATTAGAAAATGTTGAGGCATGCAGTCGCAAAGCCGTAATTTATGCACCATTTTGAAATATTAGTGGCCATGTTGGTTCCAAGCAGCCTTCTCAATGACATGTTCTTCACCCGGCATAAACTTGGCACATACAATATATTTAATTCTCCCCTCCAAATCCCTTGCAGTCATTTCTTAGTGATCATGAAGCTTAAGCAATGCATCTCAACATTTGTTTTGCTTTGCCCCTTTACTGTATTTTCTAATTTTATTGTGTGGCTTATCAGAGACATGGGTTCAAAATTGTTCATCATATATTAGGCAAATTCTGAATTAGAATGGCATTTCTTGTATAAAAATGATTAAAGAACTGATTAAATTTCTTTGCCTTCAAGTTGCCACATGACTTTTGGCCATTTTTGCTGCAAGAGAGTAACAAGACCACCCCTCCAAAATTTATTGTATTCATACCGGTCTCCATGGGATGTTTCCACACATCAATCAATCAATCAAAACTTTATTAGCAAAGCCAACAGGCCACAGCTATACAAGAATTAAAAATAGAAATAAGGATAAAAGGGAGAAAAGAACAAGCAAAAGGAGGTCCGTCAGATGAACAAGTCTGTCACTCAGATGGTGGCCCTCAATTTCATAGCTCTTTCGATGTACCTCGCGACCTTCTCTGTTATCTGACTATCCGTATCAGATAAGAGGAAATACAGTGTGATGTCTGGTGAACGGCCGGGGTTGGAGAGAATGAGTGGAGTAATAATCTCATTCCTTAGGTCTTTGTAAAGGGGGCAGGATAGGAAGACGTGGGACACTGTTTCCGTGTTACCATCTCCACATGGGCAGAGTCGTTTTTCAAATGGAGTCTTTTGGTAGCGACCTTCGAGTACGGCAGAAGGGAGAACATCCCATCTAGCCAATGTAAAGGCACGTCTGTATTTTGGGATGGTTAATTTAAACAAATATGAAGCTGGAGAGTCAAAATGAGAAGGGGGAAAGTAGGTATACCATGGGCACAGTTTCTTTAAGATAGTCAGGTTGTTTTGCCGTTCAATGTCTTTCAGGCGCTGGCCTATTAGACTCTTTGCTTTAAATAGGCGCTGGCCTATTAGACTCTTTGCTTGTTTCCACACATGTTCAAAATTTGCACACATGAGATGCATGCTTCATAATCACATATATCTGGAGGTAAGTGTTTTCAAAGCAGATTGCTCTTTGAATCACAGTACTGAGGTTGAATCAGTCATCTCTGTTCTGGTCTTGGTGCTCCTTTTGTGTTCCAAGTTAACTCATTCCACACACACACACACACACACACACACACACACACACATTACCTATTTGTGATAAAACGGCATTCCTCCTGATCTTGTGAATGCAATTCCAGTTGCTATGACACAGCTTTCCCTTATAAGCAGAAGCTTATTGGGGTCAACAGTAGGTTTATCTAGAGTAGGTGGTCATATTTGGCTCTCAGTATTGCTGATTCCTTCAGCAATATAAAGCAGCAACTAGAGGCTTGGAAGTGAAAGGGTAGATACAGGTAAAGTCCTATACAGTGGTAGGGGTAATTCTGTGATGGAATATAGAGTAACACATTGCAATACTGTGGCTGAAATAGTCAAAGCCAATTTAAGCACCAGAGGGCATGTCAATGTGCGAGAGCAGGGGTTCTTCATTACACAGTAATGATGTGTGATGCATTTTCTGCACTGAACACCATGCCAAATCCAAAATGGTCACTGGAAGAACAGACTGAGGCTGAACAAAAAGATGTGGCGCTATGATGGAAGAATGTGGAGGAAGGCTTTAAAAAATATTGGTTTACTTTTCCTTCTGCATTTAAAGTTTCTTCAAGCTCTGATTTCTTCTTTGCTGGCTGGCCATATTATCTTCTCATTGATGGATCACACACAAACAAGACAGAAAGTCTTTGTGTAAGTCTGTCAGTTGAGAGCGGAGCCTCGCCAGGTGATTTAAACCTTGGCAAATGCCATTTTCTGCTGATGGTTATAGAACATCAACATTTTCCCTCTTGCATTGGAAGGGAGAAAAGGGGAAGAGAGAGAAATTACAGCACACATGTCTGTCTAGCTTAATGTTTTAAAGGGGAGCAGAACTTATGGACACCATCCAGCCAAAGCTAAGCACTTGAAAGTCCTATGAATTTTAAGGGAGCAACATAAAGACATACTTAAAACTCCCACTAAAGGTTGTCAACTGGATTGTGCCCTGTATTTTCAGTTTAAGGAACATTTTAGGGAAATTACTCTAGTTCAGAATAACATTTCTTGTATTCATACTGGTCTCCCATGAAGTAGTAAGGAATTTTTTCAAGTGACATCTCGTCTCCAGTTAGGATGCAAACAGAACCCATGTAATACACAAGATGCAGATGATGCTACATGAAGAAAGAGAGTTTTGCACACATAAGAGGCACATTTTCATTTACCATATTAACATTTTGTCAGTTTTACTAGGCGTATAATTAGATTTCATGTTCATCCACAGGCTGCCAGAAATATTTACTGGATATGGGGACAGTGGGGTGCACATTTGTCAGTTAGCAAAGGTTAAGCTACGATGTTAACATACACATACAAGCTTTACATGTCACTATGAAGTCACAGCTGTAAAATGAACTGTCTGCTGAATAGCACAAAAACATATAAAGACTTGTAAATTAAGATTACTTACATCAGCACTGGCCAAGATTATTACAACTGGCACAATTTTGTTTTTAGGATCAAAATGAGTTTCCACTTTTGCTCAAGTGGGGTAGAAATTAATCAGGATTCTGTGTTTTATATAATTTCAGCAAGCACTGTGTAGTGGGGGGTATTTCTAACTGGTTCCCCATGAGAAAGAACAGGAACCCAATCCTATTGACACAGGCAAATGACATTTTGCTGACAATGGCTGTCAATCACTGAGGCGCCCCTTAGGCACCGTCAACTCTTCTTGGAAATAACTTGCAGAGATTCAGCACCATTAGAGAAAGTGGCGTTGAGGTTGATGACAGGTCTAAACTACTTTTGACTCTTCCACAGCATCTCGGAAAATAAAGTTACCATGTGGTAAAGGGCTGAGATATTGTCTAAAAATGGCAGCATAAGATATGTTCCCATTTATCACATGTGCTGTACTTTTTTTTTTTAATGCATCCAGTCTTTGGAATGATAATGCAATCAAACACACTCACCAGTCAAGGTTGTTGTTCTTTTTCTTTAACAGGCAGTACTATGGATGGGAAAGAAATGTGATTGCTTGCATTTAAAGGCAAACCTACTTAATTCACTTTTTCTTTTTCTTTTTGATGGGTGGGGGCGTCCCAGAAACCCAAACAGCCATCCTTGCAAATTCACACTTCTCCAAATTTTGCAAAGCAGTTCTTCAGTGAGGTAATGTGCACCAAAATCCATACATTAGGGTAAAGGATGTGTATAGATGCAATAACATACAAAAATGCTCTGCAGAATGCGTATATTAGAAGAAATTCACACTAAAATACTGACAAATGTTCAAGAGAATTTAAGAATTGCAAACTAATGTGGAAATGTGAAGAACTGAAGATTGGAAAAATGAGAAAATGAGAGAAATCTCAACTGAAATATTCACTCACCCCTAGTCAGCACCACTTTTGTACAATGCTTTGAGGGTTTTGGTTTGGTTTTGTTTTGCAACCAAGCAGTATATAAAGTTTATGTAATAAAACAAAATAAAAATAAAGGTATCTCAGGGCATATGAAGACCAACAGTTCACTGATGCAAGTACTATACCCTCCTCTGTGGACAGGTCTTTCCTTTTGTTCTCCTTCCTGTGACCTTAGAATTTCTTTTTTTTCTTTCTCCTGTGAGCTCACAAGTTTAGCCATCATGTTTGAGGAAAGAAAGTTCAAAAGGTCAGTGCCCACGACAGACTTGCAACCACAAAGAGAACATTAAGCAGAGTGAAAGGTAGATATAGGCCTTCTGAGTAATAATAATAATAATAATAATAATAATAATAATAATAATAATTTTTTATTATTTATACCTGCCCATCTGGCTGGGTTTCCCCAGCCACTCTGGGTGCCTTCCAACAAAATATTAAAATACAATAGTCTGTCAGAAATTAAAAGCTTCCCTAAACAGGGCTGCCTTCAGATGTCTTCTAAAAGTCTAGTAGTTGTTGTTCTCTTTCACATCTGGTGGGAGGGCGTTCCACAGGGAGGGCGCCACTACCGAGAAGCCCCTCTGCCTGGTTCCCTGTAACTTGGCTTCTTGCAGCGAGGGAACCGCCAGAAGGCCCTCGGTGCTGGACCTCAGTGTACGGGTAGAACGATGGGGGTGGAGACGCTCCTTCAGGTATACTGGACCGAGGCCGTTTAGGGCTTTAAAGGTCAGCACCAACACTTTGAATTGTGCTCGGAAACGTACTGGGAGCCAATGAAGGTCTTTCAAGACGTGTTATATGGTCTCGGTGGCCGCTCCCAGTCACCAGTCTGGCTGCTGCGTTCTGGATTAGTTGTAGTTTCCGGGTCACCTTCAAAGGTAGCCCCACGTAGAGCGCATTGCAGTAGTCTAAGCGGGAGACAACCAGAGCATGCACCACTTTGGCGAGGCAGTCCGCAGGCAGATAGGGTCTCAGCCTGCGTACCAGATGGAGCTGGTACACAGTTGTCCTGGACACGGATTTAACCTGTGTCTCCATGGACAGCTGTGAGTCCCAAATGACTCCCAGGCTGCGCACCTGGTCCTTCAGGGGCACAGTTACCCCATTCAGGACCAGGGAATCCTCCACACCTGCCCGCCTCCTGTCCCCCAGAAACAGTACTTCTGTCTTGTCAGGATTCAATCTCAATCTGTTAGCCGCCATCCATCCTCCAACCGCCTCCAGACACTCACACAGGACCGTCACCGCCTTCACTGGTTCTTATTTGAAAGAGAGGTAGAGCTGGGTATCATCCGCATATTGATGAACACCCAGCCCAAACCCCCTGATGATCTCTCCCAGCAGCTGCATGTAGATGTTGTAAAGCATGGGGGGGAGGACAGAACCCTGAGGCACCCCACAAGTGAGAGCCCAGGGGTCTGAACACTCATCCCCCCCCACCACTTTCTGAACACGGCCCAGGAGGAAGGAGCAGAACCACTCTATGACAGTGCCCCCAGCTCCCAGCCCCTCAAGACGGTCCAGAAGGATGTTATGGTCGATGGTGTCAAAAGCCACTGAGAGATCCAGCAGAACTAGGAAACAGCTCTCACCTTTGTCCCTAGCCCGCCGGAGATCATCAACCAGTGCAACCAAGGCAGTTTCAGTCCTGTGATGAGGCCTGAATCCCGACTGGAAGGGATCCAAATGGTCCGCTTCTTCCAGGCGTGCCTGGAGTTGTTCAGCAACCACTCGCTCAATCACCTTGCCCAAGAATGGAAGATTTGAGAGTGGGCGATAGTTGGCCATCGTGGCCGCATCTAAAGATGGTTTTTTAAGAAGCGGTTTAATAACCGCCTCTTTCAGCGGGTCTGGGAAGGCTCCTTCATGGAGGGAAGCATTCACCACCCCACGAAGCCCATATACAGAGACATTCCTCTTGTCTGATACTCTCACAAATACAGTGGTACCTCAGGTTAAGTACTTAATCCGTTCCGGAGGTCCGTACTTAACCTGAAATGGTACTTAACCTGAAGCACCACTTTAGCTAATGGGGCCTCCTGCTGCTGCTGTGCCGCCGCCACGTGATTTCTGTTCTCATCCTGAAGCAAAGTTCTTAACCTGAAGCACTATTTCTGGGTTAGCGGAGTGTGTAACCTGAAGCGTATGTAACCTGAGGTACCACTGTAGTACTATGTATGGTCTCCACTACAATGTCAACAACGTAGCCCCTTCTGCTTACTTGTCTTGCCACCCAGCATTCAAAACTAATAGAAAACCATGTGCTAGGCATCTACTCCAAATCTTCGAAACACTTGCTAGTAAGAAAGCCACCAATTTCCTTCTATGTATCTGGAAGCTCTCAGAGGAAATAAGGAAAAGGGGAGATGCTGTTTTTTAGATGTGAGCAACAACTGCTAGTATATTTTACCCCTGTCAACTTCTTGCCATCTCAAGAGTGATTTCTAGGACAAGAACAGGCAGTTGCAAAATCATATCCACTTCTGGAGCAGTTTGATCAAATAATGCTCACTTCACTGTTACTGCCAATGATCCTCTCTTTGGTACTATATCTCACTCCAAATTTGATCCAAAAATATTTAAATGTTGATTACTTCAAGACATTGCTCACCTTTCTACACCCTTTTTCTAAATGATTCTGAACATAAGTGTCAATGCAAAATTAAGATGTGGGAAATGTGGAATGAAATTACTAACTCATCCAAAAGCTAAATAAATGAAATAAGCACTTTATTAATATTGTTCAATTCATATTTAAAATTTACTTTATAATCCACAACAGAAAACATAATTCTGCTATGCTTAATTCAGTCAGTTAATTTTGAAATTGATACAGATGAGTTATTTTAGTTTAGAAATCAACCCTACATCTTGTGCAGTGCTCTTTTTTAATCACACATGGATTATAAAACAAACTGTCAGCAGAAAATTCTTGGATCAGTTACTCACCTGTATGCAAACTTTAGATTACTGAATAACTGCAGTAGTGGGGGCTGTTTCGTCCATATTCGTTGGCCCCATGTGCACAGAATGCTGAAATTGCTTTTACTGCAGGAATGTGCTGCATTAATTCTTTAGAGGAAAGTGTATGGGGTTGATTTCTATTTCCCCCCATTCTGACCTAGTAATCAAATGAAGTAAACATTTGTTAACCTGTGTGGTTGCTGAGAGGCAATCCTGTGCACATGAGATGCTAAAATTAAACTATTGATTTCTTGTTGAATGGTAGGTTATTTTGCAGAGAATAAATAGGTTTGGCATTTTTTTAAGGTGTTTTTTATTTTACCCACTAATATAGTTGTGAGGTAGGTGGTCAGATGTTGAACTTCTGATGTGTAGATTACACAAGTTACTTCTAGGCTAGGGGATGCATAGCTTTAGACTTGCACTTTACAAGTGTGTCTGAGGTCAACGTATGGCCAACTTCTCATTACAGTGATGAATCCACCAGACAATTACTCTCTCCTTAAAGCTGACATTGGTTCTGTGGCAGTCGGAGGATCCTTGAAATTGTTTCAAAGGGATTTCTTCATTGAGGACTGATTAACGTACTTTGAAGACTCTTTTATATACATATATGATTCATGTAGCTTTGGCCCAATTAAGACTGCCAGTTTTAATATTTCCTGGTACCACCACCTTGGTCACAATATTGTCAATCTCATATAACTTGTCACAAAGGGCGTCCCCAAGTGCTAAAGTGATTTCTCTGGCCTTTGAAACACAGGTGAACCTTCTAATGTTTACCCTTTGGACCTGTGGATTCATGGTGGCTTTTTACTTTTTGGCAGGTCTTGTATACCACCAACCTGTGCATATTCTTAAAAAGTTTTAAGAGTTCTGGCACTACAAGAAGGAAAAAGCTGTCAATGGATGGAATTCTTGCATACGGCAAGTTTACAGAATCTGATTGTTCTGAATGTTCTCTGAAACATTTACTGTTTTATTAATGATCAGTTTTCACTATGTCTGACAGGAGAAGCCATAAATAAAAACTGATTGTTTCCAAATAACTATGCACTGGGAAAGCCTAGCTAGCCCTCCCGCAAGTGTGTTTGCACTGCACTGACCTTGCTGCCACCTCAAGCCTCCTTCTCACCCTTCCAGTTACGCCACAGCATTAGCGGTGATGGGATTCAGGTAAATAGAGTGATCCTGCCCTGCCAACGGCTACTAGGAGCTACATTTTAACAAAACTGGTTTAGACTGCAGTAGACAGTATCTTCCATAACTACTGAAAACTGGGAAATACATTTAATAAAGAATACATAAATAAAAACCTGAAAACATATGAAACAAAGAAAACTAATTTCTGTTGCAAACATAAATGGGAGCTAGCCTGCTTAAATGAGAGTTCCTGAAGCTAATTGGAAGGGAAATGACTTTGAATAAGAACAATGGACAATTAATTGTCATGCATGCATGCTATCCAAACTCAATTGGTACAGATGTAAGAAAAGAAGCTGTTATAATCCTGTGATATTTTTTCTAAAACTACCCAGAATAAATTGTGTAAGTGCTATACATTTTAATTCACTTACAACCTTGGTTTGTTGCAGAATTGACAACTTTTTAAAACAAAATTTGGAAACTTTTGCCTCAGCTTTCAGTCAAGTGCTGGGGAAGAACAGAGACAAGAGCAAAGGAAGTGAAGATACAGGCTTGCACTAGGAGAGGAAGAAACTACAAGGACAAAGAGACACAGAGAAGAATGAGAATTGACTTCTAAATGTGTGAACCAGTCAAATTGTTTTATAGCATTTTTCTCAATGCCAATGTTCCATGTTTTCAAGGTAATTTTTTTCCTGAAGACAACCTTCCGAAACTTGGTTACACTGAAGACTGTGGACAGAAAAGAACAGCTTTTTTAGATCCTCATGTCTATTCTTTGCAAGTCTTATAGATCAATTATGACAGTATTGTTCCACTTTTGCTGCTCAAAATCCCTTTGTGAAATGTGTTTTGAACTGTTTTGCTATTTCTTTAGTTGTTGGCCTCCTTTCCTTTATTAGTATTAGGCAAGTCTTGACTTGCCATTCTCCCCCAGTATTTATTTCTGCCTTTGAGAAGGATATGAAATTGCAGATGTTTCCTGCACCCAAATCTGATACTATTGTTCCGAGTGATTTTACAGCTCTCTTCACATCATATCTATCCATTTCAAATAGCCTTAATCATCATTTTGGAATGATGCAAAATGGACAGCAAGTCTACTAAATATCAGTGATTTTCTCCTTCAAGTGCTTTCTGAAGTGCAATGTTCCCATAACAGCTGAGTTTAAAGAAATATAGGAAAAACAACAAATGAACACAACAGAAAAATGCAAAATGAATGATGCAAATCTGTATGGAAGGGATAAGTCTAGATGGTCCCCCCCCCCCCGGCCTTCACCAGGTCAGATTAGGAGAGACTTATGCAACTTGACCAATTAGGTATTAACTATTAAAGAGTTCAATCCATAAACTTGGATTTATGGGACTCAACTGGCTTAAACCCAAGTACTCTAGTTCAGTAGTATGCTGATCAGGCAGACAGTGCACTCCAGTACATCCATGTGTATTTAAAGTGCACATCCTTAAATAATGCCACTTATCACAGTTACCTGGAACAGATCAGTTCTAAATTGTAGTCCAACACTCTAATCCTATGATCACCTGCACCCATAGTATTAGTGGAACTGCTGCAAGAACAACAAAATTCTTTATCGGGCTCTACTCATCTTCCTAGAATACCTCTAACTTCCCCAAACCCCCCAACTGCCTTACTCCAACACTAACTATGCAGCCAGGCTTCTACTCTCGCATAGCTGGCTCCCCCATATGATGGGTAATGCCCCAAAGTGCCCATCATCATGGTATCCTGGCATAGATAGATACCTTTTATGTTAGATGGGGAGGAATGCGGAGGAATTCAAATCACACAAATCATGTGAAACTTCAGGTCTGCAATGTAGGAGCCTAACACAGCCAGCGACCACATCACGAAAGTTAACCTGAACTGGGCTCAAGCAGAAACATTGTTGCTGCAACTTACCTAGGTGGGGCTGGAGCAGGATGGCAGAGCCAATCCAGGGTTCTTGCTGTTGCAGCCTTCAGCCCCAACCTCGTTGCTGCTCTGCCCCAGCTGCATCATGGAAAGCTGCAGTACCACCTGCAATGCGAAGGCAATGCCACAGCTCTTCCCCAAAACACAAGCCAGTACTGGGCTCAAGTTACAGTTAACCCAGCTTTGTGCTTGGCTTTGCATATTCTATGGCCCGATAAGAAGTTGTCCTATTCCTTTCCCCATCCCAGTCACAGTACCAGACCATCCACGAGTACCAGAAAGGGTTTTTAGGAGGTAATTTCATTATTGTTTGATTTTATACTAATGTTACATATTTGATCTTAGCCGCCCTGAGCCTGACTTTGATGGGGAGGGCGGGATATAAATAAAAGTTATTTAGTTATTTATTCATATTATTAACACACATGGTCCTTGGCACAAGACAGCAAGTTCTAGTGAGCTACTGAGTCATTAGGGAGACCACAGCACTGGGATGCTGGGCATCCCTTAAGTACATGAGCACTGCTATCAAAACAAAGACCTATTTCAACGTTATGGGAGCAAAGCCATACTCAGTTAATTTCTTTTCTTTTTATCATTTTTTAAGGTTATAATTAACAAGTCTATATATTTTTATCCTAAGTTTATAGAAGCATTCCCTCCTCTCCTTTGTATAAGCAGATGTGTCTCAAACTGCTTTTAAAGTCATGTCTCCTACTTTGCAAATCAATATTTTCAGACTTCTCTAGATAAATGCTCTTTGAGTTGTATTTATGAGTCCACTGGCTAATTTAATCATAAACATACATACTCCCCATGGAGAGCTCATAGGGTATATGACAGGTCTTATTGAATGCTAACAGCTAGTAAACTCAAATGCAAACATCTGCTGAACCTGACTGTATAAGACATAACTCTCCGGTAAGGCTTTTATTTCAACTTGCAAATTTTAAAATAATATATAAAGGGATGTCAATAGCCATTACACAGAGAGCTTGGTTCCAAAGCATTGTCTAGCCAGAGAGCCTCTGTGTGTCTGCAGTAATTAAAGCTTATGCTCTGAGACAGGGTTTTTGGGTCCATATTGCTGACTGGACTGATTCCTAACAAATTCTTTTGAGCATTCCTAAGTGTCTTAAAAACTTGTATTTAAAAAAAAAATGAACCACAATTTACGGTTTCAAGTATACACTTTATACAAGGTGACTTCTTCCACCCAAAATCCTTTAGCAAAAACAATCTATTATTGCCATTTTACAATTACACTTCACTCAAGTGCAAGTCCTGTTGCTGTGAACCGCAGCAACTCAGGTGGGGGGAATGAAGCAGTGATGTTACATTACAAGTTTAGGAAAGGAAGCGAAGAATACCCAAAGCTATTAAAATTAAAAAGAAAACCTTTGAAGCACAGGAGTAAATAAACAAAATTGGATTTTTGCCAGAGCATCAAGATTAGCTGCCTGGAGAAAGATGCCGTAATAATGTTAGTGAATGCCTTGCCTGACTGGCAGGAAGGACATAGAAAGTGAGAGAAACGTCGGCTGTTTCTTTCTGTTGCCACTTTCCCCCTTTGTTTCTTTTTTTAAAGGGAACTCTGAATCAATGCAAGCACTTACTAATTTATGTATAAAAATTATATGTATCCTGCCTCTCAGACCTCAAAAGGGCCTTGAGGCAGCTTGCAACATTAAAATCATGCTACTCAGAACAGATAACATTTAAACAGAGAAAAGAAATAAATAACCATTTAGCAGGTTAAAAGACCTATTTATTTATTTATTTATTTATTTATTTATTTGATTGATTGATTGATTGATTGATTGATTGAAGAAGAAAAAATTGAGAGTCCTCCCCCCCCCAAAAAAAATCACTGAGTGAGCCAATCAAGACTTCTCTAGGGAGATAATTCCTGAGACAGGGTACCACAACAAAAAAGGCCCTGTTGTGCCACGCAGTCAAATGCAGTTTTTCCAGTAGCAACACTTGGATGAAGGCTTCTGATGGTGAATGCAGCAAGTGGACAGGTTCATAGGAAAACTGCCAACCTAGTGCCACTATCAGAAAAATTAAAGATGGGCTGCATGAAGACATTGTGAGAGGACTCATCTCTCCTAATGTGTAACAACTATTAACATCCGTAAGTCTACAGTTATCTGTTTGGCTTACAAGACTCGATTCTATCCATCCTCACTACCAAATCCATCCCCACCTCTGGGATGTGCAGAAGGCTTCTGGAACAGCCAATTCTCTAATTTGTGTTGTGGTGCAGAGAAGCTAAGAAAAAGAAGCAATTTATTCTGGGTTTTTTGTTTTTGTTTTTTTTTTAAAAAACCTCAACTGTGTAACTTATGAGACAACTCTGCCTCTCGTTCAAGCCTGTCAGAAAGCAGAGAGGGCTTGGGAAAGTGGCAGAGTGTGATCTGACTTGCACAGAAGAATAGATAAGATCAGGATAAGAAATGCTTTTTGGTTCTTTCCTTATTCAAACCGCAGTTCAAGTGAGAAGAATCTGAAGTCAACAGGCGTTAAAAACCATTAGAAGTAGGCAAATAGATTAGTCATTTTCCAGTTGTCCTGCAACTCAAGTGACATTACTTTAAGCTACAAAATAACAAAACTACCTGCTAAATTATTATTATTATTATTATTATTATTATTATTATTATTATTATTACCCACCCTTCATCATAGGTCAGAATAAATAAAATACAACATTAAAAACTCTTTAAAACAAATTACAGTCACAACTATAGTAGGTCCTTAAAAATATACCTCAATGTCAAGTATAAAGAGGCACAGAGTGAACTGTTGCGGTTCAAAGAAGAATGCAAGAAGAGAAAAGAGCAAAATAATTTAAGAATTGCTTTCATATGGCCAAGGGTGAACCCAATTGTATTTCCAATGGCAGCCAGCTAGATACCTCAGACTCTCAAAAGCAGGGCAGCAAATTGACAGCCTTCCAATGTGTATCCATATGAACACATTGCACTTCAGTCTGGGTGTACACATGCAGTAGAATGAGGTGGTGAAATGCTGAGGTGGAAGAGTAGACTGAACCACTTCAGACTGTATCTGATGCTACCAATTTGCTTGTGCAATGGATCTTCCCTCTGGAGCAGACTTTTGGGGCACACAAAAAAAGGAAGGGAAGTCCCGTTGTGTGTGTGGAACACTTCTTGTGCAGCATTAGATACATAAAATACAGTTTTACACATATGAGAGAAGCGGTGGAAAGGAATTGGTAGCATGCTAAAAGGGATGCAAGGATTGGCTTTGGCTTATGGGTGGGTTTTCCAGTTTTGACGGAATTCCTCATTAAAAATAAATAAATAAATAAATCCTTACAAATGGAAACTGAGCCCATGAGGGAACAATATTATATCCAAGCCCTTTGCTAGCTGTTCCCATGCTTTACTTTTAGAGCATTTGTTATGTAGGGGAGCATTCAAAACAGGGCTTTTACAGCCTGGCACCCCACCTGCACTATGCACTTAAAGCAGGCATAGGCAAACTGGACCCTCCAGATGTTTTGGGACTACAACTCCCATCATCCCTGACCACTGGTCCTGTTAGCTAGGGATGATAGTTGTAGTCCCAAAACATCTGGAGGGCCCGGTTTGCCTATGCCTGACTTAAAGCAGTATCACACCACTTAAACAGTTCTGGTTCCCCCAAAAGGATTCTGGAAACCGTAGTTTGTTATGGGTTCTGAGAGTTGTTAGGAGAATGCTATTCCCCTCGCAGACATGCTTAACAGACAATCACTCTACCCAAGGAACTCTGCAAGGCGAATTTCCTTCTGTCAAATGATATTTAAGCTCAACATATACACAGTTAACATACACACAATTATACACACCTCTATAATTAATTTTAGGAAACTGATACCTATCTCCATACAGAAGAAAAAATTCCCTGATGCAAGCATTGCAATTTACACAACTGAATATTCATTTTTCTTGAGAACGTTATATAGTCAATTGTCACCTGTTAAGGAGCTACGGTTTTAAAAATGCTCTGTACACTACCTTTAGTCTAATTTAATGACTTCAAAGGGTAAGAAACATGATGTATTGGTTGACCTAAAAATTAAGTCAACCATTTGAAAATGGGGTGAGGAAGTGTGGTCTTTCCCAAGTAAAAGCTATAAGAACAACCCCACTCCCATGAAAGAAACAAAATACTTTTGAAGTTCATACTCACACACACAAAAAACAGGAAAAAAGACAGAAAGCAGCTCATCATTTCCTAACTGGGTCAATATTTTCATTTCTCTAACATATATTTGGGAACATAAAAGAAAAGGGGGAACTAAATGAGAAAACTGAAAATCTGACTCAAATCAGAAGGCACTCCATGTACATGAATACAAAATAAGACACAGAACATCCTCCAGGAATTTGGGTTTTATCCTACAGTAATAGAAACACAGCCATCCTTTGTTAGTCCAATGACTGTTTGTCAGTGGCATTTCTATACTGCACATCAACCAAATCCTCTGAGTAGTATACAAACATACAAGTCAATAAAATACAATAAAATGCAACAACATATCAAAAACTAACCAAGCGCAGTGTTTTGTCAGCAAAGGTGCTGAAGGTATTGTACACTACAATCTCTGAATATGGGGGTGTATACTGTAATCTTCTACAGAGCTAGACCAATATATTTGCACCAAACCAGCAATTCTTTGTATGCATTCTGATGTGAATAAAGCACTCCCACAAAGTATTTCCTACTGACTTCAATGGAGGGGCAGCTACGATCCCAACACTGTGGCACAGCAGCTTACCTGGATGGTGCTGGTGCAGAGCAGTGGTAAGGTGAAGCCTGGACAGGTGCATTGCTGGAGCCAATCTGGCACTCCCGCTGGTACATCCACACAGTCTCAACTTAACCACCAGCCTGTCCTAGGCTTTGTTGTGATGCCCAAATTGACAAATCAAGGTTCATGGTCAACTGGCAGGTCAAAATCAGAAAACATAGTAGGAAGTGGCTTTGCAAACCATGATTTGTGCTAAGTATTTAGCTTGGCACGAGGGCTGAACTAACACACCATAGTTACAGCCATCACAATGCCTCCAGGTGCTGCAGCTCCATAGGTATAAATGAACTTTTGAGTGAGAGCTGAGTAGATGTAAATAATAAGAAGAAAGCAGTTCTAAACCGTGATTTGCTATGATGTTTTTGTACAAACCATGGTTTATTATGATGTCTGAATTGAGGCAATTTTCTGTTAGATAACTTAGCTGCTATCAGCCTCAATAAATCATAATCATCATTCTCAGGGGGGGAAATATCACCGCAATCCTGAAGCTATGTGTAGCTACGATAGCACAAAGGATGGTTGACAGCAGGGCTACGAAGCCATTCCCTAACTGCCATTCCCTAATATATCTACTCTCTGATTCCTGTGAATTGCAATCTTAACTAAATTGCAAGGTGGAAAAGATGGCATCAATTCTAATGTCTCTACGATGGGCAAAATGTCTTAAAGATGTGGCACAGGGAAGTTACCCTCGCTGTCGTGCAATGCTTATTCTACATCATTTGGAATAAACTTTTCTACCTATGAGTCAAAGATGGCTACCTAGTCTTATTTCAGTTCTATGTTGATAAACAACAAAAGAGAAGGCTGTCAACCACTAGAATCTCTTTCATTTCCCTCTTTACTAGGGAGAATTATCTTGTATAGACTTAAAATGTTAATTATCTTAGAAGTACACTCAGCAGTTATAAAATTCATGCTGCTCTGAATAAAGAGGTTCAAAAGGTCCCTTGTTTCCAGTATTACGTTTATTAATTCCTGTGGTTAGGGATGCCAATTCTCTGCACAAATTTTCCCAAATGACACATGGCCTTGCACGGGGTATTTAGAAGGCACACATTTTTCCAGATCAGCTTGGTTCAGAAAGCATACCGAACTAAATAATTTAAAACAAATATTTGGAAAATGAACAATTTTTACTACAATTATATTTAAACAATGATTAAACGTATAAAATCTAGAACACTAAATTGTCCTATTCAAACCTTTAATAGTTTAGGGCATTGTTTAAACCTAAGAGATATGTCTGCTAACAAAGTAATGCTACCTTGGGCCTTTCTGTGCTTACTATTTATAGTAGTAGAGTTGTTGTTTTTTCCCCTTTTTTGGGCATGCTGCCAACACAGCATCCTTGTTATTCTTGTACTGGAGGGGGGAAAACCTGACTTTTGTGAAATATTCAAAACAGATCCTCAGTATTTTCATTGTGTAGCAGGTGTACAAGCACTGTCTGTTTCTGTGTCAAGAGGACTGAGGTTGATGGGTGTGGCTTGGGAGACATCTGGTTTCAGTCTATGCTCTCTTACTGGTCAGTCTGCAGGCTCAGCCTCAGAGGAGAGACAGCATAGGCACCAGCTCTAAGGGGTGCCTATTTGCTGTCTGTCTGGGAGACTTAAACCACAAGTTCAGGTACTGCCACAATCTAAGGCAAACTATCACTTCCCTCAGTGCCACGCAGCAGCAAAATGAACATGGCAAAATAAAATAAGTGGCGGCAATCTCCCGTCCCGGAGTCTGTGTTTCTGCGCTAAGCTTTGGTTTGGATAATGTGATGTGCAGAGCAAGCCAGAGAGAGTAGCAGCCTCAACCTCACGAAGGGAACAAAGAATCTATAGCTTGTGACTAAACGTGTGAAATGCCTACACTAAAAAGCATTGTGCTTGATGAAATAATAAAATTCTACCTGTGGTGTTTGCCCATGAAACATATGCAAGATATCACTGGATACTGCAGTGCTTAGGTAATGAACATACATGGATGAGCAGGACACATTTAAAAAAAAATGCCGGTTGTTAATTTTACTTGCACAAAGGGGATTTTGGTTTAAAACATTCCGGCAATACTGTACATACAAGATATAAAAGAAACACACAAATCCCATGTACGTTGTCTCTGAAATAGCTTCCATATTCTCTATGTATCAATAGATTTAAATCATTTACTTAGCTCTGTTTTTTCATCATTTGGAAAACATAATTAATAGTTCAATGCGAAGTTATACAAACTTAACAGTTATATATCACTGATTAATAGTTTAGCCACAATAAAATACATTTATGAGAAAAGCTATGTCCCACTTGCTTTAGAGTAAGACTCAAATGCTGCACCTTCTTCTCATAGAAAAGAAATCTTGCCAAACTGTATAGCACAGTATTAAATGCTGTGGGGTTTTTTTTTTAATATATGATGCAGGGAATAACAACCGGGGCAAAGCTTTTTCTTTCCCAGCATCAAAAAAAGTTATTTATGTAAACTATAAAATGTCACCTTCTTCTATTCTGTCACCCACCCATCCAAAACATAAAAATGACACCTTTCATATTTACTTGGATTGATCTCCACATTTTCTAATCTCCAGTCAAGGAAAAAATGCTGAAAATATGCTTGTTTAAATTTTAACTATAGTATAAAATGTAATGAAGCATGACAGACATCCTAGGATACATTTCAGAACTGCAATGAGAGATAGTACTCTTTGAATAAAATGTCTCTTGGAAGATTTAAGTAAAGGTTGCTGACAGAGATAACTTTGGTTCATTGAATGGCAGAATTCTGCTGAGCCATGTTCTTTGGAGCAATTGATAATTAGGAGTGGTTTGCTGTGGACTGTGATGATGATGCCAGTATTTCAGTGATGACTTGAACTGACTTTGTAACACTTTCTAGAATACTTGGGGCTTCCTGATCAACAGCCACCAAAGGAATGAAACAGAGCACTCCTGGCCTAGGAATCCTATCTACTTCCCATAAGCATTTCAAAAGCCAGGAACACATATGACACCACCTAAGGACAATGGAACAAAGCACCAGCAGGCTCACGTATCTTTTTGAGATATAATGTACAGTACAATGAAACAGCAAAAAGATGACTATGGCTATATTCTACCGTTGCTGTTGGAGGCAATGTGCCTCCATATATCAGTCGCTGGCAATAACAAGTGGGGAGAATGCTGCTGCACACATATTCTGCTTGTGGCCTTTCCATAGGCATCTGGTTGGCCACTGTGAGAAAAGAATCCTTGCCCAGATGGACCTCTGGCTAACAGGGCTCCTCTTACATGGGAAATTTCTTAACTTTCTGATGGAGGAGCCAAGTGTTGACTACCAACATTCAAGTTCAAAAGCATTTAACTTTTCCCAAACTGCAAGCAGTCATCCAGAAATATGTAACACAAAATAGTTAACTGAGCTAGCTTCATAGAGTCCTCACATTTCTGTGCCTGGATCAGTAGCACTTAGGACAGCGAGGGTAGAATGGTCTTGATCACCTGGCTTTTCAATACAGTGAGTCATTTCAAGTTACCAAAAGGGGGAGTGTGAATGCAACAGCAAAGCCAACCAGCTGTGTGCTCCCCCCCCCCATGCAGCTCCCTGCCACCTTGCCCCTCCTCCACTTTGTAACTGATGGCAATGTACAGCTTTAGGAAGCCAAGTGAGCAATGACACCCCACCCATGCCTGGCCTGGAAGTCTCATAACAATGCTTAGCACCTCTAACTAGCTATGGTTCCCAGGGTTCTTTAGGGGAAGTCATAACTATTTAAATTGATTCGGTACTGCTCCCCCCCCCCCTTTGGTACTGCTTTTAATGTTGAGTGCAGTTGGGTCCTTATTGTCTTAGCAGTGGCACTACATTACCTCTCTTGATAAAAATGCATTAAATAAAAATTATACATGATTGTATCAGGGCAGGGAGCAGAGTTCTCATCAGTGCATGAATACTGTCAGTGCAAGGTTTCCCCAAGGCACACATCTTTCCTGTTTGGAGAATGGTTTCAAAGTGAAAGCAAGAGAGTAGGTGCAGTCCACCAATGCGAACATTCCCATAACAGAATACTCTCTTTGCTGAACGCAAGCTAATATTGCTTTATAACTAAAACATGCCTAACATAAAAGCACAAAAAGTGACACCTCAAACATGCTGCTACGGTTTTATAAGCACGCACCTGGGAGACACAGCTAGAAGGCAGCCCACTAAATGCTTAAATCACAGGCACTTTTTTTTGAAAAGCAAAGCCCTTACCACCACCACCTCCAAATCAAATCCTTCTATATGTTCTTGATAGACTGGATATTTTATTTATAGAGGTGGCCTTCCTCTACCCTTTCAACATTTATTTTGGAAATGAGGAGATAAAACATTTAGCCTCAATGAGTTTCTCCACGATGACAAAAGACACCGAGCAGCAGAAAAGAACAGAATAGGTCAGAAGGAAAAACTTTTATTCCGCTATTTGAAATTTGGGTAAAAACTGCTGGAAGTGTTTTCTGAAACGAGAAACCTTTGCCCTTACAAAAAAGTCAGGTTGCAAACGAATTTACAACTTTCTCCCCGCCCGTGAAACGGTCCCATCCTGCTTGCCTTGACCATCAGCCAACAGTATTACATCTAAAAGCACTAATATCATAGCTCCAAACAATAAAGTCAAAAATGCAATTGACAGAGCTACCTTGGCAGCTTTCACTGAATGCTGGTGAACTAGAAGCTACCTCTTTTGACTTGACTTCAACACGCAACAGTTGTTACCTGACAGCTTGTCTAGTAACTTGTTCCAGCTGAATTTTTCAGCCCCTTGCTACTTGACAAGCAAGGCTTCTGCTAGGAAGCAGAGGTTGCACACAATCAAAAAATGAAGAATGGCTGAATGTTTCTGGATAGAAACTATGAGCATGACTTTTTCTTCCTAAATGATGTTGGGGTGCGGCTTCCTTTTCCATGGGAATGAGTGGGGTGGAACGAGTTCATGCAGGAGCAGTGCACAGAAGTCCTGTTTGTCAACATGTACACTACTATTTCCCTGTACTATTTTATTATCCTGTATATGCAGACAACTTTGTTACAGTCAAATGTCTAAACCCTCCAAATTTTCAAATTAAGGCTATAGTCCTTTACGCACTTGTCTGAGAGTAAATCTCATTAAGTTCAATGAGACTGACTTCTGGGGAGACATGCATAGGACTGCACTATAAATTATACTATACTGTTTTTGTAAAGGGTATGTGCATCCCAATTGCAGTCAAGGCTCTTACATCCCCATGTGGTCAAGCAATAATTGATCAATACAAAGCTGACAGCTCAAATCTTTATTTGTTCTATGTTTCTATTTGGTCTTTGTTCCTAGAACAACTTAAATGTGATTTAACAATTGCATTTTAAAAATCAAACATGGGCCCATGCCCAATTTTGTCACATACACATTAAAAAAAAGTGATTACGATCAGGTTGTAGGCAGATGGCACAACTGCGTGCAAAAAAATGATTTGCTTACCACCTGTTCTGCATCTCTGCATATGTTTACAAAATTTACATTTTGAAAATAAGCCCCTGGCCTTTCTGTCTTAAATATTATTGAAGTAGGCATGCTCCATCAGTTGTACTCAGGCTTGCATTGCCCTGAAAAGCTTGCATCCTAACCACAGACAATATTGTCTTGAACCCAAGCAGGTGAATAGACACTCCAGTAGCCATTTCATGGTGAGCTTTCAAAAAGCTTTTGCAAAAGTTCCTTACCAGAGACTCTTGAGTCAGAATAAGTCCTCTTATGAATCAGTTATTGGTTACAGATCAGGGAGCAGAAAATAGGAATAAACATAGTTCTCAAAATATAGAGATATAAGAAGTTGGGCTCTCCAAGACTATGTGCTTTTTTAAAACTTCTTCATAAATAGTTAGGAATGAGCAGCAAAGTTTGTTCATGGTGGTAAAACGAACAGGGACTGTAAGCAGCTTCAATAGGGTCCCTCCAAATTATGTGAACAGGGATTAAAATATCAAATGCAATTCAATGTATGCAAGCATAAAGTGATACACACTGGAACAAAAAAAAATCAAAAACCCCTAACTCTAGTAATTGGGTCTGAACTGGTGACTGGCTCAGATATTGGAGTCATGATCAAAAACTTGATAAAAATATCAGTGTGTGGCAGCTGTGGGGGGGAAATAATTTCTATGCTAAGGGTAATTAGGCAAGGTATTGAAAATAATACTGCCAATGTCATAATGCCTTCATACAAATTTATGGTGCAATCATAACTGGAATACATGTGCAGTTCTGATCACCACTTATCAAAAAGGGTATTATAGAACTGGAAAAAGGGCAAAAAGGTGATCAATGATTTGGAAGAACTCCCCAATGAGAAAAGATGAAAAGATTTGGGGATTTTTAGTTTATAAAAAAAAAGGTGAGCTGGGGAGAGGATAGGATAAAGGTATATAAAATTATGCATGGTGTGCAGAAAGTGGATAAGGAGAGGCTGTCCCTCCCTCCCCCTGCCCCCACTCTTATAATACTAAAACCTGAGATCAACCAAGTGGGAGATTTAGGAGATAAAAGCAACACATAGTTTAACTTGGAATTCACTGTCACAAGACGATAATAGCCAACTTCGGCAGCTGTAAAATTCATGGACGGTCATCATGGACTAATCAATGGCTCCTACTCATGATGGTGATATATTACCTCCAGTATCAGAGGCAGCATGCCACTGAATACCAGTCTCTGGGGATTGTCAGCAGGAAAGAGCTATTTCAAACATATCCTAGTTGTGGGCTTCCCATAGGTATCCCATGGCTATTTGGAGAGCAAAATGCTGAACTATATGGGCCTTTGGTCTAATCCAGCATGGCTCGTGTTCTTTAGGGGCCAGTTTGCATGTAACACTAAGCCAAACCATGGTGAAGTATGAACTACAGGCATGTTTCTATTTTGCTCCTTCCTCAATCTTCCTGAACCAAAGCCATAGTTTCATACAGCATTAAAACTGAATCCAGACGAACCATGAGCTGTGACCAAGGTTTGTTCCTAGTTTATCGTTCATGGTATATCTGAGGGAGACACACCACAAGCCTGGGTTCAGATATAAAACTAAGCCATGCTCTGGATTAGCTCTGTGTGGTGCAGCAGCACAACCTGGGGAGGAGTGAATAGGCAAAGATTTTTACTGTGAGGACTCTCACGCTCATTCATACTCAGTTTGGCATAGCATTACATGTGGCAAAGCACCTGCGTATCACAGAATGGACGCTCACCCCAATTCTGGGTGGACGACAGTTGGGGCCTGGCGCAGCTTTCCCAGGGCACAAAGAAAACATTCTCCCCTTGCAGCTGGCTATTGGAATTCTCCTTGGCTGGCTGTGAGGGCTTGTGGGATTGCCCACCAAAATCTTCATTTGAATTGGCCAATCATGGCCTGAGCGGGGGGTGGAGCTTGAGCAGCAGATCAGAGTGAAGTCTTCACTCCAGTCCACTGTGGAAACATTTAAACCAGTGCAGCTGGCAGAATGGCAACCCTCCCGCCCACCCTATATACTGCTCTTTTGGTTCCAAGACCTTGCTGTTGTTCTAAATGGTCCCCATATTCAGGGCTGGGAAGGAATTTGCCTCCAATCAAACTGGGCCCACTTGAGGGTTTTGCCTTCCTCATAGCAATCATCACAACTTTCAGTGGATAAGGCATTAGATGGAGTCTAGTATTGGATGTGGGGGTGATTTGGTGCATCACCCCAACCCTATGCAGGTGCTAAACCACAGTGTATTCCGGTAAAAGGGTCTATAGTAAAGGACAAAAGTTTCTGTCCTGAAGCCAAGCAGAGGGCAGATAGAAATTCCAACTGCAGCTTGGGGAGTGTCAGCTTAGTCGACCTGCAACTTGAGATGGTCCTTAACCCAGGCATGACCTTGACCAAAATCTCTGCTTTCAATCTTAAGGCAAATTCAGGATACATACTCAAAGCCTACTGACATATGTAATCAATAAAGTTTTGGCCAATTTTTAATCCCATAAAGTTGTAGTGTCAATTTGTTATCCTGTCAATACGTCCATCTTTTATCCATGGGAGAAACACTGTGCCCGTGACCGCAGTAAGATGGAAATGTGGCTTACCGGAGCAGAGCTGTGGCCTCTCTGGCCACCATGAATTCACACAGTACCAAACCGTCCTGCAGTTATCTTCCGGATTCTGTTGTCACTCTGATTTCAGAGTAAATCAAGTGCCTAGAAACACTTTACTTCAATATTAATTCCCACAACAAAATCCCAAGCTATTAAATTAGTGCACTTTACTGTTTGAAGGAGTGGGGGAAAACATTTGTCCTCTTTGGTCTGTGGAAAATAATTTCAGCAACTTGTAAATCAAAGCCTTCTTTTAAATGACAGCATCTTAATTTCCTTCTGTTTACAGTACTTTGGCCAAGACACTGATTATAGCCTGCATTACAGTCTTTTGCAATTGTTTTCTAAAAATCCCACTGAGTTTAGCTTGAGAGGAAAAATTGCTATTTACCAAATCAATTTCTTTTGCCTCAAGTCACTGTCCTGGGTATAGTTACTTATTGATTAGCTTCTTGATATGCCTTTTGTTTAGTTTTCTTTCATCTATGGGATTACATGCACATATTTAAATCTCCTGCTCATTTAAAGCAATGAATAGTAATCTCTTGTTTGTGCTGGGGTTCTGCAGATTTGCACCCTGATCCCAAGCATATTAATTGGAAGGCTCTTTGATGCCAGTGGGACTTGGAAGTAAGTAAATATGCTTGGGACTGCAGTCTTAATTTTGGAATAAGGCAAAATGGAACAATAGTGTATTACTGTTTTGTAGGCTTTGAAAAGGGATTGATTTATAAAAGTAGTTCCACAGCCCATTACTTTTAGAGTTTTCTATAAATGAAATAAAAAGCAATCTACTCTCCTATTGATACCATGAAGAATTTACAAGCTTAAGCTCCATTAGCATTAATGAAAGTTACCTACATACTGTGAAGCTGTGACAGAGGCACTGAAGGACATAAACCAAAGTTAGCCAGCCAACTGTGACCATTCCTGGCCTGCTATAAATTAACTCTGAAATGCCTAATTAAAACTCTTTAAAGGGAACACACACAATTACCAGTGTAACTTAACTGATCATTTTTTTAAAAAACGAAAGAAGAAACCTGACATTTTGCAGAAATGTAAGCATATTTAAATTATGCACCAGTTAACTCTGAAAAGCATAATTATAGTGTTATTAAAAAGGCTAATAACAAATAAAAACCCCTGCTGTGCAGGGTTTTGTCTGTGGTCCTGAAACACCAAAGCTCCCAAAAGTCAATGTAGTACCTTCCAATTTTCGTCAGTGTGCTCCAGAGTAAATGTTTCTGTCACAGTCTTATTGTGCCAACAACACTGTGTGGATGTACTGTACACATTGGAGAAGATGTTCAGGCTCTTTAAATGTGCATTTCACTGATAATTATACAAAGCTAACATAAGTTTATTGGGAAACAATGAAAACAAATTCACAGTAAATGAATTTGTTTGAAAAGACTGAATCTATTCCCACCCAGCTGCATCTCCTCTGCCTGGTAGTCTTCCACCTTCCTTGTAGGCCCGAGGTTTTTTACATTCAAGGGGTATATAAATTGTATGAAATGTATCAATAAAAAGGATAAGAAACAGCACTTTAAAATGGACCTTATATATAGTCTGTGCAAAACTTACCAAGTGACTATTGCCCTTGAGGAAAGCTCAAGGGATGTCAAGATCATTTGGAATAAACACCTTAAACTGGACTGTGTCTGGTCTATATCCATACAAGAAGACAGAAGGGAAACATAATGAAATACCAGTACCACCAGTATAAGACAGTTTCCTCTTCTTGGAAGGATGTGCCATACACCATTAAGAACTCACTCTGCAATCGTATCATCTAAGTTAGATTACTGCAATATCTTATACGTGGGGCTGCCTCTGAAGACAGTTCAGAAATTTCAGCTGGTGTGGAATTCAGCAGCCAGGTTGCTCAATGGTTTTTTCTTAAATGAAGAACCAATGTAATGAATTATCCTATTTAATTTTTCTCTTTTTAAAAATAGTTTTACTCAGGCTTGCAGCTGTTGGAATGGAAACGTTACGATTTTTGCTTGAAAGGGAACCTAAAACTGCATGAACTAAAATAAAAACTATAAAACTTCCACTTAGTCACAGCAAACATTATGAAATCATTGCTTTCTTTCCCACATCTCCCCTAGAGCACAACTATAGATCAACTCAAGTCTTCCCCCTGCCCCTCTGACAGTAGGCACTACAAAGCTGTCAAATAAACCCCACTTCTCCAAACTGCCAACGATTTCAACACCAAAATTACAGATAAGATTAAAGCCATAGTCATCTTCCTCATAGTATCCTCTTTAATTTTCTTCTGTGAAGGTGGGGCATTAACAACAGGAAGAGACATCTTGCACATCGTCTGCCTTGGGGAATGCTTGCTTAGAAACACATACAATTTGACCTCTCCAAGCATCAAAGCCATTTACTTCATCAGCTATCTGAACATTTCATGTTTTGCAGTCTCCATTTCACGTTTAAGAAAACTAAAATTAAGTGAGATGGCTGTCAGCCAAATAAAATAATGCCACATTTTCTCTGTCTCCTTCAATTAATATAAGAGCACACATCATTTTCATGACTTTCTATAAGAGGAAATACCTTTGCTGTCCCTTAAAATCTTTTTATTAATTTGCAAGGGGAAAGATGTCAGCTTTGACCCCTCACTTTGATTACGTGACAGAATGTTGGGATGTAAGCCTTTATTGAAAGGTTTATTATAAGCTGGGGATACAGGAAACGGCTTTATACCAAGTCAGACCACAGATCCATTGGTATCTATGCCAGGGGTGGGAAGCACCCGGCTCCTGCGCCAAATCTGGCCCACAGCTAAATGACATCTAGTACTCCAAGACAGCCTGTTCTGGTGGTTCTCCTCCTTCCACCATGAGGTGGCTGCAGTGCTTGCTGTCCCTCATCCCCATCATGAAGAGGTTTCACAAGAGACTTGATAGGCCAGCCCCACCCCTCCAAAATCTAGCTCCTGCAGTGATTCTTCTGTACCTCTTGGCTGCATCTGCACTACTCTCTCTTATTTTTCTGATTGAGGGGAAACAAGGGAGAGCAATCAGCAGATGGCAAGGATCTGTCCAGGGAGAAGTGCATGCGACAGAGCTCTCAGATTGATAATGTGCTTGGGCTTTTCAAAGTGCCTGTCTCCCTTGCCTAGCCTGCTGGAGAATGAGATGGGCATAAGTATAGCATCAGCATCTGTATCAGTATCTTCTTGGTTGGGCCAGGGGATCGATGGATTCCATTGTGTGCAGCACTGCACCCATTAGCATGCCCAAGAAACCTTCTGCACTGTGCACCCTGGTTGCATACCTAAGCTTAGAATTGTGTGTGTGTGCGCGCACACACACACACGCACGCGCACACACACACACACGAGAGATGGGGGAAGAGAGAAAGGCTGCAGTAAGAGGGAAAGAGGCAAAAAGGTCCTTTTTTCTAAATGAAGCTTGTCATAAGCAGGAGCACATTTAGGACTCCTAGCAGAATGTTGTTATAAATCACAAAAACAGAAGACCGTTTTATATTTGTCTTCTACGTAGCTGCTTCTTAGATCCATTCCTGGCTGCACCCAAATTTTGGCTCTGGCAGCTCATTTTTCCTGTGGGTACACAGTCCTTTATAGGAAAAAAAAATATTCCCAGTCAGGTTTACACTGACTAGCAGTGGCCCTTCAGGGTCTGTAACAGCCCTGCTAGAAGATAGAACTGTTTGATTTCTGCATGCAAAGCATGGGCTCTGCCACTGAGCTACAACTATTCCGCCCTCAGGGTTCTCTCTTTACTCCAACATACCCTTTCACACAATTTTGCACAGCATCTGTGGTACATTCATGGAGAGTTTGCAAACTCGCCATCTTTTGTGCACCCATCAATGACAATTAACAAGGATTCCACAGACCCAAATGGGTCCACATCCAGTTATGCACATGTGCAGTTATGCACATGAACACCAATTCAATGTAAATAAGCACGTAGGATTGCTTTCCTGATCAGAACTTCATTCCGAAAGCTTTAAAAGGTGAGAAATTGAATAGCTTTTCTTCTGCTCAATCAAGCAGCATCCATAATTATTAATAATTATCAATGGGCTTGCTTAGCATTTCTGCAGAACGCTTGAGATAATTTTAATCTGCCACTTTAGGTATCACTAATGTAAATCTGCTAAGTGTTCATTTCTGTTAAACTCTATATATCTATGCAATAATATTTTTAACTTTGATAGCCAATGGGCAGGTAGCACCTTTTGTGGCTTTGTCGTTGAAAAGCATTAGTTCTCCCATAACAACACTCCAAATGTCTTCTCTCCTCCCCAAAATTAGATCAGTTCCCTACTGATCTAAAAAAAGGGTCAGTGTTTTATCATAAAATATCCATACTTAAATTATTGATATGTGAATAGCTTTAATGTTGTTAGGGCACAACAGAAATTTTAGTTGGAATATGTTTATTTAGTAACATCTAAACACGAAGTAAACCATGCAGATCTGCAAATCATCTTGCTCTGAGCATTGATACAAGAGACAGCAAGCAAGAGACTACCCAAGTTTAAACTCTTTACTGAGGCCCACCAGTCACAAAATTGTGGTGAAGGCTAAACTAGTCATAAAATGGTGGGCAGATGGAGGTAGAGCTTGGCACAATCAGCTGCAAATACTGACATCAGTTTCTATAACTATCTTAATCCATCTTTGGAAATTCCTAAATTCTTTGCCGTAGCATTTCTCTTGTGCCCAGGAGTTCCATAGCTCATATAATTAATGAGTGGCAGAGTGTTACATTAACTGGAATAGGAAATGGGGGAGATTTGACTTATGCATCCTCAAAGAGTTCCCAGGCCAGTATATTGGCTAGGGCACTCTCTTTTCTATTTCAGTCAAACAGCCTTCCCCAACTAGTACCTTCTAGATGTTTTAGACTACATCTCTCATCATCCTTGCCCACTGGCCCTGCTGGCCGGAATTGATGGAGAGCTGCGAGTCCAACTCTGAAGGGAAAGGCTGCAACAGAGAGTGTCAGTACTGCAAAGGCATTCTAGCCTCATTTCTTAGACTTTGCCAGTTAACCTCTGCAGGTGAAATGGAAGCCCAAGAGATGATAGCAGACGAACTCAAAATGGAAGAGGGCCAAAACGGAGAGCTCTATCTGTGGCAGCTACAATCAATGACAATACATAACCAAAGGCATAAGGAACTATGGATCTGGAGTAATTAGATAGAGATATTTTCCAAAGAACTGATGGGAGTTCACTAAGCCTGGATTTAAAAGAGTAAGGAATGAACAGCAGAAGGGGGAAAATAATGTCAAGTGAAATCAATGGAATTATCCATTAGGGCAATGAAGATGGACACTTGATTAAGAAAGCATGGAGAATTCTATGCTGACATACCCAAGCCCAACCCATAGGCATTACAGACAAGGTGTTTTTTTAAAAAAAGTAATCAGAAACATCTTCTGCACCTCAGTTGCTGGTGTCAAAACTTTAATGGAAAAATGTAATTTTTGGATACTAGAGAGTAATAGGATTCATGTAGATTTTGAGGGCAAGGATGCATCTCTGCTGCTCAAATTGTCTGATATCATCAGCTCTTTTAAAAAACCTGTCACTTCTACACATTTCTAAAGCCAAAATGGGCTATTTTTCTGCCATTACTTTTTTTGTGCTGTGCTGCATATCTCTTACATTGCATTTGTAGCGGGAGAGCAGTCTACATAGGACAATAACTTGACATTTGCAAAAATTGCCTTTCATTCACTCGACTCTGCCATTTAAGTGCTTCTGAGCAAGTAAATAACTGAAATTGTGTTAATGACTTATTTCAATAGCAATGATTCCAAGTAATTGCATGAGTTTTAGCTACAGAAAACTGCCATGTTGCTCACTTTACAATGTTAGCAAAATGCTAATATGAAAACACACACACACAAACAATTGTCAAGTTTACTGTGGAAAAACTGCTCTGCAGCAAAGCAAAAACTGTTCATGAAATCATGCTTCTAAAATTTATATACTAGAACAATATTCTTTCCCAAAGCTTAAGCAAGATTAATCCCAGAATAGTCTGTTTACACTGCCTCTTAAAATACAAGAAATCTTATTTGTTTTTATTAAAACACACAAACTTTGTGTTTGTGTTCCTAACAAACCATCAACAGTTGATGTATGCTGCAAACTCTTCAACTGATGCCAGAGTAATTCCAGGCAGTAAATTGTAAATAGTATAATAAAAAAGACAGGGGGAAACCAGATATTTGAGTATCAGGAAAAGCTAAAATCTATAAAGTGTAAACACACTGCAATCTACAAGTCATGATTTACAAAGTTTTAACAACAGAGAAGTGACCTTTGTTCTGGACTGTCTCATTGTCTTCCTTCACCCACTCTCTTTCCGAAGCAATATTCTGTTCTGCAAAATTCAATGCATACACAACCAAGCAGCCAGGGGTGGCTCATCCAAAAGTGTTCCACAACTCATAATCTGGAGGTCATTCAGCTGGGGAATTTAGGCTTGACATGTCACTGACACAACAGCATCCCTTTCCTCATGGGGAGAGGCAACTGCGTTAGCAGAAAATGAAGACTGGACACTGGAAATGTTCCATGAGTAACTGCATTTTTTTAAAAAGGCCAAGAAAGTCACAACATTACATAAGATATCCAGATAAGAACCAAGAAAGCTATCTAAACCCAAAGTATGCAAACAGCAAGTTGCTGAAGCAGTCAAGCAACAAGAATTCCTTCTCTGCAAGGATCAATCTGATCACACACACACACACACACACACACACACACACACACACAAAATACACACATACAAAAAGGCATCAGCTACTAGCATCCATGCACAACGCTGATAATTGCTGTCTGCCTGGAAGCAAAGTTGGCTGCCTCTGCTACCAGAATCTACAGTCAGAAATGTCAGTGGGCACAAACACTTCCACATATTCATATCAGCTTCTTATGTAAAACTACTTGAAAATGGACGCCTGACTTGTATGACAAAAAGGTGCCATCAAGGTCAAAAGGATATTCTGGTTGTTGTTACTACAAGACAGACAGGACTGTTCTAAACAATGCAGCTACGATACCAACACCATTTCCAATATTATAGCTGCATTCAGACCAGCAGAACTTCTGCTATTAATAGTGACACAAGAGTCCTATTCATACATGCTATGCACAAGCAAGATAAACACATAAAAAGGGACCAGTCACACTGAGCAGCCCCACCATCAACACTGTGTGGGAAGCATTGGAAGCTCTTCTATTAGGGCAGAGCTTTCCAAACTTTCCATGTTAGTGACACACTTTTTAGACATGCATCATTTTGCGACACAGTAATTCAGTTTTACTAGCAAACCAGAGGTTAAACTAGCCCCTTTCCAGCCCCAGGAGGAGCACTGGGAGCGTTCACGCAACACACCTACACACCACAGCTGACCCAATAACATGTTGCAACACAGTTATGACAGCTCTGTATTAGGGTTACCAGAGCACAGCTCTCCCAATATGAACGCCAAGACACCCCACCCCAATCTCAAAGCCACACACACCTGCTTGTCCCACACACATTATTTACCTCGGGGAATTTACAGAGGCTTGCAGAGACATTTCTGTCAATCTCCTGCTCTCTAGTCAATCAGGTGTCTGCACCATTCTGTCAATCCTAATCCAAACACACACCTATTGCAAAAATGCTCCTCCCATGTGTCACAGAGCAGAAAAACAATGTGACTGACATTTCAGTATTAGGACTTACCGCTTTTCAGCCCCCATTGTGAAGGTTCCCCCTCCCACATAGGGGAGCAGAGAAAGTGGCAGGGTTTGTGGTGAGCCAGGCTGGGCTGTTACAGTCCCTGACCATGTTCATTGCAGCCTGTTTCACCATCAGCCTGACAGTCTGAATATCCTAGTTGTATCCAAAATTCTTTTTTAGGCTGAGCTTTTTTCTGGATTCCAAATCTTATTTATCAGTATTACATGACCCCTTTCCTCTAAGGAGCTCAAAGTGGCATTCATGGGTCTCCTTTCCCCCACATTATCCTCACAACAACCTTTTGAGGTAGGTTAAGCTGAGAAACAGTACTTGCCCAAGGTCAAACAGTGAGTTTCATTGCTGATTTTAACCCTGGTCTTCCAGGTCCTAGTCTACTTAATACCCCTACATATTCTGGTAAAAAGTTCCATATTCTGGTAAAAAATTCTGTTCCATATTCTGGTAAAAAGAAGCGGAAGTCAATAAGCTGGGGGAGGGGAATAATCATTTCCCACATCATCCCGATTCTGTAGTTACACAGAGCAGGACCTTTTGCATAGCAGAACGCACTCTGGAATATTTTCTCTGCTGACACAAGACATGAACCAATGCCCTTTTGTTTACAAAAGCCTTCCTAGAGTAAGGACATGTGCCCTGTATTTTACTTATTGTGGCCCAGTAAAACTGTATTTTTATCCTATCCCTGTTGGGTGTTTACAATGTATTTTTTAAATTCTTGTGCACTGCTTTGGAGTCGTTTTTTCAATGTTATGAGTTTTATAACAACTCATAAATATATAAAAAGTGAAAGCAGTATAAAACTTCCCCTTTTCTGATCCAGACAGAAAAATGTCCTATGCTGTTGCCCTTCTCAGTCATTGCCCACAACGTATTATCGAAGATTTCTCCTTTCTCAAAATTGCACCACTGAGCTGATTCATCCCAGACACCTTCTAGTTTTGTCCTCTATTAGCCCCTTCCACTTCCCCATAATGAAGAACTCCCAGGGAAGCTCTGCAGGTAAAGGATTCCCCCACTCACTCTGCCTACCTTAGATTTGAAGTATGCGACAAGTGAGATTGAAGCAACTGTGATAAATCACCAGGCATAAGGAGTTCTAATCGTGTCATCCCATGAGAATTCCCTTCTTAAATATCAATCCCCTGCAAATCTCCCATTTCTCCAACAGCCATAGACCAACACTTATCACTGGAGATGGAGAACTGGAGGGTAAACAAATATGACAAGAGCCAGATGAAGGTGAAAGGTATAGTAAGGTGTTCAGCATCAAATTACGGATGTGAGTTATTTTATGATGAGCTTGTTTGGTATCTGGCAACGGTAGCACTAGACAGGATGGAAGGCTGGTTGAAATGATAACCCAAATATTGGTGGTTGAAGGATGGTCCAAAAGAGGCCAGCGCCCCAAGTCTCTCCTTGCTAGGTTTGCCCATCCTCAATGCCACAACATAGCTCATATCCACTCTCATCCTTCAAGGTAAGTCAAAAATACAAATGCTTTGGCTGAAAAGTACCAACACAATATGAAAATGCTTCTGAAAAGGTATAAACATAAAAAATAACGGTTAGCACAGACACACTTTACAGAAAAGTAGTAACATATTGAACACATGCTAACATTCTCAAAAAGTGGACTTTCTTTCAGATTTTTGGAGTGGAGGTCTGCAGGAGGCTTCGATGTTTGTTTGGCTGAATGTGTTTCAGAGCCCTCAAGGGACAGGGAAACCTGCTTCAACACGATTCATGACAGCACAGTGGCTTCTGAGCACCTTCACACTCAACACATGAAATTATGAGAGGAGCCAGTGTGTGAAGGGGACACTGGGGTGGGGCTTGTGTGCATGGCTCCACCACTCTACCGACTTCTAACCCTTCCATATTCAGGCAAGTGAAATTTATACATCAATTTACTCTCTAGTACGCATATCTAACGTATTTGAATTTCACACTTCTTTAATTATCTGTTGCTTCCTAATACAGCGGTACCTCGGGTTACATACGCTTCAGGTTACATATGCTTCAGGTTACAAACTCCACTAAGCCAGAAATAGTGCTTCAGGTTAAGAACTTTGCTTCAGGATGAGAACAGAAATTGTGCTCCGGCGGCGTGGCAGCAGCAGGAGGCCCCATTAGCTAAAGTGGTGCTTCAGGTTAAGAACAGTTTCAGGTTAAGTACAGACCTCCGGAACGAATTAAGTACTTAACCCGAGGTACCACTGTACGTAAGGTATCAAAATCTGCCACCACCAGCGAGTAACCGGTTTCTCATTCGTAATGATAATAAAAAATGTAAACTTTATATGCTTTGCTACTGAAAAGACTTTGGTAAGAATTCTTATGTTCTGTACATCTTGAGTTGTATTTATTTTTAGAAAGGCATATAATGGCACAATAATGCTACTATTAAAAGCTATGTTTTGCCTGTGTGCCATATCAAGTTTCCAGAATAAATTTTTGACAATGAAAATACATATGCACAGCCCCCTTCCAGCTCTGACTCCTGCATTCTAAACCATCCACCCCCAACTGTTATCACACAATATCCCAGCTCAATTGTATAAAAGCAATACGAAAGTAGATGAATATATCTTCATTTTTAATTCACAGCACAATCTACAACCCACCTCTGTATTTCTGATTATTTCATTTCACACTTGTATCAGAAGTTGATCCACTAGACGCTGCCTCTGATCTAGAAATGTGTACAGGTGTGTGCACCCACTCAGTGGGCCTGTTCAATTTCATGCTGCATCAGCCACTGCAAATGATACTCAAAAGACTCTGGTCGCTATGCATAAAAATTCCTTCCCAAATGAGTCTTGCAGCTGCCGTCCAACATTCAGTAGGACAGAAAAACCCAAACTTATACCTAATTGTCATTATTTTCCTCACTAGAGTTAAACAGGGACCACCACAGTAAGCAATTATTGCCAATAAAGCAGGGTTGCTGCCTTGCGGGCGCTAATCTGTCGCCTTCGAGATGAAGTTTGATGTCCAGGTTTGACCAATGGTAACAGGTGATGGGAGTTGCAGTCCTACAACATCCTGCTATAAAGGTTCAGACTGACAGTTCATTCATGCAGCAAAAGCTCTGGTAGACCAGCGGGCACAAGTCATGTGCATTTCTGCCTATGTTTTTGCCACACCTGTCAACTGGGTCCAAGCAAAACTGGTCAGGATACCAAGCAGCCATTGCCAAATTTACATGCAAGTACAGTTTGAGCTGATCGAGCTATCTAAGATACCCATACCTAAGTGGAAGTCTACCTGGATATCCCCTGCTGACATTACTTATTGGTTTGTTTTCATTAATAGAAGTCTTCAGCAGGACTGCCAGATTGTTGGCAGTAAGTATTGAAATTAATGCATCAGAATAAAATGGGGTGAATTTAAAAGCCCTCTCCTCTCGCATCCACAGCAGAATGAAGCCACTTGGCGCTATTTTTTGCCACTGGGGATTGTATGTGTAGAAAGTCTTTAAATGAATGGGATAGATCACACGGCTTTTTCCCACTCAGCTACCCCTTCTGGCCCAGTGGTGACCAGGTGAGAAAGACCAACACATGAGACCTGTAGGTATAGGGTGGTATAGAAATTTAATAAATAACAACAACAACAACAACAACAACAATAATAATTTGCAAGACTCATGTGCCTTCTCCATTCACAGAAGTATCCTGATCACACCAAAGGAAACAGACCTACTGCAGCTACTGAGAACTGCCCTGAGACCTCCATGTATAGGGCAGTATATAAATTCAATAAATAATAAGTAATAATAAAGGAGGACATTCAGTGTGTGCTTTCTTGGTAAAAAGGAGAAATATTCTATCTAATTTGAAGTATACTTGGAAGATAGCTTCTGGTACTTTACTGCTGCATATCCAAATTCTGAAGACAAGAATTAAGTAAGCTGGGGTCTAGGTTCTGCACAGCTTGAAAATCCTTAATTCAGAGGACATGTGGTCCGGAAACAGGATAATGGAAAGGATGCCAGACAAGTCTTGTTTCAAGCATTGGCCTTGTATTTCAGGTAGATGCAGGATAAAAGTTAAGAGAGGACATATTAAATGAGGCCATTTCTCCACAACACCTAGCTATACCCCACTTCCTTCCACAACATGTCTATTCAAACACAAAATTCTAGAATTCTATATTTGAAAGACTGCTCAGGTTTAAAAACAACAACTTTACCACAGATTTGTAGGACTTGACTCTAAAGTCTCAGAACTAATTCAAAGTCCCTCCAGATTTTGTTTACTACAATTCCCATCAGCCCTAGCCAGCACAACGAATGGTCAAGGATGACAGAAGCTGTAGTCCACAAATACCTCAACACCCCTACTTTACACAACCTTCCCCATTCTAGATGTTTCCACAGCCTAGATGATTTGGATCCATGGTCAGAGATTATGGGAGTTGTAGTTCCAAACATCTAGAGGGAACTAGGTTGGGGAGGGCTGGTGTAAATGCTGATGTCCCCTTCCACATTAATATAAGAGAAGTCTGCACAGTCCAGCCTCCTTCACTCTTACCAACTATATCCCTCCACATGGAAAAGTAAATAATTCCTAAAATCAAAAGTTGCATAACTGTGCCCTATATGCTTAGCACAATGTGCCTTTCAACTGCAGCAGCATACACTTACGACTACAGCTAAAGCAACCACGCAGTCAGTAAAAAACAATACACACACACAAGTATGAGAACTGCTAAGCTCATCATATATCTGACACCGGAAAATCATAACTTGCATTTATTAAAGAAGCATGCACTAAGTAAGAAGAGTGAACAATTCATTTTCATCAGTCTACTGTTCACTCCACAACTGTTCCAAAAGACAGTTATGGATAGTTCCCAAATTGCATCAAATAAATTATTAAGAAGCTTGTTCTGAGCACAGTAAGGAAAAGCTACACAGAAGGCGCACAAAATTGTTGTCTTATAAAAGGGCCAACATCTGACCTCAAGTTATACTTATATATAACCCAAACAAGAGAAAGCATTGTCTGAAGTATGCTTAATATGTAAACACTGACCAGGTTTGGCAGAAGAGCAGATATAAGCCCTGCCTTAAGCAAGTTTGCTAATCAGATCAGCAAAAATCAAAATCAGAGAATACAGCACAAAAATTCTGGTACCCTGGTTAAATAGGCAGTGAAGTGGAAAGAGTACAGTACATGCAAGGGTTTGATAATTTAACCTTAGCTGCACAGTAAAGTATAATTAAGAGGTATCTACTGCTGTTCAATACTACCAATCTGTTAGAATAGCTTTATAACCAGGTTATAGTTAGAAATATAAAAAGACACTTATCTTCATATGTTGCGGTCAAGTGAATTAGCACAGAAATTCTGGAAAATTATTGTTATAAAAAGGGAAAAAATAACAGATATTAAACTTCATTTAGCTCCTTTGATGCTTTTATTGACCTTCAACAAAAACTGTGCCTTTGGCAAACCAAGAGTTAATATGAAATATCATGGCTAGAGCAAAGATATGGTGCACCAGATACTGGAAGTTGTCAACAATAACTAAATTATGTGAAGTAGAAAATACACTGCATGAACTAATTATATATGTGTACAAGAAAGGAAGCAGACTTACAATAATTTTTTATTCCAAACTGATAAATACATATTTATTACTGGAAAAATCAACCACATTCTTCAAGCAATATTATTTATGCCTTCAATTTTGAGAAAATGAACACACCTCTCTCTCTCTATCTCTCTCTCTCTCTCTCTCTCTCTCTCTCTCTCTCTCTCTCTCTCACACACACACACACACACACACACACACATATACATACTGTTGTCCACATTCATCAAAAAGCTTAAGCTAATGAAACTTCGTGATTCTTTCCAAAACGAATCCTGCACATCTCTAACTTCTACTGAATGTGTGGAAATACCAGACTGAGGAATACTGAACAGATCCAATATGCCTAAGTAGATCATACTTATCAGTTATAATCACTGTTGCACCAAGTTCCAGGAATCTAACACCTAAATAAACACCTCCAACCCACTCTTACCCATTTTGCTAAAAAAGAAAAAGAAATCAGAACTGAGGCAGAAAAGAAGCTTATGTTCTGATCAAATTAATTTTAAAAGGAAGATAAACATTGATCTTAAATTGATTTAAAGGAACATTAAGAGCTCGCTTTGCAAAGTTTGCATTGGCCTATTCAGATGAAATTGTCATATATTACTTATTTGGAAAGCCTTCAAGAAACCATTTCCTCTCTACACCATTTATCCTGGCACTCTGCTACTCTAATATTTTAGGTCTCTCCTCCCTCCCCACCATTTCACAGTCTAGCCAACACAGTTCCTGTCTTCACCAAGGAACTGAGCAGTGAGTTTAAGTGCAAACATGCAAATGTTATATTGGCTGGTATCTCAGGTACTGTATTACCAGTTTTCAACAGAAATGTCCTATTTTGTGGATAAAGTGAATTCTATAGTTGAATGCAACAGACTGCAAGATTGTGGCAATGCCTAAAATATATGGTGTCAGTAAATATTTCTTATCCACAAGAAATGTAATTTAAATTTGGAAGCACAAATGCATCCAGTCCCATTCCATAAAGGAGAAAGTACTAGACTTGCTAAGGATTATCATACAAGGAGAGACTTTTGAAAGCAAAACTGCTGAAAGAACAACGAGAAAACGAATCATTTATGCAAGCAGTTTTAAAAAATCATTATAAAGAAGACACTCATTTCTTCCTCTCCCAGAAGTGATAGGGTATTATTTCATTTGCCTTAAGTGCTTAAGTGTCAAACGAGGTAATCTACACAGGCCACGTTAACCACCAGGTGTTGCACTGTAAATTCTGGAGGCGGAGAATTAGATTGCCACCTGCAGGTGTACTTAGCCTCCCCCCCCCACACACTTCTTTCCCCCAATAACACAATATAAGAAGTAAAAATGCAATGTTACAAGAAGTATTGATCATTTATACACTGCATGCAGCAGTCTAACAATAGCTACGGTACTTATGCTGAACAAAAAGTAAAACATAATTTCCAATAAATACCAGTGACACATATCTTATTCACACACAATACGTGTTCATCACTGGATGTCTTAGTACTTGGTGATTCACAAATTAATTTAAGGACTGTATTTGAGTTGATGTCAGATGATCTGAATGCTCTGTATGTGGTATTTGCTCTGGGATGACTGTTTCACAAACTGATGTGATCACTTGATGCTGCAGTCATCCAGAGATGAGATAGGCATATGCAATCTCGCCCAGTCTGTCTATTAAAGAGTCAGGCATTTATAATGGACAAACAGTGATTGAGTTTACGTCATTACATTTGCAATCCTATACATTTCTACTCGGACATAAGCCCCAATGCTTTCAGTGGGGCTCACACACAACTAAATGCATTTAGGATTGCAATCTTGGGCTATAATACTAACATCCAATGAAACCTGTGTAGGACTGTACCATGTGTGAAAGTAGAATTCGTGGTACAGTAGGCCCATATGGTTTTTCCATAGGTACCCAGACTATAACTTACATTTACTACAGAACCAGTTGTGCTCATTTTGAAATGGAAGGAAATACATTATTAAACAACCTCACAAGCAATTTTGAAAGTTAGCTAGTAGCCCACAGTTCAGAAAAAGAAACATAAATCCATTTACCTGATACAATTGGTGCTAGCCTGAATATGTCTGATAATCTGCTGTTAACTGGTTCATAAGGCGACTCTTCAAGCAAGTCATTCCCTAAGGACAATGGAAAAAAAATGCTTTGTTTTTCTCCCATGTTTATTACCTTCTGAAACCTCAATACAACCAGAGGTTCCAGCCTATAAAGCTCAACATACAAATCCAATCAGCCATTACTTATTTGCCCCAACTGGGTCACCACTTCCTCCCCAGGCCCTTTCTCCAAAACCTAGGCCTGCCCCATCTTCTTGTACCCTTTGCTGTAGGGTTAGTGATTCTACCATAGAAATATAGCTTCCGCAGAACTATCGCCTCCCTCCTGTGGCTGTAGTGAAGACAAATGCTAAATAGCATCATGCTGTATCACCCCACCATATAGTCTAAAATAATGAGGGAAGGTCTTTTTTCATTCCCATCCTATATCACTTATTCTTAAGAAGCTAGTGTTAAAATCTGGTTTCTTTTACATTACAGAAGCTTCAGGAGAGAAGTATTTTGCCGATAGCTCCTCTTCCTCCTCCACCATGACATGGAATGATTATGGAACAGGTGGTTACCTGAAACAATCCTGATTTCAAGAGATACAAGGGGAGGGAAGTTTTGTGGTGTGGTGTGGTTATAAGACTATTAAGTAAATTCCCATATATCCAGAGTTGTGACTTACTTTGCATTTAGATATTATCTTCCCTTACTTGGGACAAGGGGAACCAATGAAACTGAATCAAATGCTACAATCTTACACATAATTACCTGGGAGTAAGCCCCATTGAACTCACTGGGACTTACATCAGTACAGATGTGCCCAGTAAAAGCAGCCACTCTCTTTTAAAAGTGAGAGGATGTGATATCCAGTAGAGACTAGCCAGTAATAGGTATAATTTAGTGTGAAAGCTAAAACCAATAAATCCAAAGTCATTAAATTATTCAGTGTTGTCATTGACTAAACTATTGATTTCAATTAGGTGCCACAGGTGTGGAAGCTTTAGAAGAGATATTATAAAACATATCAAGGACAACAGAACTGGGTCTTAAATTCCCAAATCAACAGAGTCAGATTCCAATACTGTATTGTCTTGCTGCATCAGGAATCAATGAACATTTTGTCAAGTTCAATACTCTAAACAGTGAACAATTAGTAGGTTCTCTGCATCTGGACCCTTTCCCCTAAAGTATCTACAATCCTACAAGCCATATGCTTACGTAAGTACACAAGCGGAAAGGAGGCCGCTTTTAAAATGAAGACCCTGTGTAACTTTTCGGGTCAGTTAGGAAACAATTAATTACAGCTTGACACAGTGGGTGAGGAGTGACCCCTCAACCTTGTGAAGTTTGATCTCATTAACAAGTGCTGAGGAACCTTTGGGGTAGAGAAGTAAAGTATCTAATGCCCTAATCTTTTGACTTCAGTTTACAAAGGTCAGCTGAGTCCCCCTGGAGGAAATCTTTTATCCTGCATTTCCCAACAACAGGCGACTGCAGCAGCAACAGCTGCTCTGCCTGGGTGGCTGGAAAAGGTCCTTAGAACACAACGAGAATTACAAGGTCAGCTCATGGTAGATCAGAGGAGCAGAGGTGGGGAACCCCATGCTAATCAGAAAGGGGGGGGAGTGTGGAATGGTTCAGTGTTTTGTAACGTACCCTGTAAGCTTTGGTACATGCTCCAGTAAATACGTAGGCAATTTTTCTCCTTCTTCATGCCTCTCTTGCAGCGGCAATTGTAGAGAGATTTCTGCTTGAGAGCCTCCATGGCGCTCTTGCACTCGTCCTTTGCCTCCAGGCCTGTCGCCCGACTGAAGTTGCTCTCTTTGCCTGCCACGCACTGCCTCAGTGTCCTGTATTTCATGCTGCAGCTCTGCTCCCTGAGGCACTGGTCACTGGCTTTCACACAATCCAGGCGTTCCCCTCCAAGCAGCCCACTCACTTCTGTGGACAAGAGGACTTCTACATTCAAAGAGAAGGAGGAGAAGAAAACAGATTTGAGGCTGTGTGTTGACAGAGATGCCAACTTAGGAGGGACTCTAAAAGGACATAAATAATTGTACTGGGGAAAGCAAGGGAGTGAATGCTTTACGTGAGCTCCCTTTCCTCCCCCATCAAGCATAGTAGAGGAGGGAAACAGAGCTTCCCAACAGAAAATCCAGCTTCCTTCCCTACCCCCCCACCCTACAAATCAAGTACTTAAAACTGCATCCCTACAAAATGAATGCCCCAATAGAACATACAGAGAGGTTCTCCCTCCCTATTACACAGCCAGTTTCTCCAGCATCAAAAGAGTTTGGGAACATAACTGAATTTATGCTACACCTGGATCCTGGACCTTACGTTATTCCCAGAAAAGTATTCATTTAATTTCATTGGATTAACTACAGCCAGACCAGGAATCCCCAGATTACTTCAATTTACAAGACAAACCACAGGGGTTCACTTGTGGAGTAAAAGATCTACTCCCTCTCTCAATTCAATGCTCTTCTCCTTCATGCGCTGCTGAGAGCAGCAACAGTGGGTTAAGTGCTTGCTCTCAGTTTTCACAAAGGGTTTGCTGTGATTTTAATGACAGTCGTGAACAGCTAGGCGAGAGAGATCTCTTTAAAAGGCTGTGATTACTATACTTTTACAGGAAAGGTACAAATTGACAAGGGTTTTGTTCTGGTATTGCTCTCCATCCAGGACTTTTCACGGAAGCAGTCAAAGCAGACCGTAGCCACCCCAGTTCCTTCCTTACCGCATTTCTTTTCTCACTTATGGAAACACAGGCATGCACACACACATTTGTACATCATGCCTATTGTCAAAACAGAGCAGATTTGTGGCATAAACCATTTTCCCCAACAGAAGATGCAAGCATCCATCTCATACATAAACGTCCCCACTTCCCTTCTCAGCAAGTTGCCAAGGTTCAGATGGTTTGAAAGTTTCCCTTCCAACTTGCTAACAGATAGTTGAGATCTCCTCTGATCTTTTGATGAGCACTCTGTCCCTGTCAAAGGATGTTTGCCAAAGCCGTGATTTAAAAACTACAGAAAACTTCAGGGATCCCTCTTTAAAGAGCAGGCTGGCGGACGGCGGTCCACACACATCTCAGATCCCCACAAAAGCAAAGCCTTGGACTTTACAGAGCCACCCCCCCGCCCGAGCCTGAAAACACCAGACACTTACCCATTAAGGGCAAAACGAAGTATAAGGTGGCCAGAGACATCTTGCTCTTTTGCCGGTCGTCCTCCCCAAGTGCGCTCGTTTTCTGCCACTCCAAGAGGCGATCAGCACGTCGATATTCCAAACCAGCGCGGTTCCAAAGCCCCCAAGTTCATATCCACGGAATTCCCGAGAAAAATCCCCCACCCCGCCCGCCTCTGTCCTCTCCGTCCAACAGCACCAGTACCAGCAAGAGCGGCTGCTCTGCAAGAAGAAAAAGAGGAAAGGGAGAAGAAAAAGACGAAGGCTCTCCTCTCAGATCTTACATCCCAGCATCTTGGAAAACAGGAGTGTGTTTTTCTCAATGAGGGGAAAGAGCAAGAGGGAGGGAGGGAGGGGGAGAAAGGGGGACTCACGCCGGGGGAGCGCGCGAGTGCGACACACAAGAGCAGCTTTCGCCTGCCTCTTAGGGAGGGGAGGCACTTTTTCGCCCCCGGGGAGGGGCTCCAAGAAAGAGGCACACACACAAAAACCAGAAGAGAGGGGTAGAAAGGAATCAATATCCAGCCGCTTGTCCCCAGTCCCGCGGCCACACACGATCACTCCGCCAAAACCGCTTTTCCTTCTCCTTTACAGGCGACTCCAACTCATCATGGTGTCTGTGCGGCTCCGGGCTGGCCCGATTGCGCCTCCTCCTCTCCTCCTCCACCACCACCCCTTCCCGTCTTTTTCCTGACGGAGTTTACACCTCCTCGAGTCCGCAGGCGCTTTTAGAAATGTTTCTAGTTAGCTTTGCCCATCACCTCGTTGAGCGGCGGCATGGAGGGGGAGACACAGAAGAGCGGGAGAGACTGCGCCTGGTAAACCCTCCGAGACGCCTTTTGTATCGCTGCCGGGGTTTTCTTCTGAGCTCACGTTGCCCCCTCTGTTGGAGAACGAGGCGCACGCAGCGAGCAGACGGAGCTATTGATCCCGCGGAAGGGGACGGCGGAGGAGGCTCTTCCAGCAGGTGCAGCCGCGCGCCCGGGTGTCGCCGTTCGCCCAGCTTAAGGCAGCGCTGCAGTCCTGGCGTCGCTCACCTGCGTGGAAACCTAATGAGCTCAATGGGACTTGCTTCTCTGGAGACGGATATATGTCCATAGGGTCCCACTCTTTCGAACGCAAACGCGGCGGGGAACTTCACCCAACCTGCCTTCCCCAAAGTTTCCCCCCTCTCTCTCGCCCTCACAGCAAGCTCCCAAATCTGGGTTCAACGACGCATTTGGCGCTCTTTATGGCCAAAGGAAAGCGCCAAAATGTACGCTTTTCTTCGCACGTGGAAGTGGGCGGGGTTTTTATTTTTTTAAAAAAACGACCCAACTAGGGTAGCTCTTTAGCAATGTCGTCTCGGAATGAGCGGGAACTCTTGCGCAAGCAAAACCTGAAGGAATCCTTCGTAACAAACCAAGGTGGTGGGTGTCCATTTTGGAAAGGTGACTTAAGTTTGGCCGGGCGGCCTGCAGTTTTCAAAGTACTGCCCAGCAGCGGCTCCTGCCTCTTCGCTTCCCTTCCCCAACTTGTCTCGGACAGAAACTTTTAGGCCGCCTCGCCTTTCGAGGGTCCTCGTGCTTGGGGGGACGCGCTCAGGCGCACAGAAACACGCCGCCTTTCCGGTTCGCGCCGGGGAAGGAGCAGCGGTCTGGATCGACGCCGCATGAGGGAGGGGCGTCTCTCAACTCCTCACGCGCCTCAGAAGCCTCGATCATTGTTACTGATAGAAGACTTCAAAGAAGTGGCAATTCCTCTCAGCCCTGGGCTATGAGGAAATCACGCAGGGGATTCGCCAAAAAGAAATGCTCTAGTGAAGGTTTTGCAACATTACCTTTCCCTCCTTTCAAGGATAAAACTCCCACTAACTTCAATTTACTGCGGCTGTTGATACCAAATGTTTGCTTAATGCCACACAGTTAAAGCTAGCCGTTAAACAGTAAAGCACTAACATGTTTTTTATTATCGAAGATTTTATCATATTAAAACCACTAGGGGTTTTTTAAAATCTAGTTCTAGCACCCAGTGCAAGCGATTATAGAAAGCAAGCAAATGTCATTTATAAAGGGATGATCAGTGCCAAATTTATGCATAGGCTAAGTAGGCTGAAGCCTAGGGCCTCTTAAATTTGTTGTAAGCTGCCCTGAGCCCGGTTTTTGAACTGGGAAGGGCAGGGTATAAATAAATTATTATTATTATTATTATTATTATTATTATTATTATTATTAAGCACCCATGGCAGTGGGCCATCCAACGTCTGCTTAAAAACCTCCAAGGAAAGCTTGTCTTTCACCTGCAACTCCACGCTGCTAAAAGGGGAGAGATTCACTAGTGGCTTGCATCATTCTCAAGACAGTTTGCTAACAGAATAGAGGCACAGAACACTCATGTGGTAGGAACCAGCGTGCTGCTCTACGCGGTATTTATGAAAAATAAAAAAATACCTTGCCACTTTTTCACAGTCTGTTTTGAATGCAACAGGCAACATGCAACAATGTACGGCTGCAGCTGAAGCCCCCGTCCGAGAGAAGAGGCTGAGTGTGGCCCCTGGGCCCTGTGGCCCCCTGCCATCTCTCCCTAACTCTGACCTGTTGTGTCCGCGGCTTGTAAGGCGAGCTGTTCTCCAAGTCAGCCAGGATGCTGGTCAAGGAGTCGATTTCCGCGTCCAGACTGGAACACCTCTCCTCCAGGGTCTTGCCGCTGGCGCTGACCTAGACGAAGACGGAAGGAACACACAAAGAAATGAAGGGATTTGGCATTAAGGGTGGAAAAATGAGGAACTGATAGGTGGAGTCAGAGGTGAATTTATGGCCTGTGGGGTCTTCTGAACAGCCCATTATTAAGCACTCATGGCAGTGGGCCATCCAACGTCTGCTTAAAAACGTAGGGGGGCTCGCCAGTCCATCCACCCGCTCCCCAGCGGGCAGTCTCTCCTCTCCCAAAATTGCAAACCCAAGACTTCATGCAAAGGCAGGGAAACTCAGGCCTAGCAACTATGAGACGTGGGACCCAATTTGAAGCAGTGAGGAGCAACTTCATTATTATTATTATTATTTGTAGGGCTCCAGTTCACAGCCAAAGGCTGCAAAATCTTATAGATATAAATAAAATCCACCTAGATTGCCCTGGTGCAGGGGCCCCCTTAGGAGCAGCACGTGTGGCCCAATTTGGCCAAATTGCTCCAACTGCCTTAAGGTCAGCCCTGATGAGACTGTGCAGGGGTTGGACTGACAAGCCCTGCACCTTCTAGGCCCCTGGTGTCACCATTCAGAGTACAAACTCAAGGACTTGTTATTGAAATAAAGGGAGGGCACTTATTGGAAATCAGTTTTGTCACCTCTTCCCACCTCCCCAAGCCCTGAGACAATGAGCCCAGCCAGCTTTTATTCACAGTCGCATAAGCACTACACTACAGCATGGCCATAAACCTGTACGTTCAACCACTAAAATAAACACCCAATATGTAGCAATGGAGATTTATGTTACTGCTTTATGAATGAACACTGTGTTTTATAAATGGACTCTGTATTTTGTGAATTACCTAAGAGCCACGAATAGGGAGCTCTAGAATCTGACAGCTAACCAATTGGGTACTACCAAACAGCGACCCCTATTGCTGAAAGCAGGTAACCATCAGGGAATGCTTCAGCTCAGCCTTTGCACTGTGGACTGAACACCCCCTGCTGTGCAGATAATGGAGAAAGCTCTAAATTGTATCCCTTCTGGCATCCTGGCCAACTATATTACACTGGTGTACCAGAAGCCCAGAATAGCAGCAAATAGAATCTGTTCATACATCAGCGACTGATGACTTGTCAACCAGTTCTTCCAAAGTTTTCCTAAATTATAAAGCTCCAAAATACAGGCCCAAAGAGAGCAGGTCTTGGAAGAGCAAGGCATACAATGAGCACCACCATTGAGAAGGCCTTGCTCCATGTAGCTCCTGCCCTGTCATTTGATAGGGTGCCCACTTGCCCTCCTTCTTGACATGGAATGCTCTCTATTGGAGTCTGCAGGTCCAGTACAAAGACCATAAGAAGGGAGAGCAGGGACCTTGAAGTTCCCAACAGCTGTTAAGCAAGCAAGCACACAGGTCACCTTTGTCACACCTTTGGCCAAGCCTGCACCCAATCTTGTTTTTGTATCATCTTGTTTGTACTCAGTAACCAAAATTATATTATCAACATATACAAGCAGAAAAGTTGTTTTCCTTCATTTGCAAGGAATCGTACAAACAAAGTAGCACTAATAAAGAAAAGTTCCAGGGTGGCAACAGAAAGCAAACTAAAAATGCTTTTGCATTTCATTAAAACTATCCAGCAATAATATCAAGTTATAGGAAAACTGTTGCTATTAACAGTAATCCTTATAGCTGGTTAATTGCAAGTGTGTTACACATAGAAATACTGTTTGTAATGAAGTGAAAGCAATAGTTTACTTGCTCGAATTAACAATAAGAAAGTTTTTAGAATTTAAATTCTAAATTAAAATTGATTACTTAATTGAGAATGGGATTGTAACAAAAACACTGGGGCCTAATTTGAATAGTAGAGTGCCTGGTATCCGGTGGGCAATCTCATCCTTTATTTCCACACTGTGGCTGCAGACCAAAGCACTCGTCAGGAGAGCTATGAGATTCAGGTGAGGGTCAGATGCCTTGTCAATCCCAGCAAGTATATAATAGGAAGACCTGGCCTGCCCAAAGTTCAGTTATTGCAAAAGTTTTTCAGTGTTAATTTTATGCATTTTTTAAAATCACCATGGTATTTAACAATAATATATTATGTCCTTTAGAGGAGAAATTGTGAATTGCAGAATTTTAAATACCCGTCATCACCTTGGCTTCACTCAATTTTGTTTATAACACTCTTCCATTTTCTTCTAGTTGTGAGGATGGGGGTTGAGGAGGGGCATCACAAGTGGAGTAGCCTAAGACCTCTCTTCATCTAAATATGGCTCTGGGCGTGTTAGAGAACACACATACCCCTTTTAGAGGAAAAGTGACTATTCAGAAGAGCTTTGTTATTGCCTACTAAGGCAGCAATTCTGTATCCACTTATCTGAGAGTAGGCCCACTGAATTCAATGGGACCTCTTACTAGACATTCACTGTAAGGTGCCCCACCATAAAATATTTGAGCCCCCCACCCCAGTTGATGGGCACTGCTATTCAAATGGTGTGCATGCTCTGTGTCTTGTGATTATGTGGGGCAGGGCTTTCCTACCCCCCCCCAATAATTTATTCAAGTTGGCACCCTTGCTAATCACCATTCCTAGGGACTGAGCCCCACTGAATACAGTGAAACTTCTTTTTGAGTGAACATGCATAAGATTTGACTGTCAAATCAAGACAAAGTCAGCCAACATGGTGCACTCCAGATGTTGCTGCACTACAGCTCCCATCATCCTAGACTATTGGTCATGCTGGTTGGGGCTGATAGAAGTTCTGGTCCACAACCTATCAAAGGCTGCACAATAGCCAGCCTGGCCTGAAGAGTACAAGGAGCCCAGAGAACAGTACTGCACGCTATTGTGTGCATTTGGCTTATATGCAGAACTACACATAAAATATGCTGAATTTTCCATGAATGACAGATCTCTTGCAAATTTCATGAGGCTTAGAGATGTATGCGCAAGCATGCAGTTATGATATATATTCAGATATGCAATAATTTGAGCCAAATACTAGTTCAGTGTATCAATTTTCACTTGGCTGCTGAATAGACAAAGCTAACATATGTCACAACTTCATGACAGATGGTTCAAGCAGAGAGCTGTTCGTTGTTTTCACACAATTGCTACTTATATAGAGATCCCCAAAAAGTCTAACAAAAATGCAAATTAGGCTGAAATTCCAGATTTTGTCCCCTTTGCACTTATAGCAAAACTCAAGTCAGCCTTATATTTACAGATGTTGTGGTGTTTGCAAAGAAGCAGGAAGGAAAAGTCAAAAGTTTCACAAAGATCCTGGGCAGTAGAACAAAAACTCTCTCATTTACTTAAAGAACGGAGTTCATATCATGATGAATAGTATCTATTTGTATGCATAAAGGTAACAGCACAATCCTAACTGTACAGTGGTACCTATGGTTACATACTTAATTCGTTCCAGAGGTCCGTTCTTAACCTGAAGCACCACTTTAGCTAATGGGGCCTCCCGCTGCTGCCGTGCAGCTGCAGCGCAATTTCTGTTCTCATCTTGAAGCAAAGTTCTAAACCTGAGATACTATTTCTGGGTTAGTGGAGTCTGTAACCTGAAGCATATGTAACCTGAGGTACCACTGTATAGGTTTACTCATCAGTTAAGTCAATCCAATGGGGCTTAATCCCAGGAAACTGTGCCTGGGACTGCAGCCTAAACTGATCAGTGGGAGAGGTAAATTATGACTAAATGGCAAAGGAGAGAACCTTTGACATTATTTTTAAAAACTCACAAATGCAGGCCACAAATTATTTCCTAATAGACTTTTGAATGGAACAAGATGACCATATCATTAGCCACATGTTGTCAACTGAAGTCTTAACAGTGACTTCAGTGGAGCTTAACTTTAAAAAGTAACCTTACTTTGTCCTACAGCCTAAGGATAGGATCACAATATTGCTGGGCTGTACTGGTGCAACCTCTTCCAGCAGCGGTGCGGATAGTTGAATGCCACCCCACCCCATATATGCTGTGAGGGTACTAGATGGCCCATACACAGTTTATGATGCAGCTTGTGACTGGTCTTTGCTATTGCAACAGGACTCAGCTGGGAACTGGGCAACTTTGGGGTAGCAGCTGTTATGACTGTTCCTAATAGCCTTAGAGATTGTTGCGCAAGTGGTAAAGTCATGTGGTATCAAGACCCCAGATTTCAGTGGAGTTTCTCGGGCTGGAAGGCCTGGGGGGTTTGAATGTAGCTTAGGACACAGCACAGCACAGGGGGAAGGGCAATGTTCAGTGTTAGAACACATGCTTTGATTGTAGAATGTTTGATCCCTGGCATCTCCAAGTTAGGCTGAAAAAGACACCCAGTTGAAACTGTAAGCCACTTTCTTATGTTTACCCTTAGCAGCACAGCAGGTTTATGGATCATACCTAGCATTCTTACAAGTTGTTAATATGTTAAGTGTGGGAAGCGCATCATGTTCAGAAGAAGAATGCATGCAATGCTATTCACACACTGCAGGGAATGTAATTAGGTGTTATGGAGGGCTTTGAAGGTGAACTGAAATGATTGCTGGTCTGCTTTGCCACATGCTAAATGACTGGTCAGCTCATGAATCTGCCCTAGGAAAAAAGATCATGAACCACAGAACTGTTTATATGAGAATCCATATAGAAAATCCTATTAAACTAAATGACTTTGGAACATTGAAACCTATGGATAGCTAAGCATTCTGATAAGCGAAAGAACCAAACCAAGGAGATGTTACACATACATACGCTGGTGGCTCAAAATAGCTGATGAGCTAATACAAATGCCAAATTGTTATAGTAGTTAATTATACTTCCAGGAACTGATGAGCCTCTCCAAGCCTGGGTCCTTCGGATATTTTAGATTACAGCTTCCATCACCCTTGACCATTGGCTACACTCGCTATGGCTGATGGGAGCTGGAGTTCACTGAAGGGCACTGTGTTGTGGGAAGCCAGAAGTATGCACAACAATTTACTGATCATACTGCATCCCATTCTTCCATCATAGAGATATCCCATTTCATCGTTCTCACAACAAAGCCCATGACATAGTTTACGTCAGGTGAGGGTTTGTGATCTGATCAAAGCTGCTTCTGCTTCATGGCTAATCAGAGATTGCTGTACTCCCTGTTCCAAATCCAGCACTCAGCCCATTATATTACACTGCCTTAGGGTGCAACCTTAACAGCCATCCCATGCATGTCTACTCTGATGTAAGACCCACTGAGTTCAATGAAATGTAATCCCAGGTAAGGGTGTATAGGATTCCTTCATTTCTCTGGATTGTGACCATAGGCAGCATCTAGTAATTATTTTGCCATTAAACTAAATGACTTTGGAACATTTGTGGTTAAGCCCACAATCTAGAGTGGTACTTGCACTTCAATTTTAAATATATTATGTAAATAGAACTTAATTCCTTGTAATATCAATACAAGGGTGTTACATGCTGCATAACTTGAGCTATTTTAAGTAGTTTTCCAAGCAGATAAGTGTGATCATGTCTTCTGAAATGCTAATTAAATATAGCCACAAATTGACCTTGCAAATGTCTTCAAGTACAATATGGATGATGTGATCCGGCTATCTTATTTTTTGAAAATATAATATAATAGGTTTCATAGACACGGTATAAATAGCCATTCCTATCACTACTATAAATCAGCAATAACTCCTCTGAGGTATGGCAGCTGTGTATGAGGAATTACCATTTGCAAAAACATCAACAGAAATGTTAAATAACATAACAATATAAAGCATATGCTAAGAAGGCTTGAAAACTGATACTCAGCTCCATATTAATGGTAAAATAAACAACTAATATCCAAACAGACCTGACAAGCCAACAGTGTGTTTTATTTTTATTTGGAATAAAACCAAGTCAGGACACAGGCTAAGAATTAGAAGCTTCATTACATATATAATTAATATAATCTACACTCACAGATGAGCAGAACATTAAATCTAAAGAGTTTCCTGCAAAGATCAAGAAATTTGTGTTATCCTTAGTATATAGGTTGATGTGTATAACTTGAATTTTGTCTGTTGACTCAAGTCTCAAGATGTTTTTGTATATTTCTACGTATTTTCCACCTCATGTTTCAATCAACTTTGTAGAACAATCCAGTCCTCAAGTTATATAGGATCATTCTTAACATGAACACCTCAACACCAGAGGAACACAATAACTTGAGCAGGAAGCATATACACGTGTATAGTAATACTGCTGTACTGGCAGGAGGATACCACTGCTCAAAGTCATTCATCAGAGGAGCAGATCCAGCAGAAAGGGCAAAAAATGAACAGAGCTGAGATACAGTGGAAGGGAATCATAAGATCCACCTGGATCAGGCTAAAGGCTCATCTAGTCCAGCATACGGTTCTCACAGTGGTCAACCATATGCCCAAGGGGAGCCCACAAGCAGTAACTGATTGCAATACCACTCTCCCAACCTCCAGTGCCCAGTAACTAGTATTCAGAGGTGTATTGCCTCTGACAGTGGAAGCAGAATATAGCCACTGATAGCCTTATCCTCCATGTCCAAGACTTCAGCCACATCCGCACTATACATTTGAAGCACTTCAAATAACAGTTAACAGTTGTGGCTTTCTGCAAAGGATCTTGGGAACTGTAGTTTGTTAAGGGTCCCCCTCAGAGAGCTACAATTTCTGTAGTAGTAGTTTTAAGGATCAATCTCTCTTTACAGGCAGCTCTAGTATTTGCAGTGAGAAATGCGTAAACCTGAAGACGCACTGAGAAGCCAGTGCTGGAACTGGGATCACCTCATCCTTATTTCTGCTTTGTTGACTGTTGTTTTTGATAACGTGTGTGTGTGTATCCTCGGTAAAACACATCTGAATTATGACTCACCAGCTATAATATGGAATCTTTGTAAACCATATCAATAAATTAGCAGAATTGGCCTATTGTATGTACTGCTTCTCATCCACCCCACTGAGAAGATTTCTGTGCATTGCTTGCATTCTACCACTGATCTTGTTCAATAAACCTGGTTTCTGCTGTGCCTCTGCTCTTTGTGATGGTGAGCAGAAAGGATACTCTCACCTGTTACTCACCTCAGCTGTCCTTTAATGGGGAACACACTGGGGTTGGAAGCAGTGAGTGTTACGAGTTGTTCAGTGGAATCGCTGATCTGAACCTTGTATAGAAACAAATCTCTCTACCACAAGAATGCTCTCCAAAGCTTTACTGCAGAACAGTCTTAAATACTAGTGACTATAAGGTAACTGATACAAAATAAAAAAGTAACACATTGCAAACAAGCAATGAGGTTCAGTCCTTTATGTAGTTCAGCAAACCTTCCTCTCTCTGGTCCCAGAGGGAGATGTGAAGCTTGTTCATCATTGCAGAACTTATGCACAACCATTGCTGCTGCTGCTATTAGCCATCTCCAACAAACACACACACAAGCTTCTCAAGTTTCAGCTTCCTACTGTGAGAGCTCTGCAGCTCTTGATTTCAGAGATGAATCATCAGGTAGCTTATCTCACTCTAATGTAAAAAGACCAACCTTCTCTGACGCTTCTACCAAAGTGGAACCTTTTTGCCTAAGGTAAACTTCCCATTACAGCATTTAAAATACAATGCATCCAAGCAAAGCATTTTATGTATATTGAAATTATAACTTTTAACAGTGGGTTCTCTGCCATGGTACTCCATCAGAAGCCGTGATCTGCATACTGGCCAGAGCAATGCACCCACCTTGATTACTATTGCTGGTGTGCTAAGCTGTGCAGAGGTCTGCAAGCAAGTGATGTGGGAATTGGCAGTAAGGTTAGCTGGGATAAATAGCCAGAGCACTGGAAATCAGCAAAGAGATCATGGGGAGGTGTGACTGAAAAAGAAAGACATCGCTAGAGTCCAAATATGTACCTGGATTGATCCTTGTACCATCCTCCTTTCCCCCCTATATTATAGCAGTCCCTTCAGTGTATCTGGATGGCTTTTCCCATTTCTCTGTGAGAACATGATCAAGGATTAAGATGGGACGACATGTCTGCACTGTTTCTGCTGGTCTACAGGCCCATACTGCCCCTCTTTTGTTCTAGTCTATATGGGTGCCATGAATGGGATGAGGAGAAAGAAAGGGGCATACCATGAGCTGGAGACTAGAAAGACCAGTGACGAGTCTACCTTCTATCTGCTCCTGTAGCTGTGTGACTTGGGAATCTGTCTATAGTGTGGCTGGTTGAGTGTTAGTTGTACTGCTCACCCCTCCTTACACCCAAATATTTGTTGCTGGCAGCAGGACACGCAGGAGGTACACTTTACCTGGCAGTGGTCACTCCACCATCTCCTCCTGGCATGACTAAAATCCCCACCTCCTGTTTTCCATATACTGCTATTTCTCTCTGATCTAGCAGGCAGCTCCTGGTGCTTCCTATTTCTGCTCCTCTTCCTTGTGCATGTGGCCCTCTCTCACATATAAGTGCTTTGCCCCCTCACAAAAACATAATATATGGTGGTGATGTTGGCAGTGTTCTGATAATTGCCGATGTGGGACCATTATTCTGACAGCAGGAATTGATTCCTTCCGCTGTGCCCTAGGATTCTCTGTGCATTAAGGTGGCCACTTATTGCAAGAAAGAGGACACAGATATACCTAAAATTTGCATAGGCTAATTTGTGTGTAGATGCAAATTTAGCTATAATTACTGCCATTTTAAAGCAGACACACACAGTACATCTCACCATAGTGGGGAAGACAATGACCAGGCAACCTTTGTTCTTGCTCAGTCTGCTGTTTATGCGCTAACTATTGATGGACAACTTCAATGCCCCTGTTATGTTCCCTTATGGTTCTTTATCTTCAAACCAGACTTGGACCAAACACTACTTACTATGCATGCAACTGGAACAGCCCTTCCCTGTTTGCATCTAGTTGCTTTTTCTGATAAAAGTGTGGCAGTTTGAAGGCTGTCTGAATCAGTGCTGACAAGGGGCTATATTCCTGCATGTAGAGAGTCCTGGAGATTAGAGCACTATGTGTTTATTCTTGTCCTATGGTGGCTTGTTCTGTAGAAGAAAGATGCTGTGTCCTCTTTCTGATTACCTGGTAGTGCATTGGGGTGCATACTGGGATAAATGATATCATTGGGTCATTTGGCCACCACCATGCCTTGTCTGGTGTCCTTGTTGTCTTCACCAATTAACCATGCAATTTACAAGTTATAAGTGCCTGTGAGCATTGTTATTCTGGCACTTGTTTCTGTAGCTCTCTCTCTCTGTTTGCCGATACTGATCCACCACTTTTCTGCCCCCCCCCCATTTTTAATAACATTAACAGAAATAGTAACAAGCCATGAAACCTCAGCAGCAATAAAAACCTCCAGCTGCACAAAATAACAAAATATCAAAATAAGAAAGAAAAACAAAGCTATTCCAAAACATAGTATGACAGACTTGATTGTGCAAATGCCAACAAAGAGGGAGCCAGATAGGTCTCATAGGGGAGGGAGTTCCAGAGTATTTGAGCAGCAACTGAAAAGGCCCTGTTATGTCTTTACCCACCACACCTCTGTGGGTGGTGGTAACCAGAGCCGGACCTGTATTGATTCCTTCCACATGCAGGCAAATTCATGAGAAAAAAGATAGTCCTTTAAAAATCCTGGTCCCAAACCATTTAGGACTTTAAAGTCCCAAACCATTTAGGACTTTAAAGTCCCAAACCATTTAGGACTTTAAAGTCCCAAACCATTTAGGACTTTAAAGGTATTGAATGACCAACATTTGTGCTCTGAAACTACAAAGAGCCAGTGCAGATCAAACAATAATGAAGCCTCATTTTCTGAACAATGGCTGTTGGCAGCACTCTGGCTGCAGCATTTTGCATTAACTGCAGTTTTGCATCTTTTCAGCGGTATGTGTGTGTACAACCAGGCATGTGGCCAGATCTGCCTTCTCCAGGAAACGTTTATGACTGCTTTCCAGTTTCCTTCTGACTATGCTGCTGAGTGTGCATATAGCATAATGACTACTTGCACCATCATTAGCCCTGACATAGCAGCTGCTAATGTAGAAGGACTATAGGATCAGCATGCCCATTTTTTTAAATACAATACAGGTGCAATAGTATATTTATAGAATATGATTATATTTTTTTACAGCCTTTTTCACTTTGGACTCATGCCACAAAGTGCACTCAAGGTATGCAGACTTTCTTTCATACAGTGCTGTCATTCCTTAAATATACTCCCTACAAACTTATACTGTCCCTTTTTGTACTATATAGAACAGGTTTAAAATAAGCAGAAGGAAATAAAAGTCTATACCACATATCTGGCTACTGACAATTTGCCAATACACATCTATGGAGCAAACACTGGGAAAGGCCGCTGAATCCATGAGCTACATTTTGGACAATTCTTAAGACATCAAAATGAAATGAAATAATTTATACCAGTACCTTTTTGGTATTCATTTATTTTTTAAAAAATGTTGTTAACTTGTCGCCATTAAAATTGCTCAAGGCAATTTACAACATAAAAAGACAAGATCACAAATTCAACCAACATATAAACATATAAAATTATTTTAAAAATCATATGAGCATGGTTCAGAATAATATACCAGAGAGCTTAAAACTCAGCACATTGGCGGGTCAATTGTTTGTTAAAAGAAAAAGAAAAGTTTTTGCAGTGATAGCCGTCAAAGAGATGCCTTCAAAACACCACTATACTCAGAAGATTGCCTAGTTTCATTCAAACATTTTTTGCTTTGATTCCTAAGAGGACCACATCACTGTTAAGCAATTATCAAGTGTAATCATAAACAGTAGTAGAAGGGTGGGCCGATAACCGGAAGGAAAACTCCAATTTTTAAAGTGGGATCAATTATGTAAACTGGATATACTTACATAGATTCACTTAATGGTCAATGTACTTAACTAGCATTCTGCTTCCTAATATTGATAGAATTTGGAAATGATTTCACGTTTGCTTTAGAACTGGGGAAGGAATATCTTGAATATGGACAGAGTAAAACAGGAGTAGGAGAAAGGGAGAAGCACTCTGTGCATATAGAAGTGGATGCGGGAGAGAGAGAGAGGTGGGGGCTATTATGCTGGATATCAAGGTAGTTTCTTCCACCTCTGATGCTCCTCACTCCTGACCTGAGAGTCTTCTTCACAAAGGAGCTGCTGACAGAAGAACTCTTCTGACCTTTCGAGTCTAGGTATAACCACAGAGCCTAGGACTTGCTGATCAGAAGGTCGCGGTTCGAATCCCCACGACGGGGTGAGCTCCCGTTGCTCAGTCCCTGCTTCTGCCAGCCTAGCAGTTCGAAAGCACGTCAAAGTGCAAGTAGATCAATAGGTATCGCTCCGGTGGGAAGGTAAACGGCGTTTCCGTGCGCTGCTCTGGTTTGCCAGAAGCGGCTTAGTCATGCTGGCCACATGACCTGGAAGCTGTACACCGGCTCCCTCGGCCAATAAAGCAAGATGAGCGCTGCAACCCCAGAGTCGGTCAAGACTGGACCTATTGGTCAGGGGTCCCTTTACCTTTATAAACACTGGTGGGGTTGCAAGGTACCAGCACTATCACCTTTTGAACTACTTTGAAATACTGTAATCTATATGATTACTTAATTTTGATATATTTTAAATGAATTGTTAATTGTTGAATTGCCACTGTTACATTGTAGCAACATTGTGATTCTTATTATGCGTTATGGTTACAGCTGTAGTGCTACCATTGTATGTTTAATTTTTGTAAATTGCTTTAAGCAAAAAATGCAGCATATTAATAAACTGTGACTTTGCAAAAGAATTGGGAGCTGCACAGAATTCTTTCTGATTCTCAAGACCATTGGAGGCTCCATCAAGTATACAGCATAGTTCTTCAACACACACAAATCCATTCCTGGTTACCCCCAAGCTTTCTTCATTTTAGTAGTCTAATTTAGAGGATGTTGTTGTTTCTATTGTTAAACAATTTGGAGTCAGATATTCTTGCTGATATAATGTGGTCTCCCTCATATGGGCTGAGATAGATTACACTGATTTCTCTGTCCATATTTTATCCCACTGTTTAGGTTCCAGAATACTCCCACTGTCACCTTCCCGTGCAGACTTTAGTCCATCAAATTATCCCATAGAATAAATACCAGTTCTTTATGCAGTTCTGCAAGCCTATGATTTTGTTAAGAGGCCTGGTGTCCTGGGTGTGGATGTGTGAATCTGACCAAAAATTATTTAGCTGAAGGAGAAGCAACTGTCCTATGTACAGGTCACCGATGGGCAGAGGAAGCTGCTTCTGAATAATAAGTCTATAATTTCTTTTAGAAATAAATAAATCATGCTTCCTAAAGTAGCCTTTCGTTTCCCATTCTGAGAGAATGTGCCTTAAAGTTGAATCCAGAACAGAATGATGATAATGTAATAGGGGCAGTAGGGAACATATAGGATAAATGAGACCCTGTCAGTTCTACCATATCTAACTTCAATAGTGTAAGGGGCATTCGGCAGATCTGAAATGCCTTGTAGTATAAAGCAACATTCAACAGTCCCCCTCCACCAAATCTGTTGTATAAGACTTTTAATGCCAAGCAATACCTTTTACCCTGAAAAATGAATTTATTAATGGCTGCCAACACTTGAGAGTGGAATGACGGAAGAGGAAGGGGAGAGACTGAAATGGAAACAGAAAATGTGCAATAATGCAATAATTTTCATTTGAACCCTTGCTATTTCCCCTAAAATAGAAAAGTGAAGCTTGTTCTATGTTCAACTATGTAAGTCTCATTTAGTTTTTTCATTAAGGAGCCATAATTAAGATGGAACAATTTGGGGGGATCCAGGTAACAAGCTTATAAAACAGATTGTCATAGGAGATTTAGCGGGGAAGCAGGGTAAAAATCCCAGGAATATATACATAAACAAACAAAAAATGGCAATGCACAATAATTAGTATATTCATCCACAGTTAGGGTTTGCTTTGCAAGCCATCTCCATGTGTAGATTCTTTTCTAATTAAGTCTTTTCCTGCTGGACACCGTGAAAGTCAATGTAAGGTTAGATTGACAGGTAGGCTAAATTATTACAGTGGCTGGACCACATCCAGAGAACATATTTGCCAGACCTTGTTGGGACTCTTTGCGTAGACTCAGTCTCAGTGAAATAAACGAAAAGGCACAGATAATATTTTCCTTTTAGCAAGAGAAGCCAGAAACTGCAGGAACATATTGAGGAGAGGGCAGAGAGGTGAGTGAAGCGAGATTGAGGGCAAAAGACTGCATTGAAGGTGCCAAGTTGCTTGGAGAAGGGCCTGCCCTTTGACAGATGCTGGCAATGCCTTGAAGACTGTCCTTTAGCAGGAGACAAGTGGGATCTGAAGTAAAATGTTTCAGTGTATCCCACTTCCTAAAAAGAGTGTTCCTGTTCAGGGCTGCAGTCAGCCAGTATCTCCAAGCTGGACAATCAATCCATTACCCATCCCCATTTCATTTTTCTTTTCCAATTGGGACTCTACACTCCATGGTACGTGCTCAGTTTTCATTGGACCTTTGTTGTTGTTGGGCAGGGGCTGCCTTCCTTAGGTGCTTACATTTTTTGTTGCTATTTTTGTTACTTCTACAAACCCCAGGATCCCAAGAACATGCTGTTACCTCTCTCTTATAACTCAGTGGCCCTGTTTGGGCTACCATCCTGTGACCGCTCACTCCCTGAGTTTGCTAATAAATGCATTATTGTTGTCATACTCCCTTATGTTCTGGGGCTCAGCCTAAGCACAAATTAAAGCCGAGGCTAAACTACTGATGTAATTTCATATCAGGCAGTCCAAGGCCTATGTAAAATGACACCGTTGAAAGCTTTCCTTTCATTAGTGACAGAGAGCCAAGATATCAAAATCACCAGAGACTGATGCCTGTTTGCTTTGCTTGCTCTAAATATCACAGCCCATGCAACTGCATTTGCTGACAGCATCTCTCATTTCACTTGCTTCCTCCCAAAAGAATTCCAATTAAAAGTTTTAGGCACTTCATATTAATGCAGCTATGAGGAAGTAGGTTAGAAGACAGCTTTCTCCTTCTTTCACCAACAAGATGCTCAACAGCTGTCAGAGGCGAGCCAGCAGTAAATCACACAAAGTAAGCGGAGTTAACTCTTGATTGGAAGAATCAGGATCTGCACAGGAGTGTCAGGTCTAACGAGCATAGCAACTCTTCTTTGGTAGGTCTTGCCCCTATGAAGGAGTTGTAGCAACTGAAGATCCCCATCTTCCCACAGCTGTCAAAGTCTCCTCCTCCCCAGGGCTTTCCCCAAGCAATCAGAGACTGCACCTATGTCTTTGCTTCTCCTGCTTCATGCCTCGCAGCAGAAGGGAGAGACACCCGTGCCTCTTCACCAGACAGAATCCTCTCTGCCTCTTGGTCTCTCTCATCTCCTGCTTCAGCTTCCGATTCTGGACTTCTCTCTGCCACAGACTCTTCTTGCTCACTAAACCCTGTTACCTCTTCAGCTTCTGATACCTCCTCCTTCCAGTCTTCTCCCTCTGATCACTCATCATTATCCCACCATCAATCCCCTGGCTCCAATCCTTCTTCCCTTGGGGGTTCTCCAGCTGGTTCCTCCCACCATTTCTCTGTGTTCAACCAGTCCCTGACATTAGCTATTGCCTCAACTTTGGTGTCTGGAGTTTATGATAATCTCATTATCGAGATCCATTTCAAGCTGGGTTTGGGACAGAAATGCCTTGGTTGCTACAACATCTCCTGGACAATGACAGTTCTCTTTCTCAAGCTCTGGGAGGAAGACCTTTCATTGCCTACAGACAGCCAGCCACCCAATCTTAAACAACTCCTAACCCACAATAATACTACAACCAGACCTAACACGGACACTGGCACCAGAGCCTGCAATAAACCCAGATGCCAACTTTGCTGCCACATACACCCGGACAACACCATTACTGGCCCCAACAACATCACACATACCATCTCGGGACTATTTAATTGCTCATCGTCTAACATTGTGTATGCCATCAAATGCCAACAGTGTCCTTCAGCTCTCTATATTGGACAAACAGGCCAGACCTTACGCCAAAGAATAAACGGACATAAATCGGACATCAGGAATCACAAGACAGAGAAACCAGTAGGAGAACATTTCAATCTCCCAGGACATTCTATACAAGATCTCAAAGTAGCTGTTTTACTACAAAGGAATTTCAGAAATAGACTGGAAAGAGAAGCTGCTGAATTACAACTTATCACCAAACTTAAAACCATGGAGAAACCTGTCCTGAACAAAGACCTTGGATTCTTATCTCATTATACATGACAAAGCCACTTTTCACCTTTTCACCCCTTGCTTCTTCCTGTAAGACCTATTGCAGTCGTTAAGAGTCGTCAACAGGCTCATCACAGCTATCTGCCAATCACCCATTCCCACCAGCCTTCTGAGTAATACCCCTCCCCACCTTCTCACTATATAGAAGGGTCTGGAAACTTCTGTTTCAGTGTATCTGAAGAAGTGTGCATGCACACGAAAGCTCATACCAAGAACTGACTTAGTTGGTCTTTAAGGTGCTACTGGAAGGATTTTTTTTTGTTTTGACTATGGCAGACCAACACGGCTACCTATCTGTAATTGGTTGCTGTAATCATTGAACTTTGCTGGAAGATAAACTGGCTGGGTGCTCCCATGGCCTGATGCATCTTATGGCTCTCTTAACAGATTTTGACACCATTGATCATAGTATCACTTTGGGTCTCCTTGCTGGGATGGTGAAGACTGGTTTTCTGTGTTTAAAGTCCTTGCTTTAGGCTGGGTGGTGATGCTAGGAGGCTGATAATCTACCCTATAGCTGTTGACTTGCAGAACACCAAGAGGGCCTATCTTGTCTCCCATACTATTTCGCATCAACATTAAGCCATGTGACATCATGCAGAGATTTGGGTGATTGCTGCTAATCATTAGCAGGTAGATGGCACCCAGCTCTACTCCTCTTTGCCAGCTGACCCCAGAGAGGAGGCAGTGTAGGTTGTAATACATTTGTTGGATTAGTGATGGACTGGATAGAGTGAACAAGCTGATGTTTAATCCAGACAAGACAAAAGTATGGAGTACATTGTTGATTCTGGAGTAGGTATGGAATTCACTTTAGATGGTGTTGCAGTCTCCATGTATACTCAGGTTTGCATTTTGGGGGTGTTTGGGATCCAGCGTTGCTCCTGGATGCCCATGTGGTAGTGGTGCCAAGGGTGCTTTTTACCAGATTAGGCTGATACCACAATTGTAGCACCCTTTCCTAGGCAAAAGTGACCTAGCCATGCCATAAAAGATGATGTATACAGTCACTAGATGGTTAGGTGGGCAGGCCACAGGGAACACAGACGGCCAGTCTTGAAAAAGCTTAATTAGCTCCCAGATAGATTTCAAGCCTAACTCAAAGTGCTGGTGTTGACTTTTAAAGTTCTAAATTAGGGACGGAGAACCCGTGACTTTCCAGTTTTATTAGACGGCAACTCCTATTATCCCTGACCATTGCCTTGTTGAATGGAGCTGGTAGAAGCTGGAGTCCAACAACATCTGAAGAACCATCCCGTCACAATCCTAAATGATCTGGCTCCAGGATACTGAAAGGACCACCTTCTCCCATACACACCCACTAACATTTTTAAGTTCTTCCACAGCGGCCTTACTCTAGATCCCTCTACCATTGGTCAACTAGAGAAAGACACAGGGTTGTTGCAGTACAACAGATGATTTGGAGATCTCTTCCTTGTGAAGCTTGTTCTCTTCTGTTAGCTTTTTAGCATCAAGAGGTTTAGACTGTATTGCTTTAAACATCCTGCTTTCTCTGGATACTCTGCTGCTTTGTTTTGTTTTCTTCATCTGGGATTTTGATGTTTGTTTACTGCTGCCTAATTAGTTGCTGGCTGGTTTTCTGTGGGTTTTTTTTTGTATTTTTAAAATTATTGTTTTAATGGGTATTTTGTTCTTGTTCTATTCAAGTCTGTTACCTACCTTTCAGACTCACTGGTTCAAAAATGACAGGATATAAATAGTGTAATAAACTTATATGCCTTTGGAAAAAGGTTTGAGAAGCCTTTTTTCTTTAGCAAGCCTGGAGCCAGATGACAAGTTGTGTGTTTGTTTGCAGGCATGGTAGCATGATTTAGACATTGTTCTATGTGATGTGCTGATCCCACTATCTAGCAAATGTTTGCATTTGTAATGTTCCACCAGTGGATTGTAATTAGACCTATGCAGTTTTATAACTTGCAAAAATAATTGTTTCTCTAAACTTCCAAGCTTTATACACAATTAAATACCGTATTTTTCCATGTATAAGACTAGATTTTTTCCCCTTAAAAATAATGTTAAAAATTAGGGGGCGTCTTATACACGGATACATCTTCCCTATTTTCTTGAAGTCCCCCCCAAAAAGGGGGCATCTTATAGATGGGGGCGTCTTATAGACAGAAAAATATGGTAATATGTTCTTTAAAAACAGATTATCTTACACTTGACACATTTGTTTCCAAATATGGTTTAGACTGCAATTCTATATATACCTACAGTGTACTTGGGAGGAAATTCACCTAGGACTTACTTCTGATGAAATATGCATAGAATTACAGTGCTAGTTTCTAAATTCCATTAAAGATTCTAATACAGAATAACCTTAATAACGAAGGAACTCCTAAATCTTTCATTAAATAAAAACACACACATGAATTAAATATATAGAGAAATACCAAGTCATTTATTAAAATGATGTAATTAATGAGATTGGGTTGTTATTTAAGACTTTAGGACTTTCTTTAAGACCTAGAGAAAGAAGTTACTTTTCAGGTGACTTGTTCCTATCCCTTTTGCCCAGCAGGGCCTTGTTAGCTGAAAGATGGACAAGCAGAGCCCCCTAGCTGTAGCTTAAAGAATCTATGGCTTGCATAAAGACGGGAAACATGCAAGTGGATAATGCAAGTGATACTTTGAGAGGATCCTTGCTGTCTGCAGTGTTGCAGGGAATCCCCTGGTTCCTTACAGGGATATCAAGATTCCTCAATAAGAAGATCAGTCATGGTGGACAAGCTTCCCTGAAAGACCCCCATCACTGGCCATCTTCCCCTGCATCATGCAGAGTATGCTTAGGGTGCTCTCTCAGTACCAAAGAGGCATCAATGAAGCCTCAGTGGCATGGGGAGCATTCTGTATGAACTGAGCATGCATTCTAGAGCATACTCCAGCAGCAAAAAAGTCAAGGGGACACCTGAGTGTAGGAAGATTGAAAACCACTAATCCACAACGGTTAGGACTTTGATTAAAGACACGTTTACCTAATTATTCATATTAGGTTTTTTTTAAAATCAGTCTATTGAATAATATTTGCACAGGGCTGGAAACAATGGTTCTGAACCAAGACACATGTTTTCTTTGTTTTTAGGCAATGCAATTTCTTTTTAGGCAATGCACACGTCTATCATAGAAGTCCTGTGCCTGAAAGGAGAGAGGGTGTCTCTTTAGGTGCTTGTCATCTGTAGGTATCTTTTTATAAAATCAGCATTTTGTTTCAAATGCACATTTTTGGGGAGCAGGAATTATTAGCTACGAAATATGTAGTTTTCAGCTAATGACTGTGATCAGCTTTATTTTGTGCGTGCTCTTATAAGCATATCCTATGTAATCCCCAAAGTTCTCAATATCTGAAGTTTTTGTGGCATGGACTAAAACAGCCTAGCAAGTAGATATTTTGTAATACAATTTTCAGCGCAGGTCTGGGTACAAGTGGGAGAACCATTTTTAATTTCCACAACTACCAGAGCAGTCTGATGAGTGGGCAATGCCTATCCATCAAAGCCCCCTGCCCTTTTAATAAAGTACTATTTTTATTCTCCATCTGGACATTCAGTGAAATTACACTGAAGAAAATCTTACATAAGGCATAAGATGAGAGTTCCAGCAACTCTTCATTGTATTAAAATCGAAACGAAAAGGAGGAGTCAGCAGGAAAGATGATGTGTCTGGAGAAAATGCTGTTTATTCACAGTTTAAGTGGTTGAGCCAGAATTGCACTTGGAGGGAGAGAATTGGCATGGGGGGGGGGGGATGAAGCTTTGCAAAGCCAATCATAGCCATAATTGTGAGTGAGTGTAGCAGACCACACCATCTTTGAAAGAGAACCATAATTTTTGCTATTGGTTCTGCACGGATTAATTTCCTGTATGTTTAATTTTATTTTTGACATGGCGTTCTCTATCTAGTGTCATTTATTTTAGTGGCTATAATAACTCAGTGGAAAATGTCACATTTCATTTCCAAGGCATAGAGCTCCCAGGCAGCACACAGTGGCTCTCACTAGTCTACAGAAAGTGGGCTTTTCACATGTCAGGTAATATATATGTATGTGTATATTTATGTGTGCATACATATATTGTATCTGGGGCATAAGAATTGTATTCAGACGTAAGGGTAAATTATGATTTAATGGTATGAGAACAAACAAATGAGTCAAAGCTTGTACACTTTTTCCTTTCCCCTTCCTCCTCACCTTCCATTAAGGGTTTAGCAAAGGAAACCATAATTTGTCATTCCAACCAAACCTGAGAAACTATGATTTGCCTCAACACTAGGATTAAACTATGGTTTGAAATCCTGATTTGCAAGCAAGTAATGGTTTGTGTCAATCACAGTTAATTGGGTATGGCCAAATAGCAAACCATAGTTTGCTACTTGCTTGTGACTGGAAGTTTCTAATCTCCGCGCCAAGGAAGGAGAAAGGGGAACTAGGAAGGAATGTGTGAACCCAAGGCTCAAGCCTGATTATGGTCATAATGCTAACATTTAGCAGATAAACCATAGTTTAATTCCGTGTTATGTCTGAGTAGCCCCAAAGACAAGTTCATGCCATTCTTCTCCCAGAAGTTTTATTGTTTAAGTTAACCTGTGGACTGCCCATTTCTTATTTCCAGGCAGACTGTGGCAGAATGTAATAGTTAGATGTTATAACTCATATCACATGACACATACTTTCCATTGCTTTCTTCTTCTCTAGTGGCAAAATAAAGATACAAAGGCTAGCAGTAAAAAATACAACCAACTGAGGCTAGCAGCACAGAATACAACTGGCAGATATTATCAGTGATCTCCTCCCCCCAGCCCCACTGGGCCTGGAGCATTCGTGGGTGTGGCACAGAGCAGAAGAGTTAGCCAGTAGGAAAGCAGGTCAAGGGAGAATTGGGGGACATCTGCCTGCTAATGATTAGCAGCAATCACCCAAATCTCTGTATGGTTACTAAATGCTGTCCTGTAGCAACACTAATCATTCTTGTGGCTTAGATCCTTAAGGGTTTAAAGTCCTAAGACTCATTAGGCTAAATAGACAAGGTTGGACCTGCCACAATATACTGCAGCATGAAGTGCTTCCCATTCAGGATTCTAGATACTCCACTCCATTATATTCCCTGTCCCACTTGACTTTGAGTTTCCCCTGCCTCCCCAACAGTCCGCTAGCATTCCATGGCCACAAAGAATGCTCAGTCTCAACTGGATTACATTGAGGAGGAAATGGGGTAGAGCCCTCACAGTTTTAAGTTTTTTACTAAAAATTTTAACATAGTATTTCTGCAAGCAAACTTGGAAATTCCTCTGAGTCAGCCAATACCTTCTTATTTTATTCAGGTGATGCCATATTTGGATGCATAAGCCATAAAACTACTGAGAATTGATATTGCAATGGTGAGTGTACCTCATGGGATTCTATCACCCGCTTCTGTTAACATAAGATTTGTTGTGGTCTTCAGACAGCCTCCTTGATCCAGCAATGGAGCCTATCATCTGACTGCTGGATTGGAGTGGGAAACCAGAGTCACACAAGGAGCACCAAGCATGTGCCCCACCGCTGTATGGGCTGATCTCTGGGTGGGGCAGGATAGAGATCTGTACTATGTATCTAAAGCAGTATCATACTACTGTTAACAGTCATGGCTTCCTCCAAAGAATCCTGGGGATTGTAGTTCTTTAAAGGTGCTGAGAGGTTTTAGGAGACCTCCTACTCCCCACACAGAACTACAATTTCCACAGTGGTTTAACATTCAATCCCTCTTCTCAGGGAATTTTAGGAACTGTAGCTCTGTGAGGGGGAATAGGGATCTCCTAACAACTCTCAGCACCCTTAACAAACCACCTTCCACATAATTTTTTTTTTGGGGGGGGGAGAAGCTCTGACTGCTTAAAGTGGTATGATACTGCTTTAAATGTGTAGTGCAGATGGAGTCAATATAAGCATGCTTTGCAATGTGATCCCCTCTAGAGGTCTTAATTTAATGTTTCATCATTCCATTTCCAATTTGCCAGGAATGAAATATGTAGAAGATTTTAATTTATTAGCTCTATGTTTTACAGTTTCTTTTAAAAAATATTATTTAACAGACAATATGCTTTTTATTGTGATTATTTACCATAGCAGCATACAGCTACCAGAATAATGTCACCTTCTGTGGTATTTTGAATCAATTTACAATATGTGCAAAAATTTAATCAATAAGTACAATTAATATTGCAAATAAATGTCAAAATGATATACTTACTGCTGGATAAACGAGACCATTTCATGAGTAAATGTTCTTTGTGGCATCAGTTCAACCCCCACTTTCATCTACAGTAAGCAGATTAAATGGAATAAAAAACGATGTGCCAGTTTTTAAAGGTACAAATGGCACAAATTTCAAATTATTGATTGCTGACTATGCTTACAGACATCAAACAGTGCTTTCTTTTCGGGCAGCTGTAATAGCTCACTTCAATGTAGACAAGATCTATTAAATAAAAGTTGAAAATGTGGTAACTCCTGACAAGTCAATGTCCTTTTTAAATAACCCTTATTCTGATTTTTTATGGGTCAAAAAGGAAAGCTAATTAAGACAGCAATTCTATGCTATCTACCTGGGAGCAAGCCCCATTGAGCTCTGTGGCACTTACTTCCAAGAAAGAGTATGTACTAATAGTCTAATTTATGAGGCATATATTATGTTAGGGAGTAATCTTGAACATAGTTATGAGGCTTAAATCCCATTGACTCCCATGTGATTTAAACAGTGTGTGCAGCACTTAGAACTGTAGGTTTGTGACTGAAAATATCATACTTTCTTTACTGTGTAATAATATACTGTAAAAGCCCTTTTAAGAAGCAAGCTATCACACCATTTTATTCTCAGAACTCTAACCACTGGACAATACACCACTTAAATTCTCAACTATACACACTAATATTTAAGAATTCATTTCAGTTGGCAATCATCATAAGCAAATTTTGCACACCCAGGCAAGAAAATGGGTAATAGATTTGATAAAAGAATCTTGAGCATGTAATCCGAAACCACCTCAGGGTTTTGTTGTTGGTTTTTTTGCGGTGATAAAAGGGTCTAATTCTTTCATGTCTGTCTGGAAACATCTGTCAAAATGTTTTCATAATCAAAATTCAGCATGCAGCACATCCATTTTTATACTATGAAAGCCCCAAACAAACCTGTTAGCCATCTGAATGCAGACACTGATGACCCAATTGGCAGAGAATTAAATCCTGCTCCTCCATTATAGATAGTTTTTGAAACACCAAAGTAAGCAAAACAGTCAATAACTCCAAATCTCTGTTTTGTGGCTTGTGATCAAAGTATTAAAATAATGGACATATTATTCTGACTCGATTACTGACAAAATATCGTTCTAGAGCAATGTCTTTTTTTAAAAAAAGTCATTGCTCTAGAACAAACCATCAACTGAAGCTGAATGTTGGAAAGTTCAAGACAGACAAAAGAAAGTGCTTCTTCACAGAGCACATAGTTAAACTACATAATTTGCTCCCACAAGATGCAGTGAGGGCCATCAGTTTGGATGGCTTTAGAAAAATTCATGGAGGAGAAGGCTATCAGTGAATAGCAGCTACAACGGCTATGTTCTACGGCAGGAGGCAGTAAAATGGTACCTCGGGTTACAGGCGCTTCAGGTTACAGACTCAGCTAACCCAGAAATAGTACCTCGGGTTAAGAACTTTACCTCAGGGGGTGAGAACAGAAATTGTGTGGCAGCAGCAGTGAGAAGCCTCAAAGTGGTACCTCAGGTTAAGAACAGTCTCAGGTTAAGAACAGACCTCTGGAACGTATTAAGTTCTTAACCAGAGGTACCACTGTATACCTCTGAATTCCAGTTTCTCAGAATCATAACTGGGAACAATGCTGTGGTAACTAAGGTCCTTTGTTAGACTTCCTATAGGTATCTGGTTGGCTACTGTGAGAACAGAATGTTGGACCAGGCGGCCTTTGGATCCAGCTGAACTTTTTCATTTTCTTATAGTTAAATGCTACTTGCCAGATGCTCCTCCACTTCCTGAATCGGCTTCTGTTTTAAAAGAAAAACATTTTGGGCAATGTGGCATTATATGTAGTGGGAAGGAGTAGCAAAAAAAGACCATTTGGGCTGGCCACACACATTTTCAATATCCTTTTACAAGAAATCTCAAACTGTTTTCGTTTTTTAAAAAGCTGTTTCTCTTTCCAAAGCCTCATGTCCTCCTCTTAACTCCTTGACAATCTCATTCTCAACACATGAAAAGAAGCCAGGACTTTTGCAAAATCGAGGATGACTCACAGCAAGAGACACTTGAAAGGATAACTGGAAATAACTTAATAGGAGGAATTCAGTTCTTCCCTTCTGTTCCTTCCAAGCTACTGCTTGCAAGCAAGTGTCCCCAGTTTTACTAAAACATCCTGGGTTGCTTCACTCATCAATTTGCTCTTTGAGTTCCTTGTCTTCAAAGAAACCTACTCCACTTCTACCCTCTTGCAAGGTTTGTTCAACTAAGTTTCCACCTACCGCAGTTCATTGAGTTCTTCCAAAAATGTGAATTGTTCAGGTTCCATCGAAGCACAACTGGTTGCTATGCTGCAGCATCCTATGCATATTTACTCAGAAGTATGTCCCACTGTATAGGGACGTGGGTGGCGCTGTGGTGTAAAGCACTGAGCCTTGGGCTTGCCGATTGGAAGGTCAGCGGTTTGAATCCCCGCGACAGGGTGAACTCCTGTTGCTCGGTCCCAGCACCTGCCAACCTAGCAATTCGAAAGCACGTCAAAGTGCAAGTATACAAATAGAAGAAGAAGAAGAGTTTGGATTTGATATCCCGCTTTATCACTACCCGAAGGAGTCTCAAAGCGGCTAACATTCTCCTTTCCCTTTCTCCTCCACAACAAACACTCTGTGAGGTGAGTGGGGCTGAGAGACTTCAGAGAAGCGTGACTAGCCCAAGGTCACCCAGCAACTGCATGTGGAGGAGCAGAGACGCGAACCCGGTTCCCCAGATTACGAATCTACCGCTCTTAACCACTGTACCGCTCCAGTGGGAACATAAACGGCATTCCTGTGCGCTGCTCTGGTTTCAACAGAAGCGGCTTAGTCATGCTGGCCATGTGACCTGGAAAAACTGTCTGCGGACAAATGTCAGCTCCCTCAGCAGTAAAGCGAAATGAGCGCCACAACCCCAGAGTCGTTTGCGACTGGACTTAACTGTCAGGGGTCCTTTACCTTTACCTTTTTATGTCCCACTGTGTCCAGTGGAATTTACTCGCATGTAAGTTTGCACAAGATTGCTCTGATAGGCTCAGATTCTAAGATAAGTGAACAGAAGGCACCTGCCTGAGTCCCCAAAAAGCCTCTCCAGAGGATTGTGGCCATTCTGAATAATAATGGGGTGGGAGTACAGTGGGAGAGGAGAACCAGCCAAAATTAGGAGAATCTCTGCCTGATATTGATTGATTCCCCCTCCCCTATTAGCTCCTTTCTCCCACTCCATATTTTTCAGGGGGGTCCCATCGCCCTCTGGAAAGGCTTTTCCGGGAGTGCTAGTGATTGCAGTGGGAAGGATGGGACACTTTCCTTCTGTGATTTCCTTCTATACAGTCATCTTAGAATCCATGCCATATTCTGGAACTGAAGGTGGATTATTCAAGCACACCCACTTAGAGATAACACTTCCAATCTCAGACTGCCCCTGAGAAACAAGAGAGGCAACTGGAAGAAAAGGGAGTGGCAGCAAAGAATAACAAACACAAACCCATTGTTATTCTACTGCCCAGATGCTTGCTCAGTTTGAGAGAAAAAAATGGTGGAGTTAAAAAAGCAAAGCTAACCATACTTTAATTAAAAATATATATTCAAACTAATGAGCTTTTGGACTCAAATTGATTTCTTGCAAGGGATTAACACACAAATTAATTTGAAAGGAAAAAGCGTGCCAAAACCTTGGAAGGCAAGTCAGTCTGTTGAATGCTAAATAGGTACTCTGAGCCTGATACATACATACCTATATCACTAAAACGTATTTATTATTTGACATGGATGGACAAATTCATTACTGATATAATTGCTGTGTTTGGTGCTAAGTAACTTAGGGATCTAGGATACACACACACACACACACACACACACACACACACACCCTATATTCATAAAATTGTAAGGCTGTCTTTGCACAGCTGCTGTTGGAGGATTTGTGCTGCTGCATCACAATCCTGGATTTGCATGAAGTCCGGGTGGGAGAGGGGATGGAGGGCACAGGAAAGTGGCAGTATTAAATAACAGCAGACGTTTGAACAAAGTGAGGCTGGACGGGTAAAGCAACCAAACTTAGCTCTTAAAATTCATGCAAGTGCTGTGTACAATGTTTATCCTGGTTGAAGTTTTGGACCTTCCAGGGGGAACTGTAGATATAACACCAGAGTAAATAATCAAGTTTGCTAACAAAGTATCCCAGTACCCTTTCTGTTAGTCTCTCCACCGATCAGTGCAATTATCTCTGCTATTTATATAAGAGTCAAGAGTTCCATACAATTGTATTTATATATGCAAGCCAACTGTCAACAACTGCCTTTTGAAAACTGCACAACTCTAGTGACATATAATAGGGCAAGAACAATATTTGTATCATCATCATTGTTAATCTCACCATAACACTCCATATTTTTTACTTGAGGGTTGCCAAGTTTGGAGACAGATGACATATCCTGTATGAATGATTGTGTTCGCTTCATGTAACATTTATATTACTGCATAACGACAGTGCTAAAGAAATCAGCCACAGGTGAGATCTGACACAATTTCTGAATCTACCGTATTGCCCCAAATATAAGACACACCTGCAAATAAGCCACGTCTTTAAAATTCAAGGCTTATTTGTGGGTGCAGCCCACCTCCCAGCATAATGGCACTCCAGGCACTACTACCCCAAACCGGCACCGGGGGAGACTTGGGAGTGCTGGGCAGGCTGCACACCATTGCCCTGTGCTCCTGGGCTGCTTCCTTGGGGGGGGGGGGGCATAGTAAGGTCGCGAATATAAGCCACACTTTAACTTTTCACAGCCTGAATTTGGAAAAAAGTGTGGCTTATATTCGGGTCAATACGGTATTTAATTTCTCAGAATGAAATTTCAAGAAACGATAAACGGTATGTTTTTCATAATTTATTTTACTATGTAATGTATGTGGGAAAATACTCCTTGGGCCCGGCCCTAAAGAAGCTCATAGCAATAAATTTGTACTTCAGGAAGGAGCTCAGCTTCGGGGACTGCTAGAGGTATGACATATTACTAATGAAATGTGTTCGGTATTGTTATAATTTGCCCTCTTGATGCAAGGGTGGCCAGAAGGTAGATCAGTATCTACTGGTAGATCTTGGGGTGATTTGAAGTAGATCAACAAGGATTTCCAACTCCCAGTTTTTTTAAACAATCCCAACAATTACAACACTCCCACCCTACCCCAAAATTATACTGCTGATATGAAGAAAGTAGTGGGGGGGCGACGACCCGGAGTGGATTGTTACGCAGAAGTTCCATTCTGGTACTTAAAACAAATTTCTGGGCTCAGATTCTTTAAATTCGAAGTGAACCTCTTTTGCACTGACATCTGGTTGACTGAAATATGCCCACCCAAAAGAATCAAAAACAAAAACTATTTTAAAAAAAATTTCTACAAAAATTCAACTTATCTACCTACTCGAGTGAGGAAGTCCTCATTATGTAGAAGGGAATATCCCACAGCTGCCAGTGGTGATGTGGGACTGTACATGGTTTCATATATGAAGCTTTTCTTTTGTTATTTATGTTATCATCTGATTGTTATTGTTTGACAGAATGTGGGGGACATTTTTAAATTTACATGAGCATTTCTGGACAATGTAAGTTTAACGTTTGCATTCTCAAGTGACTCAGCGAGCTGCTTTAATCTTTGTGAAGATGCCTTACATGGAGGCAGCCTCATGAGTTGCAGTGATCCGTTAGACTAGATGGTCCATGAGGAGGCAGAAGCTTTCTTATATTATACCATTTTCCAGGGCTTTTTATGTCCAAGAGTTTTGTCCCTCTCACAATTTTTGTCATTTCTCAACAACAAAATTATGGTGCTCTCCTTTCAGTGTAATTCCACCACAAAAGGGGCAATCCAGAACACTTTTGACTTAGGCTCTGGCTCCAGCCAATATAGGCACCAATATAGATTCCCCCTGTCAGGCAAAAAGGCTGGCCAATGCCATTATAGAGTTTAAAACTTGGGTTTTCATATGATCAGCTTGCTTTAGCAGTGTATTTATGCTATTTCAAAACCTCTTGCATTATGGATACATGTGGTGTTGCACAATTTGGCATTTGTAAACGGATGACATCTGTTTCCTTTCTGCTGCATATGTGTTTGAGGAAATGGGATCACACACGCAATATTATCCAGTATTTCAAGTCCTGTGGAGCTACTAATAACTACTCAATCAACCATTCCTGAGGACAGGAATGTGGCCAATGCAACACACTTTTTCTCAAAAAGGGACCCTGGGAGGATCTGGGAAATTACATGGCTGTTAGGTTAACATCTGTTCTTGGGAAACTTGTGGAAAGCATTGTTAAAGATGGAATTGTCAGGCATAATGAAGAACAAGCCCTGATTACTCTGAAAGATAGGAAGAAATAGCAGGATGAAGGATTCAAGAGACTATATGCTGCGAGGTGTGGAGAAGGTGGGTGTAGCCTAATTGGGTCTGTGGGCCAGAGATTCCCCATGCCTGCTTTACTGTAAGATTTATGGTTAATGCAATTTTTAATTATGATTAGCGGCAGGTCTACACCACACATTTAACGCATGTCCAAATCACATTTAAAGCACATGATGTCCCCCAAAGAACCCTGGGGACTATAGTTTGTGAAGGATGCTGGAGACTGCAGCTCTGTCAGGAGTTTATTCAGGAGTCTGTGGCAAAGGTGCCAACTATGCCTGGCCACCCACAATTTTTTTATGAAGGGGCCAGGACCTCAAAGGTTCTATTTGGCGGCATGTGCACATTCCCGCCACATGCGTGATGTCAGCACACTGCAGGGTGTGCCAACGTCATGTCAGCATGCGCACACACCATGGTGATGTCAGAAGCCCCGGGCACCTACTGTCATTGGGGCAAGGCAGCACGTCTGATACCCAGGATTCTTTGGGATATGTCATGTGCTTTAAATGAAATGGATCTTTCATTTATTCATTCATATGTTAGTTCAGTGCATGTTCGGATTCTACTTTACCTATGTTTCTATTTGTTTACTTTTCCAGTTGTGAATTGTTTAGGAGGAGTATTCGTTGATTTACTTTAAGGCTTTATATCTGCTGTATTTTCTTTTTTTGAAAAAAGTAGTCTTGCTAAAACAGAACCAGCTTGGCTTCTACAAGGGTAAGTCCTACCTCACTAACCTTTTAGAATTCTTTGCAGAGCATCAACAAGCATATGATAGCTCTAATCCAGTCTACATTGTGTACTTAGACTTTCAAAAAGCTTTCGATAAAATCCCTCGCCACAGACTCCTGAATAAACTTTGCAGTTATCAGATAAGAGTAAAGGTTCCATTATGGATCAGTAACTAAAGCAGCATTTCTCAAAGAGTATTCTAGGAAAAGAATTGGTGGTTACAGATGACGGGAAGCCTACGAGCCTTTTAATTTTACCACCCTCAGACAAGAGAGGTGCCATCTCTCACATCCACCATGAAGTTCTACTGCCTTCTGAACTGAGCCTGAGGGTAGGTCAGGTATAGCACATTAAACCTATAATTCCCCAACAGCCAAGTAGGAGATGCATTTATCATATAATAAACAACAGTTCCTATCAAAGCTGAATCCAAATAAACAGAGTCCATTTTCGTCACAGTCCCCCTGCTTTGCAAAGTAATCTAAGGAGTTCTGTGAAGAAGAAGAAATTGTAATGATGGACAAGCGCACACAATTTGTTATCTCCATTGAGCTGTAGCCATGGAGATTACCGTAAATGTGCTACTCAGTGGTCCTGGGAATCCCTTCTTCCCTCACTGCACTTCCTATGGATTATGGTAAATCAGTAGCAGCCAGCAGAAGTGTGCAGGCAGGGTGGCATTGCTTACGCACATTCCAATGCGTAGGCGCTGCTGGTGGCCTGGAGGACTTCTGTACCAAGATTTCCCACTACATAAGAACTGACTGTCAAACATACTATTTGTCTCATCACCATCCCAAAATCCAAGATGGCTTTCCTTTTATAGGGTGAAGTAATTTCCACAGAATGCCAGCTCACATATGCCACTGTGGAATAATAGTGGATATCAGGTTTGTGGGTGTTACGTGAAGGTGCCTTTGTTCTTTAACCATTCCTTTTATTCTTTGTAATACACTGAACGACTTGACAATATCAATGAAAAACAACACTAACCTCAATTTTAAATATCCAGTTATGGAAATGTCTAAGAACTGCCTTCTTTTATCAAAAACAAGAGAGAGAGGGAGATGTAATTAGATGGGTAATGTAGCTATTATCAGATAAAGAAAATTATTCATACAGATGTATGGCAAAAGCCAATTTAAATACCGGTACATATACATTTTAAACTTTAATCGCATAGTGCCATCTTCTACATTACTGTATTTAAAGAGAAGGTCACACACAGGTAATTTTTATGTACAGAAATCTGAATGAGAATGTGTTATGATTGGACAAGAAAACAGCATTTGTTGTTCATTACAATTTTGTTTCCTTTTCCTATTCCTCCTCCCTACCAAAACAAAGTATTTCCAGTGAGATAAAACAAGATTTATTTCTATGTGTCTCACATAAGTAAGCAGAACAGACAATCAAATGGACTCAAATGGCCATAGTGAGAGTGCTTATTCTGATAAATAATACTTGTTTGTTTTTATCTGTGATGTTCTTCTCAAAACTGATGCTTCACCTATGCATAGAGCATGATGATGTGTGCCAACAGAGACCTGTATTTGAAAGAAACCACTGAAATTCAGACTTGAAGACACAGTCACCCACACGTGTATTTAAGAATCAAAGACTGATGTCCTGTTATTAGCCGCAGCAATGCCAACAATGGGAGGCCAGGAAAGCACCACTACCCCGCCACTGGTAGTCACTAATAGTTAGTTGGACCTGGAGGTCATGATAGCCCACAAAGTGATAAATGCATTAAGAAATAATCCTTTTCATTCATTTTTGGATTAAAATATATATATACCATGGTCATATCGAACCTTATGCTTTTTTCTCTATGTTATAATTGAATATCTAATTTTATAACAATTCTAAATAACATGATATTAGACATGTGATATGGTGATGAGCCTTCTCTTTTTTTACTGTTTGAAAAGAGCTATAGAAGAAGAAGAAGAGTTTGGATTTGATATCCCGCCTTTCACTCCCCTTCAGGAGTCTCAAAGCGGCTAACAATCTCCGTTCCCTTCCTCCCCCACAACAAACACTCTGTGAGGTGAGTGGGGCTGAGAGACTTCAAAGAAGTGTGACTGGCCCAAGGTCACCCAGCAGCTGCATGTGGAGGAGCGGAGACGCGAACCCGGTTCCCCAGATTACGTGACTACCGCTCTTAACCACCACACTGGCTCTCAATACTAATGTATGAACTTACAAATGATTTTTTAAGACCCTTGTGCTGAACAGATTTGAAAGGCTTGCCTTCTGGACACATTTCTAGGAGGGATTCAAATGTCAAATTGAATTAAAGCACAAGGAGTAGACTTTAAAGAAGGGTGTGCTTTCCAAAGCTCTCCTTACATTGATTCAGAATTTACACAAATTCTTCTGCAAAAGATATGGAAGAGCTCTGGTGATTTCTCCTTGTCAAACTGAGGGCTTGAAAAAACGACCCCTTTCTCAGAGGTAGCAAGAGACTCATTCTACCTGCATGTAGCTAAAGAGCTGGAAAAGTAGTACTGCTCCATTACGTACCACAGGAGGAAACTCATGGGCTGAGAAAGTCAACCATTCTTCTCCGGCTCAAGTTTTGATCCAGCTGGGACTTATAAAGATCAGCTCTCCTTTGAGTCAGGTTTTAATGAACCCCCAATATTTTTATTTTATTTTTTGTAGCCTGGCTCAGGGAAACCTCTCTATTAGATTGCAATTCACAAACTGGTTAGGCCAGAATCCAGTAGCACTAAATCATCTTTTGTCATCCATGGCTCCTCACCCAGTCCTCTTCAATGGCTTCACTTTCCTCTTGGCTCCCTGCCCTACAGTCCCCTTGCATTGAAAGCTTACACCATTTGTGGATTGGGATGCCTGTCTTCTCCAGAGAAAATATTGCTCTTTTTGGGAGTTGACCTGGTCTGAACCCATAAACCATACATTTCAGCTACATTCGATGCCCAGATGTATTTAGTTCCTGTTCTCATTCACCATGACTGCCAATGAATAGTCCAATTTTTCTTCTTTCCATGCTGTGCAAATGAGGTAATGGAGCATTCTTCAGTCAAGATCTACTGTCACAAAAGAGGTCATGCTTCCAGTATCAATAGTTCAATTCAGCAAAAGGAAATTACAATAGTCGGACACATATTTCAGGATATTCAGCAAAAAAACCTCAAAGAAGTGTCACATTGCATTCATTGCTATCTCAGAATATTTGTTTCTTGTTCAAAATAAAACAGAAATTAGTACTGAAACCAAGAGGCATTAAAATGTTGTCCTTGAGTTATGTTCGGGGCAGTCCCACCAACAGAATGCCGAAGCCATGTTGATGCCATATGTACATACCAAAGCCTTATGATAACTATATCCCAGATTCTAAATATGAATTGAATCGGTTTGATGGCTAGTCCAGAAACCACCAAGATGAAATGCTAAAAGCATCACCAGGAAGCACAGCAAGGTGTTTTCTTCTTTTTTGTTAGATTGCAGGTACAGAATGCACTGATTTCATCTGGTCTGCAGTGTGCTGGGGAAATTTAACCATTTCCCAGTGATGATCCCCCTTCCTCTGTCATCAGCCCTAGAAAAGAGTGTGATTTTTGTTGGAATTGTAGCTGGGGAGGGAATAATTAAACCTCTGCTCCTGTGCACTTTGGTCTCATTGAAAATTTCTCTGCCTGCTAATGGTGCATCTAGTGGTGCCCTCATTTTCATCTGAAATAGGACCAGGATTATTTGTGGAGGGTTTTTAAGCTGCTTAAAAGTTATGACCTTGTTCCTGCTATCTAAGAGGTTGATTCACATGAAGGAAGAAGAAAATACAAGGGCAAGAGAGTATGAGATCTATTTTCGGTTGGCAGTCTTACACTCCTGGGCCATCCTCACCCAGGTGGGGTTTTGAATTTGTACCATTGGTACCATTTCACCACTGGTGACCTTCTCATTCAATCCAAAAGATAAGTGGTGTGCTGTCCAAGGAATTTCTAAGGGGGCCCTTCCAAAAATAGGTCACAAACACAATTTGTGCTTATTGTTGTCATTCTTAGTATCTTGGTTTACTAGCAGCTAGGAGTGTGTCATTTTAAATGTAAAGCTAGAGGGGGATTTTGAATTTTGCCCCTCGTTCCTAAAAATGTGCATTTAGGTGACTTGGACTTCATAGCTTTGTGAGGTGTGTGGGAGTTCTTTGGAAAGTAATGTGTATTATTTCACTTCAGAATGTGGCAAGGCAGGCCTCCTGCTCTTGGGAGACCCCCAGTCACACCACCTTATACATCTGCCTACTCCTTCACCCTTGACACCTTTTAGATGGCAATGTACAGTACTTTGTTTACTTTAAAACATTTCCTTTGTTTACTTTAAAACATTGGTAAGGCAGTCCTGCTGTGTTGGGAGGCATCCTGTTCATCCTGTTCAATGGAACCCTGGACATTGCCCCAAAATCCTGCCAGACAGCACCACTGCTTATTTCAGTGGACACAAGGGGGTGGGAGAGACAGGGGAGGAAGAACTGTGATATTCCAGACACTGTGCAATCATCTTCCTGTCTCCATCCAGGACCCACACAGGCCTTCAGAGGCAGGAGGAAACGAGCAGTTGGTGGATCTGGTTCTAAATATTGCCAAGGCTAATTCAAATAGCCCTGGTTTGGGTTCTGTGAGATCAGACATCTAGACAGCACTGGTGACTACAATGGTTCCTTATCTCTCCTTGGGATTGCAGAGACTTTATTCACAAGTCCCCAGCAGATCTGGCAGTCTGGGGGAACCACCACACCTCACAGACAGCAGGACAACAAATGTACCACCTGGAGGCTTTAAGGGCCAGCCTTATTGTTTTAAAGTGGGGAACATATTTCAGAAGAGGTCACACACCGGGCATCTTGCTTTTCTTTCCTCACCCTTGGAATGGTCTTATACATAGTCAAAACCCCATTTAATGGGACTCCGTAGCAGTGTTGTTAATTTGGCGTAAAGGCACACCCAAAAGGGAAGGCTATTGGACAGATCCAAATAATATCCTCTGATTTTGCTGCTCACCTAAACCTGCTGCCTAAGGCATGTGCCCCCTTTTGTCGCCCCTGCAACCACTTCCCCGCCGATCCAACATGCTGTGCATATTCATCCTAATGAGTGTAGACTGCAAGGTAAAAACTGCACCCTGCAAAAATGACAAGTAGAGTTCTCTCACATACAAAACTTACTGATTTCAGGTGTACGCCCTTGTACAGACAAAATACATGGTACTTAAGGGTGGGGCTGGGACGCGGGTGGCGCTGTGGGTTAAACCACAGAGCCTAGGACTTGCTGATCAGAAGGTTGGCAGTTCGAATCCCCGCAACAGAGTGAGCTCCCGTTGCTCAGTCCCTGCTCCTGCCAACCTAGCAGTTTGAAAGCACGTCAAAGTGCAAGTAGATAAATAGGTATACCTTCCAGCGGGAAGGTAAACGGCATTTCCGTGCGCTGCTCTGGTTCACCAGAAGCGGCTTAGTCATGCTGGCCACATGACCCGGAAGCTGTATGCCAGCTCCCTCGGCCAATAAAGCAAGATGAGCGCCACAACCCCAGAGTCGATCATGGCTGGACCTAATGGTCAGGGGTCCCTTTACCTGCACCTAAGGGTGGGGCTGACAGGTGCAATCCCAACACCCTCCTTTCCATGCACTCACTTCAAGCTGTGTGAAAAGGGCTGATACCCGAAGTAGTAGGTGGTAAACAAAACAGGGCAACATATTAGAAAGGTACATTGTTAATTTAAACAAAGGAGAAGCTGCAAAATATTTCAGGCACACACAGTGCTCGTTTCTCACACAGGCATACACAGTAGGGTTGCCACCTTTTAACCTGGCCAATTATGGCACAGCCCAGCTATTCAATGCATCAACAGGGCAAAATGAGTCAAATATCAAGGGGCTTATTGTGAACATACTGTGGTTATATTCATGGGTGTCTATTCATTTTTAGCACAGTTGCCAAACAGTAATAAAACAGGTGTTAGTGTGATTACGAACAAACACAATAGACAGAAAACTCAAGGGTTTTCAAAAATCCTCACTTTTATAATAACTTACAGAGGAAGAGAGCCAATGTATTTTCCCACAGATGGAATTATATAAAATCCTGGATGCAAGACAGAAATTGAGATATCACAATACAAAGAGCTGCTTCCCTTAACAAAAAACATCTGCTGAAAAGTTGTTTACCTCCTAGAGAAATGCTAAGGACTCTAATTCATTCTGAAGCAAAACTAAAATGGTAGGTGCACTTCCCTGTGATTTTCAGAGACATTCATCAAGTTATTCAAGTGTTAAATGTTTTGAAACCATATAGATTTTTTTAAATGTCAAAAAATATCAGTTTACTACTTAACAAAGTCATTCCATTTCCCTTAATCTTGAAACACTGAACAGCCTCTTAATATGGAAAAGCACAATGAGACAAGTTCTTCACTGACATTTCACATCAATCACTCGAATTGCAATGGACATAAATTTCCATATAATCTGACACAATTATTACAAAGCCATATCACAGCTTCTAGAAGTATAAATACAATTTTCCATTTTAGCCAAGCTGAATAAAATATTCACTTGCAACAATACATTATTTTGTACCTTGTTTGGTTGTGCTATTTTAAACAATCTGGTCCAAGCATGGGCGTTAGGAGTTTAGAAGCTTTCATCTCTATTTAAATCAAACACAGTTCTATATATCATCTGAATTTGGACAAACTGTGCTCATTTATAACCATGGTTTGCTGAAACAAGCTTTACCACAGTTTAGAGCTCAGCCATAATGCTAAACTGTTGTTAATCTAAAATGGTGTTGCAAGTTTCTGATCTCTCTTCATGGCCACAGCAGAGGAGGTAAGGGAATGGGGAAATACACAAGTACTGTGACTCATCCTAATAATGTTATGCATGGTTTAATATTACCTGTGAGCCCTTCAATTTACTTAGAAATAAATACCAGTAATTTCCATGGTGATTAATTCCAAAAAGGCAGTGATCCTAAATACACCTGAGAGTGCTGTGACAAGTAAATGAAGCATGGGTCTAAAACCCTTCCATGTGTGGCTGGGGGTAGTTTCTGCAAGGGGAGTTGAAGGAGGAAGTGATGGCCAAAAGGAAGGGGTAAAAGCTCTCCCCTCACCCACAAATTTGCTCACAAATTTGCCTTCTTGGCCTCATTTGCAAAGAGAAAATATAAGGTAGAGACAGAGCATGTTCTGTCATGAAGTTGTGAGATTCAGCACATTCACCTAGACCAGGGGTAGCAAAGATGGTGTCTTCCAAATAATTTGGACTCCCATAATCTCTTACCATTAGCCATTCTGGCTGGACCTGATAGTAGTCAAAACATCTGGAGGACACCACGTTAGCTAACCCTGACCTAGATCTTCCTTCTGTTGAAATTATTCTGCTTTACTTTTAAGTAAATAAAGTCAAAATAGGGATGTAAGCATGCCTTTTTATCGCTAATACCTTTTAAAAAAAACTTATGAAAATTGGTTAATACAGCATGAAATATAGGAAGCTTTCTTAAAAATCCAAATGATAGTTTTCCAGAAATGAAGAGTAATAGAAAGCAATAATTTAAATTAAAGACGAAAATTATTGGTTGCCAATCACTACCTTGTTCATGTCATAAAGAAATGAGACTCTTCTGTACTAAGAAATGAAAAAAGATTTAATTTTTGGACACTTGCAATATCAGTGAGGATGTTATTAACACAGAGACTAGCGACTTTAAAAAAAGATTTACTTCTTGTGGGAAGCACCCTTAGATTTAAAGGAATTGGAACCCACTAGCTTATAGTAAAGTGTATATAGCTCAGTTGTAATTGTCTGAGTTCAGCAGTTTCTGGGAACCTAAAAAATGCAATTTAAAGTAATTCATTTCCAGTCCAAAGGAACACGTTGATTCAGTGGCATGTTGTAGTACAAACAAATTTACTAACAAAGGACTAAGTTGTGGTTTCAGCCAATCAAATTCATTGGCAATGCACCATTGATTCTGGGAGTAGCAGGATATTGCAGTACATCGAATTAATCTGTTTCTGAAATTGCCCATAACAAACTCCCAATAAACCAAGTTTAGAACTGTCCAATCTAATCCAGACATCACTGATGACAGGGACCTGGTTCACATGTAACGCTAAACCAAACTATGGCTTAGTGTGGATGAGAATGCATGCTAGTGCACAGCCACTTTGCTTCTTCCCCATTCCTGCTGCCATGCTACTAGGAGCTAAGTCATGGTTTGGTTTAGTGTTTAATCTGAACACTGAACAATGAACACTGAAGCTGGCTTCATTGTTTGCCTTAATCCAAATAAACCATGACCGGCATTCAAGTTTTGTTCTTTGGGGAAGACAAACCACAAGCAAAGGTTCAAAAGTAACTTGAAGCCTAACCACAGTTAAGTTCCAGTTGTTGTTGTTTAGTCGTGTCCGACTCTTCATGACCCCATGGACCAGAGGACGCCAGGCACTCCTGTCTTCCACTGCCTCCTGCAGTTTGGTCAAACTCATGTTGGTAGCTTTGAGAACACTGTCCGGCCATCTCGTCCTCTGTCGTCCCCTTCTCCTTGTGCCCTCCACCTTTCCCAACATCAGGGTCTTTTCCAGGGAGTCTTCTCTTCTCATGAGGTGGCCAAAGTATTGGAGCCTCAGCTTCACGATCTGTCCTTCCAGTGAGCACTCAGGGCTGATTTCCTTCAGAATGGATAGGTTTGATCTTCTTGCAGTCCATGGGACTCTCAAGAGTCTCCTCTAGCACCATAATTCAAAAGCATCAGTTCTTCGGTGATCAGCCTTCTTGATGGTCCAGCTCTCACTTCCATACATCACTACTGGGAAAACCATAGCTTTAACTATACGGACCTTTATTGGCAAGGTGATGTCTCTGCTTTTTAAGATGCTGTCTAGGTTTGTCATTGCTTTTCTCCCAAGAAGCAGGCGTCTTTTAATTTCGTGGCTGCTGTCACCATCTGCAGTGATCATGGAGCCCAAGAAAGTAAAATCTCTCACTGCCTCCATTTCTTCCCCTTCTATTTGCCAGGAGGCAATGGGACCAGTGGCCATGATCTTCGTTTTTGTTGAGCTTCAAACCATATTTTGCACTCTCGTCTTTCACCCTCATTAAAAGATTGTTTTATTCCTCCTCACTTTCTGCCATCAATGTTGTGTCATCTGCATATCTGAGGTAGCAGGACAAAAATGGGAGAGGAACAATGCACCTTTGATTTTTCTCTGTATGCACCACTCATTTCTCACTTTCTCATACACTCTAAGGCTAAAGCCATAGATTTATTTAGCATTATGTGTAGATAAAGCCACTCCCTTCCTTTTTAAAATTTATCCATATTTTGGTCATTTCTGTGTTTGGCTGTGTACTTTTCAAATGTGCCCAGTGTTTAGGATACCTTTAACACACATGTACCTTCTTCTAAAGATAACACTACACAGCAGTGGGCAGTTGTTCAGATGCTACTGTTCTTACATATTGGCAAGCTGCAGATTTCTAGAGCAGCTACCCATGGTTGGCTGAGCAGTTTTCAAGGATGGCTGATAATGTCTGAATGGAAGCTCTGACCCCCTTGTTGTTGTTCTTGGCACATGCCTGTCTCGGGAGACAATGGAACAATGCCCCTTCGGGGATAAAGCCAAACCATTGTAAATTTACAACACCTGTTGTGGCTGTAGAGACTGATATGGGACAGACAGGCTTTATTGCAGGTGGGGGAGATGACAGCATCCAGTTTTGCTACTACTACAAGTGCACCATGGCATCTCTTCTCTCTGTGCTCCTATCAGCAGTCATTCCTCCTCTGGTCACTGCTGTGGATACACAACCTGACAGTCTGTCTCCAGGTACTGCAATCGTCTGCAAGAGATTCCCATATGGCAGGGTTAATGTTGCCAGCCTTCATGTTACGTTTGCAGACATCTTTGTAACACAGAGTTGGTCTGCCAACAGACCTAGCGCCTGAGACTAGGCCTCCATAAAGCATGTCCTTGGGAATCCTGCCATCTTCCAAGCCAGCATGGACATCTCTAAGAGAGAAGTGCGAACATGCTGGGAATATGGGCTTGGGAGAGCGCATCTTTGTTTGAGACTCTGTCCTGCCATGTGATGCCCAAAATCTTCCTGACACAGCACATATGGAAGGCATTGATGCATCACTCCTGTCATGTGTAAGTTGCCCACAACTCACTTCCATAAAGCAGCATGCTCAAAACACAAGCCTGGTAAACCTTCATCTTTATATTAGACGTTAGCATTTTGGTGAAGTGAGCCATTTTCGTAGCCACCTTGCGAATACGTTTGTCCAGCTCAATGTCAATGGAGAGGTTGCTGGTTATGATGGAATCCAGGTTGACAAAATCGTCTACCAACTCAAGCACATGGTCACCAATGCTGGTGTGTGGAGTGCCAATGACATCCTGACCCAGGATGTTGATCTTTGTTAGGGTGATGATGAGGCCAAACTCATAGATGAAATACAATAAATGCTAGAACTATCAGACACTGGGCATGCAATAATTCTAAATCCTCTACAGGGATCACTCATACAATTCTAGTACTGAGTACATAAGCCTAGTCCTAAAGCAATATACACACTCTGCAAATATTTATGAATCCATTTCAGTTTAGAAATCTGTTTTGGCAGGTACACTGGATCTGAGTAGGAGTTCCACAAAACAGAAATATGGGAAGAGAGGCATTTGCTCCAGTGAACAAAGGGGGAAATGGCATTTATTTATTAGACTGGATTGGTAAAAAGGCCCAGTGCGTAAGTTTTAAGTAATAACATTTGCAAGAATTATATAACAAGACTAAGCAAGACTACGTGATGTGAAAGAATATGGAAGGAAGCAAAGTTACTGTAATAATATTACGATACTTAGCATTTCTGAGAGATATGCATTATCTTCTCAAATATTAAGATTTAAGGGATTGTTTGCATTAGAACTTGGTGCTATGAGTATCAAACATTGTCTTTGAAATAATCCATTACTATTCTAGTAATAATCTACACATTGACCTGCTTTAATTGTTTATCTGAAAACAGGATGTTACACAACATAAGCTTACATTAAAGGTAAAGGTAAAGGTACCCCTGCCCGTACGGGCCAGTCTTGACAGACTCTGGGGTTGTGTGCCCATCTCACTTAAGAGGCCAGGGGCCAGCGCTGTCCGGAGACACTTCCGGGTCACGTGGCCAGCGTGACATTGCTGCTCTGGCGAGCCAGAGCCGCACACGGAAACGCCGTTTACCTTCCCGCTGGTAAGCGGTCCCTATTTATCTACTTGCACCTGGAGGTGCTTTCGAACTGCTAGGTTGGCAGGCGCTGGGACCGAGCAGCGGGAGCGCACCCCGCCGCAGGGATTCGAACCGCCGACCTTTCGATCGGCAAGTCCTAGGCGCTGAGGCTTTAACCCACAGCGCCACCTGCGTCCCAAGCTTACATTGGCTGACTGCAAAAGTAAATTATGAGTTCTAAAGTACATTAGGAAAAAACATGACCTGATTACAACTCTTTGATTCAGATTCAGATGTAGATGGTAGCATGGAGGTACTTTTGCAACCTACAAGATAAAAGATAATCATTCTTTGGGCAAGGCAAATGTTTACAAAAATCTTACTGTTTATTTTTGAGCATGAGCTATGCTGTTTTCCAAACTATTTTGCCACTAATTTGCAACCCTTTACGTATATTTTTCATTATATATATATAGAGAGAGAGAGAGAGAGAGAGAAAGAGAAATATTCCTGCTGAACTAAAAACAAAGATATACATAACATAAAACTGTAGATATATATGGAGTCATGAATCAGGAGATCCCTGGTTCAAATGTAGTCTACCTTTCTACAAGCAGCACATTTTATAACACTGCTTGAACATATTTCCTCTTTGTGTCTAAAAGTTCATTTTGTGGTTTTGGTAGCCACTGAAGAAGTGAAGTACATAGGACTTTTAAATGTTGTTATACTATAGGTCCCATCACACTGGACTATGCTGTCTGGGGTTGATGAGGATTGGAGTCAAACAATATCTGGAGGCGCCTAGGTCCCCATCCATGAGACAGATGCTGCTCAACACAGGCAGTATTTGTGTGAAGTTGCTTAATCAGTTTCTTGCATGCCAGAAAGTTTCCTCCTCTGAAAATAGAGTGACTAGCTGCTGTAGTTGAAACTGTGTGAACCACAGTACTGGGGACATATGGGGTTCTATTCAGCTAAGGTCTAAGTAGAGGGAGGAATTCAATGATGCACTACGCAAAGCACAAGCATTTCAGTTTGTCAGATGGAACAATCCTCCCTCTCCTCCCGCTGCATGCTATTCTAGGGGTTTTCTGGACCACCCCCTCCCCAGAGCCATTTTTGGAGTGAGCAGAGGGAAAGTACAAGAGGTAATCCTTGTACAGGGCTTCTGCTGACTGGTTCATTAGACATCTGAAGGCAGCCCTGTACAGTACAGGGAAGTTTCTGATGTTTGATGTTTTACTGTGTTTGATGTTTTAATTTGTTGGAAGTGGCCCAGAGTGGCCCAGTCAGATGGGCGGCATATTATTATTATTATTATTATTATTATTATTATTATTCCCACTGATGAAAATAATGTCATTTAGTTATGTCTATTAACTTGAATGGGTCTACTCTGAGTAGGATGTACATTGAATACAAACCATTGCTTCCAACACCCAAGGGATCCATGTGGTGCTTCATTCTGACAGCAATCGTGCTGTGAAAATAATGTCTAAAGCAGTCCAAAGATATTTAACTTCCTTCTTTTACTGACAAGCTGTTCCTGTGTCTACCAAGCCCAGCAGGAGCAACTTTTTCACAGCTTGATCAAGGCACCAGTTGATCCCTTAGCAATATCATCTTGAAAATGTTGGAAAATGTCTCCTCCATCTTGAGCCAGGCGTACCATTATGCTCTCTCCTAATTTTACGCCAATTTTTTTCAAGTATATCTAGACATCCTAAAGCTCCATTTTTGCCTATATTCTTCATTTGACCTTTAAGGGTGAAAAGCTTCACTGCTGTTGTTTTTTTTAAGAAATATATAGTTTCTTACGAGTTCACCTTCAAAACCCTTTCCCTTACCTTGCTTGTTCTACTACATTTAAAAAAGAAAAAGCAGAGAAAGCTTTGCTTCCAAGTAAGATAGGCAGGTAGGTAGCAGGTGAAAAAAAAAAAGATAAAAGTGCTCTCCACCATGAGTTAATCCCATGTTCATATTCCTTTTCTCACTTTTCTTTAGAAGCACTATTCTAACTAGTGTTTTCACTCAATTAAAATTGATCATATAATTTATACAGCACAAACCTATGTCTATTCACAAATAAGTTCCATTTTGTTCTATGCCATCCACTCTGAATTAAATGTGTAAAGAATTGCTGCCTTACTCTATACAAGTGCATTGAAAATCAAATCCCATTGATCTCAATGGAGCTAACTTCTGAGCAAGTGGGTAGGGTCACTCCCATATACAGTATGCCTGTTTCCAGGTAAGTGGATGTAGGGCTGCAGTCTTAACAGCCGACTACTCAGTTTAATTTGTATATGAGCAAAACAGACAATTGGAAGCAAAGAATAAACTAAAACTGTACTTTTTGAGATAATATATGCTGTACATAAGATATGATGTCTCTTCCGCGACAGTGCTTGCCATCTACCGTTTCTATCAGTAATTATTTAAAAAGTACTTTTTTAAGTACAACCTGGCATTTTGTTGTATCTTACCGACAGGCTTTATTGTGATTTAAATTTAAGTACGCCACCTTGAGATGAGCGGAAGCCTCAGAAAGAAAAAAGGTTAAGACACTTTCTAAACACACTACACGCCTAACCTCGCAAATAAGAATGTAAATTGAGCAGGGAGAATTGCTGACTGTACCACTTCAAAGCAGATGTAAGGCCATGTTTCTGAATACTCCCCCGTCATAAAAAATAATTCCTGGGTGTAAATAAATTAACACACCAAGGTTAGGAACTATGATAAAACTTTCTCCATCGTGTGCTAGTTCAGGTCATGCAAGGCATTTGTTTGGGGGTGGTTTTTTTTTGGTGAAGGGAATATAAAAGGTAACCCCCGCCAGAAGTGTGAAGTGGCTCTGTCCAGATTTCTACCAGCTCAGTCCTTGTTATGGACAGAGCCGCCTCACAGGAAGAGGGAAGAGGCAGCTGGGTGGTTCTGTGTGGGCGAGGAGCAAAGGAACAAAATACAAGTAGTTGCCAAGGCACCACTTTCAAGCAAGCTCCCTCATATTTGAGCTCAGCGCTCTGGCTGAAAAGGGCATTTCTCGTTTTCCCTTTCCAGGAGACACAGCTAAAATGAACCTAGGCTCCTTGTTCCAGTATATCTTCCTGACGGAGCAAAAAGTAGAGGGCATGCAGCGTCTCATGCATCAAGGTTGGTGGCCACACCATCCTTGTGGAATTTGAAGCAAGCGCTTGTCATCTGGGCACACGTTAAATAAACCAAATTAATCCCCTCGACCCACCTAATGTGCTTGTGTTTTTTTGTTTTGTTTTAAATGCCTACCTCAATCCTGGGTTACTTTGCGTAATAAATGTTCACAGCACCAGAAAACGGGAATAGCGCCTGGACATTTTTGTCTCACAGCTCCAGTTCTATGAATCCTAGACTTGAGCTTTTTAAATGAAAACTGAGAACCAGGGAATTATGGGGTTTTTTTGCGGGAGGGGCTGTCCTCTCACCCCATCCTGGGGCATTCATGAGTTACAGTAAAAATGCAAAATAGGCAATTTAAATGGTATGCAAAACACTATGGGGCTCACTTCTGAGGAAGTATAAACAACTTTGGATTGTGTCCCCTTCTCTGATTATCTTCTTTTGATTTTAGAGAAGTTGTGTGAGACTCTTACTGAGTGAAGTTGAGTGAAGCAAAACTCTGGGAAATGAGCTTTTTTATGGCTAGCCACAAATAACTTCTAACTAGAACAGCTTACTGAGTTCAGATGAGGCTGTGTGATTCTTCTTGGCATTGACTTCAGACTTATTTCATTCCACTTTTACTTTGTATACCACCTTTCTGTATATGCACAAGGCAATTAAAAGCTGTCACCTTATAACAGTCTGATCCCATACAAATAAGTCATAATAAAATATGACTTTAAAATAAACAACTTGAATCCAATAATCAAATATTTAGTAATCAATTAAAATATACAATAGTACACAATAAAATTAACTCTCAGGTGGTATAAAAGAAACATGCAACCTTCAACTTCATAGTAAATTTGCCACTGTAAAATGTCCCTCACTAATGAAACTTTTGCAGCCCTATTTTTTACTTTTGCAGCAAATTTTATAATACTGCTTGCACAAATATCTTCTTTGTGTCTAAAAGTTCATTTTGTGTTGCAGTTAAACAGGAAATAACCCTAGCTAATGAAAGAGCTAAACAACTAACAGAACAACTGGATGGAGAAAAAAGAAAGTTGGAATCAGAGGTACAGAGGATAGCAGTTAGAATGATAGATTAAAGAAAATTGGCCATCTACGGTTTTTTTAAACTTTGGGGGGTATTGTTTTTGTTTGTTTTGTTTATATTGTAAACAGTCCTGTGATCCCCGGATGAAAGGTGGTATTGAAATTAATTAATTAATTAATTAATTAATACTATGTCATTTTAGTGAAGAACATTTTGAGGGCAATTCAAACCAAATCTAGTAGCTGCCTGGTTTCTAGGACAGTCCGGAGTTCCCACTTGAAAAAAGCCCACAATGTTTCAATCCTGTTCAGTAGGCCTTTTTTTGCTGAACACCACAAATCTGTAGGAAAAGCCAAATAGATATAATATGGAAAGACAGAATTTACAGAGCTGTGCAGAAGTATGTATTAGGTTGACATCACATAGAGTATTTTACATGACCTCTGCCTTAGCAGTAAACCCAGGTCACAAAACAGGAGCCCCATTGTCCTTTCTGCCAGATTACACAATGACAGTCATTGTGTTGCTGCTTGTAAAACTAATTTATGACAATCATAATTCTATTTTCATGTCACTAATTTGCTATTGACTCATTCTAATTTACAGTTATGGTTTCCATGGTAGATACAGAGGGTTGTGAAAGTGAGGGAACAATTACTGTGAATTACTAATGAGGAAAACTGGAAAAGCGTTCCTAAAGCAATTAAAGCTTTAAACCCATAGAATTAATTACATGAAGGTCAATGCCTATTAACTTGCATGTTTAGTTAGTATCAGGGGTTTTTAAAGACTACACCTTATAAGTGTAGGAAAAGCCAATATGCATTGCCTTCACTGGATGAAATAAATACTGAACGCTATTAAAATTGGCATGACTTATCTCCCCCCGCCCCCGAGTACAGAAACATAACCTTATGCCAGTCTCTCTGGAGATCTCTAGTGTAATATATATTAAGCACTGAGCAATGCTGCTCACATAAGTTCCTTTTCCAAATTCCTATAAGTTTTACTCCACATTTTTATATGTCTAGGAATTTGCACAGTCTCATATCTGTAAATATAGGGGCACAGCAAAAAAACCAAAAAACCTCATGTAGCTGAACCTCAGAGTTCAAAGATGTTTTGACATCTATTTCACAGAGACTGCTTGTGGTCAAGGAAATGCTCCCAGGAAATATAAATTTTTGGTGTGTTCTGAAAAACTAGGTAGCATGTAATTAGAACTTGAATTATAGCATTTTGCCTTTCAAGGTTCAATGCTTCCTTTTCAAAAATGCTGTTCTAAAGACTATATTGAATAGGTAGTTTAGGGAGCAGTCCCATACTGAAGATCCACTGAATGGTCTGGCTGGCCAGCCAGAAAACCCCTTTCTCAGCAGCCAGTATTGCAGTGGGATGTGATGGCTGAAGGAGAGATCACCATCTCTTCTCTACCAGCTTACTCTTTTATTTCCAATTTTCCTGCAGAAAGGGGCAGCCACTTCATGAACAGTTGATTGCAGGAGCCTTAGAAGGCACAGATCGCTGTGTAGATAGGTGCCTTCAATGACTCTTCTTGGGTGCAGAGGGTCTCCTGTATTGTTTTAAGAGGACTCACTTCTGCTGCTCAGTAGAGAGTGGAGGATGCCCATGCAAAGCAGCAAAAGAGTAGCTACATTATCCAGGGTACTACTAGCATTCTCCACTGGCAGTGGCGTTAATTTTATCTTTTGCACAATATGGAGACATACTCCATTCTGTGCTTAGTAGAAGAAGAGAGAGGTGTAAGTAAGGACAAGCCTATTCAAGGCTCATGTGTGCATGTCTGCATTGTTTGTACTTGCAACTATAAGATCCAAACAGGAGTGTTTGCCTAGTCATACTCACAACATCGCTGATCTGGGTTACTCTCCTGAGGACTCAGATATTGGGAATAACTAAGGTGCCCAACCCCCAAACCCTTCAGTGTGGCCTGAGGAAGTAAATTCTCAGTTACCAAGGTAAATAAGCAGACTCTTTGTAAGAATGGAGGGGTTGGTGGGAAGGGGAGGGGGAATGTCAAATGCAGGAAAGAGGAGAGCTTGCCATTAACTTGTGAACTTTTCATTTGTTAATTTGTAGTTATATAAACATATACTCAGTAAACTTTAATCCTTTTTTTAAAGACCCAGCTTGTTTTTTTTTGTTTTTTTTCCTGCTATTTGAACATGCCTAATTACTATGCTGCTGTAAAGAATAAATGAAGGAAAGGGAGAAGAAAACTCTCCTGTGTTGCAATTCTTTTAGGATGGAGGTGCTTCTGAGAGTTTAGTCCTTGGTTGCAGTCACATGAGGAGGATATCCTAAGGGACATTTGGGGGCACTGTATTCTTCTAGAGGTTAAAATATTGGAAACTTTTAATTTAGATTCCCTGTTGTTCCCCACTGCTTTGGCTTCTGATGGTGGTGGCAATAATGCCAAGTTTGTATCAGTAGTGAGGGAACCCTTTGGTCAGGTAAAACTGAGCACCCACAACCTGATTTAGAAACAAATTCTAAGTTTAGAAACAATTTTAGAAACAAAACCTATGTAGTGGTTTGGTCATAGCTGTCCAGACAGAACCTGGTGGGCCTACAAGTGTGTCTGCAGAACCCTAACCTCTTTGCCACCCTGCCCTATCCCAATGCTGTCTTTGGTGAGAGTGACTCCATGGTGCTGCTCTTTGAAACCAGCCACTACTGGGACTTCCGGGTTGGCGCCATCGATTAATGGCGGATTCCCTCCGAGCTCCGGAGGGAATTGGCTCTGTAAAGACTGGGTCTTGCCGCTGCGGCGACGCGGGAACCCTTAAAATCACAGGTGCGGAAGCCTGTGAGCATAGAGACTCGGCGGGCACCATTTGTGCCCCCCCAATCCGTAAAGGAGGCTTCGGAACGGGGACGGGGTGCGGCGCGGTGCGGTGCTGAGAGTACTTCCTTTTTCTACAGAGTGAAGCCGCAAGCCATGATCGGAGAGCGCTGACTTTTTCCTTGGAAAGATTGGACTTTAAAACATCAACCCGTGAGTAATACGGAAATTGGAACTTTAAAGAAAAATTTCTTGGATCAGGAATGAGCAGGGAAGGGTTAAAAAGGAAGTCCACCCCCCCTCTTAGTAAACAATATAAAGCAAAGGACCTGTTAGCTAAGGTCGAGAGAATTTTTTCTTTTTTTTTAGTAAAAGATTTTAACTTCACGGTTCTGTCATTATAAGAAGTTTTACTGGAGGATAAAAGATTAATTTTGGGAGCTGAAGTTTCACCACCCCCCCGGACCTGGGAGTGTCCCATGAGAAAGCCTATTGATGAAATACTGAAGAGCTTGACAGCTGTCAAGTTAACTGTCAAGACGGAAAAAGAGAAGTTTGTTTCTCTTGCTTCTGCTGGTTATATTTGTTATAATCTGTTGAAAATAAGGAAGGTCTGATACAAAATAACTTGACTTTTGGACTTGAGCTGAAAGGATTATTAAGGAACTAAAATCCCCCTAGAGGGGTTTAGTGACATTACAGGAATGGCTGGAGGAGGGAAAATACAAGCTGAGTTGGATAGAGCATTTGTTCTCTTGGGAAAGTTACAAGGCCAATTCAATGTTTTGGCTATAAATGCTACAGCTCTAGTCTTGACAGTAAATAACATTATTGAATCTGATAAAGATTTGAAACAGGAAGCCCATTCAACTGAACAAATAGAGGAAACTGAAAGTTTTGACAATATGGAGCAGGGGACATATGTTGTTCCTGAAGAAAAGGAAGGAGGAATTGAAATTTTGCAGACGCTAAAGAAGAGCTACAATTTGAGGCCTGACATGATGACAAAAAAGGAAAATAAAAATCTGACGGGGAAAGCCTGGCCTGAACTGGACTGAAAAATGGAGAGATCTCCTTATGTGGAGATCTGAAGACCTGAGGATTACAAATTTGCTTAAGGTGAAAGTTGGAACTTTGGGGGCATTTGGACTTGAAAGGAGTATGAAACACGGGATGGAGTACCCCATAGGCTTTGTTTTTAAATATGGAGGTCTGGCTGGAAGAAACATGGATCCTGTTGGGCCGGAGTCTCTTCGAGCTTTGGGGTTTAACATTAAGGACTATCAAAAAGACCGGCAGAGAGGAACTGAGAGAGACTTAAGAGCCTTGGACGTGAGATCTCCAGGTTAAATAGTATATAGAGATTGATGGACATTCGTTGGGGACTGAAACCGGGAAAAGGGTTAGTGGAGTTTGGGAATCCAAAGGGTATATAAATATAATTTGCTTTGTATTTATTTTGTTTTGCTATTTGTATGGAAATTGGGAAAATCATGGAAGGGAAATTTTGGTCGACTTTAGGAAAAAGGTTTAAGAATAAGTAATGAAGTATAAGTATTGATGTGTAAAATTGGATAAGTTAAAACTGGTTTTTAAATTAAATAAAAATAAGGTTTGCAAAAATAAATTGAGGAAATGGAAGAAAGAAGGAAAGTAAAATAGCAGCATGTTAGAATAAATCACTAAGTTAAAGTGGAGAAATAAGTTAAGGACTTGCTGGGCTGATAACTTAAATTGGAATACAAGAAGGGGAGGTGTGAGGAGGTCTGAGAAACAAGTTAAAAGAAAATAAGTAATTGAAACTTTATGTGCTTTTAATTGTTTTTTTTTTTTAAGTTTTAAGTTTTGGATTTTTTGTTATTTTTTGTGTTTATTTTTGTTTTTGTTCTTATATGTTTCCTGAAAATGCCAATAAATATTCATTAAAAAAAATGAAACCAGCCACTACTGCTTATGTATGGTTAATTAAATCACAGAACAGTATAAAGAATACAGTTTCTGAAGACCTCACATTGCTAGAGTTCTGATGCAAAGGGCCCTGCATATGTAAAATAACTTTGTATAACTACAACTGCACTCAGGGTTTTCTTAACGACTCTTTTTAAAATTTGTTTTTTTTACAGGCTCAATTGCTATCTGGAAAGCTATTAGATTTGGAGCTTTTGAAGAAAAGAGAAGAGGGCTTAGAAAGCCAGAAAGCTGAACTTCTTAATCAGAAGAGTATTCTGCTTGAAACATTTGTATGTTCTCAGTGAGACTGTTCTAGACCAGAAATCTTCAACCTTTTGACACCCAGCATTAGCTAAATTGTACATTTGAACACAAAAGGCCCAGGATCTTTGTCCCCAGTCCAGCTCAGGGTTTGTTTGTTTTGAATATGTCCTGTTGAAAGCAGCGGAACAAGTTCATTGTAACAAAATTCTCCCATAGCTTTCAGTGGGTTTTGGCAATAACTAGCTGAACAATCCAAACCTTTGTAGTGGCCCAACCATATACATTCTCAGCCTCATTCCTTAGGCCCTCTGGGCCAGAAGGCAAACAGCAGGCAAAAATCTTCTCTAAGCTGAGTCAGCCTGCAGCTGGTGTACTGATTGGACCCACATTGGTGCTGCCAACTGACAGCACTGGTGCTGGATCAAGATCTAGCAGACCCCAGGCTGGCTCAGCTCCACCATACCTCTGGAATGGGGGCTTTCCAAAGGGCTACTGTTAGTAGGAGTCCTGCCTGACAGCCTTTTCAATGGGCAGAATGAGGAGATCCATGCACACAAAGTGATACTAGGAATGCAGATGACCTCAAGAACTCACCTTTTTCAATTTCTTGAGATTTGTCAAGAGTTATTAATATTTACTAAGGATTTGGTCCAAGCAGGACTAAGCCCAGTGCAGCCCAATGAGACTTACTCAGTGAGTAGATATGTATAAGTTCCCACTGTTAAATTTCAAATATCTTCTTAACATTAAGCATCTATTTCTTTTTAATCAGAAAGCACCTTGCTTTATACCTTTTCGGCCCTTCTTCATCATAAGAGGCCCAATCCTCCATCTGCAATCTGTAAAATGAAGTTTCTAGCAGCTCTTTGCTCTCTGGCAACTTTCAGGGACAGTATGGCTGTGTCAAAAAACACACCCAAGCACTGCACAGAAATCAATACACTGTCTTCATGCCATATATGTTACAAAAAAAAAATAAGAAGGGAATCCACAAATTCATGTTTTGATTAGTCGTGTGCTTCTTGCAAGAGTCTCCTGAACACCATGTGTTATCTTACATGGTATGACCACCTCATAACACCACCTGATTGGCAGGAGCAGCTGAGATCATAACAGAATGAGCTTTTCAGACCATGTTGGTGGAAGGCAAGACAAATACCTTACATTAAGTATGCTTAATTATAGAAAAAGTTCACAGACAGGAACATGACACTGAAATATTCAGATAAAGGCATTATTGGAGGGAGACTTCAGAGTCTTCGAGCCCTGCATAAGCGAACACGTTATAGTAGATCTTAGGAAAATGCATGTTTCATTCATTTCCATAGCACTTTCAGAGTGAATATTTACAACATCTATGTTCACAAAAAAATCTTTGTGAATGAAGAAGTTCCTACATTTCCTGTAGTCAAATCAAACATCAAACATATGTCTTTAATCAAACATACATTGGACATTAGAATTTTTGTTGCTGTTGGTGGTTTTGTTTGTAATTGAAATCTGTGCTTTATTTTATATTGTTTTGATTTTATTGTTTAATGTGGTTTACATTTTGCATATTTGCACCCTGGGTTGATTCTAAATACTTAGAATAAATAACAGGTAGTCTTTTACATGTCTCTAAACATACATTCATATATAATTTTCATATATAGTATTCATATATAGTTTTCTTTTGTATTTTAACGAAGTCTTTCTTTCTTTCTTTCTTTCTTTCTTTCTTTCTTTCTTTCTTTCTTTCTTTCTGTTACTTTATTTTATGTCATCATTAGATGGGTACAAAGAAAAAAATTGCCATAGAAGATGAGAGATTTCTGAAGGAAATTACAGAGTTCAACAGTGAATATGGGTTAACATCCAAAAGGGAGCTTTTAATTAAAAAAAGAGTCAAGGCTGAAATATGTGAATTAGAGGAAAAAGAAAATGTTTTGAGAAATGGTATGTCTTGAATTTAATTATTTTATCTTGGACTATCTGAGAATATAAATGACTATGTTGCAGTTCCATGACACTACAATTTCACAATTTTCTTCCAAGCTGAAAAGTCCTATTAAATTGCAATGTAATGATTTTCCTAGAGTGAAGAACAGCATGCTATACTGGAGCACCAAGCATGTTCCTTGTTGCAGGGAACATTAACTGCATGGTCCTCTGACATATTAAGATTGCTGAACATGACAGGAGGTCAGAGATAAGACTCTTACCTGTCGCGATCCCATCCATGAGTCACTGCTAATGATTGAAGAGAATACGGTAGTTGTTGTATACAGTTTGCTGTTTTTCACTACTAAACATCAGACATTGCAAATATTTATTGCAAGCCAGTTTGAGCTTTAGCTAGCATAGATAACACTGAATTAAAAATGCCTTTGCATTTTTCATCCATGAACTGTAATTACATGTGTTGCTAGCAAATCAAAAGCTTAACTTCTATAGATTATCTTTTCTAACAAATGCACAAAATACTGTGCCCCCCCAAGACTATGTCTTCTCCTTCTACATTATAATACTCTGCCTGTCCTCACACACGAGGCAGCAAACAATCACAAAAATACAGTAGTAGAATCTGCCACTTTTGTTGCTTTGGGAGCTGCTGCCAAATCTATTCCTGCAATTCAAAAGCCACTGTAACTGCTTAGCCCCCTGTAGCTGACCATTGCTTTCTTAAGCAAGAGTATGTGACAGTATGCAGCCAGTAAGATAATACTTTGGAAATTATATTACATGTCACATTGCTCAAGGCAATGAAATATGGAACATGCACACACTGCATTATGGCCCAATTAGATCCCTAGCTTGCAGGGGCCAGGCCTTGCATCAGTCCCGCCCCTCATTTGCCCAGGGGCCCCCAGATACCTGGTTTGTGCCACATCAAGGTCTAATGATGGCCAACACCTATTAGTTGCTTCACAACTGACTGATGGCAACTAGCATTCCAACAACAAAGACTGATGGAAAAAACGCCACATTCTACTGCTATGCCAGCCCCACTTACTTGCTGTAAACCAAGTAAAGTTGTATTCCAGCTGACAAACACAACATGTTTTCCCCCTATACTAACAAGCTGCAACGTCACACATAACTAGATATAATTAGAAACACATATCAAATTAACTGAGACTAAGAGCAAAGACAAAACACTCCAGAAGTATGGGAAAGGATTTGGCAACACATTTTACAAAAATGTGAACAAATTTGTAAGATATGGGTTAAAAAAATATAAATTAGCATTTCCCTGTTTTAACACCTGCAACACCTAGCAGTATATGCAGTGGGGCAGTTAATATATGTTGAAGGTGTGGAGCATCAAACACTGTTATGCTTCATAGTGATATTCGTGAACTGAAATGTGATATTCAGGAAGACTATAATAGAGGAAATTAAACTCATAGCAGGGTATGGTTTGATGGTAGACCCATTGGTTGTATTGTCTGGATATGTTAAGGCTATGAATTTTTCCCGTGGATATGGAATTGGTAACACATTTGTTAACAGTGGCTCATATAGATATGGGTGGGAGGACACTTATCTCTGTGTTAGAAGACTGGCTAGCAAGAGTTTGGGAACTGACTCATCTGATAAAATTAGCTAATGTTGTAAGAGTGAGGGCAGGCAGACAACTTGATAAATTATTTACCGAGAATTGGAGCAGCATTGTTATGTATTGGTGTAACAGAACTCAAGAAAATATTCAACCATACGTATTATTGGAAAGAATCTACATAACAATAATTGTTATGCTTCTGTTTTGACACTGCTACCAACTTTGCCTTTTTAAAAAATGTATTTTTAATGTAATGATTTAACACAAAATGCAAGTAGCATTTTTTAAGAACTTTGGTTCAGCCCATTAATGCATTGGATACAGTAGATGCTCCTAAAGAACTACCTTTTCCCAACAGTACTAGGTACAATACAAACACTGTAATTCTCACCCATTCAGAGTCATAATCTTTATTTAAGATGCTTAGACACTCACAGGATCATTGTGCTATTATACAAAAAAAATGTTGAATCACTCGCCATTGTTCTCCAACAGTAAAACATTTCCCCCCTGTTGGATTGTGCCAATGTAGAACAATGTATCACAATTTGCCAGGCTCTCATGGACAGTTTATTGGATTATGGTAACACAGTTCACCTGATGATTTTATCTTGCCTTCTTAGTACAAGGTACTCAAGAATTCAAGAAGCTTTAGAAGGAAAGAATGAGAACCAGCAGTAGTTAATACAACATTGAACAGAGTTCAAACTGTGCTATTAGCTCCTGAACAAATAGAAAGCTGTTAGCTCTCCAACAAAACACGTAAACTACAGTGATTGTATACTGCACAGCTGTTGCCATCATACAAATAAATTTTGTTAGCTTTGCTTGCATTTGCAGCTCTTACTTTTGACAAACAGTATGTTGAGTAATTTTGTTGTTGTTGATAATAAATACCCAAGTTTCTAATAAACTAAAAAAGACATGTCCACACTTAGGACCAAATTAAATTTATACATTATATTCTGCCTTTCCACACAAATAGAGCCCAAGCCAGCTGGCAACACCAATACCAACAGAAGTCTAATGGTAACTGTCCACCACTGGAATGAACACCATTGGCAGAATGAATTTCCTTTTTTTCCCCTGAAGCTACCATGCCCCCACCCAGTATATTTCCAAAATCTCCAGAGAGTTAGGGGGCTCTCTAGAGAAGATTTTTTTGTTGCTGGGCAGAGGGCTACAGTAGGGAGGAGGAGAATTCCACTTGCATGACAATGGATGTCATCCAGAATTACCAAAATTTCTGTGCAATAGTTAAAACTTATATATGTCAGTCACTACATAAGAGACAATTCCATATGGGATTATTAAATGCAGTATAGCCTATATATATGGTTACATATGTAATTATTTTTTCAAAACATCTTGAGATGAGTTGCAACAGAGTTTTTGGTTATGTGGTCAAACTTAAATCTTTAACCTAATTTTAAAATTATCACTTTCTTAGAAATAGAGTCAATGAAACATGAAAATGCTCAGTTAAAAATGTTTCAGCTGCAGAAGAATGAACTGAAGAAGGATTTGTGTACTTTTCAGAGAAAACTCAAAGGTATATTGTTCACTTGATCACCACCTGATTTGATGTTCAGACATAGTGTGAGTACATTTGATAAATGATTCTGAGCAAAAAACATTCAACAACAGATGAATGTTTATATCTACATCATGGACTTAATAGTTTTTAAGTTAATATTAATCAAGGCATTAATGAACAAATAATTTAAAGAATATGGATTTAACACATTTTCTGCCCTTCTTTGCAGCTTTAGCAATTCAGACTGCATCGGATCCAAGGCTTTGTTTAAAAATAATAGGTAAAGGTAAAGGTAAAGGTACCCCTGCCCGTACGGGCCAGTCTTGACAGACTCTGGGGTTGTGCGCCCATCTCACTTAAGAGGCCAGGGGCCAGCGCTGTCCGGAGACACTTCCGGGTCACGTGGCCAGCGTGACATCGCTGCTCTGGCGAGCCAGAGCCGCACACGGAAACGCCGTTTACCTTCCCGCTGGTAAGCGGTCCCTATTTATCTACTTGCACCCGGAGGTGCTTTCGAACTGCTAGGTTGGCAGGCGCTGGGACCGAGCAGCGGGAGCGCACCCCGCCGCAGGGATTCGAACCGCCGACCTTTCGATCGGCAAGTCCTAGGCGCTGAGGCTTTAACCCACAGCGCCACCTGCGTCCCTTTAAAAATAATACAGTCATAGAATTGTAGCAGTGGAAGGACCCCCAAGGGTCATCTAGTCCAACTGCCTGTAATGCAGGAATCATTCCACATCCTATACTGTATCTTGTGCAATAGCACCTGCTACACAAAGTCCTACTATTGAAGCTTTGGCTTTCATGCATTTCTCCCATGCACCTGCATATCATTTTTTGTATTCCAGCCTTTAGTATTCACGGGCTTTTGATATATGATCACATATTCTTGTTAGAGTGGGAATGACTTAAATACAGCTGAATGTTTTTTATGTCATAAAACTATAATCCAAATTTTTCATTCTAATAATAGGTTCTTTTAATGTGCAGCAAAACAACTGAGAAACATAGAAAGTTGCCTTAGACTAAGGCAGACCATTGGTCCATCTGGCTCAGTATTGACTGAGTTGACTGACAGTTCCTTCTCAGGGTTTCAGACAGGGTTCTCTCCCATCCTTAGCTGGAGATACCAAGGACTGAAAGCAGGACCTTCAGTATGTTCTCAGCTACATACACACTCAACTACAGCCCTTCCTTACGGTTTCCATTATATAATAAAGTACTGTATTCTAAAATCATAATAGAAAGGTATTGTTTCTTTTTCAGATCTTGAGGAAGAAATAAGAGAAGCTAAAAACACCACAAAGTGTTTAGAAACAGAAAAAAATAAAATTTCTGAAAAACCGCAGACCGATCCAGAATGTGCAAGGTAAAGGTATCCTGCCAAAATGCATAGATCTGAGATGAATTTTGTTTTAGCTAACATGCGTTCATAATGAAGCAAAATAACAACATGAATCTGTTTGATATGGTATGTGTGTTTATGTAAGTGACTGTATGGGAGGAAGCATCATGGAGAGCAAAAGGAGGCTCAGTCATTCCCTAAACCTGGTACCTTTTCCATAGGGAATGAAGAATTTTAAAGGGGTAAAGCAAAGGAGATCTGCCAAGCCCCTTTCCTTCTCTTCAAGTGTAGTTGAGGCATGAACAAAATCTTCTAAATGAAATGTTTTGCTTCAGAATTTGTGTGTAGGAGCAAAACCGTATGTATGGAACATACATCAAAAGGGGACTTTAAATGATAATACTAGTTGCAGATCCATAAGCTGATGTGGTACAGCACACTACAGCTTGCTTTTGCATTATTTATTCTATTATGGTACATTAGCTTTTCTGATGTATGAGGTTGTCATCTTCCTTCTGAATAATACACTTCTCCTGGAGTATCTTGCTATTGCAGTGTCATTTAACATTCAATACAGCATGATTAGGAAAGGGGTGTTTACTATGAATATAAACGTGCTGAAGATCAAGGTTAGTTAGTGTCCATGGACTTGCAAATGACTTACAGCACAATCCTTTGCATGTCTACTCAAAGTAAGTTCCCTTTAGGGAAGGGCAGTAACTCAGTCGTAGAGCATGAGCCTTGCATGCAAGAGATCCCATGTTCAGTTCCAGCATATCCAGGTAGAGCTGGGGGAAACTCTTGACTGAAATCCTGGAGAGCCTCAGCCAATCAGCTAGATGAATCAATGGTCTGACTCAGCTTTAAACACCTTCCTATATTCCTAAAGTAAGTGGGTGCAGAATTATAATCTTATTTGAATCAGTAAGATATTTAAATAGTGCAAGGTATGTTTGTTTTTTAATAATTGAAAAAAGTGTTGATGTTTATATGAAAAGGAATGCAATGCAGTTCTGCAATTTACTGAATATGATGCAAAGCAATTATAAAGAATTGTCAAGATTTATTGATAAATATAGTTACTTATTTTGCAAATCATATGATGAACACCAGAAGACAAAGTGCTACTACCACGTCAAAGATTGCACTTTTGGGAAATCTGCCATTTTACACCTTGGGCTTACTTCAGAGGCAGAACTGGATGAGTGCACCATTATTCAAGATTTTACACATGTATATTGTATTTCCTTAATCTAAGATTGAAGCATCAGTATGCACCTCCTTACCCAAGCCCTTCAAAGGTCTGTGAAGGTGTTTAATTTAAGCCCTATTGATTTCAATTAAAATGCTCCTGCCCTGCTACTGAACAGCATAAAGGCAAGCAGGCAATGATTGTCCAACTCAACAAAATTCAGTTAGACTATGACTGCTCACATTTTATTTTGTAGGGATTGAATAAAGGAACAGCATTAATAATTGTAGATAACATATCACAACAAAGATAAACACCACACCAGTTTATTATTTCTGGATTCCCCACTGAACTTGGTCCTCTATGGCAGTATTACCCAAATCTTGATACCTCCTCAGCAAAGGCCTCTTCCTGTATTCAAACAGGAAGTACCCTTAACTCAAAAAGATAGATGCTTAGTCAACAGTTCATAGAGCAGTGGGAAGATATCCATGTAACTGTGGGATAGCATGTTACTAATAGGAATGTTTTGACATTCGCTTTTCACCGCCTTTAAGGGCTCAGGGATTAAACCTTATTTTCTGAGCAATTGTGATGTTCCTGACCTGCATGCAAGAGCTGTATACAGGAATGAACTGTGCTTCTTCCTGCCTTTTCAAACTGCACATACAGACCAGAAATCAAATAATGATTACCTCTTCCTCTTTGCACCTTCCCCTGAGCTTCAGGAAAACTGTCCACTTTGGGTCTTTTACAAAGCCCCTTACAGACTTACCTGGATTTACAGTGAATTGTTTAGCGTTTTAAAACCCAGGCATTTTTTGGCACTTGAAAATCTGCTTAGAGGAGGAGGTGTGTGTGACTGCCTGACTGACATAAGGGTCAGCCAGTGAGTGTTGTGTTCTGCTCTGATCCTCTGGCTGCTGTGCAAAGCATCGGGTTTCTTGTAAACTCAGTTTGAGAAAGAAGAGCATTCAGGCATCTCCAAGGGGCATAGAATAGTGCAGGGGTAGGCTACCTCCATCCCACAAGCCAGTGTAGACCCACCAGAGGTTCTAATGTGGTTCACAAGATGATTTTTCCCAAAACCACACTCACTTGTCAGATCAGCTGAAATCAGTTGGTGACATCCATTAATGGACAGGAGGTAGGGTTTATTTGTGCACTGGCCCATACAGCAGGATTTAATCCCCAATTGCCAGCTGAAATGTGGGGTTGGGGGACGACGATGACTTTGTTTTAGCCACAGTTTAATGCAGACCCCTTCCTGAATTAGGAAGGGAGTTGTCTTGAAATCCCTGCTAATATAAACATACTAGGAAGGCCTTTTATCCTGTACACTGCATGCCAAGGTTGGTGGTGGTGGAAGAGAAAACTTTCTTTTTCCAGTAGCTGTGGGACTGGTATGCTACTCTTGCTACCAGTGACCTGACTGGATAAACTGATGTTAAAGGAAAAGCGCGGGTGGCGCTGTGGTCTAAACCACAGAGCCTAGGGCTTGCCGATCAGAAGGCCAGTGGTTCGAATCCCCACGCCGGGGTGAGCTCCCGTTGCTTGGTCCCTACTCCTGCCAACCTAGCAGTTCGAAAGCACATCAAAGTGCAAGTAGATAAATAGGTACCACTCCGGCGGGAAGGTAAACGGCGTTTCCATGCGCTGCTCTGGTTTGCCAGAAACGGCTTAGTCATGCTTTCCACATGACTGAGAAGCTGTCTGCAGACAAACGCCGGCTCCCGCAGCCAGTAAAGAGAGATGAGCGCCACAACCCCCAGAGTCGTCTGTGACTGGACCTAATGGTCAGGGGTCCCTTTACCTTTACCTAAGATGAAGTTTGGGTGGATGTTGGCCTGCTGGCACTTGTGAAGTGGGCTATGCTGGTAATTCTTCTGTGGCTTGAATTTTAATTCAGGAAGCAAATATAACAACTAGTTGAAGAACTGAACCTGGTGTGTTTCATGCAACATCTCTAGATTAAGAAAGTAATCTTACAGATAATACCTCCTAACATGCACCAAGAGTTGCTAGTACTTTAGTTAGCTTTGATTACTTTTCGATGCATAGAGGTTGTTTCTAGAAGGAAAAGGATTTCGGTTGGTCTTTCAGAATGATAAGCTGTTTTGCATTATGTATCTCTTAACACTGAATGAAAGAGGCATAACATCAATAGACCTGACAAGAAGACAATTCAGCAGGAAAATAACACACTTCCATAGGAGTTGGTTGACTGATTAAATTGTTCGATTTTTTTTAATTGTTTCTTTTTTGAGGAAAATACACACTTTGGAATCTTGTTGGAGACAGAACTAATTAAATATAGAACAGCTTAGTTTAGTTTCAAAGTGTGGCTAATGAAACTCCCTCACTAACATGACTGCTGTGCAGCCAAGACCAGATTAATAATAATAATAATAATAATAATAATAATAATAATTATTATTATTATTATTATTATTATTATTATTATTATTAAGTAATTTCACAGGATTGTACAATCTTTGAGGGTGGACAATTACCACACCTTTCAGGTGAGAGTACTTCCAATTTGATGTAGTTTATTTCTTTTTTTAACTATAGAAATTCCTCTGGGAATTATGTTACCATTTTGTGTTGTTCCATTGGGCAGTCTGCTAAGCCCTTGGAAAATGAGGGCCAGCCAGGCTGCTGAACACAGCCAAGCCACTGTTTAGAGCAGCGCCCACAACTTAGCTTTGTCTGAAGAAGGGCTGTGGAACTTGATCTGGCCAGTGGGCCAGATTCAGAAGTCCCCCACCTCTCACAGGTTTCTTGGACATCATACCAATTCAGGCTGGGGCTGCAACAAAAAAATTGGGAAAGCTGTTTTAAGCATGCTCTTGATTCTTTTCATCTATAATTCACCCCTTTTTTTTCAATTATGCAGCTTTTTCTGTTGCCTCAAGACCAGTGATGTTTGTCACCAGTAGAGATGTTTTAGCTTTCTCTATCCTGGGAGAAGGCAACAGAAAAAAGCACCAAATTCTACCATCAGCTGGACTTAAGATTGTACTCCCAGTTGTTCTTTTTCAGTTTAACATGTGGGTTTACCTGTCTCATGCATGGCATCATACGATGTTAGGTGATGGGAAGAAACCTTGCTGCAGCTGTCCCGGTAGGAGAAGGCTGTGACACCTCTACTGACAAACCTCTCTGGCGCATCAGAGCCAGTGCTCACCAGCATACATAGTCTGTAGGTGGTAGCTGTAACAAAGATAAGAAACAAGCAGGTCAGGTACCATGCTTATTCCTAGCCATCTAGTCTGCAAAGCATTCAATAAAAGGTTGTCAAGTGAGGTAAGAGTCGTCTAGGACAAAGATAATAATAGGACTTGAACATATGCAGTGCATGTGATCTACGTCTGAGCTGAAACCCCTTCTTTTACTAATTTTGTAACTAAATAAAGAAAGCAAAAATGTTGTATCATCTTGAAGAGAGAGAATGATGTTTATTGAAGACCTGGCAGCTTGAGGAGCCTTTGAATTAACAGTGACTCAGCCATCTTTGCTGTCAAGAGTCTTTCCAGGATCTTACTGTGCAGACTGAGGTCTTTGCACTCCAACTACTTTTCCTGTATAATAGAACTAAGATGCAAGCTAGACCTAGAGGCAGGCATAGTCATTAGAAGCAGAATGACTGCCTGAAAAATGCTCGCCATTTTTCATGTGGACTGTTAAGCTACAATCCTGTGCCACAGTTCCATTAAAATCATTGTTACCAGGGTATAACCAGAAGCAAGATCACAACAACTTGAATTTGCTCTGCACAAATTTTCTGGAGCAAAACCTGCGTTTTGTTTTCCCCTTTCCTCATTTATATTCATGACGGACATCTTTTTTTTATTAATGATGAAAAAAGAATTGGTCCTTTTTTAAAAAAAGCCTTGTTCAGAAAATTGCCTAGAGTAGTAAAAGGGTTTCAATATTAGAAGACATTTTCACAAAGATGCTTTCATTTTCACACCAGTTGTGGCAGGTTAGGTGTCACAGCAGAGGATTCAGATGCTTTGAAGTGTCCTGCTAGTTTGAAAGAAATATTACAGTAACAAAATGCACTCCACTGACAGCAAAGATCCACCAAGCCGTCAAACTAGAATGTAGCATGCTTTGAAGAAGGCCCATTATCCTACTGGATTATATGATCATGTGTCAGGACAAAATACTGCCATTTCCTTCCATGAAAATCAATTGCAGAATCTCACTGTATTCTCAGCATGCTAGCCACCAACTTCAAAACAGCTTTAACAACATACAGAGCTTTAAGATGTTAAGTGTAAAAGCCAAATGAAAACGTGTCATAAAGCAGTGCATTCTTTAGAAGAAAGTTTATTTGTGGGACTGTAAAAGGTTTAGCATAAAGATGATTATTTTGATCATCAGTTTGAGTTACCTACTGCCTAAAGCTTTTAGTACTATTGTGATACATTTATTTTCTGGGGCAAATTGGTATTTCAGAATGCACCACTCAGGCCTAACTCTCCAGCCATATGACGTATGGTGTCAATTTGAGACACCTATAATATGATCTGATTTGCTTTGTCTGTTCTACAGTGGGCATATGATTTGTGAAGACAACACCACAGTATGTTTAAAACTATCCCATGCAAAGCAGCCCCATTTTCAAACCCATATGCAGAAGTAACATATGGACCAGGCATCCACACTGACATCCAAACCTCACACATTTTCCCTCCTTGAAAAAGAATGGAGAGAATTCTGATTTGTATTTGTGGGACCTCTTTGCTGGGTGTTGGCATGGACTCTCTGGTTCATAAATTATTTCCTACAGATGGCCCTGGTACTGGAGGTCCTTCACATGCATAAACCTATATGTCACTTGTGGGGTTTGTTTACTTGACAAATCTCAAAGAACTAGGATTACTTCTTACATATTGGAATCAGGGCCAATTTAGAAACCTTGCAGGAAACCCTCTACTCACATTGATGCTAACTGCATGTGGGGAGAGTTAATGCTTAACATAGTATTGGGGAATCTGTGATCCTCCAGATGTTGCTTCACTACAGCTGCCCTGAATAATCCCTAATCATGGCTACAGTTGATGGGATTTAGGGTTCACCAACACCAGGAGTTTCCCATTCCTTAAAAGCTTATTGTGTAGTAGATCATACTGTGTGCAACATCTGTATATCAGTGTTGCAGCTGCTAACATACAATCCTTAAAAGCATTTGAGTATATTGCCTAGAAGAGGGAATGTATTTTATCTTATCAGTACATACCACCTATTTAAGGTGAACCAAAAAGTAATTATTATTAACTGTAAGTCACAAAAAAACAGAGTGAAAAGAGGAGTGAATATGCAAAAAAAATTTATTGTAGATTAGTGGGAAAGCACAAATACTAAAAAAAGCAGAACCTTGGTTTATATTTGCCTTTCATGTCCCGTCCCCCCATAGGAACAGGTTAAAGCCATATTTTCATTCATAGATAAAATGAGGCGACTGGATTCATTTACAGTTAGAAGTTTGAATGGCATTCTGCTTTTCCCCATTCTTCTTCTGTTAGTCCATTTCAGAGGGAAATTTTAGAGAAGGTTTTCTCTTTTTAGAGTGTGAACTTCTGCACTCTTTTCAGAAGCCTGGAAATATTGAAATAGTTTGAAGTTGCTTTGTGTTATTTAATAGTTAAGGCGTTTGTTTACTTGACTAATCTGAAAGAACTAGGATTGCTTCTTACATTTCTTATTATAGCCTAAGAAAGCTCATTACTGAAACCATGAAAGAACAAATGACACTGCATTCACATAAATCATCCAGGAAATATGTCCACTAGAGCTGAACAAATCCTTCATATTAACAGTGCATTGCCGAGGGCCATGATTCTGTTGGTTTTGAACAAATATGTTCAATTTAATTTTATGTTAAATTTTATAAGCAAGAAATACCCATCTCTGGAGTAATCTCTGGGGTGCAGAATGAGTTTCTGTAATGACAATGTGCTAACTGATTTCTTAAAACTTTTTATACCAATGCCCAGTGGGGTTATTATAGTTAGAATTGTGTCAGGGTTTCTATTATGAACCCCAATTTCAAGGTTTATAATCCAACAATAAAAACGTGCTCTAGGGTAAATTCTGTCATTGGAAATTTGGTCGGGAGTAATTTTCCTTACACAAATGCATACACAGGAAACGTAGTTTGGGAGAGCGGTTCGTCTGTCAATTTACGTAAGTTTTAGTAGGTATGAACACAAGTGATATTTGTCTCCACCTTTGAAGCTTGATGCTTGCATCTTTAGTCACTTGGTTAATGTTTTTTGCCTCACAAAAAATTCTTCAATTAGAAAGCATTCTGTCTACGAGTGATATCAGGCTTGTTAGGTAGAGTACTACTTACTTACAAAAAAGTGTACTTCTGACAAGAGGCTGAACCAGCAGGGTTCAGGTTCCCAAACTTCTGACTTCATGAGAATGCCCTTGTATTGCCCAGTTTGGTAATGTTATCTATAAACATTACTCCAGTTTATATGTCTCACAAATATAATATTTTGGACATTCTTCCTGCTGCCTATATGCTGGATTAAGGAATATTATGTAATAGTGCACAATTCCCTCATACTGCTGCATAAGCAGTATTTGGACGGTGATGAAGGTGCCTGGAAGAGCACTTCCAATTCGTGACCTTTGTTACAACTACCAGAATGTGAATAGTCACTTCATTAGCTTTGGTCCACAGGGGTCAGCAAATGTTTTCAGCAGGGAGCTGGTCCACTGTCTCTCAGACCTTGTGGGGAGCCGGACTATATTTTGAAAATAATAATAATGAACAAATTCCTATGCCCCACAAATAACCCAGAGATGCATTTTAAATAAAAGCACACATTCTACTCATGTAAAAACACGCTAATTCCCGGACCATCTGCGGGCCGGATTTAAAAGGCAATTGGGCTGGATCCGGCCCCCAGGCCTTAGTTTTCCTACCAATGGTAAACTAGAATACCAATTGCTGTAAACTAGAATACCAATTGCTCATGAGTTTTCCCCTGCAGCCCTTCAAGCCCTTTGATCAGCAGGCACAAGCTTCAGGTCTTTTAAAAAGGCAAGTGGTTTCTGAGAATTAGCTTGTAACCCTTTTTTAAACGTGTTAGGCCAGAACAGTCCTCCTCTAGACCTATATCTTCCACTCCTGCTGTGGAGACTTTTCAGAAACGTGATGGTTCTGCTGGATGAGATGCATATAGTATGGGAAATAATCTTTTATTGGATCAACTCATTTCAAGCTTCCAAAATCTCACAGTAATTATTGAAGCATAGATTTTCAGAGCAAAAATAAAACCAGTCTTACTGAATGGTTAGGCTGATTGCTGAGACTAACAGGCCGAGAGAAAAGCAAGGTGGGAGAAAGGCAGTTAAAATATAACTACCCTTTAAGAATCTAAAATGAATCTTTACTCCTTCCTTTAAAAGGATAGAAAGAACAGTGCTATTATATTAAGATAACTAGTAGAAGCTCTTCTTCCCATTCAACAGGAAACAGAAACATCCATGTTGCCAGGAGTTAAGGACTGCTTTAAAAGTCACTCTCTCACATTGTTATACAATACTCTTTAGATTGTATCAGACTACATTCATTTAACTGGTATTTGGATTGAATATCCTTAGTTTCAAGTCCAGCTATTTCATGCTGATTTTGTTTATTTACTTAATTTATTTAGAAATAATTATAAAACACCGAGTCAAAGAGCTCTCTAAGTTGTATACTTAATAAAAATGTAGGTAAAACAGACCTAAAACCCACAGAACTATTAAACAAATATACGTAATATAATGTTGCTAATTGACCAAACTGTTGAAACACAGTATGCACACATTAGCTCAGTAAGGTCTTTGGCATTTAATAACTTTGCTTAGAGATGCATCTTGTCCTGCCCAGACAAGTGGCTAAATATTCATAGTATGTTTTCATCCCATTTAAAGTTTGCATTTAAAGTGCATCAAATAGTGAGCCTTATATATGGTTAATATTCTTGTTATTACTTTAGTGTTACACTTTCAAAAATTTCTGGTTAAGTATAACTTTAAATATTTTCATTCACTCCAGACTTAATGATAAATTTCCATTATTTATTCATTACTTAAGTGTCTCCACAACATTGATTGTGCAGCCTGTAACTTCAGATATATTCCCTGTTTCTTGAAGGGATGGGTCTGGGGTATATTGAAATTACCTAGCTTTTTATTTAAAACAAAACAAAACAAAGAATTAACCATATAAATCAAGCAGCCGAATGGGAGCATGAAGCAACAAAAACGTCTTTTACTGCCTTTCGCAAAACTCAGCGAGAAAAGCAAATGTTTCTACCAAATGCATAATTGTTTATCTAGTGCCTTACAGCTTCAGACCACTTTGCAAGTAGCAATTAGACATTTCTCTTAACAGCTCAAGCAAAAGCAACATACATACATCCATATTTTTATTTGTTTGCCGCCTTTCCACTGTTCAAACCATGCTCAAGGTGACTTAAAGCATTTAAAAAATACTTAACTACAACATAACAAAAGTAGTCCTAAACAATCAGTAAAACATTAAAAAAATACACAACCTAACAGAACAATTTTCACATAAATCACAAGAAGATCTAAAACAAAGATACAAAAAAACTGCAGCAACACCCTGCTACAACAACAACAACAGCAACACCACCAAAAAGTCCGTTCAGCAGCCTCAGCTTTTGTAGTCAGGGCCAGTCAGGGCTCCACTTGGGTGGAAAAAGGCCTGCAAGGCAGGGAGCAGGTGTTCCAGGATTCACAGCCAAGGTGCTTCCTGGCCTCTTCAACATCAATCATGTTCCTGCATATGCGTCTGAGCTACCCTACAGCTGGAACAGACTCTTCAAATTTGCGGCATTCCTGGACTCTGAGCACCAGACGCAAGGGACAGACAAGAGGGAATGGCTGTTAGTAAACAGGTTCTGACCCAGGAGAGGTCCTGTGTTCTTAGTAAGGATGTGTGTGGGCCCTTGGGCCTGGCCATAGCAAAGAACCAGCCTTACACAGCTGTTTGACTGTCTTTCCGCAGGGCCTGTAAGATAGAGCTGTTCCGCCTGGCCTTTGGCTTGGAGCCAATTTGATTCCCCCCTCTCTCTTCCCCCCCCTTTCTTTTCCTTCTCCTCCTGCGATGAGGCTACATTTTAATATTTTAAAGGTAAAGGTAAAGGTACCCCTGCCCGTACGGGCCAGTCTTGACAGACTCTGGGGTTGTGCGCCCATCTCACTTAAGAGGCCGGGGGCCAGCGCTGTCCGGAGACACTTCCGGGTCACGTGGCCAGCGTGACATCGCTGCTCTGGCGAGCCAGAGCCGCACACGGAAACGCCGTTTACCTTCCCGCTGGTAAGCGGTCCCTATTTATCTACTTGCACCCGAGAGTGCTTTCGAACTGCTAGGTTGGCAGGCGCTGGGACCGAGCAGCGGGAGCGCACCCCGCCGCAGGGATTCGAACCGCCGACCTTTCGATCGGCAAGTCCTAGGCACTGAGGCTTTAACCCACAGCGCCACCTGCGTCCCTTTTTAATATTTTAATGTTCCATTATTTTAATGTTGTATTTTATTTTTATTTTTAAGTTGTAATCATTAATCTTGTTTTTATTATTGCTTGTAAGCCGCTCTGAGCCTGGCCTTGGCTGGGGAGGGCGGGTATAAATAAAAAAAATATTAAATTATTAATTATTATTATGCTATACTGTTGTGCACTATCTGACTCAATAGATCAGGTGCAAAAGTACACCAAATCATAGACGTGTATGATACATTAATTGTATTGTGGCCTTCTCAAATGCTTAAGCTAAATCAGGACACAAACACAGTATTGCCATCCTTGAAACTATATTTCCATAAGGTAAATAAATTTGTTGACAGATCTTATTGTCTGCAGTGCCAGTGGCGTAGCGTGGGTTGTCAGCACCCGGGGCAAGTAATTTGCACCCCCTAACCCGTGGATTTGCGCCCCCTAACCCGTGGATTTGTGCCCCCTAATCCTAACCCCCAGATGTTGCGCCCGGTGCGGCCGGCCCCCCCTGCACCCCCCACGCTACGCTACTGTGCAGTGCATAGTAGAAACAACAAAAAACAACCATAGGATCAGGCTCAGAGGCTTTGTGTCTGTGCCTTTTTTAAAAAGCAAAAATGCATGACGTGATGGAAGATTGAGGGTATTGTACATGCTCATTTTAGGACTTTTTTCTTCTTTAAATCGGCACATACACTGCAGCTGTACTTGGGAAAATATACCTGTTCTAGTTAACAAAGAAATGTAATTGTGAGAAAGAAAGAAAGAAAGAAAGAAAGAAAGAAAGAAAGAAAGAAAGAAAAAGACAATTTTGCAAGTGATAGGGACCACCATATACAAATAAAAGCAGACAAAAAGTGGAACTATGGAGCTGGGTTTTGGATTAGTACTCCTTTTACTCCTTTTAATTAAAGGTTACATGTTGCCATTATGTTCAGCATAACCCTTTTGTGTGGAAGAGATATTACCAAGTAATATTTAAACAATGAAATGTTGTTTATAGACAAGGTAAGCTTCTGAATCTTCTTAACATTCAATATATATAAAATCTCAGTCGAGGTCCCACACTGTGATATATTTACTACCACCAGAATATAATGCTTTCCCTATATGGGCTCACTTAGCAATCCCAAAATAACCACTGTGACCCCAAAAATTGCTCCTCTATTATCATGAATGGGTTTAACACAACTTTATACTTATCTTCCATTTTACTATCTTCTGGCAGGTATGACAAGGACTGCAGTATAACTTTATTGCTGCATATACTGTGGACCATTAAAAGATCTGAAATAGCTTTTTCTTGGTCCAGCAAGTATCCACTTAAGCAAATATAATGGGTAGTACTCAGTATATGGACTCCTTAGTTTCAGAGCTTTTCCATTCCCAAGTGGAAGACATCCCATATAAAGAAGCTTCCATTCCTATATTAGTCGCCATTTCTGCTCTGCTTTGTTATTGCTGCTGACACTCAATGAGCTGCCTGCCTGTTCTTCAATCCTGAGGCTGCATTGAACAAACCAGAATAAAAAGACCATAATCCCCAAACATCAGTAGATTTCTTTCGTCTTCTGCCACCAAAATATAGCCTATTTATTGGAAGTTTCTGTGTTAATTTCTTTCTTTGCCATTGATGAAATGTTATGCAGGTGTTAAAGTAGGAACTTGTTTCTGTGCTAGTGGAACACTTCATATACTTCATACCATGCTCACAACATTCCCCATGTGGAACATACTGTCAAATTCAAACTTACTTCCATTTTAAAGAAGACTCAGTCTAAAACTGACTAACATGCAGTATTGATTATTCTGCAAAACATTTTTGCTGTCCAACATGAAAGTGAATCTTTTGCTGTTCTCTGTAACTATAATTCCTCTCTTCAAGGAAAGCTCTTACTAATGTTTCTGTAAGAATGCAATGTAGTCTCAAAGGGCACAATTTCCTACATTATGTGGAAGCTATGTTCCAGGGAACCTAAGGTTTTCAGAAGTTTACCAGGTATTCCTGAAGAACAACTTCCCCTAACTTCATGCCCTCCTGATGACAAACAACGATGATGGGAGTCGCAAACATCTGGAGGGCACCACATTGGGGAAGGCTTCTTAAGGTGATGATTGGTGAATGTCCGCTTGCCTGCCACTACTAATAATCGACTTTAACATGCAGTTGTAGGCGAACACTGTTCTAAGTAAAACATTTTGTGTGTCCCACATGAACTGAGAGTGCGCACCTTAGAAAATGCCTGAACATTCTCTACAACGTAGAGGGGTTTCTTGGCAGAGGGACTGGGGTAAACACCTTTGGAAAAGGAGATTGTCTCTTATATCCTATTCTCCCATCCTATTCTCCCACACTACAGACGACTTCCCACATATGTGGGGGTTATGTTTCGGGGCCCTGCATGCATAACTGAACATTGCATAACTAGGGAGCACTCTTTAAATGCCCTCTTTGCCATTTTCTTTCCAAAATACTACTCTCCAAAAATCAAAAACACTGTACACCAAAAATATCCACAACTGAAATTGAAGCTAGGGTTGGCAGGAGGATGTTCAGGAAAGTGGCTGCTGTTGCAGTACCCTACACACCAGCTGTTCAGTGGGGAGGCTGAGCAGCCTAAACAAAGCCCCGCTGCTGCTCCAGTCTCTTCTCATCCCTCACTGAAGTCCTCTGGGCTCCAGGAAGGGTCTCCTTGCAAGCCACGGGGACTCTCCAGCTCTTTCCCTCCATTTCCCGGTATGAATTAAATCATCTAATTATTTCCGGGTGTTGCACGTATACATGATCACATGCAAGTTGATCATGCGCAAGTGGGAGGGATGCCTGTATATTTCTGGGTTTGTTTGTTTTTAAAAGCATTTTCTTCCAGCAATCAACATTAAAATGACATTGGTCTGTCTCCTGGCATGGAAGATATTGGTCAGCTCCTCATATTTTGCCTGCATTTTTCTCCCTTTTCTGGAAAATGGGACAACAGTGGAACATAAACTTTGTGCATTGTGGTGCTGACACATTTGCAGCAAGAAATCTTTGAGCATCTGGAATACATTTTCTGTGTCATGAGGCAATGCATGTTGCTACACAGTATCTTTTCATGGGATTCTAAAAAACTTATGCTGTAAAATAACACAAAAGCAGAGTAATTTATGAGAAGCAATGAGATTTGATAGTGTCATGATCCAGATTGTACAGAATTTCCATGTAGTTATAATATTAGACACTAGATGTCTTTTTCCCTTTTCAGCAGTTGAGAACCTCGAATGTATGTCGTAGATGTCATTAAAGTAAATTGGAGGAGAGGTGCACCACCAGCAATCCATTATTTAACACATGGTGACCAACATGATGGTGTTCAGATGTTTTAGACTACAGCTTCCATCATTCCTGGCTATTGGCCATGCTGGCTGAGGCTGATGGGACTTGTAACACAACAGGGTCTGGAGGGCACCATATTGGCTACTACTGACTTAAAATATGCTCCACAAAATGTTAAAGAATGACCTGATCTTTTGGCAGTGGCAGAGAGATTATTGAAACCCTTGGAGAAGGTAAGCAATAGGCAGAGAACATCACCAACTCTGGGAACAAGATTCATAAGAACTTCTAAAAGGCAAGGATCAAAGATTAAAATCATAAAGTTTTTGAATGACTAGGATATAATTTCGTCATAGGTTATAATATGCACACAAACCCACAGAGGGGAAAAATACAGTGTTTTAACTTAATTTTGTCTTACAGCACTTATTCTGGAGATATATATTCTTCCTGGAGATTGTCTAATTTTTTCACATCACTAAACAATTGCCAGTACTGTGCAGTGATTTATACAGTCTTGGGTAATGCAGTTTAAATCACATCAAGCAATCTAGCAAACTTTAGTCTCTCTGATTTATAACTGGATAGTGACATGTGATCCACACATTGTTGGGGAGCTTACAGGACTTTTAATGGGAGACAGCTAGGATGATCAAGGTTGAATTAAGAACTAGGACTGCTGTGAAGAAGAGAAAGATTCAGCTGACAGCCTCACCATATCAGGTGTTTTGTTTTTAAATGTTGGCACAGGCTTAAAAAGAAATTGGAGAGTTACAGAGAAGATGAAATGGAAAATGCCTGTGAGGCTCTTCAAACGGAAATTGAATTTCTGCAGATGGTATGCCCTTTAAACTTAACATTTATCATGTTTGATCATTTTAGTTGGGGAGATTCTATTTTTCTGCACATGCAACACTTCTGAATAAACAATATACTAGGAGACAGGTGGAAGTTCTTTGCCTTTCAGATAGTGATTTACTAGTAAGAAGAAATTTAGTTCCCATTATAACCATGCCACTCCCTTTATTTCCCATGACTTCCATGACTTCATTTGTTTCAAGAGAGGCACTGCTTGGGAGAACTGGTAGATAATGATTCCCTACCTTAGTGGAAAGTATTAGGGATTAGAGATAAAATGCTTCTGCAAAACAGCTCCAACCATTGCTGTCACATGCATAATTCCCTTCTTTGCTGACAGTTGCTTCTGGGTGAGTCCTGCCTTCTCATCCATGGTGATCCCTGGAATTGAAACAGAGAAAGAACTGAACTTGCCTTCATGTGCTATTGCTGAACCTAAACCTAACAGCTGCTGTTGGGATAATAGGAGGCCGTAGTTATATAAAATGGGAGGGATCTGGGTCTTGCAGTACAGTGGTACTTTGGGTTAAGAACTTAATTCGTTCTGGAGGTCCATTCTTAACCTGAAACTGTTCTTAAGCTGAGGTACCACTTGAGCTAATGGGGCCTTCCGCTGCCGCCATGTGATTTCTGTTCTCATCCTGAAGCAAAGTTCTTAAGCCGAGGTACTATTTCTGGGTTAGCGGAGTCTGTAACCTGAAGCGTCTGTATTGAGATAGATGAAAAAGTCACAATCCAGTCTATGCGTTTGAATAGTTCACTTGTCCCAAATCCATGCAAGTTTTTAGGGAAAACCCTTTTAAATAATCCCATGCTTTCAACTGATGGAAATTGTTTTGTAAGTACAGTACTTACGATGTGAGGCAAGGGTTCCCCTGGTTCATTCTTTTAAACTGTTTGTAGCTGTGTACAAATCCTGCTTCCTGGGTAATGGAGGAAAAATGGCTGCCCCCATGTAGAATGTCCCTATAAGTGCCTCGGGTTAGTGATCTTTTTCTCCATACAATTACCAAGGAACAGTTGGAACATCATAATGTACTGCTGCTTCCAGGGGCTTTTTACTTAAAACATTTTCAACAAGTGCAGCAATCCTTGTGCTTTCTAGCAGCTGCAAGCAGCTGCAAGCCGTTTAAAGGAACGAATGAACCAGGAAGCCCCTCAGATCACCTCATACAAAGAAATATATGTTGAATCAAACCATGCTGTTCAAAAGGTTTGTAGATGTGTGATCTAAGCCACATGTCTACGTTCTGATCCGAGCCTGATCGTCAGATGCAAACTAGGGAGCAGCTTTCCAAATTGTAGAGTGAACCTAATCCTTCCCCATTTCTAGAAACAGAGAACCAAAACTTATTCTTTTGTTCTCTCCTTCATCCCAAAATAATCCTCTGTAGTTGCGGAGTGGGGGCCTTCCTCTGTCTCACAATTCACTTTGCCTCTCCACAGATTTTGCATGGATATAGACTTGTGTGAGCAAATACCAAAGAATGTTTAAAAAATCTTTAGTTATTTTACCTTTTACAGTAAAGAACAGATAATGCTCGGAACAATTAGCTATTTACCACTGTCTCTTTTTTTATTGTTGCAGAAACTGTTATACAAAAAAAATCTCCAGTCAAATAAATAACATATGGTGGATTGATTCAAATGTCAGAGAAACAAGTCTTTGTAGCGTTTGAGTAAATGCTGCTTTTGTAAGCCTTTGTTGTTAAATTTATCATCCTCTGCATTTCCTGCTAGTAAAACATGGAACCTGTTTTTCGCAACACATATTGTATCTTTTCTTTCGTCTGTTCATTAGCAAGGGTGTCTAGCAACTGTAAACAAATCATTTTCTTTTTGCTGAGAGATTTTTTTTTGGCAGTGTTCCCATTCCCATATTCAACATTAAAAGCCTGCCTGCATTCTATCTTCACCAGCTCTGGCAGAAGCACACAATTCAACATAACGTGGACCTTGTCACTATTATCTCAATTCTGTGCTTGTCGGTGCAATTTCCCAGTGCTGTTAGGTTCCTTGTGTGCTTCCCCGACCCCTTTTAAACCAGGAAAAGGAAACAATAGTGCTCCCTCTGAGTCAGTGCTACCAGAAGGAGATTTTCTATGAATATTTAGCCACATTCTCTTTTAGTGTTTAATGTAGATTTATTTCAGCCGGTGATCCCTTTTTAATAAGTTTCAGCAGAGGTTTGGATGCTTGTTATTTCTTATTGTTTTGCTCAGGTAGAACTTAGTCTAACTTTCTCTAAAGGTCATTTTAGATCTAACATGTCATATTGTCTATTCATCTGACTTAACAATCATTATTTTAAAACAGATTGCTTCACTTAAGTGCCTACTATTCTTTGATATAAAAATTATTTCACACAAGTTCTTCACCTGTGCATGTGATTGGTACCTCAGTTTTTCTCACCGGTTTAGATTTTCATGCTCTAGACATATTTTCATGAGTTGACATATGATTATGGTTTTTAAAATGTGGGGAGGGAGGAATTCACCCTGGTAATTGTGGGCTACGTAATGGAGTGCTCAGGTCACAATGGGAAGTCGGGCATCTAACAGTTTAGGTTACAGTTTAGTTTTCATTGTACTATATTCTACCTTCTCTGCCTTCTTCACCAGCCACAAATCACACTGGGAATAGAAGAGACAACTAAGAATCATTATTTCATTTTTCTGCAGAGGCACTAGTGTGATGTGTTTGAGGGAGCATGAGGGAATATACAACAGTAGCATACAGATAGGACTGGCAGATGCAGACTTGGCCTGGAGCTGAGTTTGTTTATGAGCAAATGAGTGGGAAGAGCAAGTTGTATATAAAAACATACCAGTGATCCAACTCTGGTATCAACATTGGGGGGGGGGGGTTACTGCAAAATGTTGAGAGGAGCCAAAAAGGTCAATATGGGATGTTATGCAGAACACATTTTCTTTTGTAGCTGCACGTCTGAATCTTCTTTGGCAGAGCACCTCAGTATAGGAAGAATACAAGTACAACTCTTGATTTTAGAGTAAGCTTTGTATTTCAGATATATATTACAATACAGTGGTACCTCGGGTGGTTAAGTACTTAATTTGTTCAGGGGGCCAATCTTAACCTGAAACTGTTCTTAACCTGAAGCACCACTTTAGCTAATGGGGCCTCTTGCTGCCACTGTGCCGCCGGAGCATGATTTCTGTTCTCATCCTAAAGCAAAGTTCTTAACCCGAGGTACTATTTCTGGGTTAGCGGAGTCTGTAACGTGAAGCGTATGTAACCCGAGGTTCCACTGTATATGGAATAATGAGTTTATATTCATTTATAAACAGATTACAGATAGTGGGATACCACAGATCCATGGAATGGAACTTCATGTGCTGTTTAAAATAAAAAGGGGAATGGCTGCTTACCCAATTCAGTGGTGAGTGGTGGTTGTGGCCTGCCACAGTGCCACCCCATGCGCACTGAGCCTCGTCATGTTTTCACAATCATTGCCGCTCCTTCGCGGCCACCACAGAGTATTCTGGGTACTGCAAGGACCTCAGTTCAAATTCAACCAATCCATGGCTGCCTGGGGGGCAGGGCTTAGGCAGAGGACCTGAGTGTTGCAGTCTCCACTCAGGTCCACTCCCCGGGTATAAAAAGCAGGCCAGCGCTACTAAACACTGTCCACCATTCTACCCACAGTAAATTATACCAGTCCCAGTAACATTTAGAAATTTCAAATTCTGAGATACTTCCTAACTCAGTTTCATCATTTCATTTCTAAGCTCTATAATCACCCCTGCTTCATAAGGCAGTAACTTTATAGGATGAAAGATATGAGTGTCATACAGTGTGATAAGAATGTAAGAACTTCTGATGATACCCTAGCAACATACTTTGCATATGGGTACCTCTGCATGCAATTTGCAATCAATGTGAAGCATAGCCACATGACTCAGGCTGATTTGTCCTGCCCACCTGCCTTCTTACCAGAAGTGGCATTGTAGGCTCAGTGTTATAACAGTAATAATAATAATAAATAATAATAAATTTTATTTATATCCCGCCCTCCCCAGCCAAAGCCGGGCTCAGGGCGGCTAACAACACTAAAACAGTACAACATTATAAAAACATTATAAAAAGTAATTACAGTAAAAAGTAATAACAGTGTTGTGTGTGTGTGTGTGTGTGTGCCAGCTCCTAGCTTTGGCCTGACTGGCAGACTGGTTTCCCATCCTGTGTGGCCACGTTGGGGTCAGGGAGATCCTGCAAGACATTAGGGGCCAATCAGCACCAACCTGGGTTCCTAGTGGGCATGGCCACTGGAGCAGACCTGGGGGAAGACTTCACCCATCCAGGTAAGCTCAAAGGGAACAGAATGTGGGCTCTGCTGTACTTGGCACTGCAGTTCCCACGTGGCTGTCTGTTCCACCCTCCCTATTTTGCTATGGTTTCATGGCTGTCATAAGGGTGACAGCCTGATTTTCAGACCTTGCTATGTATATTGATCAGTTGCTGTTTTCAGGGCCAGAGAGTAATTTTCCCTGCAAAATGTTCAGGCTGGGTCTGCAGGTTTTGCCTTCCTCGTAGCAATCATCACAACCTTAGGGACATGGGATCTTGGAGGGCAGTGTTTCATGTCCAGACACCAAACTCGGGGGCTTGTAGGCCATAGCCCCCTCCCCACTGACCAATTGGGTTCACCGGATGCAGTTCACACTGCAGGGGAACCCCTATATCTATAGTCATCAACCAGAAGGTGGGCTGGTTGATCATTGGATAAGCCGAACCTTTTTGTCTGTAATCAATAGAGTTGTTTCCAATTTGAATCCAACCCATGTGCCCCAGTATTTACTTGGCACCTGCAGACCTCACCATGTACTTACTGGGCCTGGGCCTGCAATAAGTGTGCTAGGGAATTTCATTGTTCATTTTCTCAACAATGGAATTCCAATAGTGACTTTGCAGTAGACTACCCATTTTCTACTAGTAAACGCTATCCAACCAAATGTGGTTTTCACAACTCCTATAGTTCTGGTGTGTTCATTTTGCATGTGTTTCAGTTTAAAAGAACAAGTGGCATTATACCAACAAAAATGAATAGAAGGTTTAAAATCAGTGTAACGACAAAGTGGAATAAAGCCTTCTCAGATAAAATTGTGATCAATATAAATCAGTATGGTCTGAACAAATCACTCAGCAGCACTGGAATAAAATGCAGTTATAGTTAAAAGAAACATTTATGCAGGGTGAGTTTAGTTTATGGTGACATATTGTATATGAAAATGTTCAAATTAGTCACCATTGTCTTACGCATAGAACAGTCTGGGGCTCATTTAATCTATTCTTGCACAAAGTGTGTGTATGAACGTCTATGATTCTTAAATCAAAGATGAGTAATTCTTGAAATAATGAGGAAAGAAAAGATGGATCTTATGTCATTTTTAATTAGAATGCTAGGGAACAGAACATTTCCAAATTGCTAAGGATACATGGGATTATTAGCAATACACCGGATATTCTGAGCAAAGAAAAATGCTCATAAATGAAACAGTAGATTTGATTTCAAAAAAAGATTAAGAACATCAATCATCTAAACAAATCTTTGCAAATGAATAAAATGTTGGAAAAGTTTACTTTGGCTAGCAAAGAAAGGCAAAAAAGTTATGATTGTCCTCATATGCTTCCAGATCTGTTCTGTGTCAATGTCTAAATAATATCCTTTGACTTAGACTGAGTTGGAGTACAGAGACACTCATAACCATGAATCCTAACTGGTAAGGCATTGGGACCTGACCTCCCACATGTGTGCCCTAACATTTGACACAGGTCCTAAGCATGCACATCTGTCATCCCTGTGTTCGTTTTGTGTAATTCTTCAGCTTCAAAGAGGGGAAATGTGGCTGAAGCAAACATATTCCACCTAGATATGTTATGTTGCTGCTTTGATTGCCTTCCATAAACACAGGATTCAAAGACAAGTCTGATTGTGCATCCATCTTGAGATAAGTAATACTGTTTCAGTTCAGTATCAGTTCAGATCAGCCTTCCCTCAGCTGCAACTCAACATAGCTTATGGGATTTATAGTCCAAAATACTGGGAGAGCCCCACATTCGAGAAGACTGGCTTAGGCAATGAACAAAATGCAACTACAGTATCATAGATTAGTATTTCATATTTTGGCTGATTCTTGTGAGGGATCAGCCAAACCATCAATGATTGTGTTCCTCTATTCCGTTACAGTCTTTTAACAACAAGTCCTCATTTTAAAAATGCATAATATCCCATTTCAAAGAATGGAAGCATGGGGGCAGAATAGCCATACATTTGATGTTATATGCTCATTATTGTGCCTGAAAATTGTGCATCTTTCGGAGCACTAATTAAAAGCAAAACAACAACAACATTATTATGATTGCTATTCAATTTATTGTGTGCCTTTCACCATCAGGGCTCAGGTCAGAACAATTTGGAAATTCAGTATTAAAAACAGTTTAAAACTAACTTAAATGTCAGATATCCAAGGACAAGAGGTATGTTTTCAGCATATGATGCAAACTATATAATGAAGCTGCCAGATGCACTTTTGTGGGGAGGAAATTCCACAACCTAGTAGCTGCCACAGAGAATGCCCTCTTTCAGTCCACCACCACCCTGAACGTCTGAGGGCGGTGGAAGTACCAAGAGGATCCTCTTGGTAGGGTCAGGACACCTGAGAGTTTGCAGGGGTAGCTTTACTGGTATTCACTTTAAAAAAACCCCAACAAGCTAACTATTCCCCAGCAAGACTGGTACAGTGGAGGAGTACCAAGCCCTGAAAAATGATGATGATTGTGATGATGAACTAAACTCACAGGTGGTTCAAGCTTCTGGGAATGTTTTGGGGGGCATTGTCAACTATGGCAGTTCACTTTTTCATTATTGGATTATTTCACTTGTCACCCTTGACATCACAAGTGATATCTAATAGGTGCCAATGACAATCCTGTAAGTGTTTTCTAAAAAAAACACAACCCCACAGACTCTGTGGACACACTTAAAAATACAACTACAAGCGCGCAACCCTAGAGTCAGTCACGACTGGCCCGTACGGGCAGGGGTACCTTTACCTTTAATGCTGAGAAATGGAGGCAGTGAGAGATTTTACTTTCTTGGGTTCCATGATCACTGTAGATGGTGACAGCAGCCACGAAATTAAAAGACGCCTGCTTCTTGTGAGAAAAGCAATGACAAACCTAGACAGCATCTTAAAAAGCAAAGACATCACCTTGCCAACAAAGGTCTGTATAGTTAAAGCTACGGTTTTCCCAGTAGTGATGTATGGAAGTGAGAGCTGGACCATAAAGAAGGCTGATCACCAAAGAATTGATGCTTTTGAATTATGGTGCTGGAGGAGACTCTTGAGAGTCCCATGGACTGCAAGAAGATCAAACCTATCCATTCTGGAGGAAATCAGCCCTGAGTGCTCACTGGAAGGACAGATCGTGAAGCTGAGGCTCCAATACTTTGGCCACCTCATAAGAAGAGAAGACTTCCTGGAAAAGACCCTGATGTTGGGAAAGATGGAGGGCACAAGGAGAAGGGGACGACAGAGGACGAGATGGTTGGACAGTGTTCTCAAAGCTACCAACATGAGTTTGACCAAACTGTGGGAGGCAATAGAAGACAGAAGTGCCTGGCATGCTCTGGTCCATGGAGTCATGAAGAGTCGGACACGACTAAACAACAACAACAATGCTGAGAAAATACGGTATGCCCACAACAGAAGCACAACCTTGAGGGTTGGTATATGGACAGTGCACAACACAGGGATAGCAACTGCATTTATTTAGCTAAGTGCAACATCTGAAATCAGAAATATTTCAACAAGCATGGTTCTCTGTCAAAGAGAAAGGAGTCCTTCTACACCATCTAGTGGCTTGAACTGCTATGTAAACACGAAATCCCAAATATAGTATCCTCTATCTGGTACATGAGAAACAAGACCAGCATACTCTGAACCAGCCATATTCTGAACCAACTGATATTTGCAAACCATCTTCAAAGGCAGCACTATGTTACACCAGTCAATTTTAGATGTTACTAGAATATCCATCATCATTACGGTATATCCAAGTTATTTCTGTTAAGGAAAGGCTGTAGCTGATGTTCTAGTCTCTGCTGGTAAAAGGTGCTTCAGGCTACTGATGATACTTGGGCATCTGGGTCTAAAACCACCCCGTGCTATGTTCTGTTCTTTAAGGGTTGTGGGGAGGTGCAACTGGGATAGCTCAGTTGGTAGAGCATGAGACTCTTAATCTCAGGATCATGAGTTTGTTGAGCAAAAGATTCCTGCATTACAGGGGGTTGAACTAGATGACCATCGTGGTCCCTTCCAAGTCTATGAGTCTAACTCTAATCTATAATGTGTTGACAACAAAAAATAGTATATTTGCAGGTGTGCGCTTTTATATGATGTTTTATTTTAAAATCATTTTAAGACAGACTGTTTAAGATTTTGCTAGAAAAGGAAGAGAAAGGTAGACTCAAGGTGCCATTCCCCTTTCTGAGAGATATAACACCACAGCTTCATCTTAGATGTTGGCTGATGTATATTCATGCTTTGCTAATTTCCATCTGATGGAGAAGAGATTCTGAAGAGGGCAATGGATGGGCCTTTGGTGTTCATCATACTCTTTCTTTAGGATGAAGACATTTGCTTCCTGGCCACTGTGAGTAACTAATTTCACAAAGGACAATTTCTTTCTTTGCCCATATTTATCCCACCTTTCCTTTCAAAGAAGGCCAGAATGGCAAGCAAAATTAAACATGCACACACCACCATGGGCCTTTGGCAGAGAGCCATAGAACTCAGTATTCCAGGGGCAGTCAACATGGCGCACCCCAGAGGTTGTCGGACTCCAACTACAATCCGCCCCAGCCAGCGCAGCCAATAGCCAGGGATGCTGGGCCATTGGGTCCAACAGCATCAGGAGGGCACCACATTGGCTGTAGTGGATCTTGCAGTAGCAGATCTTGTGGTCTCAAATTTCAGTGGCATCCTGTGCAACACCAAAATTTGATGCCCCTCTGCCTCTCACACTCCATTGTAAATCATAGTTGTGGCTCCCTCAAGGCTCCATGCCCACTGCAACCAAACTAGTCTGCTACATGTATTCTGTGTAGAAGATGAAACGCAACAAAAAAAATCATAATTCAGCTATACATAAGAACCTAAGAGCCTGCTGGATCAGGCCAAAGGTCCATCTAATCTTGCATCCTTTATACACAGTGGCACCATGGGAAACCCATAACCAGGACATGAGTGAAACAGCACCCCCCCCCCAAATATCTTCCCCATTTTGGTCTTTACTTCTAGAGCAGAGCTGGCAAACATTTTATGTTGGGGGCTGCATCTCCTTAGGGCTAATCTGTCAAGGGCTGCAAAGCAGCAGTGAGTAGGGTTGGAGTCAAAAAACAAGCAGTGGGTGGGTCCACCCCCTTTTCTCTCAACCCCCCTTCACCCCTTCTTGCCACCCAGATGAAATGAGGCCATGGGCTGCATGTCACCCATCTCTTGCGCTATAGGAAAGATAATAAATGAAGTTCATGAAAGGATGCTGCAGCTTCCTCTGGCTTAAGATATAAAAAAGCTTTCTTAAAAGTAGGCCAACAACAGTTTTGAGACTAAATTGTGGTGCAAACTATCCTGAAAGAGATGGAAGCAATTCAAAGCTTCATTGTTTAACCCCCTCCCTTCAAGAATCCACTTATCCATGAAAGCTCATTACGGTAGTAAAAGGCAACAGGCAAAGAAACAATAAAACAGAAGGCAGGCATCCAAAGCTCCTAGGAAACTGACAGAAGCAAAGGATGAATTTGAAACCAGAAGTTATATTCTATACAACAACAAAAAGTTGCAATTGTATTCAAGTGCTTTATTCAAGATTGCGCTGAGCAACACTACTCAGTAAAAATAATTGAACCATTTACTGAAGACGGTCTTGCTGATGAAATAAAATGACTCTGTGGTTTATGTCTAATAGTTGATATGTTTTATGTTTTCTAAGGCTGCAATCCTATACCCACTTATCTGGGAGTAAACCACACTGAACTCAGTTGGACTTACTTCTAAGGAGACATGTATAGGATTGTGCAGAAGGTTTCCAGAACAAAAAAGAAAATACATTAGATGGGGATGAATCTCAAAAGGCAATCTAGCAGCAAGTAGGAGTTCTCAGCAGAATCATCCTATCACCTCGGGGAAGCTCACAAGCCACTACCCAAAATCCCTGCGTCAATGCAAGTTTGGCTAAGGGCAAATGTAGATTTGCATTTGTAATGCTTATAGTGGTACCTCGCAAGATGAATGCCTCGTAAGACGAAAAACTTGCAAGACGAAAGAGTTTTTCGTTTTTTGAGTTGCTTCGCAAGACGAATTTCCCTATGGGCTTGCTTTGCAAGACGAAAACGTCTTGCAAGTTTGTTTCCTTTTTCTTAAAACCGTTAATACCCAGGGTGCATTGCTTGAAGAGGTGCAGTTGCGACTTGACTTCGAGAAGCAACTCATAGCAACTCATAATTTCTTTTGCAGCCATTTGGTAAGTTAAATCCGTAAGGGAATCCGTGCTTCGCAAGACGAAAAATTCGCAAGACGAAAAAACTCGCAGAACGAATTAATTTCGTCTTGCGAGGTACCACTGTATTTGCAAAAATGCAAGAACAACCACTGGAGGGAGAATGATAATTACTGGACTTGCAGTGAGAGCCATAACTAGGTGATCTTGTGCCCCTGGAAGAACTGTCCAGATTGAGCGCCCTAGCCACTGACAAATTAGCTGTTCTTTCCACCTCTCCTTCCAACCCCCCCCCTTCAATTCACCCTCTATTTAAAACCTTTTCTTATGAGGCAATAATCTATATTTTTATTTATAGACATATTTATGGACATATTTTTAGCAGGTTTTGCAACCCTCTACCTGCGCCCCTGGCGGGGGCCCAACTCACCACCCCCTAGCTATGGCCCTGCTTGCAGCTGGTGGAGAGGGGGAGTTTCACTCTTTCATTCCCTATTGCGCCCATTACTGCCACCCAAAATAGATTCATCAAAATGGCTACTTGCTTTGGGAGGGGAATTCTCATCAGCTCCAACAGAGAACTACTCTGCGATGCAAATGGCAGCTTCAGAAGAATGATTTTGGTCAAGATTGCCATAGGGGAAGAAAGGGTTAAACTTCACCTCGCCTGTTGCAGTCTCAATAATCAACCCTCACTCCACCCCATGGAGAAACATTTACATTTTCCCCCCCAATACGTGCATATTAAATTCAAATATGCCTTTGTCTAGTTTGAGCAATTTAGAGTAAAGGTTGAACAGGCATTGACAGCAAAAATGGAAAAGTAAGATGATGGTAATAATATGCAGCACTAATACAACATTTTACAGCAGGGTTGGGGAACCTCATGCTTGGTGAGCAAATGTGGTTTTCCAAGCTTCTCTAACTGGTCCTTGGGACTACCCCCACATTACACTCCTCTTTCCAACCACATCCCCTGTCCCCAAACCATACCCCTCTTACTGGTCATGCTTTGCACCATCCTCAGGCATTTTGATGTGTCCCTGAACTCTGATCATGCCTCTTTCTTGCCTGAATGATGGACAGAATAGGATGTGTGAGGGTGTATAGAAACCATTTCACTGTACAAAGGTAAAATTTCCATGTGTTGCTCTGTCCATGTTTACCTCTGGTCCTGTTCACCACTTAGATGTGATCCCTGGAAATGCAGCCCCTCAGGCTTAAAAAGTTTCCCAAACATGTCCAAAGGGCTCATACACATTATCTTATAATGATGTAGCTGTGTCTGTTTGTTGCCGCCAACCAGAGCTCTGTTGTTTTTGCTGTTGTAGTATGGCTCTTGTAATCATCACAACACCTGGTAAAGCTGATTGGTATTACCATCCCCAAATTGTGATCTGAGGCTGAGATCTGCCTGGCCTAAAGCCATCTAGAAAGTCATAGCAGAGGCAAGATCTGAACCAGACTGGTTATAATGCACAGCTCACAGTGCAATCCTATATATGTCCACTCAAAAGTAAACCATACTGAATTCATGGGGGCTTATGCCCAGCTAAGTATACATAGGACTGCAGCTAGTAAACCCCAATAGATTCAAAAGGTCTTAGCCACTGCAGTGAGCTTCTGATAGAATGCTTGGAAAGGAAATGGGAAGCCCTAGTTATTGCAGTCGCATTCCCTCCTCCCTTTAGGTTTGTCCAGATCAATGACCTTAGGGTGCATCACTCTGCCCATAGTGCATTCAGTGTGATTTTTTTCTCTCTCTAACTGAGGTAGGAGTACTGTGGAGAAGTTGAGAGATAACGTTTTGCTGTCAGCTTGCAGAACGTTACCATCTTTAAGTGTCAGCAATGTACTGTCCGTGTAATCAGTCAAGATGGATGACATATACTTCAAGATAAGCAGCAGCACAATGCTGTTAGCGTAATCTCCATCTAAAGGGATATAAATTTATCATAGCATTCAAGATATTGAGTGAACCTCAGCTCCAGCACTCTCTGCATCCCAAATGAAATGCCTCACTTTCCCTAATGACAGAGAACACTTAGAATAAGTATATGTAGGTGTACTGTCTGGGGTCTCTGATGGAAATTGACAAGCAACTTGTCTTTGCTACTAAGGCTGAAATTAATGCTCTTTGACAGAAGGCATGACTGTTGCATCTCTCCCTGCTTGTTCTTGTTATTAGCTAAACCTATTCAGCAGCTGTCAGTCAATTCCTACTAATACATTGCAAACTTTTATGAAGGGAGCAACAACTGTGTCAGGCTAGGGCACCCAATTTCACCTTAAGTATATATTAGGAGCGGTGACGTGGAAACCACTTGCATTTCCTTGGAGATGTGCAACACTCTGCTTCAGAATGTTTGCCACTATATAAGGGACACGGGTGGCACTGTGGGTTAAACCATAGAGCCTAGGACTTGCCGATCAGAAGGTTGGCGGTTTGAATCCCCGCAACGGGTGAGCTCCCGTTGCTCGGTTCCTGCTCCTGCCAACCTAGCAGTTCGAAAGCACGTCAAAGTGCAAGTAGATAAATAGGTACTGCTCCGGCGGGAAGGTATACGCCGTTTCAGTGCGCTGCTCTGGTTCGCCAGAAGCGGCTTAGTAATGCTGGCCACATGACCCGGAAGCTGTACGCCGGCTCCCTCAGCAAATAAAGCGAAATGAGCGTCGCAACCCCAGAGTCGGTCATGACTGGACCTAACGGTCAGGGGTCCCTTTACCTTTAAGGGAAGTCTAACTCTAATACAGTGTTTCCCAAACTGTTTTTGGACTACAGTTCCCATTATCCCTGACCACTAGTCCTGCTAGCTAGGGTTGATGGGAGTTGTAGTGCAAAAATAGCTGGAGACCCAAGTTTGGGAAACACTGCTCTAATGCTTCCACCCTTCTGGGCCATGGCTAGAATCCTCTTATAAAAGGGAGGTTATACCCACAACATAAATCGCTGAAGCCCTTGTCCATAAGCTTACCATCAGAAATAGGCAACCTTCTTCAGCCTCAGGGCTGCATTCTATTCTGGGGAACATTCTGGGGGCTGTGTGCCAGGAGTGGGTGGGGCCAGAGACAAAACTGGGTGGAACACTCGCCTTCTTACAGTAGGATAGTTTCTGCACACTCATATACCTCTCTGCAAGGTATATACCTTGCCTGCAATACATCCAGGCAAGTATTATCAGAGTTCAAGGCCATAGCCCAGCCCAGCAAAACTCTTGAGGAGGTTGGAGAACAAAACCAGTGAGGGTTGTGACCCGGGGAGAGGGTGTGTAGCTGTCAAGTGGGTATGTTCTGAAGAGAGCTTTGGGGGCCAGATAGAGAGGGATAGCTGCATTTGGCCTCTAGGCCTGATGTTCTGAATACCCGATTTACATGATTAGAGGTAACCTAACCCATTAGCTGATACAATTGTCAAAAGTGAGTGGCAGAGTAGGGTGGCAGCCACCACCAAACCTCCAGTACAAGGATGGAAAGTGGGAGGGGTGAAGCACTAGCACAGCCAGCATGGTGCAAATGCACCAGCAGGAGTCCAAATCGGCCCTGCCAATGCATTTCCGCCATGCTGACCTCACCACTGCCTTGCCCCTCTCCCTCTCTGCCGGGGTATGCAGCAGCAGCAAAGCAGGTGACTGGAGGTCAGGTGAATGCCCCCTCCACCACCCGCTGCTTCCAGTAACTGTCCAACAACACCTTGATGTCCAACAACACAGAAAAGGATGAGAGGGCCAGAATTAATGTAAATGCGGCATTTACATTCTCTGCTATTACATATCACCACATTTTACATGTCTCAAATGCAATTCTCCTGATATTATTAGCATTTTAATGCCAAGTCATATGCTGTAATGTCATCAAAACCTGCATTGCCTTGGGGAAAATATGCATGTAAGAGAACAAGAAAGGGTTTTTGCAGCTTAGGGACTATAAACCCCAGGAGACAGTGTGATCTGAAGTTAAATATATGTGAGCAGGACTCATACAAAACTTCATGCATTACACTTACAAGTGAGATTTTGCACACTAAACTATCCCAGGGCTTGTGAATGACAAACTTTGACAGAATGGTAGTGCAACCAGAACAGGCTAAAAATGTAATTTGTCAAAGGACTTTCTACATAAATCCACCACTCAGGGACAGGAAAACAGAACTGAAAACCAAACTCCTGCTGCAAGTTACGCACTAGACTAAATGTGATATTTAGCAATCAAAGTCTAAATGACACTATTTAATTGGAAACATAATAGTACTGACTCATGCCTACAGGAGGCTGCCAATTTTCTTATCTCTGGCAGACATACAAACTTGTTGAGTGAAGAGTGTCATTTTTAAATGCTTCACTGGCAAGGGGTGTGGCGTGTGGATAATCCTTTCTGATACATTACAACATGCATTCAATACATAGGACTGTTTACTATTCTGCATGCATTCAATACATAGGACTGTTTACTATTCTGCAGCAATTTACCCTTGGATAACAAAGTAGAAGCTTTTAGGATTTATTCATTTTATCCTTAGGTAAATTAATTACTCCCCCCCCCCCTCCAATAGGGTATGAGAAGGATTATTTTATTTAATCTTCTATCCCCTAAATTAGAACTCTTTGCCAAGTAACACCTAGCTGCAAAGGGCTTGAGAGACATAGAAACTTAGAATGGGACCTCTTTACCTTAGTTCTTACTTATTATTAGAATTCTCCACCTTATTGTTATTTCTTTATTGTTTCAGTATTTAATTAGGTAGAAAAAAATAGGTTTTCTTATACTGGTTGTCTGAGATCCCTTTTTTCTTTAATATGCTGTATTTTTCCGTGTATAAGATGATTTTTTTTTCATTAGAAATGTTAACAATTGGGGATCATCTTATACATGGATAGTGCAGAGGAGGGACGGGCAACTGGGGTTAGCTGCGAGCATGAGTTTGTATGCGGCGATTGGGCAGGTGATTGGTGGCTGTGGCAGGGCCTGCCGGTGATTGGCTGCTGCTGCGGCAGTTGGGCGGGTAATTGGTGGCTGTGTCAAGGTTGGCTGCATCCCCCTCCCAAAAAAAGCTTAACAACTCTGGGCAATCTCCTCCCATTTCCTAAATTTGGGGTCCCCAAAAATAGGGGTCATCTTATACACGGGGGGGGGGGGTGTTACACACGGAAAAATACGGTACTTATATTTCTTTGCACACAAAAGATACTGTGAGCTGACATGAGTCCACCTAGTGGGGAAAAGTAGAATATAAAGTCAGATGCAAAATGTAATTCAGTGTGTGCATTATGTGGATATTCTTGTTGTTGTTCTTCTGTAGTCGTTTAGTCGTGTCTGACTCTTCGTGACCCCATGGACCAGAGCACGCCAGGCACTTCTGTCTTCCACTGCCTCCCACAGTTTGGTCAAACTCATGTTGGTAGCTTCGAGAACACCATCCAACCATCTCGTCCTCTGTTGTCCCCTTCTCCTTGTGCCCTCCATCTTTCCCAACATCAGGGTCTTTTCCAGGGAGTCTTCTCTTCTCATGAGGTGGCCAAAGTATTGGAGCCTCAGCTTCACGATCTGTCCTTCCAGTGAGCACTCAGGGCTGATTTCCTTCAGAATGGATAGGTTTGATCTTCTTGCAGTCCATGGGACTCTCAAGAGTCTCCTCTAGCACCATAATTCAAAAGCATTAGTTCTTCGGTGATCAGCCTTCTTGATGGTCCAGCTCTCACTTCCATACATCACTACTGGGAAAACCATAGCTTTACTATACGGACCTTTGTTGGCAAGGTGTTGTCTCTACTTTTTATGTAGGTTTGTCATTGCTTTTCTCCCAAGAAGCAGGCGTCTTTTAATTTCGTGGCTGCTGTCACCATCTGCAGTGATCATGGAGCCCAAGAATGTCAAATCTCTCACTGCCTCCATTTCTTCCCCTTCTATTTGCCAGGAGGTGATGGGACCAGTGGCCATGATCTTCGGTTTTTTTTTATGTTGAGCTTCAGACCATATTTTACGCTCTCCTCTTTGACCCTCATTAAAAGGTTCTTTAATTCCTCCTCACTTTCTGCCATCAAGGTTGTGTCATCTGCATATCTGAGGTTGTTGATATTTCTTCTGGCAATCTTAATTCTGGCTTGGGATTCATCCAGCTCAGCCTTTCGCATGATGAATTCTGCATATAAGTTAAATAAGCAGGGAGACAATATACAGCCTATTATGTGGATATTTGCATGTGCAAATCTCAGTCTCAGCTGCCTTTGCCTTGTCAAACCAGCTGTACCATCCCACCCTGCTGCCATGTTCCTTCCAGCAATTGATCACAACAGCATAGGGTGCTTTGTGGCTCCTATCCACAGGTGTTGGAAACTTCTCCTAATACAGTACCAAGAAGCAGAAGAAGCACAGCAGTGGGATCAGGTGGTGATGGCTCTAGGCATGGAAAGGGTGGTAAAATCTGTTGAGCATTAGTGGAGATCAGAGCTAAGGTTGTAATCCCCCCTGCCAGTTAGACTGCTAAGATTTCTCCAGAGCATAAAGTACCCACCTGCTCTTCAGTTGTCCCACTTCCCTCATGGTCTCCGGAAGATCATGCATGGTTAAAAATCAATAGGTAACAAGAGGGAACAAAGCACCATGGCTGGAAGACCAAGCCCTTTCCAGGCTATATATCTATATTATCTATAATCTATAGTCTATATATCTATACCAGTAGGACTAAAATTATGCTGCAGTATCTCAAACTTCTTCCACCCCTAGATAATGGTTGTTGAGAAGAGGAAGGCACACTGATGCAGGTGGCAACTGTATTTCTGTTGATGTGTATTCCACTGATGAAAAGAGGCCACAACATGATGCCCTTCAAATATATATGTGTAAAAGTATCTATGATCTGTGAAAGTTCGTGGGGGGCAGTGTAGTGAGTGAGACCGGTCTCATTTTACAGACTGTTCAATACAAACTCCCTTCCCTACATGTGGTTCCCTCCAAAGAACTTGTTAGAACCTGCATCTTGCCTGTGTAACAAGTCCTCGCTGCTGTGCTGAGTTGCTTATGTTGCTCATGGATAAACATAACTATGATAAACACAACTATGGATAAACACAACTCCTGATGCTTCCTGGTATTAGGCAAGGTTTCCTCAGACAATGAGGATCTTTTCAAAATTCACGTGATATGGGTGGCCATATGTCCAGTCCCTGTCCAACTTAATGACGAAGAACCCTAAAAAGGGAGAGTGGGAGAGCCTCTGAAGTTGCCCGTCATCAGTGAGCACCTGGACAGCAAACTGAGTAGGCAGGCACACAAGACACCAAAGTGGTGAAATGTATTTCTATTTGTATTGCTTTTATTGTACACTGACATAATTTTTTTAAGAGTTGGCAGTTTAGAAATAATCTTATAAGTAGTAAATAGGTAAATATTTAAATTATAGTAAATGTGCATCTATACACATCTATTAGCATATGCACATTTTATACAAATCTGTTTCCTCTTTTGTTCTGTTTTTAAGTGACGTATCAAGTGTCAAACAATAACTCGAGATGACTCAGAAACTTTGCCATTATAAAACCAATAACATAATTGAATGCCATTTCAAAAATAAAAACAAGCAAGACCTAATGTTATAATTGAATCTATGTATAGTTCTGAAGACTCATCATATGTTGGCTGAAACACCTGTGTGTATGTGTGTCCCTAAATTGGACTTCCCATAATTCTCCACTTTTCAGATATAATTTGCCAATATTTTTTAATGTTAGCATTTTACTGAAGATACTATAATCTGCAGTGTGGCATAAGACCCACCAGGTGGCAGTACAGACATGTATCTAGAGAGAATTTTCTGCATTAGCAAATTGTAAGAGCTTTGCAAAATTCTGACCGGGAAGATTGCTGAACTCTGAGAAGACCTAATAGGTAGAAAGTTCAACAGTCCATAAACTGTTCACAGTCTGTTTTTTGTACACTGTCAGTGGCATAGATCTGGTTGAAAAGCTTTTGAGCAAACTTATGTTTTTGAACTGGTGTCTCTGATTTTGGTACAGCTGCCTAAAAATGGTCCCCCCATTTCAAAAATTTTATGGGCAGGAAGGGGTACAAAAATGTTGGGGAACACTCCCCCAAACAATATTTCCTTTTTGTTGCTTAGGATGGGGGTGCTTCAATCAATCAAGAACATTCAGATACCACTCCTCGCCCAACCTAGTTCTCCTCCACTATGATTTCCCAAATCTAGGGCATTCAGGCAGTGATGGATCTCCAGAATAAGCTCTTCACAACCTGATTGGCCTTCACTGATGTTGCACAACCACATCTACAGGCAATTGGAGAAGCCAACAGCAGAGAACCAGCAGGCAAACAGTAGGCTTTTGGAGAGGGGAGGAGAGGGAGAGGGGTTCTCATCTCACCTAAATATTTGTGGGGTTTTTTTTGGGGGGGGGTAGCAAAAATGTTCTCACTGAACATTCAGCTCCACTCCGTATTCTGCAGTTTGTGTAGCTCATCTCTATTCCTGCATATTTGTATGTTGTTTTCATTTATTTTTATGGAGACGCTTCCCCCCTTTTGTACACATATTTCCCTGGTGGATTACATCAAAAAAATTCAGAGAAATGTGAAACATGAATTTTTGGAGGCTCATAGAATTGTAAGGGCTGGAAGGGATTCCCAAGGGTCATCTAGTCCACTTCCTGCAATGCAGAATAACTGTGTTCAAGTTTTCCCCTTTTTTAGGAGGTGCAAATTAGGGTATGTCCCCATTGAAAGAGGAATTGATCCAAATCTCTCCCCAACTCTTGTGTAAGTGCCCATGCAGTACGGAAGTCTCATCTGTAGGGCAATGGGTCCAGAAGTTTTGGCAACTGGCATCTTAATGGCAATAGAATAAAACCAATGCATATCGAGTTTTTATAGTAAGTTTCTCTCCTCTTTTAGATAAGACCATAAGGTGATCCTGCTGGATGGGCCAATGGCCCATTGAGTCCAGCATCCTGTGCTCAGAGTGGCTACTCGCAGAGTCATAGTGGTGATGGGGGGGCTAGTCAAGTTTTTTGCCCCAGGTGATGCCTCTAGAGGGGTGTCATTGAGGCTCCCAGTCCCCCCCGTATGTGTGTACACAAACACATGTGGGGGAGGGCTGCCAAACTGGGTCTTTGACCCGGGTGAAATAAAGCCCAATTTCAACCCTGGTGACCCAGGTGCTCACAGGAAGTCTGCAAGGTGGATGTAAGTGCAACAGTGCCCTACCCACCCACCCACCCCCACGATTCCCAGCATCTGCTATTCAGATGATTTGGTGCACTGTGGGCAAGGAGATCCTGCTGCTTAGCTATAGTTTCCCCGTGCCCATGTTGTTGCTCTGTGTGTACACTTTATCAACGACTTTGAAGATACAAATCACAACTTGATTACAGGCAGGCAGCTGGTTGTCAAATATGCCTCTCCCTTGCCATAGGCAAGTACTCCCTCTGTTTCTGTATAGTTGCCTTCTGTGCCTTGTAGTGCTGCTTCCTGAATTACAGTGCAGTCCACGTACATGTCTACTTGGAGAACTAAGCCCCATGGAGTTCAAGGAGCTTTCTCTTACTGAGATGCTTATAGAGTCGTAATATTTGCTCTACAGTGGGGTGAGTGGTATGCAGGGTCTTGAAACCTTAATTTGCAGCCGGGGCAAATGGGGGAAATGGAAACATTACTTTTTAAGACAATTCTCCCCTTCACAGATATTTAAAGAAGGGGTAAAATGGAGGAGAGGGAGAGAGATTAGGGTAAAAGTGGGAGGAGGTGGGTGGGATAGATCTTGTTGATTACACTGAGGGCCTTCCCTCCCCCAACTGTTTGAAAACTAGCTTTGTGACTTCCGGTTGTTTTGGACTACAATTTCCATCAACCCCAGCTAACATGGCGACTGACTAATAAGAGACAATAGGAACTGTAGCAGATTGAGAAAGGCTGGACAAAACATCTGGACAGTAGGAGGTTGGGGGAGGCTGTTTTGGAGCAGAGGTTGGGAAGTGTGGTTTTCCAGATGTTGTTGGACTACAACTCCACTCAGCTCTAGCTATCATGGCCAATGGTCAGGCATGATGATAGCTGGAGTCCAACAGCAGTTGTAGGGCTATAGGTTCCTCATCCCTGTTCTGCAGAGTAAGTCAGCTTGTCTGAAACTAGGTCCTCATCCTGCAGGGAAATGATTGCTGGAGAAATCTGTGGAAAACATTGGGCTGTGATGAACAAATTCAATTTATATTTTGAGGAGTGAGTGCATTATAATTAATAAAGAAAACAACCTGTGCACCTGTGTGCTTTGAATGTCATAATTATGATTAACAGTGTAGTTATTTATGTGGGTGGAGTCTTGTGGAAGCTGGTCTGGACCTGTTGAGTGTATCCTTTAAAATATATTAATACAGATCAGTGAGATTTGATGGAAGTGTAGAACCTTGTGCTCACATGAGAGAGAGAGAGATCAGAGACAAACCTAATAACTAAAGGCAAGACTAAAAATGGCAGACTGCTTGGGAATGGTGGGTACTGGCACAACCTTTGTTTCATGGGATTGCTCTCTGCAGGCCTTATGCATAGATAACAGTGACAGGTATATGGCACTGGGTCTGTTTTTGGAGCATTGCTCATTAGGCAGGGTACAAATATGTTTGTAGCACTAGCCTCTGCATTTTTACTCAGAAGGACTTATGGTCAGTAGGACTTATTCCTGGGTATCTGTGTTTGGGTTGCAGTCTTAATTATTAATTAAAACAGTTGCCCATTGTTGTGGCAAGTGTGAATATAATTGTGTTCCATAATGTTAAGTTTTCTTTGGAATTTAGGAGTACTTGAGTTTATTTGGTGCTAATAAGCAAGCAGATTTTTCTTCTCACAGACAGGAACATAGCAACTGCCTTATATTGAGTCGGACCATTGATCCATCTCATTCTATATTGTCTACACTGATTGGCAGCAGCTCTGCAGGATATCAACATACATAACTCGGCAACAAACTTTTGACAAACTGCCTGCTCGGTTCCATACACTCACCCCCAGTGCCCCCCTACACTATAAAAAGCATCATTCAGAATAGTGGTTTGTACAACCCACTAAGGAAGATAAGAAATTCAAATTCAAAACAGTAACAATTAATTGCACATTCCTTCAAAATCCTATTAAAACTATTTAGTTTAATTAACTCAACAAAACTGATGAACTTCATCCAGTGATTCCAGCTTTTCAAAGTCTGATAGTCATGTAGACCTCTTGCCACCCCGTTGCCTCTTAGAGCTCACCTAGGTAATTCCTCCCAGTGAGGAAGTTATGGTTTATCTAAAATGGAAGTAGTAAGATAATGGTCTTCATGGCCTTGTTGTAGGAGGAGAGAGTAGGGTCTGTGAACTTAAGGCAAGACTCACTGTGGCTCATCTTTGTGCATTTGAATCTAACCATTGTTTTACCAGTACTGTGTATAGACATAAAGAGGTCTTATATAGTGGTACCTCGGGTTACATACACTTCAGGTTACATACGCTTCAGGTTACAGACTGTGCTAACCCAGAAATAGTACCTCAGGTTAAGAACTTTGCTTCAGGATGAGAACAGAAATCGTGCAGCAGCGGCGCAGCGGGAGCGGGAGGCCCCATTAGCTAAAGTGGTGCTTCAGGTTAAGAACAGTTTCAGTTTAAGAACAGACTTCCAGGACGAATTAAGTACTTAACCCGAGGTACCACTGTACAAGGCAGCTGCTGTATACATTTCAGTGGATAGGGCAGCTCTGTGCATATAAAGCTCTTCAAATGAATGCAGTCTGCTGGGGAGTCTGTGTACATTTTGGAATACCTTTGGGGTACCAGATTTGTGATACTGTATTAAGGCATTAATTGTATTATTTAGGATTATCTTAATGCACCCCAGCAAATCTTGACTCTGCAGGCTTCCTAACCTCTGATGTGGGCAAGTTTTTTTTGTACTGCACAGGAATCACAATAGATGAAATGTCTTTGCATAAATGCATATAGTCTTTAAAAAGAATGTGCTGTGCTTATGAGATTAACATCATCTGCCTACAGGCAATTATATTTAAATACATGAAACTAATTCCATATGGTGTAGCTTCTTTACATTTAATAGAACATTAAACCACTAATCTGTGTGAAGATTGAAGTTGAATTGCCTTTTGTGATTGTAGCCCAAGGACTAAAAGCATGATTTTGCATTTTGGGTACAGCGTTTATCATTCTCTCTAACCTGAAGGTCTAAGATGAGTTGATGAAAGGGAGAAGACAAGTTTTCCATATTATTGAAGTATACTTTCAATATATTTTTTTAAGGGGGGACCATTTATTTATCCTGAAAAATATTAACACAATAGTTGTTTTTATTTCTAGATCTTGTATTTTGTATTTTGATCAGGCTGTAATTTTGTATTTTGACTACACTGAAATGTAGCAAAAACTTGCACATTGCTGAAACACACATGAGCACTTTGCATGAAACACACAGTTTGCCAGCTGTAACTGAGAATGCAGAATAAACTATTTTTCCTTTATAGGTGTCATTGGTCAGTTCTTTTAAAAATGGGTTCCCTTAAATGTTTTGTTATCATCATCACTATAGTTATAACTTTCAGAACAAGAGGGCCTTAGATGGCCCATTGCTCGAGAAAGGTCCAGCCTTAACAACCACAAAACCTTATGCCACCATAATATTCTTACTAATCATGCAGGGTTTTTAAAGGGTTTTTGGTTTAGGTTTTTTCAGAGGCGTAGCAGCAGCCAGTGCTTTTTTTCTTTTTAAAAAAATGTTTAAGGGTACTATAATTTTCCTACTCATATTCAAATACTGCCCCTCAATGAGGCCAAACTTGGATTCACAAAATGTTATGGGGTATGCACCCCCCTGTGTCCCCCCAGAAAAAGCACTGGGTGTAGCTGGGTGGGGGGCTCACTGCTTTTTTGAGCAGTGTGGGGCTTGTGTCTGCTTGCTGCCTCCCCCTCAGCCACTCTACAGCTCAGAGGGCGGGGGCGGGCGGACTCCCTGCAGTCTCCGTGCTGCTCGAAAAAGCAACACGGGCCTGCAGGGAGGGCACCAGAGCAGAATGCAGCTGGGGCACTGAGATTCCAGCGCGCCCTGCCTTGCCCCGCACCAAGGGCGTCTCACCCCACCTCCACCCTTTTGCGCAGCAGATGCGCCACACTGGACACCCAAGCGGATAGCTACACCGCTGGGATTCTTGTTGTTTTGCTATTGTAGGTTTTTACAAAAATATTCTTGTCAATTAAATGCATCACTTTCACTACTAGAGGGGCCCTTCTCCAAGTATTTCATTTATAAACTAGTAAAATGCAAGTTTTTCATTTCAACAAGTAATCATTTCAGGCTGTCTCCTCACACAGATTGCATGCCCATTTCTCATACGGATTGCATGCCCATTTCTCATACGGATTGCATGCCCATTAATATTAGAACAGCTCCAAAAGACCCCACATTTTTAGCCAATGCATTTGTGGTATCTGAGGCTTGGTTTAGACTATGTGTATGGCAATAGACACCTGTTTTTCTGCTTCTCCATTGTGTATCTCTGTATACTAGATGAAGGAATGCTTCATAATGTTTGATAGGGAAAGGCATAACTATAAATACTAGATAGGATATCATGGAGCTGTAGTAGGTCATGTTTTCCCCCTCCCCAGTGCAATTTTTTCTAGAAAAAGAGGTGCCAGAACTCACCATGAACCCCTCCGTTGTTCTCTTATAACGGCAGTGTCACCCAGCTGAGGTCCCAGAACTGTCTGGCAAGTTCCAGCTGGGGAAAAAAATCCCTGTCATCTCCCCCACCATACATCCACCAGGAGTTTACAGATATGTGTACTATTTGAAATTGCACAGCTGCATAAAGTCTTCATTGCCCTAGGTACCTTAAAGATAATCCTGAGAAATGACAGCTCTTCAGAGCAGACATAAGGGGAAAGTCTGTACTTGCTTACATACTGAAACAGCTCCTTGCCATTTGAAACAGTTCATTCAAGCATGGAGACCAGGGAACAAAAGCAGGGTCTGCAACATGCCCCTGTTTCAGTTCTGGGATCTACTCTTACTTTAGCAACACTTTTGTTAAACTTTAAATATAAGCCAAATCACAGGGAGTTAATTCAACTGCCTGTCACTCAGTGTGGCACATGTTTTACTGCAATGAACGCCACAGAAGAATAAAGCCACAGTGTGTTTAGTCAGTAAGCATTCTACATGTTTTGAACTCAGCTCTTTACAAGACAAAATGTACAATACGCTGAGGAAGAGAGTACTTCAGGTTAAACTGCCTGAAAGATAATTGTGGGGCTAATGAACCCTAAGGCGGTAACTCAGCCATTTATGAAAGAGTTGCCACACTCAAAATGCAAATAAAGTTTTATAAGCACTGACTGACTTATTTTGTGTCTGAGCTCATTGTACACGCCTGGCTACCTGAACTCTCTGTGACAAGTTGAGTGATCTGAGGAGTGGGGTTATGTGTTGAAATGGCATTCATATACACTATGAAATGGTCATTTGAGCATTTCACCAAAGGCACAATGGCTGGACAGGAATTAAAACAGCAGCCACACACTCAGGAGAAATATGCATTCGTCTTGAGTTTGTCGCCATTTTAGAAATGGTAGGTTTCTGTGACCTTTTTCTAGATGGATGGAGCCTTACCTTTTGGGGGCAGATGAGTTGTGCTTGTTTGTAATTATTTTGTGCATTGTACCTGTTTCTCACCCCCCAGGTTCATTTCTCCCTTGATGAAAATGATAAGACTTAATTATCTGTTGGTTGAAACAGGTATCCCTAGCAAGGCAGATAATGTGTTTAACAAGGAGCCCCATACCGTGACTGTTGTCATATCAGTGTTGCTTGGGTGAGGTTATTAGGCTTCTATCAGCATGACAAACAGAAGGGCGTGAATGACATCCTGAGGCTTACAAAGCATTGCAAAGAAGCAAAGGCCTCATTAACCATGGGAACAGTTGCAAAACCTTAGGAGACCGTATGCATCAGATGTTTGTAAGTTTTAGGGCTGACCCAAGGTGAAAGGCAAGATTGCATCCCCTCCCAGTTCCACATACAGAAGAGAAGCCAGTCAGACTGGCAGCTGAATCTTCCTTCAAGACTGACGAAAGCATTCTCCACCATATCTGTGAGCAGTGTGAGGTAAACTTAGGACAGCCCACATGTAGTACACTTAGTCCTGTACCACAACATCTTAGTATCACTCACTGTTCCCCAGTGTCTGCTGCCTGAGGAAGACACTCCACTTTGTCTAATGGGTATTTTAAATGGCACTTAGGACATTCATACAGTTGTTTACTATCTATCAACTGTGAGACAGGAGATGTAACCTCCGCCACCCACACTCTCCTAGACTGGATGGATGTCATATAATGCCCAAAACAAACCAGTAAGTCGAAACTGCAATACTACACATAAATGAAACACAATAAAACTCCATACAAAGAAAAATATGAACATCATCTCCCCCTTCCACTTCCCAGATGTCAAATAAGTATTCTTATTCATATTATATTATATTGTATGATCCTCACTCAACTTTCTTCACTATTATCCACTAACTGGGGATTCCAGTGTGGATGGCTGTTGCTGCATGGTGCCTCTGTAGTGGGTCCGAGGAGGCTGCCATCTTCCAGCGCGGCCAGGGGAGGAGATAGCTGACACTGCCAACCTCCAGCTACATTGGGCCCCCTTGCAAGGGTGGGCAGTGACCACTTAGCCAATTTCTCATTCCTTCACCAGGGATCTTCTGTATCATATTGTTACACACCACCTGAATATCCACTGAGTGACTATATGAGATTCCAGGGGTTCCAGATGCTTATTATACATTATACCCCAAGAGTGTCTCTCATAGCTTCAGTAAACTTAAGTGCAAAGCAGTCATGGCTCCCAGTCTCTCAGTGCAGCCATCTCCAGCCAGCACTGCATGGAGTTCTGCCTACTTCCTCCTACTTATTCTAAGAAGTCTTTGGAGAAAACAACTCATCCTGTTCTACTTCCAGCATCCCACCATCTCTCTGTGACCTCCATTTCAAAAGACTCCTACAAAAGGCACTTTTTCCTGTGGAGACATCATGTCCCCTGGTAGCCTCCCCTTTCTTGTCTCACCTTTTGTCAGGGTAATGGCTCTGCTATCACTTGCCTTTGTTGTGAGTCAAGGACCCACCACCCACATAGGGATAAATAAGACATAAGGACACATGTATTTTAGGTTAATGGGCTAAAGAAGGTCACAACTTTATTGGTTACAGCATGTGAGTAGTATTGGCTTAGGCAATGGGTCAAACAATCTATATATGACTCCACCCCGCTCAGCAGGGAGTCACCTGAAGGTTAACAACCAGTGGTAGGAGCTTGTTGATGCAAATACAACTGGAAGCTACCCCTGATGTCACTGGGGATCGTGCCATGGCCTTAGCCACCAGCACAACACATATTCCAATGCCTAACCGCCAATACCCGAAAAGTTGTGACTATTTGCTACAAGGTAGGTGAAAAACCAAGAGGCTGTTGCCAGTTTGCCAAATGGATAAAAATTCCTACCAGGCCCCCTGGGCAACCAGGGCAACCAACCAAAGTCCATAGCAAGGTCAAAAGCATAAATTTGACCTACAGGGAGGGTGGGCGGGTGATCTGACGACTCCAGGCAGCAGCATGAGGGCACAGTGCTGCTGCGGCTGCTTGAATGTGGCTAAACCCCGCCCCCAAGCCAGCCCTATTGGCTGGCTGATGGGCGCAGTGTGGCAGCCGGGAAACTGACGCAGGGGGCCGAATACACCCCCCTGCCAACGCGGGGACCGACTCCCGCTCACAACTCCTCCCCTGTGGTAGAAGGAGAGGCTTTCTTAGATAGCACCTCTCTAAACCAGCTCCTGAGGAAGCTGCCTTGACTTCAAGCCCCACATTTACAGTGGAACCTTGGGTTGTGAACGTGATCCATGCGGGAGGCACGTTCGCAACCCGCAGTGTTCACAAACCACAGCGCTGCATCTGCACATGCGCGGGTCATGATTTGGTGCTTCTGCACATGTGCAAAGTGTGATTTAGTGCTTCTGTGCATGTGAGAGTGCCGAAACCTGGAAGTAACCCTATTCGGTACTTCTGGGTTCGGTGTGGTGTGCAACCCGAAAATGGGTAACCTGAAGCGTCTGTAACCTGAGGTACCACTGTACTGATTTCAGAAATTATGGGGAGAACCTGGCACCCAGGAATTTTAGTGGTGATCCTTGCCCCCTGCAAACCCATAACAATATCATAAAGGTAAAGGGACCCCTGACCATTAGGTCCAGTCATGACCGACTCTGGGGTTGCGGCGCTCATCTCGCTTTATTGGCCGAGGGAGCCAGCTTCCAGAGCAGCGCATGGAAACACCGTTTACCTTCCTGCCAGAGTGGTACCTATTTATCTACTTGCACTTTGAGGTGCTTTCGAACTGCTAGGTTGGCAGGAGCAGGGACCGAGCAATGGGAGCTCACCTCATCACGGGGTTTCGAACCGCCAACCTTCTGATCGGCTAGTCCTAGGCTCTGTGGTTTAACCCACAGTGCCACCCACGTCCCAAACAATATCATAGGAGTCTTCATAATCCAAAGGAGATAAGGCACAAACAAACAAACATAATTTTAGAGAAAGCAATCAGGTCTAGAGCTGTACTGATGCAGCAGGCACAATATTCTCCATTTTGGAAGTATTAACATACAGTATGTAATAAATGGCCACCAACTCACAGAGAAAGCATCTGGTTTCTTTTCCCCCTTCAGTATTGCTACACCATGAGTTATTTTCTCTGCAAGGGCTATTCACAGCCGAAATTATTTTTAAAGGACTAGGAAATTATGCAACCACATCTGGAAACATAGAAAGCTGTCTTATCTTCTTTGGTGATCGCTTGTAGCAGAGTAAGATTGTCTTCCATGAAAACAGTCTTAACAGTGAGTCAGTAAGTGACTGTGGAGGCCAGTTTTGGATCTACATGTCCTTCCACAGTGAGGACATAGGTTTCTGGGCAGAGTTGATCATTGTGAGGGTCTGCCAAATGTGCCTTCCTATTAGCTCATTTCTCCTTTTCTCCCTGAGCTTGTTAATCTTCAAAGTCCATGACACATTTGGTAAAGCCTGTTCTCCAATTGGAGTGCTAGCAGGACAGTCTTATACTGTCAAACTGTTGGCCCACCCAACCCAGGATGGTCTACACTGCGTAGCAGTGGCTATCCACGATTTCAGACAGGCCTTATCTGGAGAGGCTGGGGATTGAACCTGTTTCTTCTGCATGCAAAGCAGATGCTCATACCACTGAGCTATAGCCCTTCCCCATTAAAGTTACAACATTAGCACAGGCCCTGGGTCCTAACTGGATAACTCTTTACTCATAGATGATGAAGAGTTAGGTAGCTCCACATTTCTCGTCCCCACAGTCTCTTTCATCAATTTAAATACCCATGTGACTTCAGGAAGTAACATACAAAATATTAGCTCCTCCTATGTCTGTTGTTGAAGTAAATGGTGAAACTTCAGAGGGAGTCGGTCCACAAACAATGAGTCAAAGATGACAGAGGCAGGAGGATGAAGCAAGCAGGAAGGAATAGCAGAAGCCCAAATATTACAAGCTGCCTGGCTGTTTCATGCATATAAAACTGCATGATTAGCATCCATAGAGGGAAAATACACTCCTACCAACTTGGATCTTCTCCAGGAATATCATTTCCGGAAGAATATTATTTGTCAGTTCTCTCTCTCTGTGATTCTTATGTGCACAGGAGGGAGAGATAGCACAGTAGCAGGAGAGAACCATCTGAAAGGGGATTTCACAGCATTTTTGAACTTCAGGCTTTAGAATGGTAAGTGAATCATCATACATACTGATGTTCAGGGTAACTTATTTGATGTGGAAAATACTATTTTCTGTAAAAGAATGGAAATGCAACAGGGAAACTAGGATTTATTATCCAGTCTTAATATAGAAAGACAACCAATGATATTTTAATAAATACAGTGGTACCTCTATTTATGGACTCATTCTGTTCCGGGGTGCCATTTGCACCCTGAAAAGTCCGTAACTAGAGCAGCGCTTCTAAGTGCGCGGCACAATAGAACACTTCTGCACATGCGCAAAGCGTGCAGAACGCTTCTAAGCGCGCACACATGGTGAAACCTGGAAGTATACACTCCTGGGTTTGCCGCGTTCACAAGCGGAAAAGACGCAACATGAACCTAACGCAACACGAGGTATGACAGCAGCTTACTGCTGTAAACTGATCCAAAAGGAAATGCCAGAATTCCTAGCATTTGAAGGTTATGTGGAAGACTATGTGGAAGACTAAGGCTCTGTGGTGGTGAACTAATGACATCTCCACATTCATGTGCCTTCTGATTCATAGCAAATATTTTGCAGTATGATTCTCACACCCACCTCATACTATGCTTCTTAATTGCTATCTTGGTTCAATTCCAAGAAGCACTGCCATAGTGTAGGAGGCCAGGAATGAGGATTAGGTATTTCATGTACAGTATTTGATACTACTGCCTGCCTTGGTTTACAAGTGCTTTGCTGGGTTTTACAAGCCCAAAGACTTTTGCAACACAAGAGGAGGGTTCCTTTCCATCATACAATACAATAAAAAATAAATTAAATATAAAACAGTAAAGAGCAAAGAAAATAAAAAGTCCTCGCTTCTCACAGGTGAATCTTAACTCTTATCCCACTCAGAACTCTCCCAGTTCTCACCTGGGAGCTTCCCTTTCTTCTTCCAGCTTCCCAGTATGAGATATCTTCCCTTCCCTGCCTCTCACACATGGTTCTTTGCCTTCATGTGTGTACAATCCCCTCATTGACCCAGAGTAGAGGACACCAAAACAAGGAAAAAAGAAGAAAAAGAAGCAGGAAGATAAAAATAATAAAAGATAGTAATAATAATAATTTTATACCCCACCCATCTGGCTGGGTTTCCCCAGCCACTCTGGGTGGCTTCCAACAAAACACTAAAATACAATAACCTATTAAACATTAAAAGCTTCCCTTAACAGGGTTGCCTTCAGATGTCTTCTAAAAGTTTGATAGTTATTTCTCTCTTTGACATCTGGTGGGGGGACGTTTCACAGGGCGGATGCCATTACCAAGAAGGCCCTCTGCCTGGTTCCCTGTAACTTGGGTTCTCACAGCGAAGGAACCGCCAGAAGGCCCTCGGTGCTGGGCCTCAGTGTCCGGGCAGAACGATTCTTCTTAAAGAAGAAAAAGGGAAAGAGGGAGAAATAAAAAGGGCTTCCAATTCTCTGTCAGTTATATACATATAAAGGTTATTCAAAGTATTCATTCCAGAATGAAATGCAGCTGTTCCTCGTTCTGCTAGGTGATATTTTCCCAATCTCCAGATCCAGACATCTCAAGTTTGTTCATTTCCCCTTTCAAACAAAAAGTCTTAAAGGGCTTCTCCAATTATTATTATTGATAAGTGTCAAAAAGGCTTCCCCAGTCCAGCATAACAACTATACCTCCAAAAACTTCAAGAGCCATTCCTCCATGTTGAAAAATAATATATCCTTCATCTTTAGTCACACAGAAGTCTCTCTGCTGTGGTCTTTTATTAAAACAGTGATCTATAGATAAAACAGTGATCCACAGCTAGACTGTTTTTGTTTTTTTAACTCCTTCCATTTCCGCTTCTTTCATTCTTTTTTCAGGAATGTTGCCAGAGGCTTGGTAGCTTTTCTCTCTCAGCTCTTTCTCTACCAGCTCAGAATATTTCTTAATCTCTCCATCCATGGTTTCATTGCACTCCTCTAACATCGTAACTCCACCCCTTGATTGGTTCACTCCTCTAGGCACCTGTGTGAAGGTCCTCTCCATTTCACCATCTATTGCCTCTAGCTTTAGTGTTCCACTCTCCTCTTCTGGCAGCCCTTTATCAATATTATTCTCCAAAGGGTATGTGTCTTCTTTAACCTCATCTTTTCTGGTCCATTTTCATTCACCATCTTGTCCAGTAATTGCCACATGATGCAAACAGTCCAACAGTGTTTTTGTCCTGCTAAGTATTCTTGGTATTATTAAAAACTCACTCTCCACCTTAGGGACTTACAGTTTCCGCCTTAAAAGCTTGAGTCTCCCATCGAGGCAAGTTTTGTTTTTGTGTGTCACATATCTAAGGCCCAATGCATCCCTGTTATGTTTGCTACAGAGAAGAGAATAAACAGCACCCACAGTATTTCATGTCTAGCTGGGAAGGCTATAAGGTCATGGGGGAAGGGGACCTTGTACTGTGCTGATATTGGCTGCACTGTTAAGCAACTTGTTTCAGCAAATGAGTGGTTCTGGAATACTAAAACTGCCATTGCATAGATGCATAACATCTATTGCATAACATATATGTTTAACATTGCATAACATGTATATTTAAATTTATTGCAGATTCCTGTAGTTTGGATTGGTGCTTTCCTCCTCCTTGGCACAGCAGAAGGTGAGGCAATACTTTACACATTATGTATTTCAAGAGAACAATTTCATGATTAGACAAACTAAGCCAAAGCCTCTCCCAGTTTGCCACCAAATGGCATCAACATCCTTTTGACTGGCAGAGAACCAAAGACTGAAACTTTCTAGAAACTCACTTTGCAATTTGTGGCATGGCAATGTGACATTTAGGGGATGCGCCACAGCTCAGTGGTAGAACGTCTGCTTTTCATGTGGAAGTTTCCAGATTCAATCCACTAAATTGCTAAAGCAGGACTGGAAAAGAGTCCCTTCCTGAAAACCTAGAGAGCCGCTGCCAGTCAGTGTAGTGAACTAGATGGACTGGAGGCAATACCTCCGAGATGTTTGACTGAAATTTAGTGACAACCAGGCTCTTTTGTTACAGTTCTGTGTGGACAACCTTTATTCCAGGATAGTAAACATATGGAGGAAGAATAGGCTTTTATTGTCAACCTCTACACATTTATTAGGCTTCTGCATAGAACCTATGCATGTACACATTTACAGCATCCAACCAGAGACATCCTTAAAATGATCTGTGGACACACATTTAAACATATGCATTCTTACAAGAGCAATGGGTCAAACGCAGACTATACTTAAGTAATGTCTAGCCTATCCCATTGATTTTAATGGGAATTAAGATATGGTTAACTTCTTTATAATTTATTTCAATTCAACAGTTTCTATATTGCTTAATTACAATTGTCTTTAAGTGGCGCACAAGAAACTCAGTGCATAAAACTGTTGATTATGATTGGCTTTGGTTAATAAAAGAAGAATTTCCTGAATTCCTGTCTAGTAAGGGAGCTACAGCAGAGATTTAAAATCACAAAACTTCCAGCAAAGTAAAGCATGGGGATGTAGGCAACTAGACTTTTAAAATATCCCTTTTTAAGTTACTTACAAGGTTCCCCCTGTATTCCCTTTTAGCACAGAAAAGACCATGCAGATTGGAAAGTTTAAAAATGTTTTTTACTTACAAACACTTTCAAAGGTCAGATTCATGTGCTTTTCCATCCAGCAGCAAGAGAAGAGAGGCAGTAAAGCTTAGCTTCAAAATTGGTGGTAAAATGGTTCTAAACATGTGGTCTGGGCTTGGAGTGATTAGCCCAGACATCTCTCTGGTCAGATTCACATGGTGGAAGGGAGTGAATAGAGAAACTTGACTTCCTTCGTTCCAAATTAAGCGTGCGTGACCTAGTTAAGTCTAGCAGAATAGCTTGATCTATGGTCTTAACCCCTTCTTGCATTAACTAGAGCTAAGCATGTTGGATACATGAGGCTAATTTATACCACTAAAATTTAGACAGTAGTCCTAACCACATTTACTTGTAAGTGTAGATCAAACTCACTATAATAATATGAGACATTTGTAATAGGTGATGCTATAGGTGATGCTATGTCTGGTGAATGCCATGTACTTAACAATTTGCCTTGCATGCTCTCTAGCCAATGAAGTCTGCTATAAAGATCTAGGTTGCTTTTCTGATAAGCCCCCTTGGTCAGGAATACCTGGGAGAAAGTTGTTTGGCTTACCAGCATCTCCGGAAAGCATGAATATATCTTTTTTGCTTTTCACTAGAGAGACTGGGAATCTTTCACAGGTGAGACAACCTTTTTTAATTGTTTATTTAAGAACTGTTGGCAATATCTGTGTATGCCTGTATGTGCTAGGCTTGATCCTGTCTAATCAGACAATGGCATTTGCTAAGACAGAGGTTCTCAGCCTCCTTTTCTCACCATTTGTATAACAGCAACCATCTGACAGGGTTGCCATGCCTGTGAATGACAGAAACTATGAAGCTCTTTCCACATTGAAAATGGTATCTCAGGCATAGGCAAACTCGGCCCTCCAGATGTTTTGGGACTACAATTCCCATCATCACTGACCACTGGTCCTGTTAGCTAGGGATTATGGGAGTTGTAGTACCAAAACATCTGGAGGGCTGAGTTTGCCTATGACTGTGGTATATAATTGCTAATGAGGGATGGGAGAGAAAGTCAGTTCAGTTCTCATTTGAAAGCTAACTCACTTGTCACGCTTTCCAAAACAAATCACAAACTGAAATGCAGCCGAGCTTTGAAATTCACACTCCTCTGAATTTTGCAATGCAGTTCTCCAGCCAAGAATGTGCACAGAAGTGCATCTACTCATGTAAAGTGTGCACATAATTGCATATATTACTGAAAATAACATAGAAAATGCATCATAACAGAAGAAAATGCTTTGGAAAAATATGTACTTTGGGCAAATTGCATACAAAAATGTGCCTACTGGGAGAAATTGGCAGTAAAATGCTGAAGAAGTTTCATGATAACTTTTTTATATTAAAAAAATAGCTTGCAAATGTGGAAATATGGAGAGCTGAAAATTGGGAAAATGAGAAACTGAGAGAAACTGATATAGACATATTCACTCATCCTGATGGATAACTAATTCATTACAGTGGTAGCTTGGGTTAAGAACTTAATTCGTTCTGGAGGTCCGTTTTTAACCTGAAACTGTTCTTAACCTGAGGTACCACTTTAGCTAATGGGGCCTCCCACTCCTGCTGCACCACCGCCGCACAATTTCTGTTTTCATCCTGAAGCAAAGTTCTTAACCCGAGGTACTATTTCTGGGTTAGTGGAGTCTGTAACCTGAAGCGTATGTAACCTGAAGCGTCTGTAACCCGAGGTACCACTGTATAGGAATTGAGATATATACGCTTGTAAAGCAGGCTAGAGATGAGCTAGCATTGAAATCTGTATTGCCAAGGAGCATATGAGTCACTTGAGGATTTGGAAAACCTCAGATTCTAGGATCTTTTCACAAGACACTAGTGCCAACAGTTGAAAAATCAAGCACAATTCTAGCCAGTAGAACTTTATGAGGATGTTGGTACCTGAGAATAAGTGAGAAAACATTCTTTGCTTTGAAGATCCTTAAAATAAATTAATTTTATATTTTTAATTCCCAACAGAAACTGTTATACACCGAAAAATCAACTGTTCAAAATTCTTATTTCTCTCCATTGAGGAAAACTCGCTTTGTTATCCATGGATTTACCAGTACTGGAAAATATGGCTGGGTTGTGGAGATGTGCTTGGTATGAGATTTATCTTGACTAGTTTCCTTCTTCAGTTACAGAATCTAGGACATGGGGAACAGGTGAACATTATGCAAACACACGGGCTCACAATAATAACAATGGGAATCAGTAGGTCATTTTGCCTTCTTCAAACTCGGGGGATGCATTGGTTTGCAAGAGTCTTTGGTGTCTTGCTCTAAAATCACACCTTACTGTACAGTTGCTGTCTACCTGTTGTGCACTGTGACCTGGATGGTGTAGGCTGAACTGTGGAAGGTGGGCAGAAGGCTAGCCCTGCTTCTGGGTATGAGATTGGACTACCTAGTTTTTGGATCCTTTGAAACTGGTGATCAAGTACATTTGAAAGAACCTCCAGTGTTTCTGATTGCATTAGCAACCTCTAACATATTACTTTTTCTGAAACATACCTGTGATGCAGCTGCTGGTGAAGGTGGAGAACATAAACTGCATTACTGTAGATTGGGAAGATGGTGCCAAATGTACCTACTTCACAGCCGCAAGCAACATTCGTGTTTTAGGGGCTGTAACAGCTTATTTTATCAACACTTTAGCGGTAAGTATGATGTTACTTTCAGAGCCAGATACCATATCCTACCAAATCAGCTCTTTTTTAAAAATATATTTTATGTTTTTCTCTATAGGTACAGAAAAAAATATGCATGTAATAGAAACATTATACATGCAAGAAGATTCTAAGCAGATAGCAGACCCAAGTATATTCAAATAAAATCCCAAATCTATTTTGTTATAGTAGCACCAACTTCCCCAATATGAATTCAGCCAGGTCAAATGCAGGTGTACCTTATCTTACGTAAGAGTTCAGTTCCAGGGATTATGCATAGATGTGGAAATTGCATCTTGCCAAACCCTTGGATCCACCCCACAACTAGTCAGCCTGCCTTCTATAAGGGGGGAGGGAAAGAGAGGACCCTCAGCATTCCCACAGCCAGTGCGCTAAGTGGGCATTGCCCCACAAGCAAGGCTAAGAGCTTCAGAGCTCTTTTCACACAAGGACCGCTTGGAGTTACCCACTGAGAAAAGTGCTTTGAAGCTCTTGGCTTTGTCTCTTGGGGAAGGCCTGCTCACTGTGCTGACTCTAGAAGTGTTAGGGATACTTTTGCAAGATCTTGCAGGAAGTCGAATTGTTGCATGGAGTCTCAAGAGAACAACCCTACCAGTCCACCTTCAACTGTGTATAGCCGAAATTGTGCAAGTCAAATGTACTTGAGATGAGGTATTACTGCATGCTATAAATGGATACCAACTTTGTATGCAGTGTCCTAGATTTCATTCCGTTCCCACTTTATACCCTTTTATGTAATTTTTGCATTCATTTTTTCACATTCTGCCAACAAGTTGCACATGCTGTACAGTTTTATTCATCTTTTGAAGCAAGGGCGGTATGTCTCGTTTCACTGCTTGAGGAAAAACAGGAAGTGCCCCCCACCTTGCTTCTGCTGCCCCTGCCGAAGAATCCTTAACTTATCTAGTTCACTCAATGCAGCCAGTGTGAATATAAGCCCTGAGTCCATGTCAATTGCATTACAGCGCTTGTGCAAAACTCTCTGCTGCATAATGTAAGAATGATGTCTCCTTTACTAATCATTTGAGCTTATATATTCCCCACCCCCATTCTTGAATCACTAGGAAGTGTATCACTATTGTCCATCCAAGATCCACCTCATTGGTCATAGTCTTGGTGCTCACACTGCTGGAGAAGTAGGAAGACGACTTCGACGCATTGTCAGACAATTTTCAGGCATTGGCAGAATAACTGGTATGAATTCCTATGAAATTGCATTTTAATCTGTGTTGTGTATGCACCATACATTTAAAGCACATTTTCCCCAAAGAATCCTAGGAACTGTATTTTAATCCCACAGAGCTACAGTTCCAAGCACCCATAGCAAACTACAAATCCCAGGATTCTGTTTGGGGGACGAGAGATGTGCTTTAAATGGATGGTGTGAATGCCACATGAGAAAGCTTGATTGGTGAAAGATATTCAGTGGGAAAATGTGGGATCTCATCTGATTGATAAAGGCAAACCAGATGCTTACCAAGCTCGTTCAGCTGCAACATCACTAGGAAATGCTGAAAGTATAAGGACCATTGATAAAAATGCACAGTAACACAATTGCAAGGCAAAGCTTTACATCATATCAGTATAGCTGACTGAAAAAGATGTCATACATTCTGCATTTCATCTTTCTCACCACATTCCAGCCATGTAGAAGATTGTCAAAAGAAGGTGGGAGTGAAAAGAAAGGAGCTTGCAACAGGGAGTAGATGTGCTTTATCCTAATTTTTAGGACAAAAGATACTGGGTGGGCAAGGAGGTTTCTATAGTTTCATGTGATAGCAGACCATCATTTTGAGCCTTATTTACTGTGTCAGCATAAAGGCCTGGTGTAGATGTTACTGTTGAAGAAATTTAAAAGGGGTTCCTAGACCGGATGTAGCACTTCCAGAAACCCAAAGAAAAGGGTGCAGGCTGCATGTAAAAATATAGGCCTTCATTGAAATAAAAATGTTCACAGGGACAGCCCAAAAAATAAAGAGACTATGAAGTGACATACAGGAGCATGAACTCTTATACACTTCTATGCTAGCCTGTGATTACAAACAACCAATCAAAGGATTAGAACAACTTTCCCATAGCAATTACAATCCATAGTCATCATTTGAAATCAATCAGAAATCCTTAGCTAACCTACCCCAACCTTCTCATTATAATAATATGTCATTAAACACTGCCATCCTTCAAGAACTAATTTAATTAATTTTCGATTAATTAAACTATTCCTTACCTTTCTATAAACAACTGTTATTAATAATTTATTATTAATATATCCTTTCTCTATGTTAACTTAAAATTAAATGATACTGTTCCACCGAGCTAGTCTCCTTTCATGTATTCTCAATTTCTATCCTTTCATATTCGAATACAGAATTTTCTTAATCTCCACTTAAAACAATCTGGTTTTTTTTTTCAACTAGGAGGAGTTGGTGAGGGTTCATATATGGATTGCTGAAGAGCAATGCTAATATGTCCGCTCACCTTTTCCAGTGGGTGGTGTTGCAGCCAGGCATCCAGGCTGCTGCAGTGATCTGGCGGGGGGCAGAGATTGACACCCCCCTTGTGCCATCCCAACCACGTCATGGGCACTGGGTGGGGCCACACCCAGGGGTGGCCCTGCTGTCCAATCAGCACTGATAGGGGCGTGGCCATGGGAAACATAAACCACAGTGCAGCCAGGGGCCTCTCTATCGCCCTTTGCCAAATCTCCTACACACCCACCCTCTTTTTTATGCTTTGCAATGACACAACCTCGCTGTGGACAAATGTCGTCTGCAATACTGTTGGGACTGGGTAGGAATTTTTTTCCACTTTGCAAATTGGCACCAGCCATTTGGTTTTCGCCTACCTTGTAGCAATCGTTACAACTTTGTGAGCTTAGGCATTGGGTAAGCCTTTGTTTGGATGGAGGGGAGGTTGTAGCCTCCACCTGCCCCTCCTCATTAAGGGTATCGGGGTGTGTGGATTCTTTCCGATGCCTGGACGTAGGCTAGGGCCATGCCATGACCCCAATGGGGACCCCTCAGTGTGTCCATATTTGATGTAAGTCATAGGGCTCCCCCTATTGGTGGTTTACCCTTAGATGGATTCCCTGCAGATGGGCAGGATTGGAGATATAGTCTGGCTATACCCAATGCCTAAACCTAACCACTCACATCTGTAACCAATAAAGTTGTGGCCTATTTGAGCCCATAAACCTAAATACTTATGTCCATGTGTTTATTAACCACTAGGGAAGTGTGGGTCACGAAGTCTTGGCACACAGCAAATATGAGCTTTAACAAAAGGGAGATAGAAAAATCTCCTTCATTACCATTCCTAATCAGGATGCAGAAGTGTCTCCCAAGCTTGGGATCTCAAATGTTGTTGGACTAATGGTCAGGGATTTGGGGGTTGTATTCTTGGACCCAGAAAAAAACAAAACAGGTTTTCTAATTCCTAACTGGATTATTTTATGTTTATTTAGGCTTGGATCCAGCTGGGATAGGTTTTGAAGGTTTCCCTGATATGGTCAGGCTGGATCCTTCTGATGCTCAATTTGTGGATGTCATACATACCAATGCTGGAAAGTTTCCGATAGGTAACTGCCAAACACACATGAATTTTGTGCTGAAAGTAGAAGCATGGACCAAACCATTTATTGCCCTATGAATCTGTTTCAGGATTTGGTATGTTCAATGCCACTGGTGATCTTGACTTTTACCCCAATGGTGGAAGGGTTATGCCGGGATGTGATGATAAGAATACAACACTAGTTGAAACTGACTTTGAGGGCTTTGATACAGGTAAGCCTGTCTGCATTGTTTATAGCAGGGGTTGTCAAACTTTTTGGACCAGTGGGAATAGTTCAAGTTTTGAAAGTGTGCTGGGGACACCAGTCACAAGTATGGCTGCTATGGGGAGAGTGCCATATCATAAAATTAGAGAGACAACCATCCTGACAACTTTATGTTTACCTTGGGAAGTCAGCTATGTCCTACTGGTTCTAACTGTGGAGATCACATAATAATGATTACACACAGAGGTAACAACAACACCAGGGAGGTGGTCACATCACGCACATTCTGATTTCACAGAAATCGCTTAGAAAGTACTTGCACATTTTGCACCACAACTTTTTTCTAGGAGGGCTAGAGATTAGAAAGAAAGAAAGAAAGAAAGAAAGAAAGAAAGAAAGGTCAGAGTCCAAGACAAAGGAACCAATGAAGGTGTTTGTGGGTACCATGAGCCCTGGTTTATAGCATATGCATGCAGAGTCTGCTTATATAGCAAGCTGAAACCAGAAAGGGGGCAACTTGCTCCATTCCATGTGTGGCTTCTAATGTATATTTGTAATTTACTTTACTTGTGCTATCTCTGCCATACTCTGTGGTTTATAGGAAACAACTCTGTATCCTGAGCTCTAGGATGGTGCTGCAGCATGCAAAATATGCAGGTGCTATTCTTACATAGAGCCTTGAATTTAGTAGACAAGATTTGATAGATAGAGCACAAAGACCATCCACCACACTTAAATGTTATGCAATTCAGGACAATTATGGATGTATGTTGGTGTTTGTTGTACCATGAGTGATGTTGGATGGGGTTGTAAAGCTCTTCACTGCAGCTTTTTTTTTTTTTTGGCAGAAATGCAGGGTGTTGGAAACTGTCACCACTCAAGAAGCCATGAGTACTATAGGTACAGCATTCTCTTTCCTGGAGGATTTGTTGCTTACCCATGTGAATCATATGAATCTTTCCAAGAGGTAAGCATGGTGGTCTAGTTTGATTAGATTATATCAGAATAGCAGGGCCAATACCAGACTTGGCAAGGGACACAGGACTTGGCACAGTGCCAGTGAGGGGCCCTTCACCCCCACTCTGCAACTAGGGCAGGACCAAGCATATACTACAGATCTATGAAATTGATAAATATTCTGCATCTAAATTTTATTCCATAGAAGAATTGCATTTTCAAAGCTTTACTAGCAGAACTCAAGTTTCAAATGTTAATCTTACAAAACTTATTTCTCACAGACTGAGCCCAATGTGAGACTTGAGAACATATTTTACTAATATGTAGCTTTTCCAGTTAGGAATACAAAACACTCTGTCTCTCTTTCTCCTTCCTGCTACATGCTGAGCCAACGCCCAGAGAGAGAGACTACGCATAGTTTTTGCACACACAAGCAATTTCATTAGCATATATAAACATTTGTAACAGTATCCAAACCTTGTGATTCAGTCACAACCTCAAGCTGCCTCACCTTGAGTGGAAAAAACACCAGTTCCATGGAAAAATACTGGCCATTTGCTTAAACATTCTTTACAGTAACTTGAATACAATGCATTTAAAATATCCAACATTTTAGGTAATATTAAACATAAACCTGCACAGACTCCGTACACATCAAGGGTTAGGCACAAAGACTTTCAGAGCAGAATGTGAGTATCAGGCAGCCTTGAATATAAAAGGATGTCACATAGAGGAGGGAGAAAGGTTGTTTTCTGCGGCTCCAGAGAAGCAGACACGGAGCAATGGATCCAAACCACAAGAAAGAAGATTCCACCTAAACATTAGGAAGAACTTCCAGACAGTAAGAGCTGTTCGACAGTGGAATTTGCTGCCAAGGAGTGTGGTGGAGTCTCCTCCTTTGGAGGTCTTTAAGCAGAGGCTTGACAACCATATGTCAGGAGTGCTCTGATGGTGTTTCCTGCTTGGCAGGGGGTTGGACTCGATGGCCTTGTGGTCTCTTCCAACTCTATGATTCTATGAATACCAAGACCTCTCACTGTAGAAATTAAGGGCAATTCAACTACCGCATCCCATCAGTGCAAGGATTTCTGCTTGCACAACAGGACTTCCCCCTCCCTCTTCCTCAGGCATGCCCCAAGCCCTCCCCAGATCTGCCCTGGAGAGTTCTGGGAACCACTAGAACAGATTTAGGGAGTGTGCAGGTGGAGGAGAGGGGAGAATGATCCATTGTGTAAGCAGAAAACCTTGTATTGATGGAACAAGAAAGTTAGAAGTATGTTGGTTACAATCCCATGAATCAGCTGCATTCCAAACCTTGTTTACCAGGGATTAAGTTCCATTGACTTCAACCAGACTTGCTTTTGAATACTCAGGGTTAGTATTTTTGCAGGTATTGAGTACTCCAGGTTAGTATGGGGAAAATTGCAGAACAAAAATAATAATTCATACCATCATAGTTTGAGACAATGAGGCGGAACAGTAACAAAGGATACTTGAACTGACACCATAACAAATGTTTGAATGGAAAAAAGCAAATGCTCTCTTGACCAATGCATTATTTTCTCCTAGGGAAATTGCTTTCCATGCCCCAGAGAAGGCTGTCCAATGATGGGCCACTATGCTGATCGGTTCCATAATAAACTGAGGAATAACAACCCAAAGTACTTTTTAGATACAGCACCTAAGAAGCCATTTACCAGTAAGTGCACAAATTAAAGTCAGTTCAGTACAGATACACATGGGTGTCATTGCCGTGAAATTTGTTGATATACAAGACTCTTTTCAGCAGTCCATGCAGTGATCACAGTTTTGGGAATCAAAACAGGACACATAGCTGTGACTTCCCCATTGTTTTCCATGCAGAGAAATGAACACGTTTTCAAATGGAATCATTTCCAAGTGCCAACACAGTGCAGGGAGGATTGTTATGGATTTTCTTATCCCATGTGACCTTGTACAAGCCCCAAGAATGTGTTTGAAGTTGCAAGGAACAGATTACAAAGTTCCTGGTCAATTTTCTCTCTCTCTCCAAGTGTGAAGCCTTTGATAAGAAACATAGAAAGCTGCTTTATGCTGAGTCAGACCATTGGTCCATCTAACTCAGTACAGTCTTCACTAACTAGCTGTTGCTCTTCGGGGTTTCAGACAGAAATCCTACCTGGAGATGCCATGGATAGAACCTGGAATCTCCTGAATGCAAAGCATGTGTTCTGTCACTGAGCTACAGCATTTCAATGTGTGAAATGATTAAAGATCACATATCAACAAGCACAGGAAGCAATCACATATGCATGGATAATATTCACACACCTTCATGCTGCAATCCTAATTATGCATAACCAGGAAGCATATCTCTCTGACCTCATTGAGATTCATTTCTTAAACATAAAATTCCCATTCCTAATTAGGATTGTCTAATTGGGCAATGTTGATGATCGAGGTACAAATAAATGCTATTTTTCATGGGCAAAATACATGGGGAAAGGCAATGAAATACTTCACACATTTGGGCACTGCACATTTTTCTTTTTTCCCTTTCTTTTTGCTAGTTTCAAAATTCAAGGGGGGGTGTAACTGGGCCAAATATAGCACCAGCTTCTTAACAATTAAAGAAATTAAGCTCTTCCCACACTGCAGTGGATTTAAAATCATACACCTTTAAATTTATTTTAATAATCTAAGCTTCAAACCAACACAGCAACAGTGGCCTGGATCCAAACTTCAAGTAATGAAAGTCTTGTTCAACTCACTTCTTCCCAAATTTCTTAAATTAAAGGCTATTAAAGTAACCACGGTTGCTTTTTCATTTGCCTCAGGCATGAATGCTAAATGCATAGAATTCTTCCTCTCTATTTGCAGTTCTTGCTCTTCCTACTTTCATATCTTGATTCATTATATATTTATTGTGTAGGCTGGCTATATAATATATCGGTCAAGCTATCTGGAATGTCAGGCGTGAAGGGAGAAATGGACATAGCTTTCCAAATGAAAGATGGAAAGACAAAAGAATACCAAATTGGGAGGTATGTTTTATGATATAGTGAAATAGCAGGTTTTGCAGTTTTGCTCATACATGATTCAATTAATCATCGTTAAACATGTTTATAAGTTGTGTGCAGATATTTCACAAGTCAGCTGTTCTGTTTATATGCTGTGATGTTAATGTACACATAGTTTCGGTTCCCTGTCACCAGGGCTGTCTTAAGCATATGCGGCGCCGGGGTGCAAAGATCCGCCCAGTGCCCCTCCCCAGGTTGCCCAGTCCCAGGCGTGCAGGAGGGCAGAGCCAGCTGGCCGCCTCAGCATCTCACTGGCTCAGTTGCCCCTGAACTCGTGATGCAGAGCCGCCCGCAGCAGAAAAGTCCGCTGCGGTGCTCTGGCTGACGGGCGGGCGGGCTCTTCCCCAGATTCTACTCTTGGGCCCCAGACTCTCGGCCTGGCACCCCTGAGAGATCAGCGCTCGGGTGCCCCACACCCCTACTGCCTATGGATAAGACGGCCCTGCCTGTCACAGTTAAATAATTGCAGGTATGACAGTCCACAGCCTGCTGGTGCTCTGAGGAATGTATAGGGCTGCTATGGACACCAACAATTTTTAACCTTAAATATGGAACCTACTTTTACTCTTTTGACTGTGCCTCTCTCTTTCTCTGTATGTGTCTTTTGCCACCCCTGCTTCTCTTAAAAGAAATCCTAAACAAAAACAGAAAGTTGTCAGATCAGAGAGGAAGCGGTTTCAATTTAAACTTATCATATGATGCCTAAATAACACAAACAACTAAAACAATTAAATGATCAATCAGTCCTTACAATGGAGAACGGACAGCACTGTAAAAGATCAGAGCAGATTTTATAACACCTTGATGCCCTCTTTTAGAAGTTGGTATGTAATAATAATGTGCAACAATGTCATGGATTTATTGGGTGATCTTTAACAAGTCAGGCTTTCAGCCTCACCTGCTCATCCATCTTGAAATATATGTACGTGAGTGACACGAAATGTGAATGAGCAACAATAATTCTGCAGATTACCTGACTATTAAATTGACAATTGCAAAGCACAACTGTTATACTGATGCTCTCTAATGACTTTCATTGCTTGCCCATTTTCAGTGGCAGCCTTAACCAAGGGCAAACCTACTCAAAGCTCATCAGTGTCGAAATTAATCCTGTAAAAGCTTCAAGAGTTGAATTTATTTGGCATAAGAAGATCTTCACTTCATTCTGGGCTAAACTGGGAGCTGAAAGAGTGCGCCTAGTCCGTGGAAAGGATGGGCATGAGTAAGTATGGCTATTCTGAATGTTTTGATTTCATGATTTATACCATCAGGGGCAGGAGGTGTCGTAATCTGGGCAGCCCAGGACCTCCATGCAAACTGCCCTGGCTTGTGCCCTAGAGAGGTCACTTTGGTGCTGTGAATGCAGCAAAAACAATGCAGGAGGCAGAAATTACAAGTTACCAGTCCCTGCAGTCACAGCATCCACTGAGATTCTTCAGTAGTCAAGGTCAGAGCTCCCCATTCCTGCTTTAAAGACTACTTGAATGATTAACAATTCTGTTGGAACAAACCACAACTTTCCAGTTGAGAAAATCATGTACATTCCTTAACTTACCAGTCTTATGCTCACACTTGGCTATCTCTGCTTCTTTTCAACATTCAGCGAAATATATTGAGGAGGGGCAAGAAAAACTTACTGGAAGTGAGAGATTTATTGACATGGTGGTTTCTGCCTTTTCTCTCCCAGATCCTTCTTTTGTGGCAATGGGACAGCAACACATGGAGTTCCTCAAATACTTACACCTTGCTGAGCATTAGAAGGAAGCAGATTATGTATATGTAAACTACAAGAACATAGAACTGCTTTTTTCATTTGGCCACTGTAAGAGCTTGAATGTTTGAAACATAGTTGTGCTTCTTTCTTAGTCTGCTCTGTGCAAAATCATGGTTTGTTTTTAAAACAAGAAGTCATTATTATAATTTCTATCTGCTTCTAAATACAGGAAAGTACTGTAGACATAAAAAATGGAGGTTTTGATGTATGCTGGGAGTTCATTCCAGATCCAGAACTGAATTGATTGAATTGATATGTCCAAATGGTGAAATGTGTGCGCATGTGTGTATTTATATGTGTATGTTTAATAGGAATCTGTTGCTCACATTTCTACAGAGACATCCCACCTCACATTTTGAGCATCAAGTAGCAAAGCGTGATATGTACTTAACAATAGCTGCTCCAGACTATATTGAACACTCATACAAAATATTGTATTTAGTGCTTCGTAGAGATGATATATTATTTTCTGTTACAATAGCTGTGTGCCTTTTAGCTGAAGAGCAGGGGTATGTATGCATTTTTTGTCAGACTAATTAATGAATGGCTGCAAAAAAAAACCCACAATAAAGAAATTGCAACAACTGAGTAAAAATGTTGCTTGCTTTCTTATTTTAGTACCCGTGATAGAATCCCAAACTCTCTCTACAAGTCTATAAATGGTGAGAGAATGCCATCTATCTATCTATCTATCTATCTATCTATCTATCTCTATCTATATCTATCTATCTATCTATCTATCTATCTATCTATCTATCATCTATCTATCTATCTATCATCTATCCAGTAAATTTATAAACTAATTCCTCATAAAGAAAGAAATTGGTGTACATATCTGATTACGCATGACTAAAACGCATGAGACAGTTATTCTTTTTTGTTAGGAAATCTGCCTTATCAGGAGAAACTGCCCACTCTCCAGGCACCCGGCATGATCTCCTGGTGACCTCCCTGTCAGCATTCCCCGGCAGATGCAGGCTAGGTTGCGATCCTCCTCAACGTGAGAAGAACACACCGCTCTTCCCCCCCTCCCAGGTAGGGGGATAGAGAGAGACAGAAATGTATTTACATGCCTTTATTTCTGTCTTTGCAGCATTACAGAGAAAACACATCTGCTCTCCTCAAAGTCCATTAGAAGAGAGAGGAAACTCCACCTCCTGTACTTCCTGTACAGGTCATGAGACACTCAGAGCTAATTCCGGTGCTTTGCACTGAAAATAGACCCTCCCTCTGTTCCCACGGAACAGTTCCAACATTCCCATTATGTTTTGCTTCCAAGCCACCTGTGCTCGCAGTCGCATTGCATCCATATCGTAACATCCTCCCCCATATGAATCAATGTGCATTGCGAGCATCGCGTGTTCCAGAGAAGAAAACAAACAGTTGTTATACACATAACACTCCCCTGTTGTTTCAGTTCCACCCTTGGAACTCCCCGCCACTGGTTTCACCAGTGTACCTCTCTGGCTGTCTGTCTTCCAAGGAATGATTGCATCTGCACTTCCTTGGCTAGGGAATGTAGTGTTACACTTGGCAACTCCCTGTTGTGTCTTTGTCTCTGACTTAGACACAGCTTCAACCTGTCTTGAGTTGTCAACAATAGTAACACATGCTACAGCTGATTTAGCAAACTCTTTTGAATACCTCTTGGGTGGTACACCCTTTGTAACTCTCTCAGACCTACGTATGAGGTGCTGATCCTCTCTGCTCACTGGTTCAGTCTCCGGACTCTTTGGAGAACCAGTTCCAATAGTAAACAGTGGTTCGTCCTCCACCTGTGAAGGTCTAGCTATTATGTGAGATTTCCTCTCAATGACTGTGTCAACTGAGCTCCTTGAGCTACTACTGTCACTCTCAGTACCACTGTAATCAGTAAAATCATCATCATCATCTGAATTGTCTTCTGTGGGAAATGTGTGAACAATTACTCTCTCCTGTTCAGGAGCACTCTCTAGAAATTTTGTGAGAATCACCTGACCAGACTCAGACAAAATTACTCTGTAGAGACCCTTTTCATAACCCACAAAAATGCCTCTGGCATTCTTTACTCCACCTGGAGCTTCTGTTCTCACATGAGACCCGAAAACCTTGAAATGGGCAACAGAAGGTTTTCTGTGGAACAGCTTTTCAAAAGGAGAACATCCCAAACCTTTTGAATCTTTTCTCAACCACGTGTGACAATAACACATTATCGACTCCGCCCAATATTCATGTGGCAAATGTGAACTCAGCAATTGCGCCTTCATCCCATTTTGCAACTCTTTGTTCACCTGTACACAGACACCTCTGTTCCATGCTTCTGCAGAAACAGCAACCCTGTGCCTAATCCCTTTCTTATGCAGGAAATTCTGAAAATCCTGTAAAAGAAAAACTGGCTTTTCATCTGTGAAAAGACAATCAATGTTAGCATCATGAATATTTTTAACCTTGTCACAAAACTCTTTAAACCTTTCTAAGGCTTCTTGTGGTTTCTCTAACACATATACCCAGACAAAATTAGAGAAATGATCCACACACACAAGATAATATCTTGCATTGCCTCTAGATGGTGCTAGAGGACCAATCACATCAGCATACACCCGCTGAAAAGCCCTGTCGACCCTTGTTGTGTTCTGGACCTTCTTGGTCACACCTGCGAGAGAAATAACGTTAGAATCAGATGAATTACATTTCATGTAATCACTTTGATCAAAAGTCAACAAATACAGTCCATCTTTCTCTCTGGCAGAAAGATACAACTCTCCATCTTTGAAGATCTTGCAGCTTTCAGCATCATAGGACAACTTTAGTCCTTTCTTTGTAATCTGCGAAACACTCAGCAGATTGAACTTTAAATCAGGAACCAAATACACATTGTTTATAGTCAAGTTCAGACTTTCAAGATACACAGTTCCAAACCCGGTTGCTTCCAGCTCCTGACCGTTGGCCTATTTCACAGTGAAGCTTTGCTTCTTAAACGTCAAAAACAGACTTCTGTGCGACGTCATGTGTTGTGTGCAACCCGTGTCAATTACAAACGTGTTCTCAACATCTGGCGTGGTTCCTTTCGACATCAAAGCCTTTGCAGGTTTCACCTGGGACTTGCTACGACTTTTGCCTGACGCCTCAGGCTTTGCAGAGCTCCCTTTAGCTCCTTTTGGTTGACGTGGCTTCTTACAGTTCCGCTGAAGATGCCCAGTTTGTCCACAATTGAAACATCGGACAACGTTCAGAGCAACAGCCTGCTCTTCACTAGCAACAGCAGTGGAGAGTCAGAACTCCGAACTTCTCTCCCCCTGTCTTTGACATCTAGAGCAGCAAGTCGGTCCCGTTCATTCAGAACGACGGCGCACACTCTCTCTGCCGTGAGATCGGCGGCAGGTAGGGAACCAAGCTGACTTGCAACCGTCTTATAAGTCCGATTCAGGCTGTTTATAAACATGAAGCAGAATATCTCTTCCTGTAGAGGAAAATTGCGCTGCGCCATCTGCTGGCGTAGGAACTTCATCTCTGTCAAATGCTCTTGCACATCTCCATCAGGCGCAAGCCTTAGGTTGGTCAGCTTTTCAAAATGCAGCAATGCTGAAGAACCAGCATCTCTCTGATGTATTCTACGCAGCGTCTGCCAAATCTCACGCGCATATTGCAAATCCTGAATATGCACCAATTGGTGATCCGAGACACACAGAATTATAGCCGTCCTGGCTCTCACATTCTGTGAATTCCAACCTGGCGTTGGTGCCGTAGGGATGGGGTTCTCAATCACCCCAAAATCCTCTGATTCTGCAGCATGGCTTTCATCTTTACAGACCATGATGAATAATTGTCATTTGTCAGGGGAGGTGGGTAAGGTAAACCTCCCCCCTTCTTGGCATCCATTTTGAATCCAAGCCTCAGCTCTCACTCTCGAGCCCGTAAAATCCAAGAGTCTCTCTTGGTTGTTTTCTGCCTCCTCAGGCAGGCAAACCGCAAGCTGTTTCAAAGTGCTTGCACAACAGCAAAATATAGTCAAAACAAACTTCGCTTTCCCAGGCTCACAGTCCCAGCCCCTGTCAGTAAGTTTCTACTTCACTGACGTGACGTTGCTTGGCAACTGTGCATATCAACTTTATCTCGGTATGCGAAGTATGCGGCTGCTTCTCTCCCAGTGCTGGTTTCTCTCAAACGCAGACACTCAGTGAACCGAAGATTTTTCTTCTTCACGCGTTCACCCTTTCAGCCATAAAAACACTCCATACCTTTAGGGCTCCGTTGCTCAGCAAACACCTCCTCTCGGTGTCCAGCCGTCTGTGTAGCTGCCAGCTGCACGTTGACTGTTGCTTCCTTCCCTTGGTGCAGAGGATGAAGTATGATCCATCAACCTCTCTTGCAGTTTTCCATGGATCCAAAACCACCGGCGTCTGCTACCATATGTTAGGAAATCTGCCTTATCAGGAGAAACTGCCCACTCTCCAGGCACCCGGCATGATCTCCTGGTGACCTCCCTGTCTGCATTCCCCGGCAGATGCAGGCTAGGTCGCGATCGGCGATCCTCCTCAACATGAGAAGAACACACCGCTCTTCCCCCCCTCCCAGGTAAGGGGAAAGAGAGAGACAGAAATGTATTTACATGCCTTTATTTCTGTCTTTGCAGCATTACAGAGAAAACACGTCTGCTCTCCTCAAAGTCCATCAGAAGAGAGAGGAAACTCCACCTCCTGTACTTCCTGTACAGGTCATGAGACACTCAGAGCTAATTCCGGTGCTTTGCACTGAAAATAGACCCTCCCTCTGTTCCCACGGAACAGTTCCAACATTCCCATTATGTTTTGCTTCCAAGCCACCTGCTGCTTGTGGTCGCATTGCATTGCATCCATATCGCATTGCATTATTTCCATACACACTACCCACTACTCACACGTGTGCCCAGGGGAGAACACTTTGGTGCTGCAGATGCAGCATTTGACTTCACCCCCAGAGGTGAACTTCATTATCTCTCGAGACAGATGGATGCCAACAACAAAATCTTCACAACACAACACAATAACTACAGTCCTGCCATATTTGAGTTTCAACTCCTGAGTTTCAATAGTCCATTACCTTCCTTCCAACATGGTTTTTTGAAGACTAGTTCCATAAACTGAAGGTCCTGTGAGACCTCAAGATTAAGTAACTTGGAGGGCACTGTAGCTTAAAATATGTTCATTGATTTCACCCTCTTTATTCTAGTACTTTAGCAACTTGGAAACAGGCCACATCTTCAGAGTTATCTGCTCACTCTGCAGGTTACAGTATGAACTGTTGAACTAAAACTCCTACAAATCAAGCAGGTGGGTGAGGGTTTCAGGGTTTTTTAAAAGAGAGAGCAACAGATAAGCTCCTTCTGTACATAGCAGAAGTCCAATACACGTTAATGGTTTACTTGCTTCTATCATCTGATAACAGCTGACAAATGAACATATATTTCATATATATTAAATGATACCCTGTGCACATAAGTTCAAATATTTTGCAGCAGGTGAGTTTTGTCTCTTCAGCACATACAAAAGCCCAGAGATCAATGACTTGCAGTTGTTCCAAACCATTTAGCCCCCATCACATTGTATCATTGTGTAAGTAATGGGGCAGAGCACTGTGGGCAGAGCATATGCTACAAATAATCAATGCTAAAAATCATGGGGGGCTTCAGAGGGTGAGCTCAGTCTGTCAAAATGCAAAGTCCCCTATTACCTTTACAGATTTTGATTTGCTCCTCATCAGGAAAAACAAAACAAGCTGTGGCAACATTTATGAACATACGGTCTTTCTGCTCCTTGAAGACAGAGCCATTGATAGCCTTATCCTCCATGAATTTGTCCAATCCTCTTTTAAAGCCATTCAGGTGGGAGTGTTTTTGGAAGATGCTGAAGACTTAGGTTTTTCAGTGGCTTTCCAGGTATTATGTTTATTAATTAGGTGGCAGTCTGGTTGAATTATGTTTTTATACACACACACAAAAAACAAACAAACAAAATGTTGCTGAGTTGTGGTTTTCAGATTTGTGTTCTTTTTATGTGTCATTGTTTTGAACCATAAGTTGCTTTTGATGGACGTTTGACCAGAAAAGCAGTCTTAAAATATTTGCAATAATCTTAGCAACAACAAAAGTATATTTTGAGAAAATAAGGTGAAGGTCCTTCCATACTTGCTAAGCAACAGGTGGAATAAGTCCCTGAATCTAAATCAAAAACAGCCGGCTGGTTTTAATGGGACTTTTCTTATATAATTTGGCAGCTTCGTATTTGTGTGCACAGGTGGTGTCCTTTTATTCCTTCACACATCTAGTGACTGGAGCTACCAAAGCCTGCAATTCTAGGAATACTGCTTCTGGCTATAAGACCACAGGTGAAATGGAATTGCCTGAAAAAGAGAAAGGGTATATGTACCACCTTATCCCAAGCATATCAGTGGGGTGTGATAATACATGTTTACTGCATAATGCCTCTGTACAGGATATTAATTCGTTGTCATCAAATCACAATTCTGTCATTTGTACAGCCTGATCTTATCCATGTTTACTCGGTTGAACTTAATAGGATTGATGTCTAGATAAACATGCAATAGGAGTGTACTCTTACAGCACAATCCTACACATGGCTACTCAGGATGTAAGTTCTATTATTACTGCCAGGTAAGTGTATAGAGAATTGCAGCTTCAGTTATTTTTTTTAAAAAAACTTTCTTCTTCCTTAATTCTAAAATAAAGCAACTGGGAAAGTCCTCTTTAAATACTTCAGAAATCCTGTACATGTTAGGTTTTTTTCAGATGAATGCAGGTCCCCTATTACTATGGTAGGATGTGAGACTGGTGGTTTGCAAGCACAGGCTGAAAACTGACCCCTCCAGGTTTTAGAAGCTTCAGAAGTGAAAGCTGTGAAGAACAGTCAAGTATTTTTTCCAGTAGAACATTTCAGCACCTATTAAGGGAGTTGCTGCAAAACATGCAACGTTTTTAAAAGGTTACTTTCTGCTTTCTTCCATACACATTGTGGAAGCAGAATGTATAGAGTTGGCATGAAGGTGAGAGAGAACGTGAAAGAATGAAGAAGTATGGAATGCTGGAAGTTTTGACTTCAGTAATGCTGCTTCTCCTATGTTTTCCCTGTAAAGCTAGTTCCTTGTGCTTTCTTATTAACTGGGTTGGGATAAATTTGTGATCACAATAAAAATGCTGTTAGCTCACTATACAATCAGAACACCACATTGATCAGTTGAGAAGAGATTCTGACTGATTGTGGTCTTCTCCAATGCCATTGCCTTGTCTTTATATACAGTTTTAATCAGGCCTTTAATCACAGTGTGAAGGCTTGATTTCCCCCCACAATATATGACACCTTGGAAACTCCTTCCCATAGGCAGTCCTGCTGATTGCCACTTACATTCTTGATATTTTGACCATGGGAGTGCAATGAAAGGAACTTAATTCCCTTTTAAGAAAATCACACACAAAAATAGAAGCTGCTATCTTAAATATGCCAGGGGTGGGCATATTGCGGCCAGCATGCCCCTGCCCCAATTGGTCTAGAGGGTCAGGCCAACCCACCTGTTGGCTTCCCTTGACCACCTTCAGCCACACCGTGCAGCAAACACCCCCCCCCCGAGCCCCAGGTGAGTGGACAATATCACTTTCCCTAGCAAACCAGGATCTTTGCTCTTACATTTATATGTAATTCAGTAATGTTGCCTGGTCACTCAGCCCATTTTATCTGTGATATGCTTGCCGTGCTTTGTGTATTTATGATAACCTTAATCAGAAATACACGTCAGTTTCTATCTTCGTACACTTTTTTGTTTTCAATAATAGCCCCCAAGGATATGACACTTTATAAAAAGACCATGTGTAGGTAGTGAAGACTTGGCTGGAGGGATTCATCCAAAGACGGTGCGGTAAGTCACATCTTATCTCATCAAGTCAGTGCTGCAACTGATGCATTTTCACTGTATGCTAAGGCTATTGTAACAGTGGGAACAAAATCAACAATTTCCATGGGGTAGCTGTGCTAGTCTGCAGCAGCAAAAACAGGCAAAGGGCCTGTTGGTCTGTACTTGAAGACTAAGTGCAATACCAGGTTGTTTGCATTATTAATTGTCACTGTAACCCTTTTCCTTTATGTAATTATCACTGATATCAGTCTTCTCAATATATATGTGCATATATTTGTCTTCAATGTGCCATTGAGACTCTGACAAAATTAATACTGTTTGATGCCTTCTTTGGCCCTATCTTTTTACTCTTTTAAAAATCCATTTCAGATGTTTGCCTTTTGGAGCTTGGCACTTTTACTGCTCGATGCAACAGCAGGTGAGATCCAATTGTTACTTTGAATGTGGCATTGCATGATCCCCAAACTAATGTTGGTTTGCAGCAATGTGCCTCTGAGATACGGTGTGTCAGGGAAAGGGAGTATCTCAGTAAGTCTGCCAAAGTGAAGTAATACTGTAGTAAGAGAGACTGAGTTCTTCCTTACTGCAGATGGAGAGATGGTGAGAGGGAAATTAAGGTGCAAGTTAGTGTTGGGATTTAGATCCTAATTATGTATTATTAGGAATGGGAGAGAAATTTGATTTAGTTCACATTTAAAGGTGAACCTCCCTAATCTGGATTTTCTGAAACAATACACAAACTGAGAGCCTATGAGATGGCTGTGAATGCTGTTAAGAAGTCTTATTTCTCAGCTTCCATTTCATCTGCTAGCTCTCGCACGGCACAATTTTTCAGAATAATTAGGTCTTTAACGCCCCCAGTGGGACAGCCAAATTTAAATATGAATTTGACCCATAGCTGTGAGGCATTTGTGAGTTTTTTTGTGGAGAAGGTCCTGCTGCTCCGCCATGACCTCTCTGCCAATTTGTATACAGCAATAGAACTGGAGGCCCCTCGACTGTCCTTGGGTCCAGTATTGAACCATTTCAACTGGATAATCCCTGCTGATGTGGACAGATTCCTCCGAGCTGGAAGGCCCACCACTTGCCTCCTTGACCTGTGCCCGTCTTAGTTGATTAGAGCGTGTCCAGATGAGGTGCGGGTCCCCTTGGGTAAGATCATCAACTTGTCCCTTGGCACAAGGACATTCCCAGAGGAGCTGAAGGAAGCAGTGGTGTGTCCGCTCTTAAATAAAACATCATTAGATCCTTTAGATCTATCCAATTACTGCCCAGTTTTGAATCTTTCATACCTGGGTAAGGTAATTGAGAGAGCGGTTGCTGAACAGCTTGGTAGGTTTCTGGAGGAAACATTGGCTTTGGATCCATTCTAGTCCAGCTTTTGCCCTGGTTATGGTACCGAGATGGCTCTGGTCGCCCTAACAGATGATCTCCGTAGACAACTGGACTGAGGCGGGTCAGGACGGCCTTCATCATGGTTGATCATGAACTTTTGGACCACTGCCTTGCCGCTGTGGGGATTCAGGGCACAGTCTGACAATGGCTGCGTTCCTTTATCTCAGGTCAGGGACAGAGGGTGGTGCTAGGGAAGGAGATGTTGTCGCAGCACCGCTTGGTGTGTGGAGTGCTGCAGGGCGCAATCCTTTCCCCGATGTTTTTAAACATCCTTATGTGCCCCCTTGCCCAGATTGTCCAGAGTTTTGGGCTGGGTTGTCAGCAATATGCAGTTGGTCCCTTACCTTTCCCGCCCTGATCTGGCCACAGTGATCCATGCGACGGTCACTTCCAGGCTTGACTACTGTAACTCGCTCTACATGGGGCTGCCCTTGAAGTTGTCCCAGAAACTCCAGCGGTTGCAGAATGCCGCGGTGAGGCTCCTCACAGGGTCCTTGACACGGGACCACATTCACCCAGTGATTTTCCAGCTGCACTGGCTCCCGGTGGAGGACAGGGTCAGGTTTAAGGTGCTGGTTTTGACCTTTAAAGCCTTTTGTGGCCTAGGACCCTCATACCTATGGGACTGCCTCTCCTGGTATGCCCCGCGGAGGACCTTAAGGTCCATAAATAGCAACACTCTAGAGGTTCTGGGCCCTAAGGAATTCAGATTAGCCTCAACCAGGGCCAGGGCCTTTTCAACACTGAAATGAGGCTGCATTTTAAGTTGCATTTTAATCCTGTTTTTAAGTTGCATTTTAATCAATTGTTTTTATACCTGATGTTAGCCGCCCTGAGTCCGGTCTTGGCCGGGGAGAGCGGAGTATAAATAAAAATTATTATTATTATTATTATTAAACTGTAACACAATCATCCTTCAAAATTCACGTCTCCAAATTTTGAAATGCAGTTGTTCAGCTAAGTGATGTGTACAAAAATGCATATTCTAGGGTAAAGTATAAAAGGTATTTGTTATTGAAATTAACACATCAAAGTGCAGTATATTAAGGAAAACGGCTTTACAAAAATGTTTGCATTGGCCAAATTACATAAAAGTGTGTATTTTTGGAGAAATTTATGCTAAATGCTGATGAATTTTAATTTTAAAGATTGAAATTTAAGATTGAAAAAATGAAAACAGAAAGAAACCAAAATGGAAAGATGAACCTATCTAAACATTTTATTCACAAACCAATTGCTCCGTTAACACGTACAAGTCCTTCTGCATTACATCTGTATATTATGCCACTATTCTGAACATGAGACAATTGCTGGAAGCAGTCTTAAATAACTGTCTTATTTCACATGAGCTTGCCTGAACATCAAAAAAGGACAGACTGTGAATTCTTTTAGTAGTTTGGTCACTCACGCTTTGGTTATTTGCTCCCCATATAACAGGAAAAGAAGTCTGCTATGACCGACTGGGCTGCTTTTCAGATGATATACCATGGGCTGGAACTGTACAACGACCAATCGCAAAGTTACCTTGGTCCCCAACAAGAATAAACACTCGCTTCCTTCTCTACACAAAGCAGAACCCTAATAACTTCCAAGTAAGGCCCACAACCATGTAAAATTTCAAGATTTCCCCATACACAGAATAAAAGGGGATAATACTCTAAGGGCACTTCCAGGCTTGCTATTTTCAGGTAGGATTCAATCACATATGGGCAAATTCAGGTGGCACAATTATAGTTGACTGGGAGGTCTTGCCCTGCAGACCCACTTCTCCCAAAGTATCAGATTTTTTTTGCAATAAGGAAAGTGGCAGAAAAATGAACTGGAAAGTGTTGAACAATGTTGTCTAACATCCCTACATTCAGATCTTAATGAATGCCTGTTAAATGGCCAACACCATCTAATCTCACTGCAAACAAATCAGGATGAGTGCTCAAAAAGCAGGTCATCTGGAGGTGGCCTCAGAGAAACACCTCTGTGAAACATATAGAAATTCACAGACAGTGTGGGTGAATTAAAACACATCTCAATCATTATGGATGGTGTTTGGTACTTTCACTCAGTTTTAGGTGGGTTGGGAGAAGCAGTTAAAGTTTATATTCTTTCATACCTTTCACAGGAAATCACTGCAATTAATCCAGAAACGATTGATTATTCAAACTTTAATGCCAGCAAGATAACTCGCTTCATTACCCATGGATTTGTAGATCAAGGTGAAGAAAACTGGCTGTCAGACATGTGCAAGGTACAGTACAATATACGGTAATGTTCATGAAATAGCTCTGAAATACATTCATATCCAGACATATAGCCCTCACAATTATCATAGCTCTTTGCCTGTTACCAATTCGCCATAGGGAACATGCAACAACAACAACAACCATAAGAATTATGAACTTGCACTTAATTGTGAGTTCAGATTTTCATTTGTCAGGATTAACTAAAGTATTTTCTTGGAGGGATTTAAAGATCATGTCATCCAGTACCCTAAAATGAAGCCAGATCTGTCGTACTCAAATGCTTCTGAGGCTCTGATACTTAAAATATGAAGTGATTTTCCTCTTACTTGACTCACTTGCAAAACTGTTAGGCCATGTGGGGCCTAGAAATGCTGCAGTGTGGAGTTCTCTTGTTCAGGGTTCCAGCCAGCCAACCCTGCCATTTTCTAGGATACTCTGTTCCATTTTCCCTCTCTTCTCCAGTTTCCACCTCCTCAACACTCATCATTCGGTGATCATTGGACTCGGAGGGTTTGAAAATCAGGGTTGTATGTTGCATCTTTTTTGTATTGCTGGAAACCTTGGGGTTTCTACAAGTATGCTAATACCTCTCCCTAGTGTGTGTGTATGTGTGTGGTGCCACTGTGGCTACTTAGGAGTAACACTTGACTCCAAACTTTGCTAGTATAGTGAAAATAGATAACACAAGGAAATGAACGATGAAACATGACAAAGGTAAAATGGCCTAAGGCAGCTGCCAGCCAAGGTGGCTACAGTAGCACAATTCTGTTAATAATAGGATAAATGGTGCTTTAGCACAAAGAGAACATTCAGGATTTGTGGAGCCAGGACGCTGTCCCTCAAGTTTGTTTTTACTCTGTTTGCATCAGAGGATGTTTCAAGTAGAAGATGTGAACTGCATCTGCATAGACTGGAGTAGTGGTTCCAGGTGTCCATACACCCAAGCATCGAACAATATCCGTGTGGTGGGAGCTGAAGTGGCCTACTTTGTAAATGTCCTTCAGGTAAGAGCAGTTCCATTCACTATGCCATAGTTATGAATCCTACAGTTACTGGAAGGCATCCATGACAAGAAAGATTAAATCATTTGATAAAACCTGGGCAAAAACCCCCACCCCAATACTTTATTTTATATAAGAAACAATTTATTATATCATCTGGTGGACAGAGTGAGTTTAGTGTCAAAATTCAGTTACCTATTTTGGGAAGATGTTTTGTTGGGGAGAGGAAAAGGTTGTCACCTGTAGCTAAGCCAATATTGAAATTTTAGCAAGGAAGTATAATCCTAGTATTCAGTTTTAAATATGCATTCTTGACTACCGCAAGCACTAGGGCAAGATTTGCAAAGCCATATATTAATTATGCACTTGATTCAAATTTAATGCAGCAATATACAAAGCAGTCAGACAAAAATAGAACCCTTAATATAAAATAAATACATAGATAACATACAAATGGTTTAGAAATGAAATAAAATAACAATAGTAACTTTCCCAACGTCACCAAGCAGAAGTCCACAGCTAAGAACAGAATTCAGAACTCCTGTATCAAAATCCAAAAGGTATTATATCCATTGAGCTACAGACCATCTCAATATATATTATTTGTCTAAGAAACAAGTACCAGTTAAGAGCCGATGCTGCCTTCACCAATGTTGTGGTGTCCTGCTGTTTTGGACTACAACTCCTATCATCCCCAGTCAATGTACTGGCTAGGATTGATGAGAGTTGTGATCAAAAAGAGCTGGAGGGCACCATATGGAGGAAAGTTGATCTAACCTAGATGGCATCTTATTTAAAAGATATGAAATCCAAAGATATGCTATGTCTTTCTTCAACTCTGTAGTTTTGCAATGTCCTTCAGCACCTTTAAGCTACCCATAAAGTCAGTCCCCCCTCCCCCCTCCCCCTTTCTCTCTCACACATGGAGTGACTCCAAGCTGAATTCAGCTTGTAAGGATAAAGGTTTGTGTAGATTGAGTTACAAACTGAATGAACCATAACACACATCTACCAGTGTCTATGCTGTTTTCTTTACAATTGCTCTTTTTTTAGTCAAAGTATGGATACTCTCCATCCATGGTTCATTTCATTGGCCACAGCCTTGGGGCACATGCAGGTGGTGAGATGGGAAGAAGAGTACCAGGAATTGGAAGAATAACTGGTAGGTTGGTGCAATGCAAATTGGTATCAAGACAATCAATATGGACTTTGAATCTTATCTGCCATGTTGTACTTATGTAATTATAGTAGCTCATTATATTGAGGGTAAAGTGTTTAATGAATGGGAAAGTGTGAATATACTTTGGCATGTGTTGCTGTTGGGTGTAGCCTAGTCTACTGTAGAATGGCATTTGAAAGCCCAGCAATATAACACTGCCTTGGAGATACAAGGATAGGGCATATTTCAGGATCAGTGCAGCTACAGGTGTTTTACAATCCTGCACAGGTTCAGATAATTTGTCTGAGGGGATTTCCTGGCAAATAATTGAATGCAAAGTTGTTCTGATGGGAATCAGAATTTTCCCAGCTCCGCTCCCATTTCCAATAATATGTTGTTAGTTGTTACTTCAGTTAACTGTGGTTCAACATATTCCGTAAATTTTCATCTCTTGAAACAAACATTTAAATATTTATAGGACTGGATCCTGCTCAACCCTATTTTCAAGGCACACCAACTGAGGTCAGACTGGATAAAAGCCACGCTGATTTTGTTGACATTATTCATACTGATTCAGCCCCAACCATTCCATACATGGGTAAGTTGACTGCCGTATACAACATGTGCAATAATATGCATGCGATCTTTCAAATTTAACATATACTTATCTGCTATGAACTTTTCAGGGTTTGGTATAAGTCCAGCTATAGGACACCTTGATTTTTATCCAAATGGAGGAGAATATATGCCGGGATGTAAGAAGAATCCTATTTCACAAATAGTTGACATTGATGGCATCTGGGAAGGTATGTATCAGATCAGGGAAACAGGGACAGAAGGACAGAGATGGGATGTGTGGTCATGAATAGACTGGAGTCCAAAGGCTGGATTAAAGATAGAGACGGGGGAGGGATTGCACAGTTACTTCAATCAGTTGCTGACTGCTATAAGGAAGAGCTTTATAATATCTGTATCCTCTTGATTGCAACTGCAAGATTCAGTGATGGTCACCTACTTGAATGTCTTTAAAAGAGAATTCATGGAGGATAAAGCTATCCGTGGTTATTAGCCATGGTGGCTGTGCTATACACCCACTGTCAGAGGAATACCAGTGGCTGGGAATTACAAGTGGGGAGAGCACTATTGCACCCAGGTGCTGCTTGCAGGCTTCCCACTGACATCTGGTTGGCCTCCATGAGAATAGGATGCTGCCTTTGGCCTAATCCTACAGGGCTCTTCTTATGATCTTATGATTGCTTTGCATGGTGAGTTGACCAGCTTTAGGCTGTTGTAGGGCAGGCATGTCCAAAGTCTGTTTCGGGAGCCTAATCCGGCCGGCCGGTTTAATCTAGCCCCTGTGGCAGTTTATTTCCTGGCATAAAATCCTAAAAAAACCCTCAACAACTTCAATCCTAAAAGAAGGTCAACACCTCCAACCCTTAAAGGTGCTTCAATCCAACTTTGGTCGGCCCTTTGGTCGGCCCTCACCGCCCTTCATTTCATCATATCTGGCCCTCTTTGAAAAAAGTTTGGATACCACTGCTGTAGGGTCAGCTGACAGCACTAAGACCAGCACTGCAGCCTATAGGGGTGCCCTCTATCTGATTGGCTGACTAAGCTCCAGAGCACTGGTGCTACAGAAGGTTTGGCACCAAAGACTGTCTCAAGATTACAGTTCAATACCTTCTTTAGTTTTTTATGTTATGCCACCAAAATACTTACAACAGTAGATTCATTTAGCCTTTTAAATCCCACTGACTTCCATGAGAGAATAAAATACATACTCAAATCTCTTCTGCTGAAATTAATAGGACTTTAGTATGCTTAAATCTGTGTAGATGAATGGGTTGTTTCCAACACTGCTGTTATGTTCATGCATCAGACTTTGACTTGTGTGGTGGAACCCTCAGCCCACTGTGCCCCCTAGAAATCTGATCCTGAGGATTAAGGGGGCTCTTTGGAGCAGATTTGGTGGGTGGGCAGAAGGAGAGGAAAGGAGACTTTTCAATGTACTCTTGATGCAGGAAACATGTTGTATTGGAGTGCACTGAAGCTAGAATTAATGGTAATATATACACAGCCTGATTTTTACTCAGAGCAGACCTATTAAAATGAATGAACCTACGTTAGCCATGTCTATTAATCTCAGTTGATCAATTCTGACTAGCATTGGGTACAACCCATACTGAAGAGATAAGCAACTTTCCAAAATATATAGTAGATAGGAAGATAATTTGTGTACATATTTTGTGTTACGTACTTATTTTGATAATTAGCAAATATGTATATAAGTACATGTGTGATTATTTCTGATTTTTGAATTTACTATTAATTTTCAATCTTTGTTAATTTAAGAAAATGAAATATAGTCCAGGGCTAGAAATCTTGACATACAGCGATAAAAACAGTGTGTTTTCTTGTCAACCCCACAAATCAAGATTGCATTATAGAAGCATAGCAAGTGTTAATGAATCTTCCTTAGTAAAATATCCCAAACCTTGTCATCCTTATATGTCCCCAAACTGCCTGTCTGATTCATTTATGAAAAACTTGTTCCATTACACTGATTCAACAGGCATAAAATCTGTCAATATGATGGCAGATATAGAAAAGACACCTACTTAATTATAGTTCTGTTGCATCCAATATTTTCCCTAATTAGCATACAGAATAGAAACAAACAGGAATTAATTCAGTTGAGAAAAGCTGCCTATGATAGAAGTAAATACAGCTTAAACTATTCCAATGATTTGAAGATTGAGGACAGAACATAATTAATCTCTCTTACTTAGTTTCTTGGCAGCAGTGCTAGACAATGGTGTTAGCATATGAGGAATGACCTTGATATTTGAGTATGTTGCTGCATTTGTGATTATTGCTTTTGGCAGTGAAAATAATCAAATTCTATCGCGTCTTTTTCTATTCAAAATGGAATTGAAAAGGAACAAGGGATTCTACTAACAGATACAATGAGCTAGGGATGAAGCAGATCAGTTTTCCATGCTTCCGAATTCACACATCACTCAAGGGGAATTTTGAATGTTAAGAATGAGATTTCACCCCTCAACATTAATTTCGGTCATAGTACCCAATGCTGTTTGTGCACTATTAATGAAGCACAGGCCACTCAGAAAGATACAGGGACCAATTGCAGGGTTAGAATACTTTCCAGTGGCTTTTCCTATGAATGTCAAAGACTGAAGAACTGTTCAATACCAATTTTGTTACAAACACTGACTATCAAAGTTAAAAAAGAATCAAGGATTATATTAGCAACAGGTATTGACTATTTGCATACAGGATATGAAACCTGGGATACTACTAGAAGTCAAATCTCAGATTTAAGATTTAAACATAATGCTAAGCCAAACCATGGCTAAGTATGAATGAAGAAGTGTGCTAGTGCAGTTTTTGAAAACTATGGATGCTTTGCAGTAGTTTTCATGCTACTGGAACCTGAGCCCATGGTTGGGCTTAGTATTATGTCTGAACTTAGGCTCATGGTTTATCTTCCCCAAACGAACCACAAGCAACAAGCTGAGAACAAACCTTAGAGGCAACTAACTGTTGCTGTTTTGCAGCAAAACAAACATGAGCTAAAGGAACCCAGTGTAACCAATCTTTTGCCTTCCCTTATCCCACCAATGCTGATGTATTCTTAATCTTACAAGGGGGTATTTTGGAATCTACCATTGCTTGAAATGTGGTTGTGAACAGTTAGAGAATGTAGTTAAATCCAGAAAGGAGGATAAAAGCAGAAGCTGTGCATATAGCCTTGGTCAAAGCACATATACAAAGAAGAATCAAAAAGCAAACTATAGCACATAACAGCAGTTTCTTTTGCACAGGAACCCGTGACTTTGTGGCCTGTAACCACTTGCGAAGCTACAAGTATTATTCAGATAGCATTGTCTTCCCAGATGGATTTTTGGGTTACCCCTGCACAGCATACAACTTATTTGAAACGGTATGTTATTTGTGTATCTCAGGAGCAACACCTCATGTTATTGCTTCATCATGCACATGCAGTAGAATGCAGTTTTCCAGTTTGCTAAGATCCCTTGATACTAGGTTATGTGTGAAGAAAAAGACTGGTCATTTGTAATGTCAAACCATGCCTTAGGAGAACGGGAACAAGACCTGTGCTCACGTAGTTTGTCACAAACCAGAACGTAACCAATTAAGCACAATGAATAAGAGGAGGAGGAAGCACATGACGTGGAGACTCAACCATGTAATGCCAAGCCATGGGAACCAACTCACTCTGAGGCAGTTGTACCAGTACAACAGGTCAAGGTCCATAAAAGAATAATTGGAATCTTGGGAATAGGTTACTGGACTAGTAGCAGAATGATGCAAGGCAGTCACAGTGAGAATTGAAGACTGATTAACATTAACTTCATATTACTATTGAAATAAATAGTAGTAGTTTTGGGTATAAGCTTTTGTGTGCCTGCACACTTCTTCAGAGTGCATGCACACGAAAGCTTATACCCAGAACTACCTAGTTGGTCTCCAAGGTGCTACTGGACAATTTTTAATTTTTATTTATTTATTTCAACTGCATCAGACCAACATGGCTACCTACCTGAATCTAGATTCATATTACTATTGTCATTGTTTTCTGAACAGGAACTGTCAACTTCTTCAAATGTAAAAGTCCTAAAATAAACTCTAGGGTGCTATTTTCCCACGGCAAAGGGAAAGACATGTACAAGATGTCATCTTAAACTTAAAGGGTTAAAGGATGACTTCTGTCATCTTAAACTTAAAGGGTTATCAACCATGCAAACATTCTTATAATGTAGACCACTGAGAACAACTTCAAGGGACACACACAATTAATGCTTGCAGATTAGGTGAATTGTAGAATCAAGGCTTAGTTAACAAAGGCTCTATAATGATAGTGCGTTTTGACTTTTATAATAGGTTTAAGGACAACAGGCTGCCTTAATTCTCTTCTATGTACTAATTTGCTTCTGAAATGTCTTGAGAATATGGCATGGGTCAGGTGTGGCATTAGTGAGTGGGCCAGGAGGACTTTTGCACCAGCCCTGGGTGTCCTGCCTTTGCAAAACCTTTTAAAAAGCACCACTTTGCCTGCAGGACAACTTGGCACACTCCATAGTGCAGAGCTTAATTTACCAAAGGGAATCTGTACATAAAAAGTAGCATATGCAAATTTGTGTCATGGGTCTGTGTCTTGGGCCCTTAAAGTACCTGGCAGTACCCCGGCACGTGACCTCCAAGTTGATCTTTGAGCCACAACAAGAAGTCAATTGTCCAGGGCAGGACAATGAAAGAGGTGTTGAACAGTTATTAGGTATGGCTTCCCAACAGTGCAACAAGTGAGAGAAATAATTGTTGCAATATGAATAAAATGAGTTTTCCTGTTTTTACTAGGATGGCTGCTTCCCATGTCCAAATGGTGGATGCCCTAAAATGGGTCACTATGCAATTGAATCTAAAGGCAGATTCACCTCTTCATTTACAAAGCTTTATCTGAACACTGGAGATGCCAAGGATTTTGCCCGTAAGTTCACTTTTGGAGTAAACTCTGAAGGCTGACCTTCATCCTATATTGGCAGCTCAGAGAACTGTATGAAACAATAGTTTGTTACAAAGATTACAGTTTGCTCTATTGGTCTGGATTTCCATCTTGTATGTGGAGCAAAAAATATCCTAGATAACAGGCAGCATCTTTCCCAAAAGCCAAGACAACACTTCAGATGCTGCTAAATTGTGCCTAGACAGGTGTAGTGTTTCAGCATGCAAGAGCTACACACAAAGCAAGCTTTTGTGCACAGAGATCAGAAACAGATGTACACCAAATGTGCCATAATTCAGAGCACCTGTGTTCTGATTCACAGTGGTCTATCTAGCTCAGTACTGTCTACACAGTCAGCAGCTCTCCAGGGATTCAGTCAAGAGTTTTTTCCAGCTGTTTCCAGCTGAGATTCCAGGGATTGAAACTGGGACCTTCTGCATGCAAAGCAGTTGCCCTAGCCAGGAACTATAGCCTGGAGCCATACTCTTTGCCTAGAGAAGTATTCAATTAATTCCACAACTTGAAGTGAAAGAGGATATTGCATAATACATTTGGTTTTGCAAATGATGGCTAAAGTTCCTCTGGTCTGAATCCTTCACATAAAAGAAATATCTGATATCAACACACAAAATTAAGACGAAGAAGAGTTAAATGTCAAGAATCATAGGAACTTGCCTGATGAAAATCAAAATCTTGCTATTTGTGTTGTTCAGGTTGGAGGTACAAAATATCAGTCACTCTGTCTGGCAGAAGCAGTGTCCGTGGATATATAAATATTGCCCTATATGGAAGTGGAGGGAACACAAAGCAATATCAGATTTTCAAGTAAGTACGGTGGGTAGAGAATTGGATTTTAAAATATGTGTTCCTACTTGACATTTGCTTTTCTGTTTCTCTTTTTCTACTTGTAAGATGATTTGATATTTTTTTCTTTTCATATGGGGTGAACAGAAATGCAAATAAAGCTAAACAACAGATTCATATTGCATTACAATTCAATTCAATTCAATTCAAAATCCTTTATTAGGCATAGCACACCACACATAAATAACATAATACAATATAATACAAAATAATAATACAACGCAACATCATCACCAACCATTAATAACCACTAAGTCTCCTTATCATGGCCCATTCTTTCTTCATGGACAGCTCTTAAAAATTCGGCCACTATTAAAGTAATTTGATCATTGCTGTCCGCCAGCATGTCCTGAACAGTTGGTTGAGTAAAAGTCTGTTTATTGAATTTTAGGGCCTCATACAATTGTATTCTGGCATAACTGCCAAAATCACAGGAGAAGAATATATGTTCTAGAGTATCTAGTTCCTTTTTACTGCATTTGCAGAGACGCTCTGATTCTGGGATAGCTAAATATCTTCCTCTCACTACCGCCAAGGGAAACATGTTAAATCTGGCCAACATAAACAGCCTACACGATTCATGTTTCTTCAGATTTGTCATGTATCCCTTTTGGAAATCTCTACACAAAGGGAGATTTAAGTGGATAGGAGAGCAGGTGCTATGCTTTGCAACCTCAAGCATGGCGAGAGCAGTTTTTTCTGTGAGAGTCTTCCTAATAATTTTCCATGTATCTTTGGGATCAGAGATTTCAAAATCAGTTAGATTGAGCCCTATAGAATCCAGTTTTCTCTTACATATCAATGATAGATTGTAGATTGCATTATCACTTAAAAGATCGTAAAGTAGAGAATTAGGGGATAGGGCTCTATAATGGAGGAAGATCCAATATTTCAAGGTCCTCAGCCATGCTCTTACTGTAATTGCATTACAATACATTCTATTTCATCTTCTAACAATTTTCTAGCAACTGGAGTTTTCTACATTAACCTCAAGAGCTCTTTTCTGTTTGGTTAGCCTACTTGTTTATTGAATTTATGACCCACCTTTCTGCAATAAAGCCTCTAAGGTAGTTAACAAAAAATACAGATACAAATGAAAAAATAAACACAAATGACAGAGCAGCAAAAACCCAGTTTCCTTCTCAAATGTGCTCTGCTCAGCTCTACTCAGCTCTGCCAGGCTCTACCAGAGTGAGGTGCACCCTTCCAGTATGAAAAGCCCTATTATACCTGCCAAAATGTGGGCAGGCAGATGCAAGCAAAAGCCCCTGAAAGAAGACATTTGTGGGGGCAGAAAGGGCAGAGCTGGGTTAGCCAAGGATCCACTGGATCCTAACTCAGTCAAGGTATAGTAGCTGATATCCTAAACCAGCCCTCCAACTTTTGTGCCAGGAATTCGGATTGCACACTAAAGGTTACAAAATTTACTAATTACTGACACTTTAGGGATCATATACAGTGGTACCTCAGGTTAAGTACTTAATTCGTTCCGGAGGTCCGTACTTAACCTGAAACTGTTCTTAACCTGAAGCACCACTTTAGCTAATGGGGACTCCTGCTGCTGCCGCGCTGCCGGAGCACGATTTCTGTTCTCATCCTGAAGCAAAGTTCTTAACCTGAAGCACTATTTCTGGGTTAGCGGATTCTGCATCCTGAAGCGTATGTAACCTGAAGCGTATGTATGCACTGTGGTTTTCACAGTACATTTGCAGTTTTTGTTTAAGATGGGTGGGTCCATAAGAGCATGGGGCTTATGCACCTTCTTTTAATAGTTGTGTAGAAGTCATGCAGGCTACACCTGCTGAAATTCCCTCTTCAGCTCAGCTGTAAAGTTGCAGGAACCCTGCCCTCTTTTACACTTTTCTGCCCCCAGTTTAACATCATGGGCAAAGTTGCACATTTCCCTGTGAGTGCCTGACTTGGAATTATTTATAATCAGTATAAAACTTAAATACAGTTCCTCAGGTGACTGAGGAAAGGGCGTAATAAATGACCCAGCTCCCTGCCATAGTTGGTTGCTTGGCAACAGCCAACAGTGACCCAACCCTGACAATGGCCCTCCGTGGCCTAGCCTCAAACCAGTGCTGGTTAGTTGGCAACTCAAATTTATTGAAAAAGATAATCAGTGATAGGGCCAGCCCAATACATTTTGCCCCCGATGCAAATGACAAGAACCCTCCCCATGTCCATAAGCCAACTGGTGTGGCAGTTGAAATTTACCTCAGCCAGCTCTGGCAATGGGACAGCCATCCCCCACAGTATCCAAGGGCAGCGGCCTAGTTTAATGGATTTGGGAGAAGCCATGTGGAAGACCCAGTTCTGTCTTCCAATGGAGGAGAATGACCCAGGGTTTCAGGAGGAACAGCCAGCCCTCCAGTGTCTGCCACCTGAGGCACTTGCCTCACTATTTCTAGCAGAAACTGATCAATAATGTCAGTTAACCATTGCCATGTAGGTGGTAGTTTCTCTCTTTGATATTTCAGTTTATCAGAGTTTGCCTTTCTGTTTTCTTCACTGCCAGCTTCATTCCCTTCTTTGTTAGGTCTCTCCCTTCAACTTTCGCACAACTCTTCTGTTTCCCCTCCTCAACCAAAAGCCCTTCCTTAATTGACTCCTGTTTTATTTTCTCACAGCTCGTTTTTATAAGGTGCCCAGAAGGAGGCAATATATTACCCCCTACACACAGGGGGAGGGGGGAGAGCAGCACCTGCCACCCTGAGGCCATTGCTTCACTCCTCCTAATGATAGGGCCGACCCTGAGAACCTACCAACAATTTTGGATGCAAAAACTGAACCATGGCTCAGTTTTGTGGAGCTCCCTCCCAACTGATATCAGAAAGATCCCCTCCCGTTTGAAATTCCAGAATCAAATGAGACCCTTTTAAAATTTTATTTCAGCGGGCATTTTCAGTCAGCTTTCTCATTCCATGGTTAGTTTTAAGTCGTTTTATCTTTATTGCATCATGTTAACCAGACCGCACAGCTCTTAAAGATGATGGTGCTAAGCGATTTATAAATGGTTGAAAAGACAGAAAGAAATTCCTAGCAACAAAACTAGAAATGGGTCAGGGTTTTAATTTAAAGTGATATCTAATTTCGTGATATCACGTTTATTGACATGGATTTTTCTGGGCATTTTAATTTCATTAACAAAATGTATATACTGCTTGATTGAATCTCGTTTCTAAGCAATTTACAAGAAATATTACAATTATCTATATAAATAGTTAAAGACAAGTAATTAGAAACATTTTAAAAACAATTAAAATCAGCAGTAAACTAAAAAAGAAATTAGAGCACACCAACATTTATGTGTCTGGATAGGCTTATCCAAGTAAAAATGTTTTACGCAGGTGCTGAAAGGAATACAACAACGGTGCCTAATTGATGTCAATAGGCAGGAGTCCAAAGTTTCCAATGCTATAGAATTTTGTTTGTCGAATACTGTCCTGGTCTCATAAATTATTTAGAACACATACCACCCACACTTTTTCACGTTAGTCACTCTATTTTCAAATGTCATCTGCGTTAAGAGGGAGAAAACGCCCCTCTGGTATTTTCCGAAATGTGATTTTAAGCTTCCGCTTTTTGTTTGCTGTGACTGTCTGAGCTAAAAGCCCTGGTACATTATAGCTATTCAAAAATGTCACTTTCCAGCCTGCTATTTATTTAGTTTAGCCAGCAGCAACGTGTTTTAGTGCTGAAAAGTAGATTTAATAGCAGGGACATTTTAAATGATTTCTACAATAAATCATTTTAATCTAAGCCAAATATCACCTGTCTGTCATGCAATATAAGGATGGTGGAGGGGAAAGAAACTCTGGCACACAGTAGTAAACAAAACCACATATATATAGTGCACATTTTTTGTATCCCTTTCATGCATTTGGCCCTCATTCTCCATTGTGGTCTAGACAATACATTATCTACTGGGATTATATCATTCCTTTGGCAGATTTCGCACCTCCCCAGGCAATACTGTATAATAATCTACTCCAAATCACCTGAAGGACTGTAGGCTTTCTTAAATGAGCCTATGCTTATCCAACTATATATGCTGCCCATGTCATGTCTTCCATGGATGCCTAGAGTTGAGGGACCTTTTGAGATCTACATGGATAAAGCTGTCATAGTTTTTAGGATCTTTGTTTTTTTCAAAGAGCCTTTGTGTTTACCTTTCCATTCCAATCTTCAAAAGCAGGTCAGGGGAGGGGCTGCCCCCCTGATCCCCTTCTCCTCTCCCCATCTTGTATAATTTACACACTTTAAAGGTGCTAGTTGGATGTGGTGATTCTAACCATGTGGAGATGTGGTGGTGTTGCCTCCTCTTGAAATAAACTTGCCTAGAATCAATGTGGGGCATTGGAATGCACCTCAGAGCAACACCTATAGATCTCCAGACTTACCACACAAAAATCTATGGACAAGATACTTTCCTGTCAATAATTTTTCATCAGACTAGGGTTTTTACCTTAGTCTGGTAAAGTCAGGTCTAGTCAGACTTGTATACCTTACAGGTCAGCTCACAATATCTATAAAGACCAGTCAAATGATTCACCTCAAGTAACATTCAACATTGAGAGTTGTATATACTGACCCAAATGGACTATCTGACTTTGTATAAAGCAGTTTCCAATTTATGAGGCATTTCAGAGTCTATGGCCTTTTAAATTGGGGTGGGTCAGGTATTGTTTTTGTTTGTTATTGTGGTAATTTTTGTGTTTTGTGGTAAACTGCTCTGTGATCTTCAGGTGAAGGGTGGCATATAAATAAATAAATTTATATTACAACAACAACAACGATAATTGCTGAGCAAGACCACTAGTGTATTGAAATGCATCTGGGTCTTGGTATTGTTGCTGATCACATGATTTTTGGTTCTCAGCATTCCTGCTGGCTACTTGTTATCTTATTACATTTCTCCATATTTTTTGAAAGTTTAAAGTTTAAAGTTGAATTCTATTCTTATGTACATATTGCAATAGTAATCCTTGCATCTTTGCACATACCCGATTGTGTGCCTTGTGCCCTATTTTTCACCTTACTGTGCTAGCTTAAGAGGTGGTTGTCCATAATCACTAAACCCAGCTTCATCATCCTACTTGAGTAATCCCAATTTTTCAAAACAGTCGACGGAGGATGGGAACCCTAGGGTTACCATGTGGGCAAGAGCTGCAGACCACTCTTGCAGTAAACTCTTGCATTCCTTCTTCTCACTTAGTGGTTGTCTGAGTTCACCCTTTCTGCATTGCAAGTGAAATTCTCAGGAGCTGATGGAAAAGAATCTGATTATGTGTGTTACCTCTTACAGTGTTAGGTACTGAATAGTACATGGTGCACTTGTGAACACAACATCCTAGAAACCACAGTGGCTGGACCAATTGCCAACACATCCTCTTCTGTCAATTAACCTGACACAGCATGATCAGTCAATAATGAAGGAAATCACTTACCTGCTTTTATTTTTCAAGGGGAATGTTGAAGCCTGGGACTATACATACCAACTTCACCGACATAGACATCAATATTGGAGCAGTAGCTAAAGTTAAATTCCTTTGGAACAATGATATCATAAACCCAACCTTTCCCAAATTGGGAGCCTCAAAGATTCAGGTGCAAGATGGAGAAGATGGACATATGTATGTATAAGTGTTAAAAAAAAAGAACCTCTTTGTGTATATGTATCATATTTTTTCTCTCCAAGGGGGAAACTCCAACCTGATGAAACTTATACCCACCTAATTGATGTACAACTTAATGTTGGATCAGTTACTAAGGTTAAATTTCTGTGGAACAACAATATCATAAACCCAACTTTGCCCAAACTGGGAGCAGCAAAGATTACAGTACAGGATGGAGAAGATGGGACAGTGTATGTATCCATTTGCTGTTTTATACAAAAAAGCACCAACCCATAAATATTTATTAAAGATATACAATTATCTTCAAAATAGACCAGAGGCACAACACTGTTGCAGGAGAGTTTTGAGGAGAAAGATGCTAATCAGTAGCCTGTTTTTAGTATATTTTGAATACTTTAAAGACAAATTTAGGGGTGATTAAACTTGTGGTCTTTCCATTGTTGCTGGACTGCAGTTCCCAGCAATCCTGACCCGCGTAGTAAATGGTCAAGGATGATGGGATTTGGAGTCCAGCAATGTCTGGAAGGCCACAGGCTAGCCATTCATGCTACACAACCAGTGGTGTAGTGCTTAGCATCGGATTAGGACCTACCTGAGAAACCAGGGTTCAAATCCCCACTCGGCCATGCTCACTGGGTGACCTTGGGCCAGTCATGGTCTCACATCTCTCTTAGCCTTGGCATTGGTTTGGTACATGTTTAAAAATAGTATTGTAAAGAGTGTGTATGTTGTACATAATTTGACTCTTATGGTTATGATTTAGCTATTGTTAGGGTGTTCCATTTAAAACTGATAGTTGTGCAGGGCAGATTTAGACATTCTTACACAGAAACCCCCGTGTGTCCAATGTGTCATTTAAAATTAATTAATTTTATTTTATAACAATAAATTATATGAACAGCAACCATGTGACACATAAATATATTCTCAGGTAAGAATCTTTAGGACCACCCCCTGCATGTCTACTCAGAAATAAGCTCCATTAAGTTTAGCAAAGGTTGCTCCCAGATAGATATCTTTAGGAATGGACATTTAAATGTAAGTTTTTCAGTTATCATTATTCATTCAGTTAGGCAATGATAGCCGCTGAAGTGAATTGCCTTATGGCCCTTCCCTCTGGACTTTGTGGTCTTATGGGTCTCGCTTGGTTAGATTGTAAGGTGTCTAATTTCACTTAGCTTAAAGTGCAATCAAGCAGCCCTACTGTGTTTGGGAACCTTCCAATTATTTCTGCTGAGTGTGCCCCTAAAACCTTCCCTTAGTGCAGATGTGGGAAATTTTTGGTTCTCCAGATGTTGCTAAACTACAGTTCCCATCAGCCCCAGCAGCTAATGACTATTGATGATGGGAATCGTGGTTCAGCAACCTCTGGAGGGCTAATGGTTCCTAACACCTGCCTTAGTGCACTGCTGGGAATTTTGTAAGATGTTTGCATGGACGTTGCAAATATGATCAAAGTATAAGAATGAATGAACATGGGTAGTTCTTTGCAGGAAATAAGTACTTTAGTATTGGTCCCAGTGACATAAGAAGGCCCTGGAAAGGGATACAATGTGGTGATGTATAATATTCCTTTTGCAAAAAGCCTGGGCCTTAAATCCCCACCCCCCAAAGATTCTTTAAGTAACCTTTTAGAATGTTCTTTAAATAAACAGCATTTTTCTAGCATTAGAGATAGTCAATAGATGAAGATAAAATCAACACAATTATAAAAAATGCTGATACAAAATTAAATAAATGCACACACTGTATTTATTACATTTTCTGGGAGTGTATGATGCAAAATTAAATCATCCTACTAAAATGGACTTGCAATAAAAATGAAACATTAACACTTTTAAACTAATGAATATATATGTGTTTTTTAATCCTCAGATACAATTTCTGTGGTAGTGACACAGTGAGAGAAGATGTTCTGCAAACACTTACACCGTGCTGAATAACAAGAAAAAATAGCAAAAGCTTTTATGCAAATCTTAATAAAAAGTCATAATCCTCCGCAGTCCACTTTCTAGGACATTTGGCTGTTAACTGCTTTTGTATTATTTTATGTGATAATTTTTCTGTACTAGAATGTGAAAGAGATGGCTAATTTATAAAAAAGAAAATGTTGCCTTTTCCATTTAAAAGACCCAAACATAGGCATACTAAGCTGCAATAGTCCACAGCAGCAAAACTGCAGGGGAATGTTTGCCTAGAGGAGGCACATTCCAGCCTCATGCGCTCTTGAATATATGAAGTGCCAAATTAATTGTAATGGATAGCACAGATCCCTTTGCATAAAATGCAAATATATGTGTGTTATCCCTATCAATATGAATAGAGCATCCTTTGCAGGTTGAGGAACTGTATATGCACTGGTTACTGGCCTTTAATCCAGCATACTACAGTATATAGTTAAGCTCAGTGCTTTTCTTCAAGTAAAAAGGGTTTCAGTACTCACCATGAAATTTTTACAGTAATTGTCACACTTTTAACCAGTGCTTTTCTTCTAGAAAATCAAGGTGCCAGTACTGCGTACCCTTGAGTACACCCAGAAGAAAAGCACCGGTTAAGCTTAACTAACCACAGAGCCTAGGACTTGCTGATCAGAAGGTCGGTGGTTCGAATCCCCGTGACGGGTTGAGCTCCCGTTGCTCGGTCCCTGCTCCTGCCAACCTAGCAGTTCGAAAGCACGTCAAAGTGCAAGTAGATAAATAGGTACCACTCCGACGGGAAGGTAAACGGCGTTTCCGTGCACTGCTCTGGTTTCGCCAGAAGCGGCTTAGTCATGCTGGCCACATGACCCAGAAGCTGTATGCCGGCTCCCTCGGCCAATAAAGTGAGATGAGCGCCGCAACCCCAGAGTCGGCCACGACTGGACCTAATGGTCAGGGGTCCCTTTACCTTTACCTTTTACTTGCATCCAAATACACATCCCATTGAAGGAAATGCAGTGGAAATGGACAAGCAGGTTGATGGACTGTACCTAAAGGGCGTTCATCAACAGCAACTTGTCAACCTGGAGACAAGTAGCAAGGAGGGTGCCTTGGGGTTTGGTCTTGGGTACCGCATTGTTCAATATCTTTATAAATGGCTTGAATGAAAGAGTACCGTATGTTAATCAAAGCTGCAGATGGCACCAAATCAATGGCATAAAACAGTCTCTTGCTGTCAATCTCCCCTTCGCATGCAGGGCTCTCCCTCCACCCAAGCTAAGGATTGGGGAAGGACTGGACTGGACTGCAAAGCTTTTAAGACAGCCAAGAGGGATATTCAGTCACAAAGCCAAAAATTGATTGAGAAGAAGAGAACCCCAGGGCTATTTTTTTAAAAACAAATTTTCTGTCCCCCTCAAAAATGTTTATGGGAATTTTGTGATTGTTTTCATCCAATGCTAGGTTCTTGTCACTTTTAGCTTTCCAGGCCAGTCATCATTATGTACCTAGAGAGCTATAGAATAGCTGTTCATGAGTATGTGAGGAAGCTATTTCGTTGTGTTTAACAATTTAGTTGCAGAATATAGTGGTTCAATTATGAATATGCAAAAAAAAACCCATGAAAGACTCTGTTAAACTATTCATTGTTTTCTCTCTCACACACACATCTCAGCTAAGCATAAAGTGTTAGCAAGAGCTCCTTTGATCGGGATGTAATTATCTGTGTATGCCTTGAAAATGGACTTTTAATATCCCAAGAAGCGTCGATTATTCACACAGGAGAAAGCCACTTAATTTAGAAAATCATCTTCCCCACAGAGTTTGATACAGACAATTGTTGTTTTATAGAAACAAAGATGTATAAAATGGGTCTGGTGAGAACAAAGAACTCATGATAGGTTTAGACAAGGTTTTGAGATATACAATATAACACCAGTCAAAAAATGCAAAAGTAGCTAATTCACACCTGTAAGCAGAGCAAGGCAAGCTACAAATTCTACACACACTTAACTGGGAATAGCTCCCACTGAGTTCAGCAGTACATCTGAATGTCTCAATAATACATAGGATTCCACTGTTACATCAGAGAGGAGTTTTGGTGCTTCAGGCAAGTACACTCTGGTTCAATTAATATACCAGTGCTATGACAAATGCTCTTCTTCATGTGGTTAACTGGTTTAATAGGTTAATCCACCTGATCTGCCAAATTATAGATTTGCCTATGGGACTTCCCCAGGCACTTCCAGGCTGTCTCACTTTGCGTAGATTACTTCCTTTATGCCGTAAGAGTACATGCTCCCAAAGAACAACAAAGAAAGTGGGTGCAATGTGATACATAGGCGATAGCTAAATGGTGCTCTTGTAGAGTACATCCACTTTGAAAACAAAAACCACAGTGTGCATTAGGAATAATAGTTGAGCTGTACAAATCAAGTGTACACACATATGCACACAAACATATATGTACATGTGTAGTAGAGGCAGTTAGTGAAATGGGTGAACAAGCCTTAGAAAATATTTAAGCTACATTTCTACCTCTGGGAAATCTGCATCACATTCTGGTCTACAAAGATTGCTCATTCTATTAGAGAAAGACGGATTGGGAACCAAAGTTCTCATATATCACATCACAATAGGAAGTAACCAAGGAAATATAATGCAAGAGAAAACCCTAAGAGCCATGTTTTGTGCTCCTTTCCCTGTGATTTCAAATGCATATTTGCTGCAGTGCATAAACATTAGATTGATTACGTGCACTTAGAATACATTTTTACTTCTAAGGAAGTTGAAACATCTTTTGCTTTTGCTAATTCGTTTAAACTCAAGCAAGCGTTACATTTGCCAATACTGTAACAGTGAAATGGATTTCATATTTAGAAAACACCCAGCATTATTTGGGCTGCTAGTTTTCCTGAACTTTGCTCCTGTGCCTTTATTTTACCTTTGTAGTAAGAACAAATTTGATAGGTGATCTTTCATTTTCATGCCTGGAAAAAGCTAAATTTGTGCTTCTCATTAAGGCTGGAACCCCACAGATTTGCCTGGAAATAAGTCCTGCAGATTTGTGAGTAGACTGTACAGTGGTGCCTCGGGTTACAGACGCTTCAGGTTACAGACGCTTCAGGTTACAGACTTCGCTAACCCAGAAATAGTACCTCGGGTTAAGAAGTTTGCTTCAGAATGAGAACAGAAATCGCGCTGCGGGGTGCGGCAGCAACGAGACGCCCCATTAGCTAAACTGGTACCTCAGGTTAAGAACAGTTTCAGGTTAAGAACGGACCTCCAGAACAAATTAAGTTCTTAACCCGAGGTACCACTGTATAGGGTTATACTGTAACTTGTTAACACAGGAGCACCTGGGAGAAAAAGAAAAACACACCTGGTGACATTATGTGGATTTCAAGCGTCAGTCTCACCTTTGGTGTAGCCACTTTTGCAAAGTGTATAATTTTACAAACATTTCTTGGACATGGGTAGCACTGGGAGCAGAGTGGGGTCGAAAGTGTGTTCTCTTCTCCTCTCTATTTCCAGATCCTCCATAGAAAACCTCCTCTTCCCGCCCCATATTTAAGTCCTCTGGTGCAATTGCTCCTAACACCAACGTATTCACCGTTAACTATGGGTTACCAAACGTCCTCTTTTAATAATGAAGTGCAACAGCATTCAGTTTGTTGAGTAGTGTTTAAACAAACACTTTGGAAAGCTATCACATAAAATGCAAAGTTAAATGAACATCAAATTACTGTCCATTTCCACAGCTTTCAGTGCTAATGGAGATATTTTTGTGACCATTTCCAAATGCTTATTCCCTCCCCCCCAAATAACACAAAAAGATTTGTTGTTTGAAAATGCAAGTGGCTGTTAACCATATATTATTTGTAAATACAACATGTTCCTGCATCATTCATTTCAGTGTCTCATTGAGGACTAATTGGTATATATTTTGGTTGACATGTATTGTTCTCTTGTAAAGGTGTCAAATTCCTTAGCTATGTCAGTGACAAAAGCCCCCACTGCTTGTGATATATAAATTATGCTCTTTACCATATAATCAGCCCTATCTGTTAGAATGCTATTTGCAACAAAACATGTTCAAAATATGTACCAGGCAGATTGGTCTTTCTTCACTTTAATATTGTGTTATTCACAGCAAAGTTTTTGATTTGAATGTTAAAAGGGAACATGTTCCAAGATTTGACCAGCATCTTATCAATTAAGAGGCATTTCAAAAGCTGGTGAGGCTTATTAGTAAAGTTCAGACTTCAAAATGTAGCTTTCACTATTAACATCTGAAAACATTGCCACTGTGGTTACAGAAGGAACAGTGTAATAACATCCTAGTATAGATTGATAATCTGGTATGTTGTAAGTATTCCTATGCAACTAAATTTTATTTCATTTACATTGTATTATAAGGTATTTTGGGGGGAGGGTGGGCAATTTGTGGAGACATTTTGGTGGCTGGTGGTGTTTTCATTTTTTTCAAAAGGTGTAGGTGCAAGGGTATAGAAATGCCCAGCATGAAAAAATATAGTGGAGAGCCGAGTGAAGGGGTGACTGGGGAGGCAAACACAGCTCAGATACCTGCACTCAAGCTCTGCTCACCAGTGCAGATGGGAAGTGGTGGAATAGCAATGAATATCAGGACTGGGGGAATGGGAAAATGTGGAAGCTACTTCGCTGAAGGCACACACAGAAGACTTAAATCTGAATGGGCTGTTTGCAGTATAAGGTTATTTTCTTCTCTACCACTGCGGTACAGCCCTTCTCTATCCAAAGCTACAAAAGCCAATGTCTGATATTATCCTGCACATGGAAGATACTTTTAGGATTAGCCTTCTGATAGCTAGGCAACCCTAAATCTGTAATCTTTCAATTTCTCTCTCTTAAAAAAAAAAGATTCAGAAGTATTATCATGATTTTATTTATTTACACTCCACCTTTCCCCCAGAACCAGGATTCAAGGCAGCTTACAAAAATTAAAACAATCACAGAAGGCTAAAAGAAATACAGAAGATAATAGTTTAAAAGTAACTAAGCTATAATTGAATTAAAACAATGTAAACAACAACAACAACCAAATCTATTAAACTACAGATAGTAAAAGCACTAAAAGCAGCACCATTTAAAGCCCTTTCCTCAAAAGCAGTCAGTTCCCAAAGGCCTGTCGGAATAAAACTTCCTGCCAGTGGAAGGAAAACAAAGAGGGAGCCAATCGAGCCGCACTAGGGAGTTCCAAAGTTTGGGGAGCAGCCACTGGGGAGGCCCTCTCCAGTACCCCAACCAAATGGGCAAGTTCGTATGTTCAAAACCCCAAGCTTTCAGCCTCAAGAGGTAAAGTCCAGGATGGGATATTCCATTGCTATTTCTGTGTTATCTGAATAATCTCTACCTATTAGTTCAGCTGCTTCGGTGGCCTATACCATTTCCCCATACATGGCTTTACTGGAGTAGCACTATTCCACCAAGAAGGAATTTTAAGAGCTACCTACTAATGGAAGTAATGTTAATGATTATAATTTGTAATATAGCAGATGCCGTCTAATTTACCTCCCTCTTCTGATGGCAGGCTGTACAAATTATAGGCTGAGGAAGAAAATCAAAGTCTAAAGGTTAAGAGATTAAGTCAAAGATTTAGAACTTAAATGCTCAACAAGGTACTATACAACACCCTCACACACACTGCTACACCAACAATCAGTGTAATTAAATTAACACATTTCTTTTAAAAAAAGAAAACCCACCTCCCACAAAATCAAGTACTGCAGATACACACAAACCCTTCAGATATGACAGATTAAAGAGAGCTGAACTCAAAACGTTTCCTTCAGATTTTAGATAAAATAAATGGGGGGCTGCTCCATTAACTAAACAGATGCAAGCAAAGGAATAGTAAAGGTAAAGAGACCCCTGACCATTAGGTCCAGTCGTGGCCAACTCTGGGGTTGCGGCGCTCATCTTGCTTTATTGGCCAAAGGAGCCGGCGTACAGCTTCCGGGTCATGTGGCCAGCATGACTAAGCCGCTTCTGGCGAACCAGGGCAGCGCATGGGAACGCCGTTTACCTTCTCGCTGGAGCGGTACCTATTTATCTACTTGCACTTTGACGTGCTTTCGAACTGCTAGGTTGGCAGGAGCAGGGACCAAGCAACGGGAGCTCAACCCGTCACAGGGATTCGAACCGCCAACCTTCTGATTGGCAAGTCCTAGGCTCTGTGGTTTAACCCACAGCACCACCCGCGGTCCCTAAGCAAAGGAATACTCTAGCGAAAAAGGAGGTGAAAATAAATGTACCTCAGTTGTGATAGGAAATCTGAAAAACTCCCCCAAGGTAATTTTGAAAAAAGCACTGAAAGCAAATCTACGTATTATAAATGTGCCTCAGAAACCCACTGGAACAACTCTTTCAGATGCCTGTTTCTTTGTACCATTGTTGCAGGGAACCCAAATGTCACCAACGGCCCCTTCTGTTGTTAGAAAGCAGCATTTCCCAAGCACTGACTGGTAGCAGCTCTCCATAATTTCAGGCAGGAGCATTTGTCAGCCTTATCTGGAGATGCTGGAGATACTGGAGACTGAACCAGAAACTCTCCTGCATTCAAAACAAGTGATCTACCACACCAGCTGTATCAGGCACATCTACACCTGAACTGTGCCAGCTGGTCATTAAAAGAATTGATGCCTGAGTTTTATTTTTTCATCTTCCTTCCCTGTTATTTTCTCCTTGTGTGTCACTTTTCTTTATATATAGAGAGATTATAAATCTGCAGGCAGGGATTGTTTTCTTCTAACTGATTGTATGTTAGCCACTCTGGGTGACTTTTTGGCTGAAGAGTGGGGTACAAATGCTCTAAATAAACTACAGCCCTCCCTTTACATATTTGTATGTAAAGTTCAGGACACTGAACTGGCCTGAATTACCACTTCTGTCAACCTGTGAAGGATGCATCCTGTCACTCCCTCAGTCCTCTGCCTTATGATCCTTTCAGTCGCTTTTGTTGGCGGCAGTAAGGCAAACTGTCTACTCCTTTTCTGGCTCAGTCTGCAGTCCACCTACAGCTGTGACTGATGTCACTTCCAGATGCAAAGGTCAAACCAGGCAAACTCCATGGTGGCACTGAGTCAGGAGATGCGCAGCTCATGGCTTGAGTCATCACCCACATCTGGACAGGCTATCATACTATGGGAAGCTGACAGCTGCATAGCAATACCAGGATAGGAAACTAGTTGAAAGTCTTACTATGCTTTAGTTCAAAGAGTTTTTAAACTATGCATCTTAGCATCTGAATGACCTTCCACACAGACTCAAGATCTCTGTGCCAGCTCAAATATATGAAATATAGGGTGTGAAGTCAACAGCTAGATCAGTAACTGGTGGTGCAGCTGTGATCCAGATGTGCTCTAGGCAGAAATACATTTTTTTAGGGTCAGTTTCAAAACCATAATAATCTGTCTAACAACTTGATATTCTAAAATGTAAATAATATTATTTCATACCAAGTGGTTAAACAAACAACATGATAGGATTATTCTCATATAATCTCAGGTATTTCTGTATATTTTTAATTGTTTGCTGCAGTTAAGGGGATCTTTTCTTCCTTGATCGGTTCTTGAAACTTTACAGCCTTCCGTTTCTTATCAAGATAAATGCCATAGCTCACTTCCGGGTGATTGCAGACAGAACAGCTTCTGCTCACATTACCAAAGGTCTTTCCGATGCCAGAACGTTCATCTACAAGACAAAAAGGCCTATTTCAATGCTTAAAGCCTTGTGACAAGTACAGTCAAGGGGTCTAAATGTTCATTGCAGTTTATGGGGAGGCTCAGATTGGTGGGCTCCCATCCGTAGGGCGAGTACTTGCAGGGAGATAATGTGGGAGGCAGCAGGGCCCATAAGCGTGGGTGCACAATTTTGAGGGGGCACAACCCATGTGCACACACACAGGGATCATGAGGCAATAAACTCTTTATACTTTGAACTGAACTGTGTGGGAAAGGAGTTTTCTTAACCAGGAGCTCTGGAAAAGGCTGGAAAACAGGAAAACACCAATGTTCTGCTAGATGGCTTTGCTGGAGCTGTGCATACCCTGCTGATCATAGTGGTCAAAGTGTGGTGTAGTATCAGCAACAGATGGTGGACCCAGTATAACAGGATATGGGCCGACTGACTTCTACAAGACTAACAAGGTCTTCCTTGGAGGCAAAGGGGCTCTTGTGTGCCCTGCTTCAGAACACCTGCTCAATCAACTCAATGAAGATATAGTAGAAAGCATGATAACCTTTGACTGAGTTATTTTAACTCACATGCGCAAGCAAGGCACATAAAGACCCTTTTCCTCTGAGGACCAACACAAATCTAGCAATACCCCTCTCATCACCAAGCACCAGCTTTTTTTTGGTGCTGACTCTCTTCTTCTCCAGTCCAAGAGTTGAGACAGGTGAATGTGGTCTTGTGAACAGGCCCATAGTAAGTGGCCAGTTTCAAATAATACAATCCTAAAGCCTTACGTGGAATATGCCCAGTATACTTAGGCATCATCCCTTCCGGCCTGTAGAATCTCTGGTATGGGCGTGATTCTTTGAGTTTGGTTGCAGGGATCTCTTTCCTACAAAATAAATAAAATAAATGATGTTTTGGTGCTTGCCATTCTCCAACTTTCTTGACTGTAACAATATATTATATGCAGCTTTGCATATGACTGAAACAGTGCATGTGATAGTCTTATCAAATGCTTCTGGGAAGGCAGAATGTCTCTGGTTTTCATATGGCTAAGACAAGTCCAGACCCTCCAAGTGTCCCTCTTTTCCAAGGGCATCCCTGATTTAGAGAAGCCATCCTGGTTTCTGATTTGATCCTGGAGTGTCCCACTTTTGGCCATATAAGAACTGCTGCTGCTGTTGCTGCTGCCACCCAGGAGGACTCCCCTGCTGAGTGCCTGGGGCCCCCAGTCCTGCCACTCACCACATGGCCTAGGTTGTGACTCACAGCATCAAAAGTTATACTTAATTACAAAAATATAACCACAATTTAAGCATCTCCAACAAAAGCCCCTAAACAATTTCCACCCTGATATTTTCTCATAATCCTGAGAGACAGGTCTTGTAGGATTCACAGCGACAAAGATCTTGTCTTATCATGCTAACAGCTGCTCATGCAAAATGATCAAGGTGTTTAATAATAATATAAAATCACAGGAGGAAAAGATGAGAATAGATGAATGAGTAACATTATGTAACATTATATCCACATGATTTCTCGGCTGCAGCATAGCCCAGTGAAAGATCTTTATGCCAACATACATGGATTCCTTGGTAGCAGGATCCTGTTTGGCTCTGTCCAAGGAGTTCTGAAAATCTCGATAGCAATTTTCTGCCATCACATGGTAGCGAGCTCCGTGACCAAACTCTGTAACCTTAGACCTGGGCACAAAGCCAGTCCAGCCTGGAATAGGTGGCTCAAGTAGACTCCTTTTTGTTTCCACAGGCCCTGCAAAGTGATGAAATGGGCAAAACACAACACAAAGGAATACAGATAAATAAAGAAACACAAGCTCTGTATGCAAATATGTAGAACTTACCAAAGACCAAATATAAAGTGATGAAATGGGGCATTAATTGAAAGCTTACTGAGGCTAAAAATAACCCTACATAGAGTGAGGAGAACGACACAAATGAGGTCCATTGCATTAGCACCATTTTCTTGAACTTCCACCAAGTCTTTTCTGCCTGAATCTGGTTGGTAGATCTTGGGGTTCTACGAAAACATGAAGTAGATCTGACAAGCCTGAAATCTGTATTACTCCACCATCAGCCAGCCATTGCAAAGAATTTACTACAGGAAGAAAGACAGGTGCTCTTTAAAACATTCCAGTTTCAAGAGAAAGGGTCTAAGTGGAAAAGAGTTGAATACAATTCCCATCAGTGAGAAAGAGAAATAACAGTTCTATATAGTTCATGGGTTGGATCAATAATCCGAATATCCTGAGAGAAGACCACTGAAGAAGTCCTAAGGAAGGTTCAAAGCTAGAGGTTGCAAGCACCGTTAGTTCTCCATTTACAGTATATAGAGGCACCCAGGGCTGGCTGCACTCCATCAAGAGTAGAGCCTAAAGCAAATTCCACTGTGCTAGGTAGTAAGTAAAACCATGGGTATCAGTCTGTGTTATGGCAAATTTGCTAGATAATCATATATACTAATAGCAATCTAAATTATTCAAGCACAGCCAAAATACCATGACCCATGTACAACAGGAAGGTATCAGGAGGCTTTGAAGGACCAAATTTTGCAAAAGTACAAACATAATTTGGGGGGGACCCCAAACAGCCCAATGAAGACTGAGCATGCTCAGTGGCCATGGACAGCTGACCAGCTGCTGTGGTCAATGTGGGGGGACAGAAAAGCAGATGAGAAGGTGAATGGAATGGAACATCCTGAATGGGAGTAAATCACACTGCAATATTTTGTTGCAAGTCTTATGGTACTTGCATATTAGGTTTCTACAAGTCTGAAGCCTCCCTTTTGGAAGAAATAACTCAGAATGCACGTTGCTTCCTTTCTATTTCTCCAGCTGAGCTTTAGAGGTCATGGGGCAGGTCCATGTAGCTGTAGATAAAAAACTCAAGACAGAAAGCAATTTCTGTTGCTCTTCATCTGTAATAACAAAGCTATTAGAGCCCTTTGTCATGGTTTAGTGCTGCTAGTTGCAAAGATAGAGTTTCTCTCTCTCAAAAGACCTGGAGAAAGTGACTGGTACTTTTCTCAAAGAGGGAACCGTCATTACCCCCTTAACCACCACAATTCATCAAAACAGTCTTAAGATCTCCTCTGCCTTCCCATGCAACATTCAGGCCACATGTGGATCACTGCTGGGAGCTCCCCCTATGGCAAAGCAAAAATGCTTTTGCTACTAGAATTTGCCATCTGTGCACGACAGTAGAGGAACAAAGGTCAGTGTTTTGCTTTAAAAGAAAATGAAAAACTGCCTAAAAGTTTCCACATTCTGTTAAAAAGAAGAGAAAACATTCACAGACAGCTTTTTGTGTGTGCAATGACTCACATCCAACAGAACTTTTACTCCACTGCCCAATCGACTGAAACTGCTTACAAAGTTACAGGAATGAAGATGGAAATCTGTCCTATGGCAGAAAGCTGAAAGCTCAGACTTATCTCTGTTACACCACATTGGAGGGAGTTAGGAAACAGAGTCAAGAAGGAAAGTTTGTTTCAAGACCTGGATGTGGGCTAGTCAGGCACAGGAACAAAACAGTATAGTGGTATAGCCACAAGTGGAACATGCCCTGATCTAAGGTCAGGTTACATCAGTGGCACAACCACCAGTTTGCGGGTTTCTTTTAGGAGACAGAGATGGAATCGCTAAAGTATTAAAGGTGGTGCTCATGTTTCAGGTTAGGGTTAAAGATGATGCCCTGGGTCTGTTGTTATTAATTAATTAATTTCAGTCACGAAGCATTTCTTATGAAGCATTGTGAAGCAATTTCACAAGACTCTGTGTAGGGGGCTTTTGTTGTGGGGTTTTTTTAAGTTACATATATACAATTTCAAATCCAATACAGATACAGACTAAGATAAAAAAGATCTCGACTTAGAAGGCTTGCTAAAGGTGAAAGTCTTCAACAGGCAACAAGAAGATGGAAGAGATGGCACCTGTCTCATATGTAGCCAGTGAGACTTCCAAAAGGCAGGTGTGGAACAGACCAAGTTTGTATGGCATAGGCCTCCTGGCAAGACAATGCCTGCAGGATGCCCTCTCTTGCAGAGAACACAGATCAGCTGGGGATATGAAGGGGGAGATGGTATTTTAATAATCCTGGTCCCAAACAGCACAGTGCCTTGTATAGCACCTTGAACAGAGCCTGTTCGTGAAAATGTTGAAGCAGGCAAACACGGTGGATAAATATGCTTATCAGGGTGGGTGGAAGGTTTCATTTGGAGCTAAATTTCACCTGTAGATCAGCAATGTGTACATAACAAGCCAAGCCAAACTTCTTTTTCTTCCTTTTTCTCTTCCTTTCAGTTGCATGCCCTAAGCTAGCTCACTGCTAACATGACATCTGCTCCCTTTGTAACCCTGTATCTCCTCAGAGGCCAAGCATCATGAAAATATGAGGCTTCCTCTTGAATGGGAACCATACACTTTAACTCAGTCTAGCAAACCAGCCACCGAGCTTGCAGCAACCACCCCCTGCCCCCCTGAGCCTGACCTTAAATATTCAAGCCTGCCACATATGACGGTGACTCTAAGGGTGCTACGTGCAATGAGTTTTCTAGAGTGGTAGCTTGTCTCTGACCCACCTCCTCTCCACACCATATGCTTACAGCACATTCAAAGTGCATGGCTCCCCTTCAAAGAATTCTAGGAACTGTAGTTTGTTAAGGGCACTGGGAATTGTAGCTGTAGCGGGTCAACTACAGTTTTGAGGATTCTTTGGGGGAAAGCCATGATGTTCTTTAAAGGTATGGGGTGGATGTGAAAACAACATGGACTCTGCTACTCTGCAGAAACTTGGGATCATGAGCTGCATCTCCAATAACTGTATCACAGTGGAACAGGCCTCCTGGCAAGACAATACCTGCAGGATGCCCTCCCCTGCAGAGAACACGGATCAGCTGGGGATATGAAGGGGGAGAAGGTATTTTAGGAATCCTAAGCCCAAATTAATTAGAAATGAGGCATACTATACCCAGCACATTTGGATGGTGTTTGCTATTATAGTCATCAAGTACGTTTATTATTTCTTCATTCGAGCAAAGAGGTGGCAGCTGGGGTGCTGTAGCCGCTGTGAGCCTCAGTTCTTCCATTTGGTCACATTTTCTCTGAGTAGCCTCGCGAAACGCATTCACACACCACACAGAATCGTTTCCAAAGCTAGTTCCAATTCGGTAGAATCTATAAGGGATGTAGCCTGGAAAGGGCAACAGAAGTTCACAACCATCATGAAGAAGCCATCAGCGGACTAGTCTAGGCTTTCCTTCAACAAAACTTCTTGTGTGTGTCTGCAGCCCCAGGACTATCATAAGGATAATCCCACTGTTTACTCATTATTTGTGTATACAGGCTTCGTACAGTCCATGGTGGGAGCCAACTTAACATTCTGTTGCATTCATAGTAAATGCGTCAAAAGGATGATCTGGCGTGTCATATACATGGGCTTTCAGCTCCAGCCCTTTTCAGAGTGATCATCTTTACCTGCCCATCACCAACTTGTCACTGTGACATTTGTTGCCATTTGATTAATTTGCACAACATGAAATTTGGGTGTTTCCGGACACAAAGTTTTGCAGCTGCCGTGTGTACTGATTTAGTGTCTGATGCCTGCAAAACTGGGTGCTGTTGATTCCCAGGCTTCTAGTCAGAGGGTAGGTATGAGTGTTGGAATTCTTCACAAGAAAGTGAACATCAGCTTTCCATCACCTTCCTAGCATTTTAAACCCTACTGTCACACTACCAACCACTGAGATTTATACCCAAGCAACTAGAAATTTAGCAAATGTCTGAGTCTCAACATTTAGTTTGCCAAAACAGCCAGTGTCATTTATAGATAATTAATAAAAAATGTTAGAATAGAGCATGTATTAGCAAGAGTTTGCAGGTGTGCCCACTGCAGCTGCCTATTTTATTTAGTTATGCTTTCTGGTTTTTTTTATTTAAGGTATTTTAGGTATATATATACATACACCCACACACACCCACACCCTGCAGGTAACACACTCTAAAAATACCGAGTGCAGAAGAGAGCCTAATTTGCCAGTATAAAATTGCTACCCAGATCTTCAGAAAGAGAGCTAGGTATGTGCTTGTGTTTTGGTGTCTCAGTACAGTGTAAGGAGTGGAGCATGAAATATGTGGTGCAGTTAGGTAGTTGTAGACTCTAGACTTAGCAGCCTTGTGAAGGGACCTATTTAGATAGTATTGTGTACTGTACAGTATTACTCTTCACCAGTAATACTGTTGTTCTGCATTTGGGGCTCATCTTATCACTCTGCTAGTGATGTCAGTCAGTGGTCACGGATGATGGGAGTTGTAGCCCAGCAACTTGTAGACGTGAGGCGCATAAGCTTCCCACCCCTTGGGAGAGAGCCTGAGATTGAAAGGTGTTTTCCCACATTCATCAGGCAAGACTAGGGTGCTGGGTCAATCCTCACAGCAGGCATAGGCAACGTTTGGCCCTCCAAATGTTTTGGCCTACAACTCTCATGATCCCTAGCTAACAGGACCAGTGGTCAGGCATGATGGGAATTGTAGTCCAAAACATCTGGAGGGCCAAACGTTGCCTCTGGCTGCCTCATAGCATACAATAGCAAATAGATAGCTTTAACAGGCTACTAAAATCATAATCCTGTTTATTACTGCTATATTGAGTACAAAGTGCATCAAAACAAAATGGGAGCCGATGTGAAGAGCTGTGATTATTTGGCTGCCCCTTTTAGCATGTTATTTTGCTCTCTGCCAATTTATCAGATGAGAAATGGGAACAAACCTCAGGCCAAGACTCTCTGGTTTTTTTACCTGTATATCCTGGTATCAAAGGGTTGCACTCATCTACTTGTCGCTGAAATGGTTCCATGTTTTTTCAAACTCTGATGAAAGAAAGTTAAGACTTTCAACTGAATCTAGACTCTAATATTAATAAGCCTGTTGTTCAAGAATTATCCCAATCAAAACATATTGGTGTTTCAGGCTGTCAGAACCTTTAAGTCAGAGGTTGCAGAAGTACAGTTCCCAGACCTACCCATCAGACATGCTGCCTGGGGCTGATGGAAACTATAACTTGGCAGCAGCTAGAGGACCACAAGGGAGCCACCCCTGCTATGAGCAGTCATCCATTTCCCTGTGTTAAAACATTAGGAAAGACCCATCGCCTCTGCATACGAACAAACTATGGCCAGCAAGTCATCCAAGCAGACTCAAAACTCTTCATTTCCAGTGCAACTCTAGTTATCCTGCACTTGCCCAATCAGTAAGAATACGGAGTTCAATGGGGCTTGTTGGGATTGCTGCATTGCTTGGTCAGGAAAGCCTGAAAAATTCATGGAGGAACAATTCTGTTCCAAACAGCAGCCAGCCTCTGGGAAGCTCACAAGCTGCGAGTTAGACCCAAGCTTGCCTTCTGGTTCCTCCCCAGTATATATCAGGGATACAGTGCCTCTGAACATGAAGGTTTCATTTGGGGATTTGGTAGGCTGTTCCTATGCTGTAGATAGCGACAGCAATGAAATTGTGTAATCCTTTAAAAAGCTATTTATGTTCCTGGTTGCCACAGGCACACATCCTGTGGAAAGGATCCAGCAGCCTTGCGTTACCTTACTAGCGCCATTGACTTCTGCTGCTGCAATGTTTCATGTCCTCAGAGCACAAAGGAGATAGGAGGGGGACGACGACGAAAATAACAGTATTGAGATTGGCAATAACAAATGCAGACACATGAGGGCTAAAGACAAAGCGTGTAGTGAGAGAGGCAGCAAACAATGGTCAGCTACTGACAAGAAAGAGAAGAAAATGCAGCAGCCCTGGAAAGGCTGACCTGTACAGGAGAGATCCCCCCAAACGAACAATTCGCTCAGGAAGCCGGGACTGGGCCTTTTACCATGACAAGCTCGGCGAGCAATACCATCCCCCAAGCTGGCTGCTTCCTTGCGACCCTTTACAAGAGAGCTCAAGCTACAGTGCCCCGTCCCTCCCATGGCATTGTGACCTCATCCACACGACCTTTACCACACGTGCAGGGAACAGAGAGGCTTCCGGAGCGCAGCTGCGATGCACAGGACTAGGATCATCTGTACAAGAGGCCTTCCTTTCTGCTGGATGGTGCATCATGTTGGAAATAACTTTTAACACAGGAGCCTTAAATAATCAGCAGAAGACATCTTCCCTCACAGTTTACTGTGTTTTATTTGACACTTTTTGAAGAGCACAGTACTCAGAAGATGCAACAGTGAAAAGCTGTGATCTGCTCCAGGACTTTAAGGGAGGTTTGTAGTCTTGCACAGGGAAGAAATTGAATGAGATTACAATGATCGGGTGTTTATTTATTTTTTTACAATATATTTGATGAATTATGAAAGCAAAGAAGAATATTGTAGCATTATGCCCAACAACCTTTACACAATGTGCTGTGGATTTTAAAGTGTGTAAATAATGCAGTTTTGCTACTGCAGTTACATCACTGCAAGAAAATTATATCTTTTAATAATATATTTCAACGCTTGTTTATTTGGATTACTGCAAGGTGCTTACAGCATTGGTTGAGGTTTCTTTAATAGCACTGGGATGGATCCAGTTTAAGTCTACAATCCTATACCAACTTACCTGGCAACTCAACAGGGCCTACTTCTGAGTAAACATGTATAGTATTGCACTTAGTTGAATTTAGTTCCTTTTGAAATCAATATGAAACATTTGTCATGACTTAAATCATGTCGTTTATTTCAATGGGAACTAATTTCAACTTAATCCGCATCCAGCTCACTGTATTTTATAAACTCTGCCATCATTTTTAATTTCCAGGTTTATGGTAAGTTGCTTTGGTTTTCCATGATTGGGTTCAGATAGAAACTTCCACAGAAAGCAAAGCAAGTTTTGCTGTCAGGGTAAAAGTTTGGGTCCCTGTAATATGGCACAGAGCAGAACCTTTCCCTTAAATTTCTATTGATCAAGATCTGTAAACAACAATCAACCAACCCTGCAGCAGAAAACACATGGAAAATTGTGTTTCTTACTCTCATCTGGCAAACATCTATCACTTTACCAGTTTCTACGGTACTTACAAGTGAAAATTCATGTGCCACTTCCTTTAAATTTAGCATAGGGCTCATACAAAAGCCTGTACGTATAGCATCACATTCTATTTCTAAAAGGTTCCCTTAGACACCAAACCTAATTTGCTATTATTTGGGAGAACAGGGATGGATTCTAAGTGGCAGAGAGCATGCCCAGCAAAATTATACTGCTTTTGGGGGGCTGATGAAGATGGGGTGGGGGAAATAAGCTTTTTTAAAAATTAGAAATCTCACAATAATAGCAACAGTGCTATAGCAGAGTTTTAAAAATTAGTTACTGAAGTCTGATTATATTTAAATATTCAGTACACATAACAGCTAGTTCTGTAGCCCAGCCAACATATTTGCAGTTGCCTTAGTTTCATGTACTTCAGAGGGATTCAGATGGGCAAGAATTCAGCCTTAAGAGGTTGGTTTGCTGCATGATGTATTTCTAAGGAGCTGCTGCCATCCACGAGTTATCTCCCTTCATTGGCTGCAAGCACACTGAGCAAATTACATCAGGGGAATTAATCAGATAACTCACATACCTCCATCCAAAAGATGTTCTTTCTTGTAAACCGCTGTATTGCTATGCAAAATTTAGCTCACCTAGATTAATATAATTATCTTACTATCCAAGTGAAATAATATCCCTTTTGAAGTTTAGGGAACAGGATGGAAAACTTAGAAAGTTTGGTATGATAATTTAGTGGATAATTTATAAACCGAAATCTCAGGATTGCAGGTTTATAGCACTTTTAACCTGGAATGACAGCAATTTTGATAAGACATTCAAATGTGCTACTAATGCAGATATGCTAATACACATAATTTTTTTACATACTTTTGTTCACAGAAGAAAAAGTGTAAGAAGTTTTATAGTACACTTTGCAGTGTTCTTCCATACAGAAAGTGGAATCATGCTTCTAATAACAATGTATTAGGGAAACATCCCATATTAAAAAATATATAGATGCAACAGCTAAAGACAATTTAGTGAGAACATTTTCTTGAACGTATGCTAGAAAACTGAAGAATTCCACATTTAAAATTTGTCTGTGTGATGAAAAGGGAGTTTAACATTTTAAGAGCTGATTTGTCAACTTGAAAATATAATGTAATCTGAGGACTGGCCATCTAATCATGTTTTGTGACTGGGAGAAAAGAAGCAAATGAGACTATCACAGTTATGGAAAGGAGAAAATGAGCAAGAATATAAAGATAGCATTCTGCTGCTGTAAAGGATCAGAAATGACTGACAGTTACAGAAATAATGGCTGGATAGTGTCTTAGGAGATTCTCACTACTAGAGATCAATTTATCTATGTCCTTTTTGGATCCTCCCTGCCACCCTGGCAGTTTCCAGCAGTGGGGACTTAATAGTGTTTGGTAAGGATTTTGCAGGAGTCCCTGCGGAATGAAATCTCTTCCCAGTGCAGCACCTCCCAGCTGGAGACAATAAGGTGTTGGGTTACTGCTCTTTTGCTTATTGCTCACTCAGAGAAGGCAAGTGAACAGGGACACGCTGCAAAAGGAAGCAGTGCAGCAGGGCTAGGAAGACTGGTGGTGGGATCCTTGGCCTTGCAGGTGCTCCGTTATACCAGGCCCCTGCTCCTTTGACTGCATGTATGATGAAGATGCTACAACTTGAAACAATGCTTTTCCAGGACAACTGGGATTCTGGGAAGAGCCATGTCATAAAGCAAGGAAGCCGTCATGCAAGATGATCTTGTGTTGTATCTTCCAGGCAGCAATTGCCTATCAGAAGATGTAGCGGACCGAAAGGAGTCCAACACAATTAATATCAAGCGATCTTTTGCCATTCTAGCTTGCCACCCCTGGTGTTCTAGCTTATGACGACATATGCATTCTGTTCTAGTCTAGTAGGGGCCTGCACGGCTGGCAAATCACCAAGTCAAATGCAATGAACTGGCCATGTTTTGTGGCTATTCTGGTACTTGAGAATCCGTCTATTTTTTTTTAGAGTACCTGGCAGGCAGCAAGCTGCACTCTCCATATGTGGCTGGTGGTCTGTGTTTAGCCTGAATCTAGGAATAAAGAGATATCATTGAAATAAAACATATGGTTTGAAACTGGAGATCATTTAGGGTAATAAATGCCCCAAATGATCATCTAGTTTTCAGGTAGGAGAAGAAGACCTGATGTATAAAAGGCCTTTAACCACTGTAATTCCTATGGATTACGGTACTTCAAATGGAACTGGGGCTGTTAAAAAGAATTCAAAACCCAAAGGTGTTTCTGTATGCTATTCTTTGCATAGCAAGAAGAGTGTGGGATTGTCTGACACTCTTCATGCTCCCCTCCTGTTATTACAAGATCATCATTGTGCATTTCATATCTCACCATCTTTAAAAGCCTATAATTACTGAAGCAGACTGTGAAACTATGTTATTTAAAATTAACCACTGAATGCAAATCAACAGAGGTAAAGAGCACTCTGTACAAGAAAATAGCACTTTAGAAAGAAAGCATCTGTACAATATTTAAATATTGTATATACATCATGTAATATTGTTCATAGCTCACCCAAAGGAGTTGCTTATTTGTAAACCATGGAAGGCCACATACACTTACACATACAGAAAAACAAATCGTTTGCCTTTAAAACACAGCAGACAGGATGAAAACAAAGGAAAGCCAGCATGCACACTTTCTAATTATTCAGTAGAATAATTATTTAAGGAACAGCAAGCTAGATACTGTGACTAGAATTATCCAGTCCATCCCTGTGATAGCTAATTCAGCAAAGCTTATTCACATTCTATCAGGGAATTATATAATGGATATAATGCAAATGGGGCCCCTTTAAAATTCTTCACTGAATTTTTAAGCATTTGCACAATGGCCCCTAAAATATAAGTGCCTGATCAATAATCTTACGTTTTTAAAAGTAAAAAGGGTCTATGGCTTTTCACTCATGCATAGCTAACTGGAAAAGGGTGTAACTACACGATTACGGTAACGTTCTGGTGCGTTGGAGGCATGACTGGGGTTCAGTGGATCACAATGTGTTTTCAAAATGTTGTGGGCGGGGAAACATGGCTGACCTTCTCCATCGGTGGTGAGGGTGTCTGGCTGCAAATCCAGTCTATCTGGAAATGGCCACATATCAAAAGCCCTGCATTGTGGCTTTAGACTGCATGGCATGGGAGCTGCCTCCACGCTGCAAATTGCCAGTCTTGAAGGACCTGCAGCACAAAGAAACATATTTTCCCCAAGCCACCTCTAATCACATTTGGTATGTAGTAATGCAGAACTGCAGGCCATGTGCAAATCCAGGAAACTGTTAGGTGGACGCAGCCACATCACACCTCAGTTTAAAGCAACTTCTGTGTTGGGGGGATTTCTTATGTTCAGCTGCTGTAATTCACACCGGGAAGGGATCTAGTTTGTTGCCTAAAGCTTTTGAGAGTTTTGAAGCTGGCAGTGCTCAAGATATGTGCCATGTTCCTTTCTTAGGTTGTGTGGGAGCAGGGGCAGGAGAGTCTCTCATTTCTTGGAGAAACAGTGTTCATGCTCCCTCTGCAGGCCAAATGCAATACAGCTGAACTTCCTGTCCTGCCTATATGTACAGTATCTCCTGGGAATCCCTCCCCCCCAATAGATTTTAAGCTTCTTCCGGATGTACTTTATCACAGAAGCAGGTGAGGAGGAAAGCTGGAAATGGCCCACTTCACGGCTTATGTTTTTCAGGGCTGGGTATACAGTTACATCAATGGAAGAGAATGGGAAAGCAAGTACCGTATTTTTCGCTCTATAAAACGCACCAGACCACAAGACACACCTAGTTTTTGGACGAGGAAAACAAGAAAAAAAAAATTCTGAATCTCAGAAGCCAGAACAGCAAGAGGGATCGCTGCGCAGTGATCTGGCTTCTGGGATAGCTGCGCAGCCTGCATTGGCTCCATAAGATGCACACACATTTCCCCTTACTTTTTAGGAGGGAAAAATGAGTCTTATAGAGAAAAAAATATGGTATTTTGGACGCAAATGAATGACAGGTATAGTAACTAACTACTCTCTATAGAGTTGTGGATATAACAACCTGTTTTCTTTTTTCCTGATGAATCATTCTAAATAACAATAAGCATTTTATATAGTTCTTTCATGAACAGGTGAAATAAGTTGGCCCTGTATAAAGGTATCCCTTTTCTTTTACTGGATCTCACTTTCTAGGACCAACACAGTATATATTTCCTGTTTCTTAACAAGTATGAGAGAGGTAATGAAAATGGCTCCTTGCTTTCTCCAACCTGAGAATAGAGGTGCTTTCTGGGCAGCCACTGCCACCATACCCCTTAATTTCTTTTGCATGAGGTCTGCCCAACAGCTAGCTGGAAGTATGTGTTTTTTTTTAATAAAAATAAAAATCCCCACCTACCACATAAAGTCCCAAAGTAAAATGTGAGGTGGGAGCTCTTAAATTTGTAAAAACTGTTGAGAAGGGAGACTTTAAAAAACTTCTCTTTCCAATGAACAAAGAAGAAGAAATACTCAAATACTTGGGCTGCAATGTTAATGGCTAATCCAGGGAGAGCCGTTCAGATGTTGTTGGACTGTAACTCTCATCATCTCTGACCACTGGTGATCTGACTGGGACTGGTGGAGACTGGAGGGCTACAGGTTCCCCTATTCCTGGATTAATCAGGTTAGATTAACACTTCGGGTAGATCCACTGGAATCACTGCACTTGATCAACTAGCCTGTGTCATTGATTTCAGTGGGTCTGCTCTAGATATCACAAAGTCTAGATCCAACACATTGTTTTAAATACAATGTGTATTTACACAAACTACTTATACAAACCGCAGGTGGCAAACATCATCCTTTTCCCCTTTACTTAAAAAGGGTGTGCCTGTCTTAAAATGAGATTGTGTATCATATCTGCTAATTTGAAATGTATGCTCCTTGCAATACTTAGTGAATGTTTTGCAGATTTAATTGATTCCTTTAAATGGGCTGCAGCCTTAACAAATCTGCTTTGTGGCTTGGAAGTTTGCTAAAACAGAAGCAAAAGCTACCAGTCATCATATATCCCCAACAAGTAAATGTACCTTGCCTGGGTGGTAAGTGCTGGTTTTTTTTTTGTCTTTTACAAAGAAAGGCTACATACTTCACCTCTAGCACTCGTATTAAAGCATATAAATAAGAGAGGTCTGGTTTTAAAACTGCTAAAGACCTATAAATCTCCGCTGACAATTAACAGCAGCACTTGAGAGGACCACTTTAATTTAGGGCTGCAGTGATGACCTCCTGCTGTCCGAAGCACTTGTTGGCGTCAGTGAGACAGCTTGCCATTTGCTATATTAGGGTCTTCAATGTAGGACCATGAATATGAGCTTTGACATTTTGGGCCCCAAATACAGCACATGTGGAATACTTCCAGTAAAATGATTTGTTTTCCCAATCAAGAGGGCAGTGATATTTCAACGACTAATTCTCACAATGCATTTAGCCATTTTGGATTATTCCGTTTCATGTTTAGCACCTAATAACCATGTAAATTTCGGATTCCTGGACAGATAATTTTGAGAACGACAACAACAAAAATGCCTGACGTTTCCCTTCTAATGGTTCTCTCCTTTTTCCGTCTGGCTGAAATGCAAGTCCATTTTGGTGACACATGAAAAATGAGAGAACAGAGTGTTGGACTAACGGGTGGGGGGCAGGGGAGGAGCACTAGTAGTTTAGGAAATCAATACCAGCTTTGACACTTTTAGAAGTGGCAACGTCAATTGCCATGGCTTTGATCTCAGTGTCCCCAAATTGCATTAGTGTTTTGATCTCCCTCCTGCTTGGCGCGGACGTATCAGTTCCTGTGAGATCCAGGCGCAGAGTGCCACACTTCTTCACCCCTGGCTCAGTAATGAAACTGACGTGGTCATGTTCCGAGCTGTAGATGTTGATCACGATGACCAGCTGCGAAGGCTTGGCAGGTGTATAGCTGCGCGACACAGTCTCCCCAAGAGCCACCGACTGGTCAGCAGAAATGAATTTGTCAAAGACATCCGTGCACCAGCGGGTGCCATCTTTAACTAGCAGCTTTTCTGCAGGATGCTTGCCCTCCACGTAACGATTCAGGACTCCTACCCCGTAGGTCAGGGGAGAGCGGCGCACTTTAATGACAGCAGGATCCAGACCAAATAAGACGGCTCCTTTGAGGATCGTGAGCCCCACATCCTGAGGAATAATGATTCGGCATTTGGAGCCGAAAGCATTCTGGATAGCTTGCTGTAGTAGCGGAGCTTCAGCAAATCCGCCCACCAGGAAGAGGAACTTCACATTTGTTACTTCTGGCTTTTCAAACAAATCACCTTGGTGGAGAGGAAAATCCACATGGTCAGAATAACAGTAATACCTTTGCAGGTATTAAGAGAACACAATGACAAATGACAGGAAAACTCACTAAATGGAGTGTGAGGAATCCAGTATGATTCACAGAATGACATTGTGAAGGAATCAAAGTAGGCTAGGTGCTCTTCAGATCTAGAATGTTGTATCCAGCTAAGTTCTACTCACTTGGCATTCTTTCCCACCAATGTTAGTTCTCCTCAGAGTAACCCCATTGACTAAGTTAGGACTGTTCATGTCAGTGGGTCTTTTAAAAGTCCTTAAGACATTCAAACACACCCTTGATACTTACTGAGATGTTGTATGATTTCATCAATGGTAGGCTTGAAGAGAGCATTCATTGCATCGGGACTCATCCTCAGCATTCCTTGGGATGACCACTTCACAAAATCTACACTGTAAACAGGACATGATAAGAAAGTTTGCTTTTAAAAGAAATGCTTTTTAATGAAATGCTGCTCACTTAGCAAAAATGATGTTACTAACTCAAGATGTTTCAAAAAGCTGGAAAGGAAAGGATTCCAATGTCACATCCTCACTATGTAACCAATGAGATTTTTTATTTACATTAGCTAAGGCCATGATAAATAGGGAGAGCAAGTGGGAGACCACCCATGCTGAAGAAAAGGCTGCTTTGGTTTGCCTTCTGTCTGTTTTTTATTTCTACCATGATGTTCAGGTGCCAACCAAAGATGCTTTTGTTTTAAGAAAGTTGACCCCTGAGATATTGTAGAATTTGTTTTAGAATTTGTTTGGGGGTTTGTTGTTTGTTTGTTTTGTATTTTTATCTTTGATGCCTCAGGCCATGAAGCAGTTTGTATATTTCATACAACAGAATGCCATCTCCTTCACATATTGCCAGGAATTAATTTTCTTCAGTCTTACTTGGACTGATTATTCCTTTTGTGTGGCAAAGAACACAAAAATCTCTTTGGATTCTGTTAACTTAAAAGTACTTACTTGCTTTTCCTTAAGGCGTGTTCCACACTGTGTCCTCGAAATTTCTTGTAGTAGTCAATGAACGAGAAAGGCAGGGTGATGTTGAGTGGATTAGTCCGATCTGGTGCAGCCGCCCTTTTGCGTGATTCAAACGCGATCATCAGATCAACCCAGGCAGCAGGCCGCTTGATCTTAAATTGTTCAATAAAATCTTCTCCAAATATTTTACACAGGAGTCTTTCAAATTCATAGTCTACCCCTAAGGAACCATGCGGCCCACCTGCATCAGAGACAATTAGAACCATTAATCAAACATATCACTTAAGGAATGATGCAAACAACATATTTTAAATATTGCACGGGCATTGCAATATGGACTCGAAAATCAAGCCATAGAAAAACATACTGTGTACAGTTGAGGCAAACTTGGAGCTGCAATCTTAAATACATTTAGTAGGGATTAACTTCTGAATTCAGGGAGGTGATTATTGAGTAAGCAACCTCAGGAGGAGCATGTCATAAGCAGAATTCAGATACATGGGTGGAATTCAACTAACTGTTGCTCAGAGGAGACCTAATGAAATTAATAGACCTAACTCAGCCATGCTCAATCATTTCAAACACCCTATGCGTTTGCTTGAAATCCATGAACTTCCGAAGCGGAGAAGCTTCCTATGGAGTGCGCACCTAAAGACACGAATATGTAACTAATGTACTATGTAGTCTGGTCCAGGCACACAATTTTAATGTGCTATTTATAATCTCTTCCCCCTTTCCTGAAGTTCCCATTTCTTGTCTTCTGGCTTCAACTCCTCGGAAAACTTCAAAGCCTCCCTCCTCTCTTTGATTGCCCATCCTCTTTGCCTTTCCTGAAAAACTGATGGGGGAAGCATGTTAAATAAAAAAAAACCAATGTAAATTTACTTAACACCTGAAAGACTGGCTCCTTCCATAAAACACTTCTCTGGTATTACGATCAGCAGCGGAAGCCCTCTTGGTTGTTCTTCCAACCTCAGAAGTTTGGAGTGTAAGGTCTGGGAAAGGGCATTCTTTGTGGTAGCCCCTAAGTTATGAACATCCCTCCCCTCAGAAACCTTCCCTATGCAGTTTTCAGCTAGCTTTCGACACCTAAGATGTGTGTTTTCAGGACCCACCCTATTCCCGTGACTGTGATTTGTTTTAACTATTTTCAATATTGATTTTTAGATTACTGTAACCTGCTTCAGAATCTGCTGGTAAAGGGTGAGTGGCGGTGATGACAACAACAACAACAACAACAACAACAACGTAATCTGCTTGTTCTTGGTACAGAATCAGAGTTCCCTTGGTACAGAGCATACACATGTCTGTGAACATTGTCATCACTTCATTTAATAACAATGAAATTCAGTGGTGGGCTGCATGATACAGAACCACCACTCACTTAACCTCCGGTTGCTTGCTTATCAGGAGGTAAAGAGGCAAGGCAGTGGCGAGTTCAACACGGTGCAAACACACCAGCAGAGCCAATCTGGCACTCCTGTTGGTGTGTTTGGCAAGCAGCAGCTATGTGACCCACCAGAGCACAAGTGAGCAGCACTGCCCTGCTGTGCTGCCCTCTACTGGTTAAATGCATATGTTATACAATGAGTAGGAGTGAAGAATGCAACTTCACCTGTTGCCTTGTAGAGTTCCTTTAAGTGTCCTTCAGGTAACCTTATCTGGTGGACTGTAACATCAACTGTCCCTCCTCCACTATCAACAACTATGTAACGGTCGCCTGTTAATACAAGAGGAATCACAAGCCATGTATTAGAGTCAAATGATATAACTACATTTTTGCACAGATGCTGCTGCTGACAGGCAGCAAGGGCCAAGGTGACTCAGGAAAGGACACTACCTTCTTCCAACTCGGACCAGATCTCTCCTATGACGTTTTCAACCATAAAGGTGCGGCTTTGACGGTTACGACGAATGTGTTCTTTAGCTAGAGGATGACAGAGACAAAACACTAATTGTAAGAAAGCATGAACAAGTTGGATGTGTACCCTGCAGATCACAAAATGGAAGAACACTGAAAGCTGGCTAGTCATCATATTGCTAAGCACTTGTCCTAATGGTTTGGGGATAAAAGCCATGACCCCAATTCACAGACATTCCTTTAATTCTTACAACAAATTGGTTCTAAACAGGACAGTGGCAGCAGCTAAAGGCTTTTAACTGAACAAATCACAATCTCTGTTAGGATCTTCGTTGGTTCTGAATAAATCACAATTCTGCCAGCAGAGGGCGCATCAATACAGAATTTGAAGTCTGACTAAATTAAATCTGTATTCAGGGATAGTACTTGTGATATGAATATATATATATTTAGAGGGGATCAGGTGTGTTACCAATTTTGCAAATATGCACAGCGCCAGGGACACTGTGTTCTTTGCAAAATTGCTTGCTGATTTTAAGACACTCAAGAGTCATGGTGGCATAAAGGCAAATTCCCGTCTTCTATTTTGCTGGCCCATAAGAGAGTTGCATACGTTAAACAAACCATCTGTGAATTGGGGACTCAAGATATGCACATTGTTTGTTACTATCACTAAAAAAGAAAGAATAACTGTTTTAATTGCAAGCACTCTTTGTACTATGAATGAACGTAGTATCATGGTTTTCTTTAGATCAAGGAAAGCAACAGGTTGGAAGTTACTCTTTTAATATCATGCTAGGAGTAGCATATAACCACAGAATCCGAAGGTCATCTACTCTAGTCCCTTTCTTATTGTACAGCTGTCCCCAGAATTGCAGTCTTGCACAATTCCTGGTTGTTTTGATGGAACTTTCCCATGAGAATGTCTCAATGGATGTTCAAAACATTTGTTTCCCCAGTGCCTGGACCAGGTAATCTGGAAGAAATAGTATTCTAATTTTATGCTCACACTCGTCAACAGAGTTGTTATGCCACACTCTGAATCCCTTTTAGGCAAGTGGCCTATGTGCTGGAGCAGAGCCACCCACTCAAGACTGAAGAAGAAGAAGAGTTTGGATTTGATATCCTGCCTTTCACTCCCTTTAAGGAGTCTCAAAGCGGCTAACATTCTCCTTTCCCTTCCTCCCCCACAACAAACACTCTGTGAGGTGAGTGGGGCTGAGAGACTTCAAAGAAGTGTGACTGGCCCAAGGTCACCCAGCAGCGGCATGTGGAGGAGCGGAGACGCAAACCGGGTTCCCCAGATTACGAGACTACCACTCTTAACCACTACACCACACTGGCGTCACTACAGCTTACCCTAAACAGGGCTGGGGTGAGATGATGGCAAGGGGGAGGCTGTGCAGGCACATAGGTAGAGCCAGTGTGGTGCTCCTGCTGATATGTCCAAGCAGCCTGGACCTGGCAGCCAACCTGCCCCACTCCTGTCCAGGTAAGCTACAGCAATACAGGTGTTGGGTTGGCTGCTCCCCCCCACCCAACCTGACACAGATCAATTAACCTAAGCAAGTTTCCATTCTCTTCCATTCATAAAATCAGCATGGGTATAGAATTCCCCTATCCATCTGGAAAACGTTCTCGGAATTTTAATTCCACTTTTGGCACAGGCTCACATTTGATAACACAGTTCAGAAACACTTAAAACTGTGAAACAGCTGAAAAGTTCACACTTTAATGAGCCTGACTGGGTAGTTGTAGTTTCTATTGTTAGGGCTGGCAATTACCCATCCAGGTTCTCCCAGTGTGAAAATCAAGAGTTGGCCAGGAAATTTGGAAGACATCTTGCTATGAAAGATTTTGGCAAGAAAGGGTGAGTAGAAAATTAGGTTGAGCACTAATCATAGCTCAATTAAATCAGCCCTACCTGGTGTAAAGCCAGTGGCAATGGTCTCACTTGGGTTATAACCATTGACAGGCCCTTTGCTGCTTAAGTCTATCATCTGATGAAGGCGGAGCTTCCTGCAGTAGATGGATGCAGCCTCTGGCTCCAGGGCAATTATGAGCTGCTCAGGGTTTTCTGGGGATGCCATTCCTGCCTGTGAATAAAGGAATCAAACAAGGAGGGGAGAGGAAATGATCAGCTGCCTTCAGTGAAGTAGCTTTGTTAATCCTGAGGCTTTCATTCATTCCTATGCTTCTTTCTTTTCACTTCTCTTATTTTCATATGCTAAATATCATGGTTTTGGGGGGGGGGGGGAGAACATCTAGTTCATTTCAAGGATTCATAGCTAGGAGAGATGCATGCATTTCCCCTACTGAATAGAATGACATAGCTGCATATGATATAGCAAGATAAACAAAAGGTATGTTAAAAAGAGTAAATTAATCTCCTTTTCAAGCATCTAGTTCAATTTCATGAAAAAGTTTCCCCAAAAGAAACAGACAACTAGCTTTGGCTTCTCTGCCTAATCAGCATTAAAACACAGTTTTATTGCTCTCACACTCTTCCTAATGTGTAAGGAATATAAAATGCCAAATCATGTAAAGTAAACCTAATCTGTTCTGCAGGTTGCCTAGTGCGATGGAAATACCTGGGCTGCTAACATAACAATCCTATATGCGTCTTATTGTATAGTTTATTAGGGCTTATTCCCAGATAAGCAGGTATAGCATTGTAGTCTAAAATACCTGCTATATTCCTGAATATCTTAATTTTCTAGATTTTGTGCTAGCTAATAATACTTTCAAAAACATAACCATGCACTTGTGAACGCTAGATACTTTCCTGCCAGAGTTATGCACACTGAATTCACAGACCTAATCCTTGAATGCTGAAGATTCTCTGTATCTAGGGTTGCAATCATATACCCACTTACTTAGGAGTATGCCTTAATGAAGTCAATGAGGCTCACTTCTGTGCAGATATACAGGACGGAACCGAAGGAAGACTTAGCATCTGCAACTTCTACTGCTATTCTTTTTTCAAGAGCGTGTAAAATATTCATGGCATGGCATCAGGAAATGCTGTATGACACCAATGCACACAGCTTTCCTGATTTGGTTTTCCTTCTTTGCAATGCTCATTGCTTGCCATGCTCCATTCAGGTAGAAACAGTTAACCCTAGAGAGGGGAGTAGCAGGCTATTTTTTCATGGAAAAATGAGAATAATCATGCCTCTACATTTTGCTTCATAACTCAGGTTCTACAGATAATTGACACTTAATTTTAAAAGAAAGCTGGGGATACGGAGATCATGGTTCACTGGGAGATGGAGACCCAACTGCCCCTTGCTCTTTCCATGGATCCCCATGGTCTGACCTTGTAAGGCCCTTCCCAGCACTGAAACCCTCAGCAGCCCTTGACATACCACCAGCGGTAGAGGCCAAGATGGGCTTGGAGAAGGCTTGGACCCCACCCCCACTCTGAAACAGTAAGAAACATACACAAGCCCTGGAGCTGATGTATGCATTTCCATTGGAAGCCATTGAGTGTGATCATAAAACATAAAAAGGAATCCCCTAGATAGGAAAATACCATGACACTCTCTGGCCATGTCCCCAGGAGTGCTTTGGATATTAGTTCTCCTCTGATCTACCAGTAAGGTTGTTCTGTAAGCACTGTACAGTGCACATAACCGTACACATTATTTACCGGCACATAGATAGTATTTGTGCTCGGAATAATCTTATAAAACACTATTTGCAAACATTTTGAAACAGAGCAGCATTAAAGATTCCTTCTTTCTCTTTCAGCAGAAGAGGCATAATATGGCTTAAATCAAAAGATGTGTATGGTTGTATAAATTTGCTTGTGCTGCTACAGTTACACTTGCTTCCTAGTCCCACACAAGGCTGGGGGGCATTGCACTGTCATGTCATGGCTGTCAGTTGCAATACTTACCAGAGGCTCTACCTAATAGCCTTCATCACAATGTGTCACAAGCACAGAGAAACAAAAAGAAGCATCACGACGGAGTGCATGTAAACACGCACGCACAGTCTTTGAGGGGAAGAGCTTGAAGTTTGTATTATGTTCTGTATGTATGCTACGTAACATACCACAGTATTAAGGGTGTGTGTGGAGAGAATCTATGGCAACAGCAAAGAGACAAGTCAGCATATTCAACATGGGAACTCTCAGCATTTTAGTGCTAACCCCTAAAGCAGGGATGGGGACTGCTGGACTACAACTCCCATCATCCTTGACCACTAGAAATACTGAGGCTGATGGGAGGAGTCCTACAACAAGTGAAGGGCCACAGGTTTCCCACTGCTGTCCTGAAGTACAGGAAGCAATAACCAGCAAAGGAAAGACGGTCAAATTAGCTTAGCTCAAGTTATAGTGTTAAGTGTTGGCGAGATCTGAGCAATGGAGACTGATTGGAAATGCGGAAGAAAATTGAATACTTTATGAAGAACTTTGGAAGCAGCTGAACTCCAGACTTGCTGGGGACAGCAAGAACGCTGAAGCAAAGAACCCTCTCCGGGATCAGAGATTCCTACTTGTAACAACTTTACAGAGTGTGTTTATGTCGGAGTATGTGTTTTTGCATGCAAAGTAAAAGTTAACTCTGCTAAGCAACTGCTGCATGTGCAGAGCTTAACCACTTGACTGAAGCTTCTGTGGCACATGCACTCAGAACATACCAAACATGCATGTGACATCCCTCCTAAATTTGTTTCATCTCTAGCTCCTGCTTTTCCTGATGCCTCAGAGGGATAATTTTTATTTTTGGAAAGCCAAAAAGCAAATGCAGTCCTCACTCTTGTCTTCTGTATCAGATGAGATTCACGGAAATTGCATCCTAGAGAGTAAGAGAGATGGTGCCTTGTTGTTGAAAATTCTGTAGTTATTTGAGTGCTTTTGTAATGATCACTGAGTTGAATAATATTTTTAGGTTAAATTTTGTAGGGCCAGAGATATAAAGAAGCAAAGTCTTCAGGATTTGTGGTATTTTGCAGCAATCATACTTTTGGAATGAACTATTTCAACAGAAAATCAAATAATGCTCACTGAATTATGCCTAATATATGGCAGCAGTGGCATTTAGCCCTTCTGCTACCAATTATTTTCATGTCAACATGAATATTGATTTGACAGCTCATCAGGGCTAAGCTGAAAATAAATTCAACCAGTGAAGGCAGTTGAACCAGTTTTTCTCTGACATTTATTTCTGCTCATGTGTGTAAGAGAGGGAAGCATGCCTGAACTTAGTCTCCTGGATCCATTTAAATTGGTGGTCTTCAGCTTGTCCTGAGCTCAGACCTGGAACCCTAAACTGAAGCAAGGGGATGCACTTCCAGGTGGGGCCCAGTACGAAAGGACTGGAGCCCATATATCTGAACCAGAGTGAAGGGACAAAGCCTATAGGAAAAAAACTACATTAAGGTGTACAACTCTTCCTCCCCATGCCATGTTGCTCGTGACGATCAAAACATATACCTGCCCCAACCCCAACCCCAACCACGGTGTATCTTAGGACATAAGACTCTTCTCAAAAAAGAAAACTGCTTTAAAGCTTTGGTTTTGGGAGTTGTTGAAGAATGTAGTCAAATCTGAGCAGGCTGGGAGCTTCCACAGGAAATGGCTTTGAGGAAATCAGTACATGGAAAAAACAGGCATGAAAATTGACCTGGAGTATCAACAAATCATGTTCACTGTGTTAAGAGCTCAATGTGGGACGCCAACCACTTATTACACTAATACAGAAGCCTTGAGATTGCTTTGCCACTGCACCTATGGGATTTATGATGCTTCTGGGGGTGGTTGTTGTGCATGTGACAAGCTGATATACCAAGCACCCCAGACCAAAAATGAGGCAGCCTGTGCTTTTCCTGTGTACCAGGATGATCTAGAAATCACTGTTTACAACACTTTGTCCTATTTTGTATTGACCTTAGGTATACAAATCCTTTTAAGGAAAACCTCCTAATGACCAGATCAGTAGATTCTGATCCTGTCAGGTCCCCCCCACTCCAAAGCTGGAAAGAGCCATTGCTCTACCCAGCAAGAACTCTGTTCCACTGCAGCAGTGTGGCTTTTACTCCTTGCAAACCACAGCTGCTGCAGAAACGCAGACAAGATGCATTGGTGCAATGGATGAAGTCATAGTACTAAGGGCGTAATCAGTGATGCATTTTATTTTATTCCATGAAGCGCCGAGGCTCAGTCAAACAGCTTTTATAGATAGCGCTAACACTTGATAGCTCATTTAGTCTGTATAAGCCTTTCAGTTTCAGAGGTCATATTTTTGCACAAATGCTCTAAAATGTTTCTGGTCATTTACAGGTCCTTCGCTGCTTGAGTACCTAAGCTATTAGCAGTTTGCTGCACTACATGTAAAAATGAAGCACCGGGGGCGTATTCCATTAGCCTGGAACGTATATTTGTGCAAACCTAACCACAGCAATTAGCAAATGTAAATTGAAATTTGTTAGCACGTGCTTCTTGCTCTATGCATTTTAACACCATGATCAATTAAGCTTCCTTAATTAATTATGGCTTCAAAAATGCTGCAATCTTATAGCATATTATAGCTTCATAACAAACATTAGTGCTTATGCAGAAAAGATAATTTGTAAGTATCAACCAGAAGAATCACATCCACAGGAACTTGCAGTAATAACACCAATCCATTCTCTGACAACAATCTGTCTCTACCAACAAGTGACAATTAAGTGGATTTCTCCATTTCCCCTAATACTGCTAATGTGTCTAATTTGCACTGCTTTTGATATTCTGCAGGCAGAAAATGAAGGCAGCAGCGAGGCCTTGCAGCTTTAAATCATCACTTGCCTTTGTTCCCTAATATCTTTTTGCCTTTCTACACCAGATGCATGAATTAGCAATGAACTGATAACAACTAGAATATGCCTGTTGCAAATATCAAATACATTAGCTACCCTCCAAAATACTTCTTTAGTTTCTACTAATAGAAAACACTAAATCAGATATTCGGGGGGGGGGGACCCTAGGAATCCTGCATTGAAACATTCCAGTTCCTTCAAAAAGGAAAGCTGCATCTGCAAAGACCAATCACAAAAATGTTTATGTATACAAGCTAAAGGAAATGCAAACATAGTTACAGCTTCAGAATTCCATCATATCTTGCCATGAAAAGGGGGTGGGGATTCCTGGAGCAGTGGTACCAGGGCAGGGGTGCAGAACCTGTGGCCCTCCAGATGTTGTTCGACCACAGCTCCCATCATCCCTAACCACTGGCCCTGCTGGCTGGGTCCAATGGGAGTCGGTGTCTGTAGTTTGTTCAGGGTGCTGAGAGTTGTTAGGAGACTCCTATTCCCCTCAAAGAGTTACAAATCCCAGAGCGGTTTAACAATCTAGCCAGGGAACTCTGGAAACTGCAGCTCTTTTGAAGGGAATAGGGATCTCCTAACAACTCTCTACATCCTTAAGGAACTAGTCCCTGGGATTATGTGGGGGAAGCCACAACTGTTTAAAGTGGCATTGTTCTGCTTTAAAGATCTAGTGCAGGTAGCACTGGTGTTTGATGCTGTATGTGGCTAGTATGTCACTAAATATATCCAATTTTAAATAACATTCAAATTACACAAATTTAAAAAGAAATAAGATACTTTCTAATTGGTCAGAGTGTTGAACTATCTGTCGGCTTTCAGCAATAATGCAAACCAAAAGTTTATCTTTAACGCCACGCCTTCCTTCGTCTCAAGTTGAGGATGCCATTCTGCTCATGCATATAAAACTTCTTATTTGTGAGAGGAAACTGTCATGAGGCAAAGGAAAAATGTTGCTGCTTAGTCGAAACTATATGGTCAGGTACACCGGACATGTTGAAAACAAGGCACAGTGCACTACTTTTCAGGATTGGGTTTGTAATCTGAGGAGAATGGGATTACAGGATTGGCTTGAAGGGATTGTAGTCTTGCACAAACAAGACTAATGGGTAAATTCAAAAACTGAAATCCAATTTGGTCTTTAACTTGCTAATGACTTATACCTTTTTGGTCGGATCATCTGTGTTTGTTTTGTTCTGAGGGGTTCCTACTAATTATAACTTAAGTGTGTAGTAAACAGCATTCTTCAAGCTTTCTTCATTGCCCCCCCCCCCCCCCATACTGTATAGACTGAATGGTAAAAGTTAGATAATACAGTTAAGGCATGAAAACAGATAAATATGTAAGCCCTCAATACCTGTCAAGAGTATTTCCTCAAAAGGAGACTTGCAGAAATTACTGGACAGGATAATTTTCATCAGATTTCTTACCTCCTCTAGCTGTTTCTTGATTAACAGGGTTGAACTTCATCCCTTCAAAAAAACATTACAGCCCCTTCTGCAATATTGTGATTTCTACTGGCATGTGACAGAAATTCCAGGCAGTGCACATGCTGCGGTTGAAGTATTTGTAGTGAAATGGGAGCTGAAAGAATGTCTCCCTTCCAAAAATAAAAAAATAAAATTGTTGAGCTGAAGGAAAACCCTTCTGACCAAGAGCATTCATTCCCTTTTTCTACAATCAAGGTTAAGCACCTGAAGCTCAGTTCAAGGAAGAGGCAACACCAGAGATTTCAAAGACCATCCATCATTTTATAGTGGATATTTGACAAGACGTCTGGAGCCTTTTAAAAAACTTTCAGAACAAGAGATCAAAATAAACAAAAAGCCAACCAGTTCTTAGGGGTGCTGAATGTTTTTTATTACAATGTTTCCTGAAGGGTTTTGAATGTAGGGCAGGAAAGGGGAACCTGTGTTCCTCCAGCTGTTGCTAGACTCCAGCTCCCATCAGCCCCAGGAAGCATGGCCAACAGTCAGGGATGATGGGAGTTATAGGCCAACAATATCCCATCAAACTCCCATCACCTCTGACCATTGGCCATGCTTCCTGGGAGTTATAGGCCAACAATATCTGGTGAACTACATTTTTGCATCCCTTCTTCAAGGAGAAAAGATGAAGCAAGCAATCACAACAGGATACAAGAACATTCTGGCTAGCTCCTAATGAAAAAATGTAAACTTGCCAAAATTTATTAAGCAAATATATGCAGATGTAATTTGCATGTGTGTCCATTATGATCCCTTTCATTAGCCTTTTCACATGAATAATCTTCTTATTGCCCATCCTTTCTTAAAGATGCACTAAGATATATCTTTGTATGCCAGCAGTCACAAGTATGAAAGACAACATGATGCTACACAGCATTACTGCTCTGGAAAGTATCTGTGGAAGATGCCATTATCTTTAAGGACATGGGGGATGTAATTGCTTGTGTAGCCCACTTCTATAGGACTTTGTCATATTGTAGACTATTTGCCTAGAGGCAAACACATCCTGGGTAGCAAAACACCATTTTATTAGTAGTAAACAGGATGGCTTTTTTGTTTAGTGTGGGGTATGTGCATGGACAACTTCCACAAACCGACAAGTGCCATTGTGGCTCACTATAACTAATACATTGCTATGGACGTCATGCAAAATATACTCCCTTCTCTTCCAGCTGCACCTTCTGCCAAATAAATTTTTCAGACATAAGATGACTTGTTTTTCTTAAATGTGCTTATTTGAATGTAGAATACTATTAGTCTGGAGTAGTTTAAAAATACGTTTCAGAGTGCTCAGTATGACCTATATCTGTCCTTTGGGATCATAAATCACTGTACTGCCGACTGCTAGTCCACAGCATCTCCTTCCTTCTTTTAGTCCTATCTGCCCAGTATCAGAATTTCTTATTTTGGTTCCTCCTTCCCATCCATTTCTATTCTACTTTTCATCCTCAAAAGTTACAGAAAGTAGCTTACAACAATACACAACACAATTGTAGATATGAACTGATACTGCTTTTGTGGAGTCACCTCCCTGTGATTTCTTCCTAAGCTCTCTTTCATCACTAATTATTGATCTGTTTGGTAAACACACAGTCACAGACAAAAAAAAAAAATTACCACAGATGCGGACATTAGTCAACAACATTCCATTGCGCCACAGATGGGAAATGCTGCAAGAACATTAGTCTATTTTTCTCCCTGCAGCTATGAGATACCATTCCACAGGTACACATGCACACAAACAACAGGCAAGCGACAACAGACAAAGATAATACACGAGTCTCTAATGTTTCAGCTTTACCTACAACCGTGTCCTTCCATGAGAACCTTTAAGTGATTTGCTTCTGGCACTAGCATTAGCAATCCCACACTACAGACTGTTGAGAAAAATGTTGCTCAACATTAGAGACAAGTACAAGATATTCAAAGTGATTGTGGGGGTCTAAACAGCATTTTAGGAGGTTACTCAAAATACCCAAACAAACATTTAGAAAACATGCATTGCATAGTTGTACTGCCCCTTAGGGTGGCCAAGTGCAAAAAGAGGACACGGATTCTGCCCCATATAATAGGGAATTTCCTCTTCAATACATGTGTTGAGGAGGGAATTTTGCCTTCACAAAGGATGCATGGATCCTGCCCTCTTTTACACCTGACCACCCTACTGCCAGTGGATTGTGTAATTCTTCCTAGCTGCACACAATCAAATACGTGAAATCCAAGTGGGAAAATGGTAGGCAGATATGGCAAAGACAAACATGTCTAAAATAAAGGACAGGGGCACATTTATGTCTGAATAAAATCACTTAACTGAAACAGGACTGGACTCAACAAAGGGTCATCAATTTCCTCTCTCTGGATTTACTAAACATTGAAGAAGGAAGTGATCAAAAGGTGAGAGGGTTGGCATGTGCTTCTTTAAGCTACAAAGTGAGCACCACCTTTCTTTCCCCTCAATTCTACATCACACCTTTTGCCATTTACTGCCATCTTATCAGCATAGGAAGCTGCCTTACGCTGAGTCAAATATTATTCCAGCCACCTCAGTTTATTTTCAGTGCTGGCTGGCAGCAGATGTCCAAGGTTTCAGACAGGCATCTCTTCTATTCCTATCTGGGGATGCCAGGGATTGGACATGCAAAGTAGCAGAACACTACTGAGCTAAGGCCCTGAGATAGATTCAGGTGGGTAATGAGACCATATGAAATATGACCATGAAACAGGTGCTTGTGCATGCAGATACAGCTTCCTATTCTCTTCTGTATTTTGGTTTCAGAAACCAAAATATAATCCCCGTGGTGTTGCATTCCCAACTGTCAGTGAGCAGGAATTTTGCAAATTAAACAGCTCCCTCAGACACCACAATTTCTTTCCGCCACTGTGTTACCTTCAATGTCCCCCACCCAATAATGTCTATTATCTGAATCCCCATCAATAACACCAAATTTTGCACAACCCTCCCTCCCCACTGGAATAAAGAGGAAAGTCAAAGTAGGCAATCATGACTAATTTGGTTTGACTACAAAATTATTCTTTCTGGTTTGAGAATTTGGCATTTCTGAGTAATAATAGTTTATTATTTATACCGCGCCCATCTGGCTGGGTTTCCCCACCACTCTGGGCAGCTAGAAATTCTGGGTGGAGTAGAAATTTAGACCTTTTCTGCTCACTAGACACTGATTAGGAACACAGGCTTTGCACCCAAGTATTGCCCCATCTAACGATTCCCTACATTGACAATAAGCTGGAGTTTCAATCAGGGAATATTCCCAGACCTACCCGGAGATGCCATGGATTAAACCTGAGACCTCATGCTTGCAAACACTTTGCCACTGAGCTATGTCACTTCTTCTTTGATTACTTGATCAAAAGCATCATGAAGAATCTGAGACTTTCTATGGGGTTTAAATGAATGCTCCTACCATTCGAACACTCCCCTCTACTAACATGAATGGAATCTACACAAGACCAAGTATTCTTCCTTCTCCATCACACTCATAATGACCTAGGCTTTTATCAGCCTGCTTTAACTAACTTTCATTTTAAAAGGGACAACACTCCAATTTGGGGAGTCAGAAAAGAATGCAAACTAACTAGAACGCATGGCTGTTTAATTCCCTTTGTGTTCTCCTGCCTGTCACACACCTTTCGCCCTAATCAGGTCCTTCCCGGAAGTGTTTTGTGTATTATCTGTCTGCATGAACCATTAAATCTCAATTTAATTGCTAATTCACCTTGCTTGCAGGCAGAGGTTGTCCTGCCAATGATGCATGATGTCATTTTTCTAAGCCAGCTCCCAATTGGCTTTTCATAAGCCCTACCTCTTGTAATCATATATTTCAGTGACTGGTTCATGTTCCAATGGAGTAGGTAGAATACAGGCAGCACTTTGATGGTCATGAAATTCAGATGGCCTTTTTTTCTGCGTCCAGACTACTGTAAAAGTTCCTGTCTGGTTTTATTCTAGAGAACAACTGCTTTTAAAGTTTTCTGCTTCCAACTCTGTGGGTGTGGCTTGGAAACGTGATTTTAATTCCCAAAAGTCTGCAACTTAAGCAAGTTTGTGCCCATCAAAGTAGGGAGCTGTTTAGAAATATCTTGTTTCCTTTTGCACTTTGGATTCCAAATGAAACAACTCCCTAACAATAAACCTACTTTTCATGACTTTTGAAAGAAACATTTAACAAGGGAACTGACTGAGGATGCACAGTTCAGAGGCTATAAAAGCTTCCCTCTGCCTGCCATTTTGGCTGATGGTCACCTTCAATACTTACCTTGTACGCAGCTTGCCTCATAAACTGCTTTGCCGGCTGCTTCCAGATCGCTGGCACTGTGATGACCCAGCGCACTTCTGAGTTTTCAAACCCGGAGTCCTGATCGCTCAGCTCCTGGAATAAAAGAAAGCAAACTTGTGGTGAGAGGCAAAATTGACACCAGCTGTTTCTAGAAGTGATGTTGTTTCCCAGTGGCTCCTGTGAAAATAATTTGACACTTTTCATGGTTTCTGTTGCTATGTCTATGTCAGGCTGTTTAAATAACTGGCTGACATGCCAAAAATGCATAGAATGTTGAAACCTGGGTTTCAGTTACACCTTCAAGGAGGTCCATAGGAAAGCATACCATGATGAAGGGCAAGTTCTTCATCTTACACAAACAAAATCAGGCAAATACAAGAGTGTACCTTATGCCTTTGTAGTGAAAGCGGTAGGTTGCTCTAAATTGATGCTCCTAAGCATTAATCAGGCTGAGAAATATTTGCTGTGTTGAAGAGGCATGGGAGTGTTCCCTTAGTTTAGACATGCACACGAAAAAGGCTCTGCCACTATAAGCCTCTATAGTTTATTAAAAATGGCATCTGCTTAGCTTTTGTAACTTAGTACTTGGTACCCATGATCTACTTGATGAGGTCTATGAACGTGCCACATTTCAAACCAATCTACTAAAAATGGCCTTAGGTCCAGCATGTTTGAAAATGTTTCTAGAGCAAAAGGCGGCACCAAATGGTGTTTTTAAGTGAGGAAAGGGTCCAGGGAGAAAAGTCCTCCCCTCTCCCCATGGTCCCAATAATAACAGAAACAGTTAACGGATTCTTCAATCTGCTGCCAAGACCTGTCAAGAGATTTCATAAATTTTACTGTATCTTGGTTTGTTTCTGCCCTTCATTTAAGCAAGTGCCATACATTTTAATTCTATGTATGTTAGAAATTGTATGGCTTTGGTTATTTGTTTTCGGTTTGGGTTATTTGTCTGCGGCTATAATAATAAAATGTGTTGTCATACATACTGAAGTTTAGTATGACTATGGCGTTTATAGAGACCCTGCATGTATCATTGATGCTTAGGAAGACCCTGCATTTGTGGAACTGTTGCAGCGGTGAACCTCCTCAGTTACATATTATTTTGTTCTTGGTTTTATACAAGCTCCCTCGTGTTTCTCACTCATCCTGATAGTACTTGCCAATAGAGCTTTCTTGTTATAAAACACAGTTTCTGCTGAAACGCAAGCCAATAACTAGCATGGGTGGGCTCACTTTATGCTGGCAATCATTCCAATGAATCATAATGCTGTCAAAATGAATGTGATACGTTGCTATGGCAATCCTTTGTAGAAATCCTTGCATCATGAGTTTCATTTGGGTTATGTGCTATTCGGGATACTTGTCGCTATTTGTATATGTATTTGTAATTGTATGGTGTGCTGGCTGTTTTGGTGTAAACAAGAAAATTATTTTATTGGAAAAGAAAGTACCAGGGATGTTGTACAAGCAAATCATATCCCGAGTTTGGTATTCCTGCCATTGGGTAGCATATTTTTTCCTATCTTTCTTGCTGTAGTTGTGGGCGGGGGAAGGATGTAACAGAATAAATTAAGCCTACACAAAGCATGCACAAAAGCAGAGTAGGTTAATTTTCTAGCAATCCGCTTATTTAAGCTTAGCAAACATGAGACTCTTAATATCAGGGTTGTGGGTTGGAGCCCCAAAATGGGCGAAGGATTGCTGCATTGCAGGGGGTTGGACTAGATGACCCTCAGGTTCCCTTCCAACTCTACGATTCTATAATGTAGATCTGGCTCTGCAGCAGACTAGCCTTGAACACCACATGAGCGCCTGCTCTGTGACAAAGAATTGGAACCATGGCTGGCCCATTTAAAACTGCACACCTTAGTTCTCCCATTGGGAGTAAGAGTAGAGAGAACAGAGCTAGCAGGTATTTCACTACCTATGCAGGAAAAGGCTGAAGGGGAGCACTTCTCCTGGCACCTGATTCTCTAACTAATGAGGAAAATGGTGTTTGGGCTTTGTGGGCTAAGTAATCATGTGCTGGGCAGACATGGGCCAGCCAAAGACACTGTGCTGCCTAGTGTGAAAGATAAGATGATGCCCTCCTAACATAAATAGAAGACAGCCAAGCTGGCGGCAGAACCTAACTTCAGCACTGTGGAGGGGACAGCATCCTTCAGCTGAGGACAGCAGGCTAACATCCTCCAGCCGAGGACAGCAGGTAGATGAAGGGAACACAGTGGATGTAGTCTACCTTGATTTCAGCAAGGCATTTGACAAGGTGCCCCATGATATTCTTGTAAAGAAGCTGGTAAAATGCGGTCTTGACTATGCTACCACTCAGTGGATTTGTAACTGGTTGACTGACCGAACCCAAAGGGTGCTCATCAATGGTTCCTCTTCATCCTGGAGAAGAGTGATTAGTGGGGTGCCACAGGGTTCTTTCTTGGGCCCGGTCTTATTCAACATCTTTATCAACGACTTGGATGATGGACTCAAGGGCATCCTGATCAAATTTGCAGATGACACTAAACTGGGAGGGGTGGCTAACACCCCAGAGGACAGGATCACACTTCAAAACGACCTTGACAGATTAGAGAACTGGGCCAAAACAAACAAGATGAATTTTAACAGAGAGAAATGTAAAGTATTGCACTTGGGCAAAAAAAATGAGAGGCACAAATACAAGATGGGTGACACCTGGCTTGAGAGCAGTACATGTGAAAAGGATCTAGGAGTCTTGGTTGACCACAAACTTGACATGAGCCAACAGTGTGACACGGCAGCTAAAAAAGCCAATGCAATTCTGGGCTGCATCAATAGGAGTATAGCATCTAGATCAAGGGAAGTAATAGTGCCACTGTATTCTGCTCTGGTCAGACCTCACCTGGAGTACTGTGTCCAGTTCTGGGCACCACAGTTCAAGAAGGACACTGACAAATTGGAACGTTTCCAGAGGAGGGCAACCAAAATGGTCAAAGGCCTGGAAATGATGCCTTATGAGGAATGGCTAAGGGAGCTGGGCATGTTTAGCCTGGAGAAGAGGAGGTTAAGGGGTGATATGATAGCCATGTTCAAATATATAAAAGGATGTCACATAGAGGAGGGAGAAAGGTTGTTTTCTGCTGCTCCAGAGAAGTGGACACAGAGCAATGGATCCAAACTACAAGAAAGAAGATTCCACCTAAACATTAGGAAGAACTTCCTGACAGTAAGAGCTGTTCGACAGTGGAATTTGCTGCCAAGGAGTGTGGTGGAGTCTCCTCCTTTGGAGGTCTTTAAGCAGAGGCTTGACAACCATATGTCAGGAGTGCTCTGATGGTGTTTCCTGCTTGGCAGGGGGTTGGACTCGATGGCCCTTGTGGTCTCTTCCAACTCTATGATTCTATGATTCTAACTTGGGAGGCAGATGCCACAGGGCACAGACAGCTCTGTCTGACAACACCTCGCTGCACCCTCTCCCTGAACCACCTGCCACCTGAGGTAGTCAGCCTGTGCTGCCCAATGGTGAGGCCAAACCTGCCAGGTGGACAAGGAAAATGGGTGGTGGCTGGGGCAGCAGAGGAAACAATGAATTGAAGAGAATCTAGGAAGGTACAAGGGGAATTTGGGCCATTCATACACCTTCAGCAAGCTCACAAACAGGACATGAAGATGATGGCCTTACCCTGTTTTATCCCCAGAATAATCTAAAACACAGAGGTACTTAAATACAGAACTGTTAAGGCTATCTTTATCAGTCCTATTGCCGCTTCTTGTGACAGATAGTTCCATAGCTTAAGTATATGTACGTTTGGAAGAACAAATGTATTGCACTGTGAGGCTGCCTGAATTTGTTTGTCTGCTCATTGCTGCAAAGACACCCCCCCCCCCCCCGGTTTCGAGCACTGAGCTCATCTCTGTCCTGGACTCAAGTTTTTCCAGCAGTAGTCAGTCAAATACATCTAGAAAGCTTGCAAGCAAGACCAACAGTTTACCTCTGGCAGCTGGTACGCAGTGGTATACTGGCTCCGAACATTGAGTAACCATGACAATTAAAAAGAGCTCCTAGGATAAAGCCAGAGTGGAGCAGGTAGGAGGACCTTTGAGGGGTAGCCAAAATATTCTGGTTACTTTAAAATTATATCGGAAATGGCTTTCATTAATTCCTACAGAGCTAGAGTACAATCAACAGCATATGAATTATGGAGTTCTGCAGAAATGTCTTGCTGGTGAGGAAGAAGGTTGTATCTAAGTATCTAGGACACCTCATCACCATCACCATTTCTGCATCTCCTGCAGCTGCTCCACTTTGTTTACATCAAGAACTGCTGCAGGCTAAAGTATGGCAAGGTTAAATTTGTTGGGCCAGCATTTGTCGCAGTTATAAATACAAAGAGCTGGGGACAGGAAGTGTTCCTTTACCTTTAATGCTTGTTCCTTGAAGTACTGCAGAGCGTAAGAAAATAGTTCAAGTGCCTTGACTTTCTTGCCATTTGCAGCTGTCAGGTCTGTTTCCAGATTGAGATTCTAGGGGGGAAGGAAATGTTTAGAACATGTTTAAAAGGAAGTGGTAAGTGTCAAAATCCATTCCTCTGAGGTGGAGAGAATGGAATTTGCTTTTGCTGAGCTCCATCACTTAGGTAAAAATGTGACTCCAAGCATTGCACCTTTTCCTTTTGACAGTGAAGTTCACCATTCAGCCTTTCCCAACCTGGTGCCCTCCAGATGTTTTCAACTACAATGCTATTCAGCCCCAATGGTCAATGGCCAAGGATCATGGGAGTTTTCATCAAAAAACATCTGAAGGTCACCAGGTTGGCGGTGTCTAGCTGTGCTATCTCTGATTTTCATAAAGGATCAAGCTTTTTGCTTGTTGGTTGTGGTTTCAAAGTAGGCCAAATTTAACCCCCTATGCTGCTTTCTGTGTGCCCAGAAGCTATTAAATATTATTTTAATTCCTAAAATGTATACACTGGTTGATTGTAACCCCCCCCAAAAAAACCCCTCAAAGCACTTTACAAAAGATAAACCAGTAAAATTAAGGGGGGGGATACAACCCTACTTTAAAACATATGAATGTACTAAAACAGCATAGAATTACTTCAACTTTCTAAGCATCTAGGTAGGCATGTTTTTAGCAGGCACCCAAATGAGCTCAGGGAAGGCACCTGCTTGATCTCAATAGGCAGAGAGTTCCAAAGTTAAGGCGCTGCCACACCAAATGATCAAGTTCTTACAAAGGCAGAACAGGTATTATGAGGCACCTGTGGTGGTGCCAATTCCACCGATCGAAGAGGTCAAGTGGGCACATGTAGGGTGAGGTGCTCTTGTAAGTGTCTGAGATGACATGCAACTGGCGAAAATGTGAGCGCAAGAACCAACAACTATGCCAAAGGCTTAGGCTCAGAATGCACAATATTATGAAACCAGAACCTATAGATCTTTTGGCTTTCCTTAGTTATAAAACACAGGAAAGTGTACTGGGAAGAGAAGTGTCAGAAAAGCCATAGGGCTCAACTCTGGTTACTTTCCTTATCAAAATGCTTTCCTCTGCCTGGATCTGTTTAAAGCACAGTGTGAGTTCTTTTGGATGAGGGTAGAATTAACATGTCAAAGAGCTAATAATATGACTGTCAGGAAAGGAAGTTGCCGAAATCTCCCAATGTTTCTTCCTTTGGTTTGAAAAGCCAAGACTCATTTGTTCAAAGCTTACTGTGAAGTCTGCCTGTAATTACCCCCCCGTCTACTTTTACCATTTTTTCAGCCATCTCTGCATTATTCTGCTCCAAACAGTTGCCACTTTATCCCCAAAGATTAGGGAATAGGTGTCTGGAACTCAGTGAACCAAGCTAAAAGATGTTATGTGCCTGAATGGTCAGTTTCTACCTGTGAACTTAACTCTCACTCTGCTTATGGGTGAAATTACATCTGCATTTTTTAATAATTCTAGGATGATCCCTATACATGCAGCCACACTGTGATTACTGGGATCGGTGGGATGTAATCCATTAGTGCAGTCAAGTGCAACATTCCTTATTTTCCTAGAGTGGGCACAGGAAGGGGGACATCCAGTCAGTGTAACTTCCTGTTCCACTGGTCTGGAGCTTCCTCCCCCTGCACGTGACCTGGGAGATGGGCAAAAGAGCCAAGTCACGCAATCATTTTTCTCAGTCTTCTTATGTCTTGTCTTGCTTGCTTATCTTTTGCTGCCATGCTGTTCTCCTGCAGCCATTTTGTTATATTAATTTATGTTTGCTGTCTGCAGGCTCTCAGCCAGCAGCACATGAGTTCAGTCTCCATAGGAAATGAACTCACACTTTGTTGTGTAACCACTAAGTAAAGCCTCCCTTTCAGGGATCATATCGTGAACTGAAATGTGAGTAAACTTTTTGTTACTTTACCAAAAAAGACTCTTGTGTCTTTATTCTTTTAAAAGGGATTAAAGGGGACACCAGGAAATAACTAAGAGATTCAAACATATCTGCAAAATAGCTTCCAGCTATATTGAGGGGAATTTGCTCTGCTACACCACTCACTAGCATGAGTGAGGGAAGGATAATATTTATTCATTATATCCTTCCCTACTATCCTTAACATTCCCACAGGATCAACATGATTGAAGTGTCGTATATAAATGCCCACTAAGTGCAAAAGCATTATTCATACAGCAGATACACTAGCTCTCATATGCCAGTGTTTGACATAGTGAATGCTGCAAGATATAAGATGTGCCTAAATGTGGTAGTAGACGAGGATATGTAGTGAACTAAATTGAAGTTGGGTCTATTAATTTCAATGGGTCTACTCTGAGTAAAACCTAGCTGACTGCCATCCATGGCCCCTTCCTGCCCCTGTATTTCTGCCCAGACATTATGTCTCCTTCATACTTGATGATGTTCACTGGGAGACACATCTGCCACAAAAAGTCTGAACCAGCCCTACATATATCAGTGAGAATTCCTGCAACCTGCCTGTATTAAAGGAAATTCCACCTCCAGGCATGACATGATGTGTTGATGGCTTGTGAAGCGAAACAGAATTTAACTGGTGGTGACATGAATGGTATTAATTTTAAAAGGCTAAATAACCTTTCAGATAGAGGGAAAAGAAAAATACTGCAGAAAAGTATTAAGTTACCAGTTTCACATATTAAACAAAGCTTAGCTAGAATGTTGCGTGCATTATGATAACATCTGCCTAGCACCAGGAAAAAGAAATATTTATGCAGAAGCAGAAATGAGCAAATCTGTCAGCTTCAGTTTCTCTCAATTTCCTACTCTTAAGTTCACTTCTCCACACTTCCATACCGGTTTGTATTCTGCCCCCACAAAGCAGCCCTGATGAAAATTCCTCAGCATTTTATTGTGACACTCTCCCAATAAGCCATGTTTATGAAAACTTTGAAGAACAGCCATATTGTTTTGGAAGGTGCAAATTATGTAGGTTTGCCTTTAAATGTGAGCTGAATCAAACATCTCCCCTATCCCTAGGGAAAAGTATAGAATTCATCTGCTACTTACACCAGTTGTGTGAAGCTTCATCTTAAATTTCTCAAAATACAACCAGTGCTTTGATTCATTAGGATCTAGGTCATGATAGAAATCCCTGGCTGCATAACCAAAACTGTGGAATTTTCTTTCTGGAGTTAAAAGGATTGTGGTTGGTGTCTTCTGATTCGACACACCAGGATCTCCTCCTTCCCATCGCCTAAAATACAAAAGACACCACTTAAAATCAATTAAATTTTATCATATTTTAACATGCAGCCCAAAGAATACAACAGCTGTTTGGAGTGTATGCATTTATTTAAAAGCATTTCTAAATCACTTAATAGTTTTTATAAAAATCCCTAAGTGATACAGTACATCCCTAAGTTGTATACAAAAATCACATAAAAACAATAAAACATCAAATGAGTAAAACAGCTTTATAAAATCAGGTACAGGTAAAAAGGAGGAATTCAGAAAAATTATGAAAAGCATGTCACAGATGATCACTCACAGCATAGTTGATAGCTCTATAACCATAGTTAAGGATAAGATTCAGGTTTGCATGCAATATGTAATGATAGCTAAGATTTATAAACTAGCAAACCTTCATGGACATGTGTGGTTTAACCATGGTTAAGCTGCTCAGATGATCAATTAAACCATGGTTTAGTATGGTTCATAAACCATGGTTAGCATTCCATGCAAACAAGGCTGGAGAAGAGAAAATGGGGAGGGGGGGAGAGGAAATCTCAAGGGTGCACAAAAATCTACATGTTACTGGCCCAACATATTTCAAAATATTAATCTTCAAGGGCACAACAAATAAGAACAATGAATATTATACTCAGTACAAATCAACGTGATAGCACTGGTAAATTGTTGCTTATTTCTAATTTGGAGTATCATCATCAAATGAGTATTTGATGCAATATATTACTATTAAACCAATTATGTAACAGACAATATAACCAGTGATTCTTTGTTTTAATAGTATTGTATTATATAATTTGTATTTTTGTACAATTATTATTATTTGAGGTGCCATGAAAGAAGAAATGCGTTTTAAAATGCACTGGGATATTGAAGCATTTATTTTTGTGCACTCTTTGAGCTTTCCATCTCCCTTTCCCGCCCCTTATTAATGGAGCATCATCTGGTTTTTTCTAGACACAGTGGGAGAAAAGGGATGCTGGACAGGAGACCTTTGGCATGATTGACAGGGCTTTTCTATTCAGGTTTGCTGGAGAAGCATGTAGGGGATGAAGCAGGCTGCAGAAGCCTGACTTTTCCTCAGCACTCATGAATCTGGCTGGAAGCATATGAATACACCAAGTAGTGACACTGTTAATGAGCTTCAGAGAGAAAGTGAATGAGATTGAGATGGGTGGATGTTAAGGGGCCTGAAGAAAATCCTGGCAGTGTGCACAGAGTCACTTCTGCAACATCCAGCACAGATTTTCTTCCAGCTGCTTTTGCTGTCACTTTTCACTCATCATTAATGCACTAGCACCAGAGAGCTAGATATCACAGCCTTTAAATTTGGTTTAGTTAGTGAAATTGTTAATAGGAAAAGCACTCTAACACACCAGAGCTTCATCACTCTCAGCACCGCAAGAAGTACAAGAAGTTCACTGGGTATATACAGTATCATCCGTCCCCAGCCTCTGAATTCCCCTTTTACAAATGTGCAAAGGAATGAAGTCTCCATGCTTGCAAAGATCATCTTTGCTGAATGATTACATCCAATTCTTGAGAACTATCTCTATGAAGGCAAGCTCCTGATTTCTCTTCCTGTTATTTGGGGCAACAGATCTCAGACCAGGTCCACTGGCTATATTTTGGAGGATCTCAAAATGGCTCTAACTGGGAGTCATAAGCTACAGCATCTGGGCATTCTGCTTATACAAATTTGAATGCTATGAGTACAGAATGTGGCCCATGTCATCTCTATTTTTATTTATTTCACTATTATTTATTTATTTCTGTGGTTTTTTTTTACTAAAACCTATTCACTTCTCCCTTGTTTGCTATATGTATGTAAGAACCTGCCTTGCAGTGATTTAGACATTTGTTCAATCTGTATTTCATCTTTCGGAAAAATAGTGAAGGCAGCTAACAAAAATAATATAAATACATAAAATTAAACTGTTTTAGATCCCACTCACATGAGGAATTCATTTTGTACCATCTGATTTTCAAAAATTCCTGATTTTCAGAACTCTTACATTCTTCTTCTTTTTGATGCTATAAAGTTATTGTTATAGACATTTCTATAAACTGCTGATTCCATGTTAGAAACGATTCCATGTTTAATTCCTTTTTTAGGGAGTCACCAGAATGTACAAAAATCCTATTGCTCAAAAGGTAAATGACATTACCTTAAGATGGCAGATTACAAACACTTTAATTAGATTTTAATGAGCCTCTGATATTCGGGGGGGGGGGGGGAGAGAGAGAGAGAGAGAGAGAGAGAGAGAGAGAGAGAGAAGGGAAGAACCCAGGTAAGAGGGCATCTATTCTAAACTGGATTGTTCAGAGACTGAACCAAAACTGCTGCTTGTTAAATCCTACGCACCAGCTGCACATTCAACGCAAGAAGAAATATACTGTTTTGATTGAGAGTCCTTAATGACTGTAATTTTGACTCATTCATGGAGTGTTATGTTAATAGAAAGTGCACTTACGAATTGAATAACTGTGACAGCCATCTATTCCTTCCTAAATAGAAACTACATTAGACCCCTTTCTGGGAAGAGCATCTTTGAACTTTAGTTCCATCAGCATCAGTAATCTCACTGGTATCATGGCTAATATTTGCAAAGATTTAGTCTTTGGAAAACACAATTCCTTTAATTTGTAGTACACACTGGATGCCCAAAATGTGATGCTACAGCAAGGCTGTGTGCATTCAGTGATTGGACTGGACACTATACAAACCAGTACACAGACATACAATTCAGCTGCCAGATAATCTCTCCCCCCCCCCTTTATACAATATAGCAGGATACATAGATGAGGGTGAAAATATGCAATGCCTCATGACATCTTAAGGGACGCGGGTGGCGCTGTGGATTAAAGCCTCAGCGCCTAGGACTTGCTGATCGAAAGGTCGGCGGTTCGAATCCATGCGGTGGGGTGCGCTCCCGTCACTCGGTCCCAGCGCCTGCCAACCTAGCAGTTCGAAAGCACCTTCGGGTGCAAGTAGATAAATAGGGACCGCTTACTAGCGAGAAGGTAAACGGCGTTCCATGTGCTGCGCTGGCTGGCCAGATGCAGCTTGTCACGCTGGCCACGTGACCCGGAAGTGTCTGCGGACAGCGCTGGCTCCCGGCCTCTAGAGTGAGATGAGCGCAAAACCCTAGAGTCTGTCAAGACTGGCCCGAACGGGCAGGGGTACCTTTACCTTTACCATGACATCTAAAAGAGGAGAGGGAAGGGGCTGAGGAGGATTTGGGGGGTAGACCAGGGTTTAGACTTCAGTCCTTTACACCACAGTACGATAAGGAAAAGAAGAACAAATTGTCCGTAAATATTCTTAATATGCCCATTTCTTACAGAATATTATTGTTGGCATGGAACAGAAGCCCTGGGCTAGGATTATCAACTGAAGGTGTCTTGTGCCTTTAGGGCCATGTTTCATTTTTTAAAAAATGTATTTAATGCTACTGTTTTGTTATTACAGGAATATTTCCTTCCAAGCCATGTTCTGGTAGACCTAGCCTCTAACTCATAGTGATGTTTATGTAGACGAAGATAACCCTACTGGGAAACAGGGCTTTAAATGTCTGTGATCCCCAGTGAATACATATCTGTGAGCTCACCAAAAGCTGCAGTGAGCCATCCATATAGATCTCATTATATGATGACATGCAAAGGTTAAAAGCGAAGAAAATTCTTCCAGAAAGGATTCCACTGGTGAAAATTAATAATCTCTTTATCAAGCTAGCTTGTCATATACAGTGGTACCTCTGGTTACGAACTTAATTCGTTCCGGAGGTCCATTCGTAACCTGAAACCATTCTTAACCATTCTTAACCCGCCAATCCAGAATGTGGTCGCAGTCGGGGGTGGAGGGCAAAGGGTAAAATTCCCCATGCCAGGGCCTTAATTTGGACTCAAGGTCCCATGCCTGCAATTTATTTTTAAAAAGTCATTCCCACAATTGCTGGTTGCATGGACGGCAGCACATCTGGTACGACAATGCAGCACACTCCTACCCCACCCCCACCTGCAGGACCAGAAGCAGCTGGTGAATACAGAGAACAGGAGAAAACTTTTTGACCCTGGTGGAAACAGAGTGTGACACTGCTGTCCAATCTTCGCCCTTGCATTGCCAATTGGTGCTATGGCAGAATGTCTGGGCAATGAAACAAGTTGTCTGGGAAAGTCATAAATTCTTCCCTGAAGGTGTATTCCCCCCCTTTTTTTTTTGGAACAGGAGAGTGAATGTGCATCTGTCAGGAATTATTTAGGTCTAACAAATCGGGCTAGCACTGTGGAGTGGATTACTGACCCTTGAAATTCCCTCCAGCTTTATGATTCCATGATTTTGGTTGGCTTCGCGATTTCTCATTTGCCTACTGTCAGTGCACAGTAAGCTTCACACTTGATTATCTGTCTGTGTGATTCACTTCATTGATTTATGCTGCTGCTGTATTCACAACTAAAGACAAGGAAGCATTTTTAATTTTTTTTAAAAAAGATCTGGAAAGGAAATATCAGAAAAAGGATCGATATACACCAGGAGGAAAAGCAGCCCATTTTTAAACTGAAAAGAGCAGGGCTATAACTTTGAGATTTCTCCAGAGCACTGCAGATAGAAATGTTATTTCCTGTACATAAATATTATATTGCTAATGATTCTAATAATGTCAATATTGTCTTTAAAATACCCTCTACACTACCAGTCACCACGCAGCTTGTATGTTACAGTTTAAATGTGAAGCTTCACATTTGATAAAGATGTGAAGGTTTAACACGCTCATGAGATTGTCTCCCCCAAATGTTCTTGTTACAAAGCTGAAAGAGAAGAAGCCGCTGGATCTGCTGACTGGATCGGACAGATTGCATTTTACTAACTTCCTGAGCCTGCAACTATCAGTTTGCAGTACAGCATTTGGAAGACAAGGCACTATGGTAGTGCAAGACAATAAAATGCCCATTGCCCCAAACTACCCAGCTATTCTGAACTCTTTCTTCAGTGAAATACATTTCATATTTCCAAGGCCCAGTAATGGAATTCTTTCTTTGCCTGGCACTCACATCACAATCCTTGAGTTAGCCTGGATATTACATTCACCACCCCAACCTCCCAGCAGTTCCACTGCCAACCATTTGATAACCTTCCCACAGGGTTTTCTTAAGCTAATGTTTTGAAGTGGCGAAAACGCTGCTCAGGTGAGGCACCTCAGACCCTAGGGTCAAATGCTGCCCTACAGGATTCTCTATCTGGTCCACAGGCCATGGACCCTTCTAAACCACACACCTACACCCTGGGCAAATGTGGTTTTCTGGCTAGAATGTGTCCTTAAACTGTGGTAACTCCTCTTGCTTATCTGAATGGAGGATGGAGAGGTGTGTGTCAGTGTAGAATCCTCTGCTTTTGGCTAGAATGCTGCCTCCTGCATAAAAGGTTAGTGTAGCCTCTCTTGCCCGGCACACCGTTCCTTCTGGCCCTGCTCCACACTGGAAAGAGGTCCCTGGGAGGAACGCAGCCCTTGCACAGAAAAGAGCTCCTTACCCTTGGTGTATACTCACAGGCCCTGCACTCACTATGCACATAAGGCTGCACTGGTGACATTTACCTCATTACATGAATGCATTCTGGTTCCTTGGTGAAGCTGTAGGCGTAGCCACTGGATGTCGTGCCAAAATCTATAGCCACAACAACAGGATAGGTCTGCTCCTCTGCGTCATTTGCATCAGAGTCCTTCTGTCAAACGAACAGAAATGTATTTGCTGTTATGTGATTTCAAGAAAGGGCTGCAAGCGTTACTAGCTCTATTTAAATGCCAAACATGACACTAATAATCTCCTCTGGTGTGACCGAAATTGGCAATCCCCAAATACCAGCAGGCCCCAGATGCTAGCTGGAATGGGAATTTAGCACATCACTAAGCCAATACTTAATTTTTGTGACTGTGATGATGCCTCAGAAGAATGATGGCTGCACTCAAAATTCTTTGTACGTTCTGCAAGCTAAATGGGTCAGTCACTGATTTCAGAAAAGGATGAGAAAAACACAACAACGAGCTCCAGCTTCCCAATGGCACGTAGTTATTAAATCAATGTACTTTTAATGTATACGTCACCTAAGCCTAAATGGTAGCATGTCAAATAAGGTAACTCACTTCAAATCAGAACCTGCCATGAGTGGGGAAAATGTTTATCTTCTTTACCTCCTCCTAGGAGCCTATAGACATTATTCAGGGAGAAGGACCTTGGGATCAGTCTTTAGGAGATGTGATCTGGATTCTGAATGGGAGAAGGAATTGCCTTCAAGATCAGTCCCAGATGTGCCCTTACTTCTCTGGCCTACAGAGACTGTGCTGCCTTTCTCTGTCTCCACCTCAGGTGCCCCTGTTCTGTCAGAGCCACCAACTGCTAAAGCAGGCTGGGTCCATTTAAATAAAAAGGGCTCCTCCCAGGCAAGATGAATTTAGTCTCTCATATAAGACTTCTACTAAAAGCTCAGTCTGGGGTTTGCTGTTCTTATGGACATCTGTTCTTATGGAGTCTCTAGCTGGAATGAAGTTTCATTTGAGAAATGAACTTAGAGAAAAAAGGGCATTGAAATAATTGTGAAGTTATATACAAAGCATGAAGCATTCTTCTCACTCACCATCACAATAAAAACTGTAAATGATCGTTAACTAAGCCACACAAAATGTCAAAATAGGGCTCTCTGTGGAAGATTAAGCCTGACTTTGTGAAATTTTGCAAGCTCAGAACATTCTTGGCCTTGTCATGCAACGCAATCACTCAGTCTAGTACATTACCACATTGGTCTGCTATTCCAGGCCTTGATAGACTGAAGGTCAGTGTTGCTGACACAAACTATTTTCACCCTCAGCTTCAGGACAGTAGCAAAAAGGATCTATCCCAAAAGTTCTCCTCTGCCTGCAGCAAACTCAACCTTTGTTTATTTATATATTTTGTACATTTACACTATTCTTTCCCTCCCAATTTTTCACCTTACAACAACCCTGCAAAGGAGGCTAGACTGAGAGACTGACTGGCCCAAGGTAACCCAGTTACTATAATGCTATCATTTTAGTCTGTAACCCATCTTGTGATTTTTTTATATGAAAGTGTGGTTTATAGATTTTTTTTTAAAAAGAAATAAAATAAACTCTTAGCCATGGATGGGGAGAAAATAATACCAGTAATATACAGGCTACATTTCTCACCGCAATGTGGGATGGGGACAGAGGTGTTATCCCTGGGTCTCCCAGACTTCTAGCTGGAGATGCATAGGCAGCTGTTGAAGTGACATCTGAAAAAAATATGAGGAGCCTTTTAGTCAGCTGAATGTTCTTCAGAGCAGATAAACAAGTGAAAAAGACGCATGTTAGTTCATGACACCAACTTTGTCAAATGTGACAAAAACAGTCACAGAAATAAAGACATCAGTGCTATGTTACTTGTCTCTGTTATTAATGACATAATTATTTAAATTTGACAATTAAATTACATTCTTCTAATAACAAATGAACTGAAACTAATTCATTTTGACTGGTCTTCAAAGGCAGCTAAGCCCAATGATTCACAGAGTGTAACGGAAATGGCAGCAGAGATGGGAGCTCTTTCTGGAACCTTCTTAGTGCAAATGTTGCATGTTGCACCAGTGCGGTGTAGTGGTTAGAGTCCTGGACTCGGACTTTACCTTGACCTGACACTTGTCTATTTTGGAAAGGACTTGCATGCCTCATCCCTCTTTTCCAGCTCAGAGGGAGTTAAGTGGAGAAATTGGAGTTGGATCACAGGTTATCTGACTGATCTTTTATAACTGTGAAGAACCATCTTCAGGATACAGTGGTACCTCGGGTTACATACGCTTCAGGTTACAGACTCCGCTAACCCAGAAATAGTACCTCAGGTTAAGAACTTTGCTTCAGGATGAGAACAGAAATCGTGCTCTGGCGGCGTGGCAGCAGCAGGAGGCCCCATTAACTAAAGTGGTGCTTCAAGTTAAGAACAGTTTCAGGTTAAGAACAGATCTCCAGAACGAATTAAGTTCTTAACCCTAGGTACCACTGTATAATAATATTTTTGTAGGTAATTTAAGAACTGCGCTGGTTGGAGAGTGGTGATGTCATGTAACCAAGATGGCAGTTCAATTTTTTCTCTCCCCAAACCCTGACAAACAAATGGCAAAAATCAACATTGTTTCACCTTGAAAAAAAGTCCTGACTTTAAATGAAGTATATTGGATATGACTCGGGGATCCCAACTTGCAAGGAAGAGATCTAAGGAACCATTTTGAAGCTTGGGATCCCATCTTGACAGGTAACAGGGAAACTCACACATCGATGCTTAACATGGTACCAAAGAACCCTAAAGGCAGAAAACTTGATCTGGGCACGATGACAGGAATTAACTCTGCTTTGACATGTAGAAAGATGGGTCTAATGCATTATTACCTCTTTGAAAAGAATTGCATTGGTTTCTTACAAGACTTCTCTCCTAATATTTGGATCTAAACATGAAACGTATGATTGGATTAGATGGATATGTTTGCCACAGGGTTATAGATCCCAGGTTTCTTTTACTTTCAGAAATACAAGCTGGGGCAGCTGAGATCAGAATCAGGCTGAAATAGCAGTGCATAGGGAGCGTCCATTTACCTGCTGGCCATGCTACTAATTGCCCTGAAAAGATGTTATTTCCTGCAATGGCATCTCCAGGGAAACAGTAATTCTGGGAGGGAATGGGGCAGGGGGGAATGGCTTGGGAGGAAAGCATCAGTCCCCTCTCCCTGCATGACATGGATTGTGAGAAGTGACACAGCTGCTATTTCTAAAAGAAAAAAACTGCCCAGATAGACAACAATGTGGCAATCCTGTATTTCTTTTGGCACATATCACACATTGCAAAGCCACACGCGATTGCACATGACTCATTTCATGGACTATGATGCATTGATGCTCCGACTATGACAATTTCACAGATATCGAAACCTGTGTGAAAAACATGATGTTTGCCATGTGCCTGTTACAACTTTATTTTTAACACCTCTCAAGAAGGAAGAGGTTGATTTGTATTCCAGTGTAGCTTAATTTAGCTAATATTGCACCTTTTTTCTCTGGGGTTTCCATGGACACCACAGTGGAGCACACATCCTGTAATCAAAACAGTGGGGGGTACTGCTTAAAGCTTGCACTGCCATAAGAGGCTTTTGCATCCAAGAAACAAGCTGCCAGGACAGCATTTCCTCTTTCCCTGCTTTTGCTTCATCAAGTCCTCAGTAGCATGGACAGTGAAATCTAAAGGTCATTATTTATTTGGGAGTTTTCATATATGGTCAAAAAGCATTTAGTTTCTTCCGGTGCATCAATGCAGTCAGGCTGATCTTAACAAAACCGTATTTCTTCATCTTATTTTTATGGCATTCTTCATTTGCAGAGCTTTGAAACTTGCTTCCTAGAAGCAGTCTCAGGATTGTTGTCATCCAGGGTGGAGATCCAATGCACAGCTGGAAAAAAGCAAGTCCCACTGAATAAATGTGGGGGTTAGAATCAACCTGTATAGGTTCACATGGTTAAATCTCCTGCTCCTTCTGTGCAAAGATGATGGCACACAGCAATGTGAGCACAAAGCAGAAAGGACCACTTCAGCCCATGGCTGAATGTCATGTAGAAAGCCTCCTCAGATATTCCACCATCTTCTAAGACAAGAACAGGGAATGTTGGTGTTGTTGAACTCCAACTCACATTAGCCCCAGTCACCATGGGCCACTGCTCTGGGATGATGGGAGCTATAATCCAGAAAAATCTGAAAGACCAATGGCACCCCATCCCTGCTATAAGAACTACCCACTCTTTGTGGCTATTCCATCATCCTGTAAGAAGTGAAGACTGATGTTGCCCTCCAGGACATGAATGATCCATCCTACTTTCTTACAGATGCAAGCTCAGAAGCTGGAGATCCTCTAAGCTGCTGGCATCGGCAGTGCTCTTTCATTTTAGGGATTTAAAAGTCACAAATTGCTGCTAAGGCAACTTGCATTGGGTTTGTTCTCGGTCTTTAATCCCTCTTTCCTCCTAATTTTTATAGCACTACCTGTATCATCAGAACTGCTGCATCATGAACAATGGCAGAACCATTTGCTTGTGTCATTCCAAAATGAGAGGAGGAAATGCTTCTACATACTATTGGGAATAGTAAATGTTATGAGCAGACCATCTTTGTCAGGAAAACCGCATGAACAGATCTTACCCAGAGAAATAGCTCAAAACCACAAACTCCGATTTGATGAAAGCTTCGGAAAAATAGTCACACTTGAAAACAGAGGTCAATAAAGACCTCTATAAAGTTACAGCACAATCCTATACAGTGGTACCTCTGGTTATGAACTTAATTCATTCCGGAGGTCCGTTCTTAACCTGAAACCGTTCTTAACCTGAGGTACCACTTTAGCTAGTGGGGCCTCCTGCTGCCGCCGCCACAATTTCTGTTCTCATCCTGAGGTAAAGTTCTTAACCCGAGGTAGTATTTCCGGGTTAGTGGAGACTGTAATCTGAACTGTTTGTAACCTGAGGTGTTTGTAACCTGAGGTACCACTATTTACATATGTCTACTGAGAAATATGACCCACTGAGTTCAATCAGGCTTTCTCCCAGTAAGTGTATACAATACAGGATTACAACTTCAGAGAAGAGATGGCGGCTTTAAAGATGAGATTCTATGCATACTTCCTTGGGAATAAGCCCCACGGAGCACATTGAGAGTTCCTTCTGAGTAAGCATGCAAAGGCTCAGCCTGCAAAAGTGTTACAATGCTTCCTAATGGTAATTGCTGTAACCGCCGCCCTAGATTTTGATGCCCCTGGGGTGAAATGTGCTTTCCATACCAATGCAACTTGAATCAGCCTTTTTTGGACTGTCTTCATAGTGATTCGGGAGATTCCTTGCACAAAGAATGGGCATCTCTACTCTCTTAATTGGATTACCCCAGTTCAGAACCTGACCGCTTCAATCTGCAGGACCTGCACTTTTACAAGTGCCATATAATGTCCTGAAAAGATGGAGGTACTATGGGTGGATCAGGTTCCTAGTCCGGGGAGTCTTTCCCCTTCAGTAATTGAGAAGTGGGTGACCTCAACCACCTGTCAAAGTGGTCTGCTGGGCTTGGGAGGGGTCTGGATCCAACCCACCAGTCAGATCCAGTTCCTCACCCCTGCACTAGAAGCACCCATCGCAGGCACGGGGTGCATTGATGCCATCAACCTATGCTGCCACAGCTGCCTCTGCCTCACTTGCAACACTCTCACAGCAAGAACATGGGCATTTCTCCCTTTAGATGCTCCTAAGCAGTGGTGGCCCCATATTTCCTTTCTGCCCATTGCACCAGTTATTATCAATTGTTATTACCAGTTATGGATAATTATCTAGCATGCACTTGAAAGTAAGGTAAAGGTAAAGGTGCCCCTGCCCGTAAGGGCCAGTCGTGTCCGACTCTAGGGTTGTGCGCCCATCTCACTTAAGAGGCCAGGGGCCAGCGCTGTCCGGAGACACTTCCAGGTCACGTGGCCAGTGTGACGAAGCTGCTCTGGCGAGCCAGGACCAGCGCAGCACACGGGAATGCCGTTTACCTTCCCGCTATAATGCGGTACCTATTTATCTACTTGCACTTAAGGGTGCTTTCGAACTGCTAGGTGGGCAGGAGCTGGGACCGAAAGACGGGAGCTCACCCCGCCGCGGGGATTCGAACCGCCAACCACGCGATCGGCAAGCCCTAGGCACTGAGGTTTTACCCACAGCGCCACCCGCATCCCTGCTCTTGAAAGTAAGCCCCACCAAATTATGTAGTACTTAACTCCTGGAGATTTGAATAGGATTGATTAGATGTACACAGACCAAATAAGAAATAAAGCTTTGTTAATAAAGCACTGTAGTTCTACTGGGTCTTAAATGAAAAGGTTTCGGTTCCTTTAAAAGCTTTCTTTGTAAAAGCATTTAATTAAATGTAATAAACAATTATTCACTTCCTACAGTGTCAATTTTATATTTGGAACATACAGATATGCATTATGAGACTTGATGCGCAAATACAAGGTCTGTGCTTGAATACTGGAATACTTCTGTTGCAGCCTTAGGATAGAGGAACTCTATGCTACTTTCTAGCTCAGGGATGTTTTGTTGACATATCCAGGGCAAATGCTAGAACAGCATCTCTTCCAGCGGTGCCTCACTTGCTTCCAGTGGTGGACATTGTACTGGGCCATCACCGTCATCTGGTCCGTCACAGCTGCTGTTTACCATGGGGGGGGGCAAGGTGAACACAGTGCAAATTCACTGGCAGGAGTTCCAGATTGGATCCACAGGTGCGTTTGGACACCAACCTTTCCCCTCTCCCAGGCAGTAAGCAACAGCAATGCCACCAGGTGTCAGGTGACAGCAGCATCCTACCAACCCACCCACCCACCCACTACTGTTTCATAATACCAATTCATCATGCCACTTCCACCTCTTAATCTGTTGCTGAACTCCAACTCCTACTACCCCTGCCCATTGGCCATACTTGCTGGGGCTGATGGGAGTTGTAGTTCAGCAACATCAGGAGGGGCAAAGGTTGCTCTTAGTCCTGCTGGCCTGCTGTGAGTTCTGATAGGATCTCACCAGGGCCTTCTATCCTAGTTCCCAGTGGAAAGGGGTCCCCCCAGAGCGGCCCACAAGCAGTAATTCAAGCTTCTATTTAGACTCTGGGGAAATAATGGGAAGGGAGCATTATCTGTGGATGAGATCCTGCCCCTCAGTCTTTGACACCACAGTTAATATCAATGGAACTGACAGTATATTGGAACAGAGGTGCTACTTCTCACAGGAAGTTCTGCCACTTTGTTCCAGCAGGAGAGCTTCTTCTCCCATCACCCAGCAGGGCTCCTGTGCTTGGAAGCAGGAAAGGGGAAACTGTGGCCCTCCAAATGTTGTTAGGCTCCAACTCCCATCAGCCCCTGCCAGTAGACACAACGATCAGGGAAGATGGGCAGCACCTTAATCTAACAACAGCTGCTGGGCAACAAATTCCCCCACTCTGCCTTTACAAAAAACAATTCAAAGTTTCTGCAAGCTACTAATTGCTTTTTTCACTTGTACAAGGCAAACTCCTTTTCTGTGCTGCGACTTCAGAGATCCACTGCAGCTGATTTGTCCTTGAATCTCACTCCCACAGAAGACCACCCAATAAGCATCGCACAACACTTTCCAGTGTTTCTGGAGAGGGCAGACCAAACAGGTTTTCCCTAGGTTTCTTTTGCTTGGTTGTCTTTTTTTCCCAGTCTGGACCTCTGTATTTGTAAGTGCTATGTTTCAGCTAAAAGATGTGCTAAACAGACACCATTCAAACCAAATGCATTGCACTTCTTTGGGTTGGTGGTATCTAAAGCTTCAGGGGATCAACTCTGCTGTCTGTCTGAGGCCTATGCTCAAAAGACCGCAGTGCTGTAGGACCTGGAACCATAAAAATAATTAATAGCAGATGCCTGCTGCAATCTTTTACTGCTTGAGTTTGATTTAGGCAGTTTTGTCTTCGTAGCAAAGTTTTTACTACAATCAAATTTCATCACCATTAGTTCTGCCATGTAACAGTTTCAGAATGCAACATCATTATTTAAATTTTTTTTAAACAACAACACTGTTGTTCACTACGTATATCAGTGAATAAACCAGATGTCAGCATTGTGTATATGACAAATGGGTACTCGAATACCATAGAAGCCTTCCTACTTGACTTTCTTTTAGCATCAGTTTATACCAGATTCAACAATCATGTGGGGGGAAATATGTGACATCCATCATATGACAGCTGAGTAAACCAGCTTTTCCACTTTTCTCATTTCTCCAGTGCCATTTCTCTCTAATGCTTTGAACATGTTCAGCCAAAAAAGAGCAATTTCCAAATTGATATTTGGGAAACAGATTTAAAAGAGCAACACTCTTTTAAATTTGCGGGAAGTAAATAGATATTATTAGCTTCCAGCACTCTTCACTATCAGCAAATAAAAACCAACTATCTTAAAGATTGCCCCCCCCCCTTTTCACAATTCCACTTTCCGTAAATGATGTCCTTTCCTCCCTGCTTCAGGTGCCCTGCATTTAAATAACTTGATTATGCACCACTTCCTTGCAGGCTGCATACAGATGAAGCGGCTTTGAGATTTAAGTCTCTCTTTACACTGTCTCCACAATGTAAACGGGTACAAATTTAAGGACTCAAAGACAAAGGATTTCCCATTTTCTATGAAACTCACAACCACGAAGCAAATTACACAGGTTAAAGCGTCACTATTACCTGCTTGTGTTTTATCAGTCCAGCCAGCCCATCAGATACATCAGAAATCAAGAAGCACTGGTTTCTTCTGAGAAACCCTCAAGCAGCCCACAATTCTTCACCAGCCACACCTACACCACAGAATCTTGAGAAAACAGGGCCAGGCCTAGGGTTGTTCAATTGCCCATTATGCCCACCCCCATTTTAGTCTCTTCTCCTTGATCTATTAAATAATATATATGCATATACTACTTAATTATTTGCACTTCTCAGTGGTGGGAAATGGGAGCCCATGGGACAATTAAAACAATAAACCTTTATTGTAAAATGCCTGCTGGAACAAGAAAGTCTTAGTCATGCACCTGAAATTTGACAACGAAAAGGTCTGTCTAATCTCAGTTTGAAGGGAGCTCCACAAACTGGGGACCACTGCACTGAATGCCCTGCTTCCAAGCAGTTACAAACTGCACATCTGAGCCATGGGGGACCATTAACAGAGCCTCCTTCAGTGATGGGGCAGGGACATGAGGGGCCAGGTTGGCAGACAGAGCAAGGGAAAGGGGGCGCAATACGGATAACCCCTTAGAAAGGAATGCACACCACCAACCATATGCAAGTTGCAAAGTGGGGGCAGTGACATTTTCACCCATAAATTATACTAGCCGAATTGCCGTTTGGACCAGTGTTGAAAAAAATGGAGCTGAAATAATACTAAGTGGGGGTGTATGCTCTACTTTCTACTTGGTTTAGGTTTACATCGGGAAAACCTGTGGCCCTCGGGATGCAGGCCGTTGGCCATGCAGGCTGGGGCTGAAGGGAGCTGCAATCTTGGAATTGTACAGTTGGAAGGGACCCCAGTGGTCATCTAGTTCAACCCCCTGCAATGCAGGAAACTATTGCCCAACATGACCCTGAGATTAAGAGTCTCACGCTCTACCCACTGAGCTATCTACAACATAAGGTGGGTCACAGCTTCCGGCCACCTATACCGTGGAAATGCAAGGCAGAGCACCCAACGAAGCCATCCTAAGAGTCCCCTTGCGGACCAGCTCTTTGTAACCTCACAGAGGCTGCGCAAAGTGCATTGTCACTGTGCTGAATGGCATGCCCTCTTATAAGTAAGGAATAAGTGAGGAATAGGGGGGAAGCAGGGCCCGGCAGTGAAGAAGAAAGAACCGGCCACTGCAGCTAAGCGAGGCTGTCGGCGATTTGGGTGGTGCGACTCTAGTGTCCGATTCCCAAAGAGGAAAAAAAGCCTGCAAAAGGAATCGCTGGAAGAATGAGGTTTCCCACCCATCCGCTTCCAATCCCTGTTCGCCATGATCTCAGTCGCTTCTGTCTGCTCCCTCACATATCCTTCCTGAATCCTGAGAATTAGAAGCTCCTCCCGCTTTTTTTTTCCTGGAAAAGATCCGCAAGAGGCAGAGAAGCAAGGAAGGGAGCTGGCCATCGCAGCTTCTGGGAAATTTTCGCTGCACTGCCAGCCTGGATGATCTCTGGCTCAGTGCCCCGCCCAGCCGCAGAGCACATGCGGAGAGATGGGGCGCACCCCCTGCCTGCAGCCTGGCCGGAGACAGAGAGAAACGTCGCGGAGGCGGGGGACGTGCCCGCCTCGGATTCCTCCGCATTGTTTTTTCACCTGGATCCTATAGCCGGCCGCTTCGCCTCCCCATCTGGCGCAGTCGGTTCCCCCCGAAGCCCCACGTGACGGCAGGCCGGCTTTTGCAGAAACGGGCCGGAGGCACTTTGCAAGTATAGTAACTCCTGCTCTCTTCTGCGAGCGCAACTTGCAAGGAAGAGAAGTGGGGCTGGGTGGGGGAACTAAGCGTGGGAGTAGGGAGAAAAAGCACCTCTCCAAAAAATCATTATTAGCCTCAGGGCATCCCCCCCCCCGCCCAAGATCACCTCCTCAAGGATCTTGCCCCCGCCCACTTCCTCCTGGCTAGACGGTCCCGGAGGCTCAGGATAGTGGAGTCAAGTCATGGGCTGTTAACTGGACTTGCACACCGAGGAGTCTCCAGACGTACGCGCAGCAGCCGCGCAAATATAAAAGGCTGCTTGCGACCATCCTCTGCCCTACGTGCGCCGCGTTGCAAATTCATAGGTAGGTGTTGATTACTGTGCAAGGTCTGTTCACGAATGAAGGGAAGTCCTGCCTTAAGGATGCCTTTTGCGCAAAAGCAAATCCTAAAGCAACATTTACACGTCGACCCTTTCCTGCCGCCATGTGACTCGTACACAAAACGTTGCCACATCCCACGTGTGCATAAACTCATGCATGCATGCATGTGGGTGCATTGCGTTTTCTGCACATACCCTCCAGATATGCAGCTCAGGCTGCTGACACAGCGGCGTCCAAGCCATACCTGCCTCTGGGAGGGACTGCGCATCGATTACCCAGAGACTCGGCTTCATTTCTGAATCTAGACGGTCTCCTGCAAGAACCACCCAAGATCTAGCGCTATTGATAGTTTCCTTGATGGGGCGGAGAGAAACCGCGACGCCGGCATCCGGCTCCCACGAAGTAGCCGGGGGTCGATCGCGGCCCTCAGCCCCCCTCCTGCCTCCGGCCCCTCTCCCTCGTACCCCATGAGCCCAGACCCGCAGCGCCTTCCCAGCTGGGGCTCCCCCCCCCCCGGCATCGCCTACGACGCGCATTTTGGAGAGGTGCGCTTTTCCCGAAGGCAAGCCCCCTCCACGCGAGGCGCGCTGCCCCCTCCTGCCCACCCTCCCCGCAAGTCCCCATTACCTGCCGTGACGCCTTCCGTCCCCGCCATGGCTGGAGGCGTTCACTGCGCCCTCGGCTCCGTCCTTCAGCCTCGCCAGGCGCGTTGAGCCGCCAGGGACCGAGCTCGTTGCTCGCTTCACTCGGCAGCCGGAGCCATTGGGAGCGCGGGCGAGGCGGCTGTGCTGCAGTCGCTTCCTTCTCGGTTCTGCAGGCGAGCGGCGACGCCAAGGCTTCTTTCTGCTCGCGTCTTCGCCTTCCTCCTCCTCCTTCCCCACCCACGGCTGGCTGTGTAGACAGCCAAAGGGACGGGCTTAGCGTTTGACCCCTGTGTCTATGTCTCTTTCTCTGCGTGTGTGTTCACCAGCCTTTTCTTCCCTGCTGCAAGGCTCTGGCTGCTCGGATTTCTGCAGAGCCCCTCCCCTTGGAAGTGAGCGGCCTGTCCCCCCTCCCTTTTGCCACCCCACCTCACGCACCGGCGCGGGAGGGAACCGTGGCAGCAAGTGACAAAGGAGATCTCCAAGGAATAGGCTTGGACGAGCCCAAACCAGAATGCTGCCGTTGCCTTAAAAGAATAAAAACTAAGTAACACTTCTTAATTCCAAAGGTTGCCCCTTGGGCTTTTATTTATTTAAATCGCAGCTACAATTAGGATCGCCTACCTAATGCAACTGACCACTTAGGGCATCTTTCAGACACATTGGTATCTCCATGCGTCTGCCAGACGTGAACCGGTTCCAGTCTGCAGGCTTCCTCACATGGTCATGGAAGGTGCATCAGAAAGTGTCTTGGGGCCACTGCGGAAAACTGACATAAGAGGGGACGCAGTGTCCATGGCGAGATGTCCCATCGGCCCACCAGGGGTGAGATATAGGCTTGTCATGTGGATGGAGAGGCAGCAAAAAATCTGCTTGCTGCTGTTCATTAAATGGAAGCTGGCTGGATGTGCACTCCTATGCAGTTATATGTACTGAAGGGGTGTGCAGGGTTGAGAGAATTAAGAACAAATAAAACATAAATGGATACAGAGTGGTGACCGTCTTGGTTTTGGGTGTAGTGTTGCTGGTTATGAGTTATGTCCTGAAGACTTTGCATTCCGCATAGTGGAACAGCGATGGATGTGCTCTCATGCATCATTTCCTAGGCTAAAAAAATACTTTGTGTTAAAAGCCAATACAGCACATCCTTGCAATGGAAAAATGCATCTTTATTGTGCAAGGTGTCTTGCTAACCGCTTAACACAACTCTTAGAAGGAGAACTCCCCACAGTTAAGGGGCAAATGACAGGGTTCTTGCATCTTACAATGTCTTGTGATCATGTTGTTTTTATAAAAAGAATACTGCTTTTCACAGAGGTATACTGTAGGATCAAATACAGTAGACAAGGAATCATTGGGGGGGGGAGAGACATTAGGATCCAGTACATGCTTAGTGAGCAAAGCTGTTTATTTGTCATAAATGTTTGCATTCAGAAAAGATGGTTTCATGGATAGGAGGTTACATCTCGGGGGGGGGGGGGAATCTGTATGTTTGCTGAAAACAGCATTCGGGAAAATGAGTCCCAACTGTGCCAAACTGGCATTTTTATTTTTATTTTAGACAATGAAAAATCTTTCAGAGGGTCGTAAAATGCTTTAGTAGAAACTTAGCATATGATCTTTACATAACAAAAGAAAGATACATTTGTTTTATCTGCTTGTCCTTTTCATAATCATCATCAGGGGACAACCAGTGGGACAGAAGCTCACAGTGCTTGCTTGGAGCACACCAAATTGTTGGAAAACTGAAAGCTCTGTCCTTAAAACACACACAAACTCCACAAAAAACAGCATTTTAAAAGGGGGCCGGCTGTTGACGAGGGGTATCTGCAAATGCTCAGAAAGAGATTCTCTCTGAGTTAACCTCAGATATAACTGCTAGGTTTTATATTTCCAAAAACTGAAGATTATCACAGCATCCCTAGGTTTAAACTGAAAGTTGCATAGCACCTTGGGGAGTCTAATCCATGGAGGCCAGTGTTGTGTCCTCCAGACTACAGCTCCCATTGCCCCTCACAATTGGTTATGCTGGCAGAGGCTGATGGGAGTCTGAGTCCAGAAAACATCTAGCTCCCCCTCTCCTTCAGTGAACCCTGCTGCTGAAAACATGGCCTTGGGTCAAGTTAAGCCCTGGGAATAACCATAGCACAAAAGGCTGAAGAGACAAATTTATAGGACAGGAGGCAGAATTGTGAAATGTCTGCATAGATTGTATATATATATATAGAGAGAGAGAGAGAGCTTTGGAAATATTTCTGTGTTGAACATCAGTGGTCATAAAGGATTTCAGCCTCAGCATTTAAATTAGGCATCAGCTGCTCTGGCAATGGAGACCCTGCAATTCATCATTATGAGAGAAATTCCCAGGGAGATAAGGACAGCAGGCTGTGGAGCTCTGGGTTCCCTTCTCCTCCCCTTCGATACCACACAGCAGGGAATAACATCTGGCCTTTAGCCTGCCACAGTTATATATTTAGAATCTGATGGCAAACTCATAGGAAACAGGAAACCAGACAACTTTCATTTCATGTTAGAGTTTCCTAACAGCAAAAATAAAAAATTAACAGACCCCTGGATACATATTACGTTGTTGGCTTTAAAATTAGATATTTGAGAACACCAACAATAAATGTAATAGGAAGTACAACACAGAGACAGGCATCCTTCCCCCCCCCTCCTCCCACTTGAAACAACCCAAGTAGCCACATTAAAATGGAATTTGTTGGATAGAGCCATCTTTCTGAATGTCAAGCACACAACAGCATTAATCTGTTTCAAGTCAGGTTTCCTAAGTTACAAGCCTGATTGTAGGTGTTGTGAATAAGGCAAGAGGAGTATGGTTGCATGTGTGTTGCAAGTGGGTACAGAAATAAAACATTTTTCTTGGAAGCTTAGCAACTTACTTTTTTAAAGAAGGTATTTATGAAACTAACAGTGATTGGATTTGTTTGAGTTAGCAAAAATGGGGAAAGGGCAATCAAATAAAACTCAGGAAGTTAAGTTGAATTTTTTGGAGAAAATACAGACAAGTCGTTGGCTCCAGAAATTTTCTCCTCTGGCACCAGTGCTTAATGACATAGCCTTTCGGGGACTGAGAGAAGCTCTCAGACAACACATTATGCTGACTTTGTAAATATATCGTAGTATAGCAATATTGTACCTACCTTTGTGTTTTGAGCACAGTCCCTGTAAGCAATCTTTCTTGGAGTACTACCAGTTTTGTCCTGGTGTGTCCAGAAACAACAAGATAGATATCTGAGCCCCAGAAATCTATCAGCTTCACCTGTCCCATCATGTTTTAACCTGTCAGGTAGTTATGATATTTGTAGAGGCGTGACCCTCACTTTAAGAGATAGCCAGGACTCAGGGGACAGAGAGGAAGAGGAGCTTTGCTGCTCTGGAAGGTACAGAGACACCAATCATAGGCCAGGACACTGTGACCAGGTCTGCCAGTGATGAGCCTCCCAAGTCATAGACCCCTGACCTGGGATCGCTGGTCGCAGTATCTGAGAGCCAGAGCTCTATGTGGGAATGAATGGAGTAGTGTGTGAATTATAGACTCCAAGCCAGAGGCCTACCGCTTTAAGGTCCTCCACTCCTTGGGGATGGAGCTGAGCCTAGGAGAGATAGTCAGTTCCATGAGAAGCCCAGAAGAGCTTAGGTCAAGGTAAAGGGACCCCAGACCATTAAGTCCAGTCGCAAATAACTCTGGGTTTGCGGCACTCATCTCGCTTTACTGGCCAAGGGAGCTGGCGTACAGCTTCTGGGCCATGTGGCCAGCATGACTAAGCTGCTTCTGGTGAACCATAGCAGCGCATGGAAACACCGTTTACCTTCCCGCCGGAGCGGTACCTATTTATCTACTTGCACTTTGACGTGCTTTCGAACTGCTAGGTTGGCAGGAGCAGGGACCAAACAGGAGCTCACCCCATTGCGGGGATTCGAACCACCAACCTTCTGATCAGCAAGCCCTAGGCTCTGTGGTTTAGACCACAGCCCCACCTGCATTTAGAGCTTAAGGTAAAGGTAAAGGTACCCCTGCCCGTACGGGCCAGTCTTGACAGACTCTAGGGTTGTGCGCTCATCTCACTCTAGAGGCCGGGAGCCAGTGCTGTCCACAGACACTTCCGGGTCACGTGGCCAGCGTGACAAAGCTGCTCTGGCGAACGGGCACCAGAGCAGCACACGGAAACGCCGTTTACCTTCCCGCTATAAAGTGGTACCTATTTATCTACTTGCACTTAAGGGTGCTTTTGAACTGCTAGGTGGGTAGGAGCTGGGACCGAACGACGGGAGCTCACCCCGCCGCGGGGATTAGAACCGCCGACCATGCGATCGGCAAGTCCTAGGCGCTGAGGTTTTACCCACAGGGCCACCCGCGTCCCTATTTAGAGCTTAGTTGAGCTCTAAACATTATCTGAACAGGTGCTCTGTCTGGAGCTATCCAAGGTCCTGCAATTCTAGCCTGATGCTATCTGGCTGATAAGACTCCCTCAGGTATCCATCAGGCCCCATAGCTTGTGGTCAGGACAGGGCACATAGTAACTAAACCACCTCAGTTCAGCATTCTTAAACTACACAGATTTCTAGCATTTAATGCCACCCTCCCACAGCAGTACTCAGGGCAGTGTGCAAATTAAAAGAATGCAAGGGATGGTGATGTGACCATCGCATGCAGGCTGCATTAAATTGCTCCCCGTGGCATTTCCCCCCATGTGCTGACTGCTGGTGTGCATTGGCTCATCATGCAGCTCAGTGGGGAAAATCAACCAAACTGCTTGTCAAGACAGGCACAGAAACAATACATTAGGGGGAGACAGCTGCCACACACAGCCGTTTAAAGCAGCCTCCACATGGTGGAGTGTGGGCTAATGTACACTGGCCATCAGGGTCCAATTTAAAATGAAGTAGAGAGATATTCCTTCTCTAAATATATAGGCGCTTCTAAATAGAAGTGAAGAATCAAAAGCCCTTGTTAAAATTATTGTGTGTGCAAGGGCAGAAAGGAACAGGCAAGGTGTATCACACCAGGGAGGCCTGACAAACAAGTTTTATTTTTAAAAAATAAAATAAAATATGAATGGTACAGAAAACTGAAAAGGGGGAATGAAACTGAATGGAACAGTCTGGAAAAGAGCATGGCTGGCTGGAACCATGAATTGGAACAATGTAGACTGCAACATTTTGTTGCAGGTCACGCCAGACCATATGAGCAGCATACTAATTTTCCAAGTTTGGCTTCTTCTGTAGACTACATGGCACCAGACATGCACAAGGAGGAGCTATCAGTGGGACTCAGCAGGGCTTAAGGAGAGGTGAATTAAAAAGATTATGAGCCTTAGTAATGATTCTTGTAAGCTGCTCTGAAAGCCTTTTTGGCTGCATTACCTCAGTGGGAAGTTTCTGCTGCATATTTCAGCAGTGGGTGGGGCTAGACCCAAAAGTGGACAGAGCTGGACATGCACAAAATCATACACCCTTAACACACAAACACACACCCTCCTCACATCTAGATGAGCTTTTGACATGATATATTATGTGCTGACAAAAATGAAAGAAAAAGGTTTTCTTCCTTTAATGGAGCTTTATTTGGCAATGCAAATGGCAGGTTCTGGAGGCCTGATCTGCACTGGGACCATAGTGTGGGGGCCAGCGGGGCTTTAAGCTTTGCTCTCACTCTGGCCCTGATCCATATTGGGCTATAAAATGTTTGTTTACAAAGCTATTGTGCTACCAACCTTACTGTATGCTTGTGAAACATGGACGACTTATAAATGCCATCTCCAGCTCCTCGAAAGATTCCAGCAACGGTGTCTCCGAAAAATTGTACACATCACTTGGAAAGACAGGTGAACTAATATCAGTGTACTGGAAGAAGCAAAGATCTCCAGTGTTGAAGCAACGATTCTTCAACGTCAGCTTCGTTGGACTGGTCATATTGTGCAGATGCCTGATGATCATCTTCCAAAGCAATTACTCTATTCCAAACTTAAAAATGGAAAGTGTAATGCTGGTGGTCAACAAAAGAGTTTAAATACTGTCTCAAGGCAAATCTTTAAAAATGTAGTATAAACACTGACAACTGGGAAACACTGGCCTGTGAGTGCTGCAGTTGGAGAACAGCCTTAACCAAAGGTGTCATGGGCTTTGAAGACACTCAAACTCAGGATGCAAGGGAGAAACATGCTAAGAGGAAGGCATGCTTGGCAAATCCACACCGTGATTAACTCCTGCCCGGAAACTAATGTCCCCATTGTGGAAGGACATGTGGATCCAGAATTGGCCTCCACAGTCACTTACGGACTCATAGTGTTTATGGAAGACAATCTTACTCAGCTACGAGTGATCGCCAAAGTAGAAGAAGATATGGACCTGTAATTTGCATTGCTGAAAAATATTCCCTCTGCCTAATGATCCAGGAGTAGGTCAGTACAAGGTTGTTGAACTGGGGAAACTCATTTTCAATCAATCGTTTTATTTGTATGCTCCCTTTCCAAAGTTAAAACCATGCTCAAGACGGCTTACAACATATGAAAAAATTACATAACTACAAACATAACAAAAGTAGTCATAAACAAGAAACAAAGCATCAAAAAGTACACAACCAAATTGAACAATTTCCACATAAATCATAAGATAAAAAATAAAGATACAAAAAGTTAACAGCAACAACAGCAGCAGCAACACCTCCCTAAATAAGAGCCCCTGAACAATGTTGTTGTTGTTGTTTAGTCGTTTAGTCGTGTCTGACTCTTCATGACCCCATGGATCAGAGCACGCCAGGCACTCCTGTCTTCCACTGCCTCCCACAGTTTGGTCAAACTCATGCCCAAAATTCTGCTCAGCAGCCCCAGACTCAGTCAAGGCGGAAAAGGTCTTCAAGGCAGGTAGCAGGTCTTCCAGGACTCACAGCCTTTAAGGCTCAAATCACCACTCAGACAAGAAGCTCATGGAGCAGAGAAAGGGTATAAATGTAATGAGGTGGATTTCAGCTATAGGGGTAGGCAAACTGTATCATAAGTACCGTAACAAGTACCGTACTTTCTGCATGCATTCTCAGGTTCATTTAATGTGGATCAAGCGCATTGCTTAAGCAAGAGCAGAAGAGTGGATTTCCCTCAACTTTCCACTATACGCTTATTACAGATGAAGTTGGGATTGGCCATTGAGACTCTTGTTGATCTCAACGTCTTTGGGGGAACTCAGCCAGATGGGAAGGGTATAAATAATAAAATTATTGTTGTTATTATTTAGTTGTAACAGTTACAAACTAGTTCATCTGTTATCTATTTACTTTCACTTGTTTCACCCTAGATGTTACTTTACCACAATTTTTATCACCATGAATTAAGTCATGGCATCTCATTCAGTGTAGACAATGAGATTGCTTTCAGTCATTGGAAGCGTGCTCACCAACTCACAGCTTTCCTTTAGCTTTGATGTGAAATGGGACTCCATTCAGGGAGTTTAGCTTTGTTTTGTTTTTAAGGGAGGAAGTGAGCTGAAAAAGAAGACAAGATTGACTTCATAACCCTGCAGTGGCTGCTGATCTCAGCAAGGACACTTGGAAACCCAAACAACCTGAAATCACAGCGCCTCATCTCAGAGCTTCTCAGACTACTGTTGCTGATCCAAGGTTCCCATAGTTTTCAAAATAGATGTTTTCTGATGTGAGCATAAATCGTTGCTTCCTGAAATTGTCTGCAGAATGCAAGAGGAGAGGGAGAGAATCAATATTTGGATAGGGTGAATGTACAGAAAACAGATTACATCCCGGCAAGAAAAACCCCTGTTTCTACAGCATAAGTAAACTGAAATAAAGAGTTATTAGCAACCAGTATTTATATACCATGCACTACCCTTGACCATACTAATTATAAGGCATTATTTCAGTTTGCTCCTTATCTCAGTAGGGATGTCACTTGTTTCTGGCTACCACATAGATTGCTACTGGTAATAATATTTCACAGTTTTAAAGTGAGAGGAGAGCAGCGGGTGAGAAACATTTTTAAAAAGAAGGAAGAGCCAATTTAATATTACTGCTATATTTATTGAGGTTAATGGCCCACCATTTAGACCCATTGCAGTTGGTTTGGAACACTGGGAGACCAATTCAAAGTTGCCCACAGCCTCTTGTAACTTTTCTCCAATGCTAAACCTAAAAGCAGCCTCTGGAAGCTGTGAGTTTAAGCCTCAGGAACTACTAAGCCAGCTGGAAGTAGGAAGTCTGCACACATTTTGCTTTTTCCAGTGGTTGATGTCACCTCTGCTGTTGTGGGCAGGGGATTCTCTCTCTCTCTCTCTCTCTCTCTCTCTCTCTCTCTCTCTCTCACCTACACCCACACTCACCCACCCACCCACCCACACCCACACATGGCACAGCTGCCTTTCCACCCCCCAGCGGTATCTACATCGGTGACTACCACAATGCGCTGTCTGCCTGCTTTCTTTGCGAAGCTTGGAGTCTGCTGTCAGTGTTGTAGTTAAATGTATGACCTGTTGGGAACTTCAAGATCCCTGCTCTCCCTTCTTATGGTCTTTGTACTGGACCTGGAGACTCTAATAGAGAGCATCCCATGTCAAGAAGGAGGGCAAGTGGGCACTCTATCAAATGGCAGGGCAGGAGTTACATGGAGCAGGGCCTTTTCACTGGTGGTGCCCATTGTATACCTCGCTGTTCCTAGACGTGCTCTCTTTTGGCCTGTTTTGAGCTTTATAATTTTGGAAGATTTTGGAAGAACTGGCTGACAAGTCTTATCAGTCGCTGATGTATGAGTGGATTTTATTTTTGTGGATTTTGCAGATTTTATTTGCTGCTATTCTGGGCTTCTGGTGCACCATGGTTTACACCAGCGTAATAGAGTCGGCCAGGATGCCAGAAGGGATACAATTTATGAGCTTTCTCCATTTTCTGCACAGCAGGGGGTGTTCAGTCAACAATGCAAAGGCTGAGCTGAAGCTGAAGCATTCCCTGCTGGTGACAGGGGTCACTGTTTGGTAGTACCCTATTGGTTAGCTGTCAGATTCTAGAGCTGCCTATTGGTGGCTGTTATGTAATTCACAAAATACAGAGTCCATTCATAAAACACAGTGTTCATTCATAAAGCAGTAACATAAATCTCCATTGCTATATATTGGGTGTATATTTCAGAGGTTGAACATACAAGTTTATGGTCATGCTGTAGTATAGTGCTTATGCGATTGTGAATAAAAGCTGGCGGGGCTCATTGTCTCGGGGTTTGGGGGGAAGAGATGACAAAACTGATTTCCAATAAGTGCCCTCCCCTTTATTTCCATAACAAGTCCTTGAGTCTGTACTCTGAATGGTGACACCAGGGACCTAGAAGCTGCAGGGCTTGTCAGTCCAACCCCTGCACAGTCTCATCAGGGCTGACCTTAAGGCAACTGGGCCAAATTGGGCTCCCCGTGCTGCTGCTAAGGGGGCCCCTGCACCAGGACAATCTAGATGGATTTTATTTATATCTATAAGATTTTGCAGACTTTGGCTGTGAACTGCAGCCCTACCAAAAAAATAAAAATAAAAAAAAAATCAAGTTGTGCCCCACTGCTTCAAATTGGGCCCCACTGACTAGCCCTGAGTCTAATAGTTGCTGTGCCTGAGTTGCCCTGCCCTTGCATGAAGTCTTGGGTTTACAATTTAGGGAGAGGGGAGACTGCAGCCCTGGGGAGCAGGCAGGCTGGTGAGGCCCCCTAGACTTAGAGGCCCAAGTTGCCCTGCCTTTGCATGAAGTCTTGGGTTTGCAATTTTGGGAGAGGGGAGGTTGCGGCACTGGGGAGCGGGCAGGCTGGTGAGGCCCCCTAGATTTAGAAGCCCAAGGCTTCAGCCTACTTAGCCTATACATAAATCCGACACTGGGGTGACCTTGCACTCTAGGTACGCTGTCTCTCTCAGTCTTTCCTACATCCTATACAGTGGTACCTCTGGTTACGTACTTAATTCGTTCCGGAGGTCTGTTCTTAACCTGAAACTGTTCTTAACCTGAAGCACCACTTTAGCTAATGGGGCCTCCTGCCGCTGCCCTGCCGCTGCTGCGCGATTTCTGTTCTCATCCTGAAGCAAAGTTCCTCACCCAAGGTACTACCATATTTCTGGGTTAGCAGAGTCTGTAACCTGAAGTGTATGTAATCTGAGGTACCACTGTAATTGCTATCAGGATAAAAGACAGGAATACCCAGAATTCCTTTGAGGAAGGTAGGATAAAAAGAGTAGTAATGATCCATGCTAATGGGAAAGACGAGTGAACAATGGCCATATCCCATTCCTTAGAAATCAAATGCAAACATCTAGTGAAGAGAAGTAGAAAAGGCCTTTCTAAAAGTAGAAATCATACATGCTGAGAAACAGCGAAGAATGGCAGCACAGACAAGAAGGAGTACTAGAAGATAAGAATAGAATTTGCTAAAACAAGGTCACTGCAGGCAAGGTTTCAGATTCCAGGCTAGGTTTGTATCCTTTCATATCCAATGGAGCCAAAAAGGATTGAGCTGGCAAAAGTAGAATTTCTCTGTCAGTTTCTGCCTCACCAAGGTGCTTTGCTGTCAAAGCTTATCAGATTCATCATAAATGGAAAAACAAAGACATGGGACCAGAGGGAAAGGTGGTGGGTGCTTGCTTTGACTTTTCAAAATGCTAACCAAGTTCTGAGTAGACATTTGCTGAGGAAAATGTACAGTGTATGTCTGCCCAGAAATAGTCCCCATTGAGTTCAATGGAAGTTAGAGAAACACACACCATTGATTTTTAAAGCACTATTTATTATACCACTTTTACAGTCCTGGCTTTCTCAAAAAGAACCTTGGGAAAAGTTGTTAAGAGTTGCTCAAAGACCTCTATTCCCCTCAGAGAGCTACAATTTCCACTGTGGTTTATCAGTCAATCTCTCTTCCCAGGGAATTGTAGCTCTGTGAAGGGAACAGTGGTCTCCTAACAATAGGAAAATATTTGGAATAAAGTATGTTGAAGGCCTAGCTATGTTTTGTTTTCTCCCTGAATCCCAATACAGCATTTTCCTTCTAGATAGCTGTCAGAGCCCAGTTTGTTCAGGAAACTGTGTGTCTTTCTTGTCTAGGTTGGTGATCCAGTCTCAAGGATCCTAGATAACCAATCAGGGCCGTCTTTACCCAGGGATGCAAGGGGTGTGGGGCACCTGAGCGCTGAATTTTGGGGGGCACCAAATGTATACCTACTGTATATTGGTTCCTCTCAACTGGCAGCAGTGAAAATCAATGGAGCGAAAATCCCCCCCCTCCTCCATTGCTCTGTTACTCCATAGTGTCAAATATTCCCGACAAGTCAGGAAACAAAAGCAGTTTTCCCCGATGCGTCATTGCAGATGAGCTATTTGCCCCCTAAAAAAGTTCAACAACTTTGGCTTCCCCCCTCCCCAAAAAAGCTCAATAAAAGCTAATTTGGGGGCAGCTAAACTAAATTTGGGGGCGCTGGACGGATCTTTGCACCCCAGCGGTGCATAAGCTAAAGACGGCCCTGTAACCAATGGCTTGCTTAGTCTGTCCTCTCTTTGTATCAAGTGTAGCTGACATCCTAACATCACATTGTTGTGGCTGCTGTGTAATTTGGTTCGTTTGCTTATGCTGTGGTTTTATTGTTATTTCACAGCAGGCATGCAAGTGTTTTTTCATAGCGGCCTTGAACGGTTCGTAAAGATAATACGAGGGACAAATGTTTAAAATAGAAAAATAAAAATGAGCAATTTGCTCAAGCATTTAATGGAGTCCACTCAGCTGACTGAAAATCAAGGGAAATATTATTACCTTTGGCTTAGCTTGTGTGAGAGATGAAAATCAGCAACCATAAATGGAGTTTTCTGAGATTTTCAGATGATAACTACTACTAGGGAAAAAGGCACAGACTTACTGTAGATCCAGAAAAGTTAGAGTAAGTCTTTTTGTGCAAGAGGACATTGCTGCTGCTGCTGCTGCTGCTGCTGCTGCTACTTCTACTTCCTCCACCTCCTTTGTGTCACCCACCTGTGAGTCTTGTGCTGGACTAGATGTGTCCCTTCCAAGTTCTTAAATGCTTAAAACACACACACACACACACACCCATAAATGACCTTCAAAACTTTTCCCTGCACAAAATAAAACCTGACTCAGAGCATGAATAACTGTTTTCCCTATCTTTTATTTCTGGGTTGACATGATGCTGCTTGGTAATCCATGTTTTTTTTTTAAATGGACAGCTCTTATTGTTCCTTGGGGAGGGGTAACTCAAATAGTAGAGAAATGAACAAGCAATTTTATTTCCAGAGAATTGAATTGTGACTCTAGACTTTCCTGTCACTATGAACACCACTGTTCTTCTTACATGCAAATCCTAGCTGTGACTTCTCTAACTGACTACAGCAAATCAACTACATCAACGGCTAGTTTCTTCTTGCTAAACGATTAGATGATAATGCGTGCGTATTTTGATCGATATCTCTGAATTTACAAGGACTAGAGACTTGTTATATATATACTCTGTATGTACACACACACGCACGCACACACACACAAGCTTTGACTCTTAGCCTGGGTCAGCCCAGAAGTGGGAAGCTCAGCAACTGCCCCCTTTGTCTATTTGATAAAATACCCCCTACATGAACATCCACACTATACATTCAAGACACAATTAAACCACATGACTTCCCCCAAAGAATTGTGGGAATTATAGTTCACCTCACACAGAACTACAATTCCCAGCACCCATAACAAACAACAGTTCTCAGGGTTATTTGAGGGAAGCAATCTAATTTAAATATATAGTGTGGATGTGATCCCTGGAGGTGGGGCATGTACAGCAGATCAGTGAGAAGGGAAAGTATGCTCTGACTCCCCACACATTTATGGGATGGATCTGGGGACAGATGTCATGTAAGAACACTTCAGCATGGATGAAATGTACCGTGGGTTTCCATTCTGGCTGTGTGGTTTGGGTGTTTCTTCAGTTTCTAATACACTTGGTGCTGAGTGTTTTCATGTGGATCCCAATGCTTAGAGCACCACAATGTCTGTTTCCAATTTGCCTGCTTTCATAATCTCAAACAAGCCAACGTCAAATATGGTTATAGCGGTATTGAGATGAATGGCTTTTGATGAGAGAGAAGAAAACAGTGTGAAAGCTTCAATCAAGACTCAAGGCAGAAGGGAAAAACAAACAACAGGAAAGGAAGGATGGAAAAGAGCAGATTCCCTTTCCCTGAGGTGGTGCTTTTGCAGCCAGTGCTGAAAGAGAAGAGGCAAATGGTCAACTGAGGAGCGAAGCATCATGTGCAGAGGGGGCAGCAAGTTATATTCTCAACATTTATCTCTAAGCCACCTTGAGTCTCATCAGGCGAAAAGGCAAAGTAATAATAATAAAGAGACTAGGTAGAAGCAGAAAATACTTAATGGGGAAGGACAGGAATATCCCTCTCTAGTCCCTCTCCAAACACTTGCCTCTGTTTAAGGTGCTGCCAGCTGTCTTCTTATTTCTTAATTAGGATGTGGATGCTTCTTTTATGCAATGTGCCAGCTTTAAGCAGCACCTCCTCTCTTGCCCTGAGTCATCATGAGTAAATCTGAGGGTGGTGCCCTTAAACGGGTTGCTTTTTAACACCCAGTTAACTGAGTCTCTCTTCTTTATTCCAGGGTATAGCTGCCATGGAAGTCTGCACCTTCATTGGAGGTTTTTAACTAGAGGTTGGAGAGCCATCTGTCAGGGATTATTTAATCGTGATTCCTATATTCCAGGAAGTTGGACTAGGTAACATTTGGGGTCCCCTCCACCTGTATGGTTCTACATAAATGTGACCAGATGTGATTAATGACACAGGAAATATAAGCAAAGATAAGCTGACAAATTTACAATGTATGATTACTCCAAGGCTGAACAAGAATACTTGGCAGAAGTAGCCATGATTTTATACAGAAATTCTGAAATATCTAGCAGTACAGAAAAGATGGCTTGTGTCTGTGTGTATCTTCATTCTACCCCTTCCTGAGTTTCATAGTGATACCTGTTTAAGAAATTCAACTACAAGTGTACCTTATCAAATATATATATAAAATACTGAAATCAAAGTTACCTCCCACTAAAACTAGTTTAAACATTTGGTGTTGCTGTATCACAATTGTCAACGAAAGACAGAAAGCCAACAAGTACATACAACTTTGCAGAGGACATCTAGGAGAAACCGTTCATGTCAGCCTCTTTGTCTTCTACTTGGCATTTCCTTAAAATATACCATACCGTAAGTAGCAGGCACTGCTGCTGTCTGAGGGATAGCTTTACACCAGCCTAGCACAAACTGCAATAAGATGCCTGATCAATACTTTGCGCAAACAAGTACAATGCAAGGCACTTAGGAAAGAGTAAGCTGAACTGTTTCTGTCTAGAGGTAGTTTTTGCTTAACTAGCTGCAATTACTGGAAAGGAAGCAGAGGATACTGCTGTCAATGTGAGCTGCTTAGTTGCGAGGAACCATCCAGCGGAAACCAATACACTGATCTAGAAGTGGTAGGAATGAGAGATAAAATATCTCAGGACCTGAGTCAGCATGTTGATGGTGGTGGTGGTGATTTCCTGTCTTGGTCCCTTTTGTGAGTTGCCAGTCTTTCCCAAATAGGTCTGGAATGATGTTTGTACCAGTTAGAATGCCATCATGTTTTATGGGAGGGAGAAAGTCTATCAAGCAGAGGTTGGGTGGCCATTTGTCAGGGATGCTTTAGTAGAGATTCCTGCATTGCAGGGGGTTGGACTAGATGAACCTCAGGGTCCCTTCAGACTCTACAATCCTATGATTTTATGGTGTGTCAAATTCCAGTGCCCTTGTCCCAACAATAAGGCCAGTACCCTGGGTAAAGCACTATATTGTCCCATGACATCTGACAGGAGATATCAAGATATCAGGACACGGGTGGCGCTGTTGGTTAAACCACAGAGCCTAGGGCTTGCTGATTGGAAGGTCGGCAGTTCGAATCCCCGTGACGGGGTGAGCTCCCGTTGCTCAGCCCCTGCTCAGGCCAACCTAGCAGTTCAAAAGCAAGCCAAAGTGCAAGAAGATAAATAGGTACCGCTCTGGTGGGAAGGTAAACGGCGTTTCCGTGCGCTGCTCTGGTTCGCCAGAAGCGGCTTAGTCATGCTGGCCACATGACCTGGAAGCTGTATGCCGGCTCCCTCGGCCAGTAAAGCGAGATGAGCACCACAACCCCAGAGTCATCCACAACTGGACCTAACAGTCACTGGTCCCTTTACCTTTACCTTTTATCAAGAAACAAGTCACTGCCTATCTACACTGTCCTTCCTTGGGTTCTATTTGTCAGGAAACTGACATTTAGACATGTAGCTCTCATTTAGGTTGCCTGAATTTGTTGCTCTCCAAAGAGGTTAATCTATAAATGTGTGGCCACTCATACTGCACAATTTCAGATGTTGTTGTTTCCCCTCATATTGATACCCAAAGCAGTTTCATCCTTTTGCAATGGAAAATGAGAAGTTAAGTTCCCGTGGCTTTTAGCACTATTATCAACTTCTATGGAGAAAAACGCAGGCCTTTGGAGAGAAGCCACAACACCCAGCAAAATCCCTTGAAAGGAAAGATGAACCTCGTTCCATAATGAAGCAATAAGCTAAGCTCAGGGGAAGGCTTAATGATCGATACAATAAACACTTACTCAAATCTGGGATGGGAAGGAATGGATTAGTAAAGAGGTGTAAATCAGCATCTCTTTGCAAGACATCCTATTTTCATGTTTACTAGTCTACTTCACTTTTCCCCTTAAAATATTTACATTGCATTTCCAAGTTTAGTAACCAGAAGGGAATGCACTTCCTGGCAGCTGGTGCAGAGGACAAAAGGTCATCATTTAGACATTAACTGTCAGGAAATGATCTCCCCCATGGTTATATTATTACTTGATGCTTTTAAGGTTCTGAGCGCTCATAGGTTCCTTTTCTAACCCTCTTCTGCTTCTAATGCAATTTATCTTTTCTTGAGTGCTAAGCTCTTTTTGCAAAGCTTTATGCCCCACTGCCTGCCAGATGCCCCTTATCTTGGAGGCAGCTATCACTTAATTTCCAGTTTGTAATAGCACCATGTAACAAGTGACACTTATTTTTCACAGCTGAGCTTTCTTCTTGCTATAGCACTCCATCAAATGGATGCCAAATATGGCATAATATTTGTATTTGGAAATCCCATCTCCAGACAGGTTAAAGCACATCTAATGATCAATGGTACCCAAAGACTTCCTTGAAAGGATTCTCATCTTTGTACAGCTACAATCCTAAGGCTTACATAGGAGTAAGCTCTGTTGAAGACAGTGGGTTTTTTTTAATATACTTTTGAATAAACATACATGGGTTTGCACTGCACAATTTCCCTCTTTTTCAGAAACAGAGGCTACTTTATTATCTCAGGGACACTTCCCGCAAATAAGTGAATTTATTAGAGCCTAATAAATCAATGTATCAAAAGTACATAAATGCTAGAGGACATAATGCTCACTCTGCTTGTTGTATGCAACTATAGTTACCCAAGGAAAAGAAAGCAAAATAGGCCAGTTGTCCATACGAGAGAAATTTGTCGTGTATTCCCAACTCTTCTTGAAAGGCAACATACCGGAATGATCAAGCATCTGTTCCAAGTATGTTAAAGGGATTTGATGTGTGTGGTCTTCACACTTGAGAGGTTCAGAGAGTTTGTATTTGGGTATCCAAAAACGAAGTGTAGGGTGAGAATTGGCTAGGAAACAGGAAGCACAGAATCAGACATTCAGTTTTATGTCAGAGATCTTCTAAAACTCCCCTGAGAAATATTTCTAATGGAGTCTTGAACATCCAGTAGCTAAACATCCCTCTGAAGAGGTTTTATGTCCTGACTTACTTGGCTAGCCTATTAATTTTCTTTCTCTGTTCTTGTCTGTAGTTTGTTTAACCTTACACAAATGCCAAAATCCAAAAACCCAGGCTTCCATTCATCCCAGTAATTATTAAAGTCACCCTTTCCTAAAATTAGACATGGAGATGTCTCAACCTCTTACACATAACGAAAGCAGCCAGCTGTTATATATTCTACAATGCACTGCCATCTTGCGGTTGAATTTAGGAATGACTGCACTCACAGAGCACAATAGGGGCCATCCCACTACATTCCTGCACATCTTTTGCATCCTGAACAGTTGATCTATTTTTTTTTTTGGGGGGGGGAGGCACATTCCTAGCGTCTGAATTTAGAAAGGAACTATGTGCATAGCACCCTCATATACACGTAGATGGATTAGGGAGCAGGTGGCGCTGTTGTCTGAGCCTCTTGGGCAAAGCAACTGGAGCTCACCCCATTTTGGGTATTCAAACCACCGACCTTCTGATTGGCAAGCCCAAGAGGCTTCTTGGGCTTGCCAATCAGAAGGTCGGTGGTTTGAATACCCAAAATGGGGTGAGCTCCAGTTGCTTTGTCTCAGCTCCTGCCAACCTAGCAATTTGAAAGCATAGCAGTGCAAGTAGATAAATAGGTACTGCTGTGGCAGGAAGGTAAAAAGTGTTTCCGTGCGCTCTGGCACTCGTCACAGTGTTCCATGCTCCAAAAGTGGTTTAGTCATGCTGGCCACATGACCCAGAAAGCTCTCTGTGGACAAACACCAGCTCCTTCGGCTTGAAAGCGAGATGAGCGCCACACCCCATAGTCAAGTTTGACTGGACTTCACCGTCCAGGGGTCCTTTACCTTTTTACATTAATTGCATCTCCAATTCAAATAAATCCACAGATATCCTTCAGTTGTTATAGGCTGCAATCCAATACCCACCTAACATAAGTGTCAGCTTTATTGAACTCACTGGAACTAACTTCTGTGTAAAAGTGTACAGGATTGCACTGTTAGGACTGTACTTCATATCACGACTGAGTTATGAACATTTTAGCACAGTTCATGAGCAATGACTCCTCCTTAAGGGCAGTGCTATTTTTCTTGAAACAGAGGTGCTGGAACTCACCATGAACGCCTTCCTTGCTCTCTTATAATGGCAATGGTACCCACTTGAAAGATGCTGGAATTGACTTCTGGCAAGTTCTGGCTGGGGGAAAAAGCGCTGCTTAAGGGACAGATGAAATGATAAAACCATTAGCTTGTCTTCACCAGAACAGGTGAAGAGATATCTTCCAGCCTCAATACTTTAATTAAGATCAGTTCTTCAGCTAGCATCCAGGAAAGGGTGAAACATTTAGAACTCCAACGCTCCAATGTTCACATCCTCCCAAAAGTTTCAAGAAGAAATTATGAAACAGATTTTTCTAAGCTGACCTTTAGGTGGATCTTTTTATGAATAATTAATTAGGAAAAAGGAATCTCGTCTTTACATCAGTGCTGTGTTTTTAATTACCGTATTTTTTTCATCTATAAGACGCCCCCATGTATAAGACGCCCCCTATTTTGGGGGACTCTGATTTAAGAAAATGGGGGGATATGGCCCCCGTGTAAAAGACGCCCCCAAATTTTGGACATTATTTTTGGTCTTATACACGGAAAAATACGGTACAGGTTCTTCATTACAAGGATTGGTTTTATCAAACCAAAACGAAATATCTGGCTCCTACAGCCTTTCTTTTATGCTAACTAATGGGAGGCGTAGAGAAATATTTCCTGCACCTACTCACAGTAACATTGTTTTAACATGGCCATTTCTCCTAAGCCACTGCTATAAAAGCCATTGCTATATAAAAAAGTAAAGGTGAGATAAAACAAAATGATCTTGCAACCCAAGCCACTGTATTCTGAAGCAGAAGGCAGCTTTGTGTTCATCAAGGTTAGTGCCTGGACTCAGAGTGGGGGTGTGGGGGTGGAATTGGGCTCTCAGCACAAGACCCCGCTAAAAGGACGTAATTTCTTCTCTCAGCTGGAAACCAAGTGTTAACTGCTTGGACCCCACCCTCTAAAAAAAGCCCTCTGCTCCGCTGCTCTCAGTGATTCTGCAAGCCTCACCCTGCAGGGAACACTACCACCCATCTGTTTCTACCCTGAGCCTGGGAAAATTCTGGTTCTTTATCCCCAATGCATGCATCCCACCACCCTTTGCTTGAGTGGCAGGCTGTGGTCTCAGACATTCTAATTGATCTTTTGGCAGCAGTATACTGTAATTTGTATGGAAATGTGCATGTGTCAGCTCAGGCTGTCTTGCAGTGGACTGTGCACAGTCGTATCGTTTAAGAAGAGCACTTCCTGATCCATAATTTTCTCTGTGTAATTTGCACCTCTGCTTTACAGGCACACGAAGGACATTTCTATATACACACACAGAGGTGATGGGCTGTCAAAACATGAAGCTTTTGAGAATATTCTATATTGACTCAAACTCGGAGCACTTAACAACCCTCCTTCAAGCAGAATAAATGAGTTGTAGGCTGTTTCCTACCTAGGCTGATGTAGTAACTGAATTTGCATATGTTGCTCTTTGTGCCTTGCACTAATTCAAAGTAAATGGCCAGAGATATGTGCATTATGTTATGTGCAAGAACATCATTTTTTAGTGGGATTTAGATAGTTGTGGGGCATTCTACTCAAGGCATAGCATTTAAAGGTCTGGATTCTGACTCATCTGCAAGCTGTAGCTCAGCCTAGACTTTAATGTCCTGAATATTGTGATACCAGTGTGTTTTTTCCCTACTTGTGATTGCCCTTTCAGCTCAATCTTTGTAGATCTAAATTCATTTAGAAAATGGCTTTTATTCCATATTTATATCTGCACCAAGTACTGAAAAATTTAACTAATAAAGGATTGCAGTTTAGAAAACAGGAAAAGGAGAAGAGAAAATAAAATAAAATAATAAAATAAAATAAAATAATAAAATAAAATAAAATAATAAAATGGCTTTATGATGAAAGGGACACATTTCACATAGTACAACATTGTTAATCACTTCATACTTTCCCTCTGTTAGCCTGCTGATCTTTCTTTCATTGTGTCTCCTCGGTGAAATTGCGTGTTCATTTCTCCACTTCTGCGGTTTTTTTTGCACGTAGGTGGGTCAGCGTTATGAGCCTATCACATATTGATGGAGGAGGGAACTGAATTGTTCTTAGCCATTTAAAACTGCATAACTATTTAAGAGGGAGGGAGGGAGCAATAGTGTGAGAAAGTGTGCCACACTGAGGATGAAGGGACGGGGTGGATATGCCACAAATACAATCCTCTAGAGCAGTGTGGCCCCCCAGCCATTATTTGACTCCAGCGCCCATGAGTTCCAGTCAGCTTGGACAATGGTAAGAGATGATGGGAACTGTAGTGCAGCAACTTCTGGAAGGCTACAGGTTCTCTGCCTCTGCTCAAGGGCCTTGAATGTGGCACATGTGATATACAGTATATCTATATTTTAAAGTGTGGGATGATTTTTTTTTAATGCTTTTGTGGCATCTAATTGAAGAGGCACCACCACCACAGATGCTTTCATCCAGTACGGGCCTACCATCCAAGGCCTGTGAGAGGGAAGGGTGCATTGTCCATGACCAAGATGGGTGGTAGCATGTGTGTAGCCAGTATTTTTGTTAGTGGGGGGGGGGAGGACTTGGTTGGTGGAGCAGAAGCAACGTGATTGGTCAGTTAGTTAAGTATTTCTATTGCTTTACTTGATCTGGGGGGGGGGGCAGCTGCCCCCCTGGCTACGCCCATGGGTGGTAGATCATAGAAAATACATTGGAGTGGTTTCAGCCATAAGCTATAAGTAGCAACAAATGTGGTTATGTTTCCTAGCTATCTCTGGCCCCCCAAAGGGAAGTCTGCTGTGTATACAAAGCTAAAGCACTCCTGATTGAATTGTAAATGGCAGTTGCCTCGGAAATCTGATTTTAGGCTACCATTTTCAAGAGCAGTGAAGCAAAATTTAAACTCCATCCACCTGCCGTTTAGATTTGTTATTCCTATTTTACGGGGTATTCTACAAGTACTGTGCTTTTTTCTTTACTTTTCTTTTCTTGTGACTGTAATGGCTTAAACTCTGGTGCATTTAGGTCTCGCAGATGATTGACAGGGATTTGTTAAGGATCTTGACGTAAGAGGTAAACAATGAGAAAAGCCCATTGCCCACCTAGTTTTGCTGAAAGCTATTTAATGTGTGTTCCTATGCAACAAAAATTAAGTGTCTGTGTAGGTGTTCCTTGTTTTTACAAGCTCTACTCATCAGTTGTTATAAGATAAAAAAAAAACCCACCACAATTTTCACCCTCAGTAAATGCTTCCTTTTGGAGAGAAAAAAACCCACTGGAAAAGCATAATTCATCTGCCCACTTACAGCCTCTATTTTCTTCCTGGCAGTGAAGCATCTTTGACTGTGATTGTTGTTTTCCCTTTAAAGAAGCCAATGTTGAACAAGTGACAGATAAGACAATTTCCTACCTTCCCGTGACCATACAGATCAATTGTTCATTTAAACTGAAGCTGGATTTTGTAGAAAGAGGGGAGGGAGAGACCCTACAAAGCAGCCAATGCATTGCAGTGAGGATTCTGCTTGGCAAATTATCCTTCTAAACCCGGAACATTTAATGGGTGCTCTCATTAAACCAGCAGGGAGTTTAAAGGCAGCTTTAGTTCTCACGTACATACTGTATGTGGTGGTTGTGAGGTTGTTTTTTTAAAAGCATTCAGTGATTTCCCCCCTTGCGCTGAATCATTTTATTTTCTCTGCAATCTTTCGAAACTGTTTGGAAATATTGTGCATCTTTAGCTGGGAATAATAGAATAGAAAAGAAATGCATTCCTGCAGAATGCTGTAAATCTTTCTGAGGATAAAAATCTATGGAGATAGGGGAGGTGAACATGGTCTAGTTAATGCTGTGCTGTGACCCAACGTATTTTCACTCTTCTTACACTTGTTCGTATGTTTTTGTAAGTGAACACCGTGTGTATACAACAAATACAGGTATGCTGAATTCTCATAGGATCATCTTGCAAAATGTACATGTCAGGTAAAAAATGTTTCATTGAAATCTGTCCCCGTCCCAAAATGAGCTAGCAGAGGCACTTACTTGTAAGTAAGAAAGAGATCCTTCTTCAGATAGGTAACAGTATGGGCCCAGCAGAAAACACAGGGCTCAGGAGCCTTAGTTCAGGAGTTCAAGAGCAGGGCAAGAAGTTCAGAACCAGATGGAAGCAATGAAGATATCCCAACAGGTTTCCATGCCCCACTCACCAAGCTGTTAAAGGCGAGAAGTGACCTGCTGACTCATGAGGTTTGTGGTAATGTCAGGATTGCTGATGCATGCTCAGTCAGGATGGGTGGGTCATTGCTCACCTGTGAAGGCATTGCTTGATTCAAGGCAACAAGATTGCACCCTCCTGTTCAGGCTCCTGTTCAGTCACTACTGCCTCCTGCTCCCACCTCCATGGCCCTCCACTGAGGCTCTCTGCTCTGCAAGAAGGGAGGGAGGGAGGGAGGCAGCACCCCTGCTCCCCCTTCCAAAGCTGCTGATGTCAGGTTGGAAAATGGTGATCCCTGTTCCTTCCCATAATTCTCCCTCCCCCTCCAGTGTTGGAACCTGGCTCAGTGTTGGAACCATTTGAACATTATAGGTATATCGAGCCATCTGTTACACTTGATTAGACTCTGCTATTCTTCAGCATAGCTGCTCTGAGCTTCAGTGAGAATCTTCCACACCGAATATGCCAACTAGTGAGCATGGCTGGGGCAGGCTTTGCAGCCAAGGAAACTCTGAACACTCCACGGATTTTTGCTGCTCAGATGGCATTGCTGGATGGGGGCCTAAAAGTCGGTGTGGCAATCAGTATTGTCACTCTGTCCAGGTGCTTGTGAAATGCAAAGTTATAGGACAAACCGGGCCTTTATTTTTGGATGCAGTTTCCTTTTGAACGATGGAGGGCTGGGCTGGTAGAGGGTATTTGATAAGTGCAGGCATGACTAACAATATTAGCTTTGGTTTCTAATGTGGCTTAAACACAGCTCATGGGGTGGCTGGGCTCTGCCACCTTCCATGTTCATTCATCTCATCTGGCTTCAGATTCACAATGTGAAGTGGGTGGCTCTGCATTGTTTCTGCCCCAACGCCTCTGGATTTATTAGCAAAGGAAGAGGATTGCTGCTAATGACCTCCCAGGGGGGGGGGGGGGGAGGGAAACTCCTGATTTAGCGAAGGCCATTCTTGACCTTGACACAAGATGGGACAGGCAAGGGGAAGGACTCAAAATAGAGCAAATAAAAGAAAGGGAGATCAAACAAGAGCTTGAGGCTGGCCACATCCCCTCACCCCCCATTCAGCTAACACCTGGCTCAGTTAGAAAACATGACCGGTCCAACCTTCCCCTTGCAGCCAATTGAAGCTGTCATCTCCCAGCTTGTCACCCGCTGTATCTGGAGGCCCCCAGGCTACCCCAAGAGCTCTAATTAGGCCGAAATAGTCCTTCTGCAACTGACCTGCTAAGACCTTTGGCAAAGCATTTAACATCATTAGTTAACATTTTTTTCTTTTTCTTTTTTCTTTTTTTAAAAGTGTGAATGTAAATGAACAGCCAGAGTATTTCAATAGGGAATGTCAGTGGCATCGTCCCCCACACCACCTCACACAGGCATAATTTTTTCATGAATAGTTTGCTTGTACTCACAAAAGTTGGGGGAGCAGGGACAGCGGGATGTGTGTGCAGCAGAGAGGGATCCACCAGCCGATCCAGACACATGCAGAGCAAAAGCAAGGCCAGACATGATAACCTTCCTGCCCTTTGGAGATGAAAGGAGAGGGGTGGGAATCAACAGTAACTTAAAAGATAGCACCACTCCTTCTGCGAAGTCAAAACCAGTGTTTTCCCAAGAGTTAAGTCTGTTCATCACACATGGAATTACATGTGGAGGGACAGGGAGGGAGAATAGGAGTTAGTGCAGTTTTTACGTCAGTATCTGCTGTAGCATGTGTAAATACTTGAAGGATGACCATGAAGTAAACATATTGAACTCTGCACCTGTGTAAACATGTTATACATATGCAGTGCTTTTTTTCTAAAAAAAAAAATGTTTTGTGCTACTCTCATTTTAACTCAAGAAAATCACCATTTTATAGTTCAAATCAGGGAAAATAAATACAGTAAATCGACAAAAGTACAAAGATTCACAAAATTTTTAGGGGTATGTGTACCCCTGCCTACCCCCAGAAAAAAGCACTGCACATATGCCTCCAAAATAGATGGCCAAGGCTGCACTTGAACTACTGTTGATGTAGTTCATGCACAGGTTCATGTCAGTATCTGTTTCTTAACTTGTATCATTTGGGTCCAAAGGGGAGATTCTTATAATTCTACTTTTCCCCTGCAGGTATTTTGATGAGTCATGCAGAAGACATGTCAGGATGTGTACATATTTTTAGTGTGGAAATGTGTAGAAATGAGCCTGCAAGGTACAACCAGAAAATTACCCTGCACCATTTCTAGTCCTTACACATCTAACAACTACGCTCATGCTTGCTATGCCTATGATATATCGCAGTAAGAGCTGGCGCAGTCTGCATTCTGCTAGTCATGATGGCTATATTCTGTCTTCATTTTTGGAGGTAGTAACCTCTGAATATCAGCTGCTGGGAAGCACATGCAGGGAGATTACCACATGTACTCTGGTCCCACTTGCAGGTTTTCCATGGCCATCTAGTTGGTCACTGTGAGAACAGGATGATACACTGGATATAGGCCTTTGGCCTGATCCAAGAGGGCTCTCTTGATCATCCCTATTCACTTTCCTTCAAAAAAGTGAGCACCCAATATATTCATTTTCTCTCCAGATCCCTTGGGTTGTTTGGACAGATTTTCAAGGGAACATTAAGAGTGCCATTCATTCATATTAATTGCCCAAAATTGGAAAAATCAAAACACCCCAGCAATTAGAGATTGGCAAATAAAATTATTTGAATTTGTTGAACTAGCAAAAATGACACAAAAAATCAGAAACCAAAAAAGTACAAAGTTTATTAGCGACTGGAGTAAATTTATGATATATATTGAAGGGAATTATAGAAACCTAAAAACTATAGCAGGTTCGATATAGCTCTTACGATGTGTAAATCATTAACAATTATCAGCTGCAGGAGAAAGAAATTATTTACACTAAGAAGCCTGAAATCGGGAGGGATGGAGGTCAATAGGTGTGTAGAGGAATGATGTAAGCATTCAAAGATATAAAGATTTAAGTGTGAAGACAAATTACTGTAACGGTGTTACAAACTGTTATTTTTATGTTATGTTCGGATATTTTTTTCTTTTTTTGTAACTGTTGATTTGTTTTCCCTTTTGGTTATTTAAGTGAAACTCAATAAAAAGAAATAAAAAAAATAAAATAAGAGTGCCATTCATTCATTCAAACAGGCATTTAATCTTCAATTAAAAATCCCTGGTGCAACTACAAAAAACCCCCAGTGCAACTAACAACTAACATATGGGAAACAGTTGTATTAAAAAGAAATTTCCAAACAATCCTCTCAAACAAAACATCACCATCATAACTAACTGAACAACGAAACCTAACAAACCTGGTCTATCACCCAGAAATTGAAGTGTCTCAGAAAGTGTTTTGGGAAACAACAGCAGTTCCATAAGTGTCCAACAGAGATGGACCAGAACATCTCCCACAGCCTTTGGACCACTTGTGAGAAGGTCCCTCCATGACAATGGGCTATAGCCTTCCAGGATGGAAGAAGTGGGGCTGTGGGGGGCTAGAATCCTCTGTGTGATTGGAGGTGTGACACTGAACATTCCCGGGGATGATCTGGCAAAAAAGACTGTCATTGCAGGCAATGCTAATTTGTAAAGAAGGGGAAGAGGTGCAACTTGTTTTCTAGGAACCAAAAGACAACTGAAGTGTCTTCCTCGCTGTGCCTTGGGAGCAGAGCTGAGGTCATGGAGGGTGAGAGAGCCCCCAACTAGCCTAAGGGGGAACTGTGTCCTCTCCTCATGCAAATTCAGAATGTAGTGTTGATTGTGTCCCCATCCCATGGGATTATCAGTAATGTTCCACACAAAATTGTAACCTAATGGGGCAATGATCTAAAAATATGGTTACTGGCTGATTGAAGAAATTTTAGTTGATTAATCATAGAATTGTAGAATTTGAAGGGACTCTAAGGGTCATCTAGTCCAACCCCCTGCAATGCAGAAGTCTTCAGCTAAAGCATCCATGACAGATGGCTGTCCAACCTTTGCTTAAAAACCCCCAAAGCAGGAGAGTCCACAACCTATTAGTTGATTAATTCATTAGCCAATTGATCAAATCTGCATAAGTTTGCATAATAAGACTATAAATTCAACACTTCTAAAGAAAAATGTGGTTTCTTTGTTTTCAAATGATGTTGTGTTACAGCAAACTTTGTCATATAAGAGCCATGTCTTCATCAGTTCATGGGAGGAGCTGCTTTTAATACAGTTGGTAAGTACTTGTCCTAAAAATAATAATATCCACCACTTAGGAAATTGGGTGTTTTTTGTTTTTCAAATTTTTTTATTGGGTTTTCACAAAATTAAGAAACAGTTTCGTTTCAATGCAAATCATTTTAACGGTTTTCCAAATCAAAGTTCTTAAAATCTTAACTTAATCCCTTAACATCAGTCAATCTTCCCATTTAGCATTAAACATAATAATTCCTCACATTGCTTATTTAAATCCTAGGCCTAGTTGGTAATTGCAAGCTTTTTCCAAATATTTTAACTTTATGTATTTAGCTAAATAGTCATTAAATTTCTTCCATTCTTCCTGATACTCCTCCTCATTTTGATCGCGGACTCTTCCGGTCAAGGCGGCTAGCTCCAAAAAGTCCATCATCTTCACCTGCCATTCTTTTACAGAAATTGGATGTTTTTTGATATAATTGATGAACTTGCTAAATATTTCAGTCCTAAGGAAAATACTTTTAAAAATGTCTTGGCATGTCACTCACACCGGAATCTTAATTTTCCCAGCCATTAACCAAAGTATTCAGTAGCAGGTGCTTATATAGATGTGTCTTAAAAAGATAATGCCTGCAAATCTCTGCTTTCAAGATAATCCAAAGAAGGCTTGTTGTGTCTGTGCTTTGCAAACTGGGTAAATAAAAGGGATGCCTTATTTTGACTCTGCATGCAAATGACTGGCTGACAGAGATAACATTCCCATTGGCCTTCCCAGGGGGGAATTGTCAACAGAAATTCTGCAAGATACACTTAGGGGTGATGATTGGAGGGTGGGGTAACCATGGAGAATATAAGAAGCCCATCATAAAGGAGCATTTAGTGCTTTAAAGCTAAATACCTCAAGCATTTAAAGCAAAGAAGAAAAAACAGTGAAGGGAAGCCAGTAACCTTAAGCACAGAGTACTTGGGAAGTCAATGGTGCTCAGGTGCCTAACCCCTTTCCCATCACAGACCCGTCCCAACCCAGCCATTTAGGGGGCAGCCCTCCAGCTGGGAAGCTCATTGAAAAGCTCTGGCTCCCTGCCTTGCTTTAGCACATTTGCGCAAGAGCCTCCCACTGTGGCCACAATGGGCTCTGGGAGAGATGAATCAAACCTGTCAACAGCTGCAGGAGGTAAGCCTGCAGCATTGTCTTAAAGGGCCAGCCTTGTTAAACGCAACCCTAAGCACTATGGCTCAGGCACCTGCTAACAAGATGAAGCTCCCTCATCTTCCCCACACGGTGGGCATATCTTGTCTTTGTGTAATGATTTAGCCTGATCGGCTTTCCTTCCTTTCACTGCTGCAGATAAAGGGGAAGGGAGACAGGGCTGCTCCAATGACCAGATAAAGCAATTCCCTGTGAAACATTGCTTTGCAACAACTGTTCCTGGAAATGTCGCAGTGACTGGGAAGCTCTTAGGGCAGTTCAAGAGCAAGGTTGCTTAAAAAAAGATGTTTCTGCATATGGATGATATGTCTCCTTTGTGCATTTGCCGGGAATAACAGTGAAGTTGTTTTCAGCTTTCCCTGAGCATTCCCTCCGCAAATCAGGAATTTCCATAGGATATAAAGACAAGAATTTTAAGGAAAGAATTTAAGGAAGGGGAAATCATCATCATCATCATCATTATTCTGCTACCAGGAAATAAGTCCTACTAAACACAGTGGGACTTGCTTATGAGAAAACGTGTAGAATCAAACTGTTAATGTACATTAATGCTGCTTAATTCAGGGTACATGAATCCTGGAAGAAGACCATGGCTGCAATCTTGTGCATATTTACTGGGGTGTAAGTCTCATTGCACTCAGTGGGACTTTAGCGTATACACACGTAGGATTGAAGTTACATTGCCAGATTCAGGAATGGAAGCAACCGGTGTAGTGGAACAGGAACTAGGAACCAGGAGACCAGGGTTCAAATCCCCATTCAGATATGAAGCTTGTTGGGTGGCCTTGGGCCAGTCATTCACTCTCAGCCTAACCTACCTTACAGGGTTGTTGTGGGGATTAATGAGGAGGGGGAGAAGAAGCATGTATGCTGCCTTGAGCTCCTTGGGAAAAAAGTGGGACACAAATGCAATATATATATCTAAATAAACAAAGCATCCTAACCAGGATTGTAAGCTTTAGGCTGCAATCCTAGCCACTGAATTAGCTATTCCCTTCAATTTCAAGATTTAACATGCATACACAGTCAAGGAGATTTTTGGTATTGGTGCCCGCTTATAGAACTCTGTCCTAGGGATGGAGAATACACTGGTTCAGTTCACATTTAAAGGCAAAGCTCTAAGCGAACCGAAACACAGCTGTCCTTCAAAATGAGCACTTCTCTGAAAAGTACAGTGCGGTTCTCCAGCCAAGCGAGGTGCACAAAAATGCATATACCAGGGTAAAATGTGCACGTACATGGTGAACGTAGCATACAAAAATGCATGCCCCTCGGAAAAACAGTATGCAAAACTGATTATATATATGTGTGTGTGTGTGTGTGTGTGTGTGTGTAATATATATATGAAATATCACGCATATATAGGAAGTATCCTGCCTGGTGCCTGTACCTGACATCCAAAGACAACCAGAGTCTGTCAACACCATCCCCTGCCTCCATATCAAACATTTGGGTCTGCAAGGTTCTACTTTCAGTTTTCCAGTGCCCAGGAGTTATGCTACACTGAGCATTGTGGGAAATGAAAATAGCCGCTCCCAGCCATCCTGGGCGCCCTTCTGCCAGTGTCAGGTAAAAATGAAGTGACCTTTAATGGTAGGTTAAGAGGCCACGCCAGTGGGTAATCTGGACAAGGACTTCACTCTCTCTCTTAAGCAAGACAGAACAGCTACAGGAAACTCTTGATCTCACTCAGATACACCTACGCACAGCACCACCTAGTGACTAAGCTGTATGATGGCATTATCCACATAGTGCTCATTAGTGTGAGCAGAGGCATAAGAGGGCACTTTGCTCAGGGTCACCTTAAAGCTTGAGCAAGCCCTGGGATACAACAGAGAAAAACTTGGAAAAGAGCAAACAGAAATTTCAGATACTGCTTGCTGCTCTGCACTATCAAGATCCTATGAAGTCCTCCCTGCCCGTCACTTGGTGGCAGCACTGACACACAAGACGCCAAAATCCCACAGCAAATCTCCAGTTTTACAGAGATTTGCTCAGTAGCTATAGGCAACCACCATTTCCTGAGGAATATTATGTGAGCCAACAAGTTATTCAAATCAAATTTCATCTTGTTAATAGCTAATTATTACACCACAGGTGTGAAAAAGAACAGAATTGGCGAGAGCTACCATTTCATGCCTAACCTTTCTTCAGACTGAAGAGATTTTGCAAAAAAACAACAACCCAAAAACTGAAACAAAACACCAACTTAGCTGTTGCAATTTTAAACAGGATTCCCAGCTCAATATTTGTTTATTTAAAAATGAAAAACATTATACAATAGCAGTAACATTTACTCTACAAAGAGGGGTTGTTCTTTTAACAGAGGGGAAATGCTAGAATATCTGCAGAAATGTCTGAGCATTCAGAATATTGGTTGATTCCCTGCTGGGATTTTTAATATTTCATATATTTAGCTCTGACTTCTTACTTTTGACAGCTGGGTTCAGAGGGCACAAGAGCTTTGCAACAGAGGAAACATGAATGGCATTGGGATTAGCTTGATTTTTGTGTGTGCAGCTGGCTTGCTAATGGGTTTAGATCACGAGTGGAGAATCAGCGGCCCAGAAGTCCTATGCAGACCAACTCCATCCAGACATCCAGACTCCCACTCTTTCCCCCTGAGAATAGCTTCCTTTTCTGCACTGTGTTTCAAAGATGGTTAGAGATGTGGCTGCCAATGTCCCCCAAAAAGGAGAAGGGGTTCAAGGAAGAAATAGAGTGGTGGGAGGGGGAAAATCAGAAACGGGCAGAACCAAAACATAAGGAAAATTGTGGCAGGGGGAGGGGAACTCACTGCAAGCGATCAGTTCCAATCTGTGTTAATGAAGGGGGCAAAAAAGGGGAGAGCTAAAATGTTTAAAGAGGTGTGGAGTCGGGAAGAGAAAGGGGGAGGGAGAGAGAGAGATGCCAGCACTATGAAATCGCATAATGCTGAAAATTATACTCATCTTTGGCTCTGTCTGTGTCTTTTTGCTCTCCCCACCACAGAGATACAACCCCAAACAATTCCTCCTGAGGGAATGTAGATTGCAACTGGGAGCGAGGAGTCTCCTTCACCACAGTTTGCATTATGAACTCCAGTTTGTGCGTTTGGATTTTGGTTTTATGGTTTTTACTTTTGGTATCTTGGGATTTATTTATTTTTTAAAAATTCAGTGTATAAATAATAATAAGTCTTCCTTCCTGCTCTTGAAGTCTTCACCTCTGAGATGCATGGCCTGCTCTAGAAAAGAAAAGTCGCATAAACATCCTCTTTGCAATGTTCATGTTGGCTCCATGGAATTGGCTAAGCCAATTATTTCATGTACGGCAGTGTACATGCTTGTCCCCACTTCATGTTATCTGTGATGTAGATTAGGCCGAGAGAAAGTGGCCTTAGGTAAGCATTTTGGTTGACTGAGAATTTTGAATTTGTGTCTCCTTAATCCTTTCCTTTAAAAAGCTCAAAGTGGCTAATAATACATTAAAACAAAAACAAAAGCACTAAAAAGCAGCAGAATGCAAAAAGATACAAAGCCATTGTTACAACAAGGAGACTCCCCCCCCCCCCCGCAATAAAGACACTTCACTGCTGTTCACCTCTTGAACCTAAGGACTAAGATACAAAACCTCTCGGACCACTTGGAGCAACTCTGTTGGACAACTCAGAGCAGGTACAATGGTGGCAGAAAATAAAACATCATCACTGTTACCACAGAACAATGTTTTAAGATGTTCAGCAGCATATGTTTGATTGAATTCGTCACTAGACTTTCTGCCACAGTCTAGTTGTCACCCTTGCCATATTGTTGCTGCCACACCCTTGGACCACCAAGGAGCTAGCATAGCATGAACAGGAAAAGGATGTTCAGGAGTGATCCTATTAAGTGCCTGAGTTGTTTCCTTATTTCAGAGGTCAACCAGGGCTTCAACAGGGTTGTAAATTGAGTGACAGAAAAAACCCCCAAGATTCATCATGAAACCATCTGGATTCATCAATCTTCTGGAATGGACCATCTTAATGGGACCACTATCTCAGCAGACACTGGTAATTTCAAACCAAATCAGGTAAGAATCTGACATGAGGAAAGAACTATACTAAAGGTTATATCCAATGAAGTTGCCCTGTTAGTTTAAGGACTTAAGTGGGTCTACTCTGAGGATGACTAACAATGGATAGCATCTCCTGATAGTTGCTCATTTTCCATCATTCTTTGTTGTCTGTCAATTTTGGCATATGCCAAGAGGGGGAATAAAGGGCAAAGACAAGTTAAATTCCTTTGATATTTAGTGTTGGGAGTTTTTTGTTTGTTTTTTAGGTTTTTTTACTATAGCAATATATTCACTTGTCATGTTCTTTTCTTCCCTTCTTGTATGTAACCATTTCCTAGAATTGCATAAAATGTTACTTAAACTTTTCACATGAACTCTCTGTGTATTGGGAGTTCAAGCAAAGGCCAGTTTGTTCCAAAAATAGACAGCAGTGGCAGCTTATTGACACCAGCTCCTTCTCTTCAGATGTGTTAGGATTGGGGGTTGTTTTTGTTATTTTTACCTTTCATGTAAAATGTCTCTCCAGAGCCCTAGTCATTTCCACTCCTATCACACTGCTAAAATTGAAGTAGATACCTATTTTTTTGTCCCAAGTTACCTAATGACCTGCGATAGTGAAGTTATTGTTTCTTTGCCAAATTTCCTCTATATAAAGTATACAAATATTATACAATATAATAAATCAGCAGTGCATCTGTTTTTCCCCCCAGTGTGGAATTTTCAACTACAGAAGAAACAAGGTGCTTTTTAAAGTGGATTACCTCTTCAGTTAGTGATAGTTGCAATGCCAAAACTACTAATGGACAACAAATTCAAAACAAATTTGATTGCAGCTATAGAGAGTGAAGCTAGTTACTAATACAATTGTTATAGTCACTATAAATATTGAATTAAACAACACGTCATAGTTGTAGTCATCGAAGAACACAATATCTATCTCAGCTTTTTTATATATTAAAAAATACAGTCTTTGTTGTTTAGTCGTTTAGTCGTGTCCGACTCTTCGTGACCCCATGGACCAGAGCATGCCAGGCACCCCTGTCTTCCACTGCCTCCCGCAGCTTGGTCAGACTCATGTTTGTCACTTCAAGAACACTGTCCAACATCTCATCCTCTGTCGTCCCCTTCTCCTTGTGCCCTCCATCTTTCCCAACATCAGGGTCTTTTCCAGGGAGTCTTCTCTTCTCATGAGGTGGCCAAAGTATTGGAGCCTCAGCTTCACGATCTGTCCTTCCAGTGAGCACCCAGGGCCAATTTCCTTAAGAATGGATGCGTTTGATCTTCTTGCAGTCCATGGGACTCTCAAGAGTCTCCTCCAGCACCATAATTCAAAAGCATCAATTCTTCGGCGATCAGCCTTCTTTATGGTCCAGCTCTCACTTCCATACATTACTACTGAGAAAACCATGGCTTTAACTATACGGACCTTTGTTGGCAAGGTGACGTCTCTGCTTTTTAAGATGCTGTCTAAGTTTGCCATCACCTTTCTCCCAAGGAGCAGGCGTCTTTTAATTTTGTGACTGCTGTCACCAACTCCATGGACAAAGGCAACAGGCAATACAGTCTTTATTTTCCTTAAAAGTTAAAGAAAATAAGGGAATATTATACCCCAGATGGGCGGGGTATAAATAAATCACTATTATTACCGTATTATTATTATTATTTAACTGTCATATTTTAAAATATTTACTGTGAGGATGCCAATACAGATAACTTCCCAGTAAACCTCTCCATTTGTTTAAATGAAACATTTATTTTTTCCCTTATTATTTGGGGAATAGAAAAAACACTGAGACATTAACACCATGCAAAATTAACATCATATGCTTTTTAAAAAAGTTTTGTTCACTGAGTCAAATATGCTAAATCATATCTCAACTGAGTTAGGATATCAGAATATCTTTAGATTCAAAATGTTCCAGAAAACCAACATTTCCCAGCGGAAGTAATAGTCTATTGGAGATCTTAGGACTTGTATCAAGTCCCATGCCAGTCACCAATTTCAATATTATCATAGTTGGGTTACAATAAGCACAACTCCTAGGTGTGTCTTCTCAGAAGCAAGCTCTGCTGAGTTCTGTGGGGCTTTGTCCCAGGTAAGTGAATGATGAATTGCAGCCTACCATTATTTTAAATGGCTATTCAAACCTTTAGAATATATATTAACATCATCTGGTTCCAAAACCACAGTACGAATAATTCAGGATGCAAAATATTTTATTGTCTTTACCTTAATGTAGCATGAGTTCACTTGAAAAAAACAGTGTGGATTTTGCCAAACACCCACATTCGTTACTGCTTGTATCTTAATATTTCATCATAGCATTGTCAAAAAGTTTTGTCATTCTATTAAGCTAAACTTGATCTTCCATTTTGAAATTGTGATTAAATTATGAGTTTTGCATAGGCATAGCAATAGCTGATATAGAAACAAACACACATGCACAAAATGTAGATTTTGTGCTTATAGTCTGCAAGCCCATTAACGCAACAAATGACAACATTGCCAAGAGAGTCATTATAGTCTATTGTGTCAATGATCCTTGAACTAATAAGTCTTTAAGTAAGCCTTGACATGATAGCTTACAACAGCTCCTTCATAATGTCAGTACAATAGAATCCTAGTGAGACCTGAGATCAATCTCTTACTATGTAAATAACCTATATTGTACAGCACATACGAATGTACACACTACAGTCTCCAAATGGATTAGGGGGAAATTGCTACTGGTTTCCCATAAGCTAAGAAGTTCGTGATGGGAGTTGTACTGAACACTAAGCAATTATGTTTGAGTTTTTTTGTATCCCAGAGTATTAATCCAGCTAGAAGGCCATCTCATATTCTTTAAATACCCCTTATTCCTGATAACATTTTATGGAGAAATGCTATGAAGAATCAAAGTTAAAACCATCCCCATGTTATAAATTTTATGTAGTCATCATTTTTAAAAAGAACACTAAAGGCAACAGCACAGGTATGACTACTCTGTAGCTGGTGAGCCTTGAGCTGTTTCTGTGCAGTTTAAGTGCAACTTCATTTTCTTGAGAAAACAAATCAAAATGCTGCTGTCTAGGTATTAGTCATACAGTAAGAGGTTACACCTTTTCCTCAAACACATGCAGGCATCAAAGGGGAAGAGAGCAGTAGTGCAGTCCCCCAGCCTGCAGATTATTGGATTTTCCAGACCAGTTTGGCTGGAAGGGAAGAAACTGAACTGACTAGAGAACATCAAATGGTGTCAGGGACTGGTTGGACACAGAGGAATGATGGGGGGAATGGGACCAGCTGGGGAATACTAAAGGGAAGAAGGCTCAGAGCCTGGGGAATGGTGGTGGGATGACAGTGAGTGGTCAGAGGGAGAAGACTGGAAATAGAAGGTGTCGGAAGCTGAAGAGGTAACAGGGCTTAGTGAGCAGGGAGAGTCTGTGGCAGAGAGAAGTCTAGAAGAAGAAGCAGGAGAGTGGGATGAGGGAAGTCAAGAGGCAGAAATGAGTGAAGAGGCACATATGGTTTCCCCTCCTGCAGTGACAAGCTGCCCATGTCTCCCAGAACCAGGAGAGACATGAAGATGGCAGAGGAGAAATTAGTGTCACACGTGTGCAGTCTCACATTGCTTGGCTGCCCCATTATAAGAAATGTAACTTTGAAATGAAATTCCCAATGGGAAGCATAACAGTTCCTTCCAAACTGCAATTCAATGTGAATTCCATATAATTGGAATTGGGGATCTAGCAGGAATTTAAGGATAACCCAATTTAGAGGAAATGAAACTAACCAAAGTTTGAGACAGTCACTTTATCTGGACACATATGGAACTGAAAGTGTTGTCGCAGGAGACTTTCCCACAATTTAGCCAGATCTCATGGGATGTAGAAATACACTGCAATCACAATCGCACGGCCTTTAAGGAATGTCTTTTCAATTTAGAAACTTCTTTGGTGAATACAGAGACACGAGGAGGGATTAACTCCCTGGAGAGATACTGTGATATTTCAGAAAGGATGTGAAAGGAAAAGAAAATGATTCAGTGAAGATTTTTCTTCATTACTTCCCAGCCCACCAAAGTGAGCACACAATGAGGGAGGTTCACAAACATTGATTTTAGATCTGAGGAAGTATACAGCTAACAGCATTTTAAGTGTATCCATTTTCAGTTAGTTCAACAACATTACGAATGAAAAAAGAAACAAAGTGAAAGTTTTTATGGGAAATTGCAGGCTAAAAGTGATCATTTAGATTGTGAAATGTTTCTTTTCATGAAAAGTAAAGGGTTTTTAAATACAGAAGTAAAGTCAGGTGGGCCTTTTGCTTGCTTTATCCTTCCTAGACATTTTGCAAGCTGTAATCTGTGTCCCTTTCAGGATGGTAATCTTCAGCAATTTTGTTGCTCAAAGAGTCTTTTTTTGATCCTAAGAGGTACTTGCTAGAAAATTTATAGCAATAAAGATCATAACCAACCTTTGAGAAGTCTTGAGAAACAGTACATTCTGTGTTCAAAAATAAAAAAGGCCGTACACATCTCTAACCAAACTATGCCTAAAGCTTTCTGCAATAAGCAGTTTATACAAAAAAGAGCAGTTTAAAGCTTGCTTATGAATATTGTCAAGCTTCATAAATAAGTATAACCCTGGATTTTTCTGTAGCCCTTCTTGTATGCAACAATAAATAGTCCTTACGAAGTTATTCCCATTTTATAGATGGAAATGTTTAAAATGGCAGAAGTTCAAGTAAATGGTCTAAGGAAGGCAATGCATCAAGGTTCAATGACAACACAGAAGAAAGAACTAACCATTTTCATATGAAAACATTACAGTGCCTAATTTATTGTGATGTGTATAAACAGCTGCAAATGTTCAAATACAGATATAGCATACCTCTTTGCACAGTTGAACCAAAGAGCAAATGTAGAAAGGGACATAGTAAAACAAATTACATATTATGGCTGTGTTTGAACATTGTAGTAAACCATGACTTATCATGATGAGAATGAACCACAGAAAGCCTTGGGTTTAAGTGTATTCCCCTCCTTATGCCTCTGTGGGTATCTGCAAATAGTTCTGTTTTTGATTAACTGCAGTTCATCATTTCATCTCAACCTGACAAACAAATAAATCTGTTTATTCTTAACTTGCAGCACTGAAGTGACCTCCCCGGGGTACAAGCCTGGGCAGTGTGATGGAGGGCCTGGGCTGCCCAGATGACAAGAACCTTGGCCTCATTGATGTGGCTCAAAGGAAAGCAGAGCAGTGTGTTTGGCACCACCTTGGCTGCAGGAATTGCCAGAAGGAGACGTACAAGGCACCATCCAACCCTTTGAGGGACTTCTCTTCAGATTTGTGTAGGGTTTACCATATTTTTTGCCCTATAGGATGCACCGGCCCATAGGACGCACCTAGATTGGGGGGGGGGATAAAGGAAAAAAATTATTCCCCCCCCAGGCGTGGGGCTGGGGCGGGGAAAGCCCGAGCTTCCCCCTCCCCCAGCCCCCAGAACGCGACCCAGAGCATGCCGAAGCTGTGTGTAGCTTTGGCATTGCTCTGGGAGCTTGCAGGGCTGGGGGAGGGGGAAGCCCGAGCTTCCCCCTTCCCAAGCCCCCAGAACGGGACCCAGAGTGATGCTGAAGCTGCGTGCAGCTTTGACATCCCTCTGGGAGCTTGCAGGGCTGGAGGAGGGGGAAGCCCTCCGCCAGCCTTCTAAGTAAGTCGGGGGACAGCGGGAAAGGCGCGCTGCGCCTCCCCGCTGTCCCCCAGCTTGTGGGGCTTGCAGTGGGGCTCTCCTGAAGTCTGGAGAGCGAGAGGGGTCGGTGCGCACTGACCCCTCTCGCTCTCCAGGCTTCAGCGAAAGCCTGCATTCGCCCCATAGGACGCACACACATTTCCCCTTCATTTTTGGAGGGGAAAAAGTGTGTCCTATAGGGCGAAAAATACGGTACTTCTTAGCCTTTTCTTCTCCCAAAAGAGACTGCAAGACAGTGGAGGTTTAGGATCACAGTTTTCCTTCTCCTAGATGTGCTACTTTCTCAGGTTGACAAGCCCTTACAGCACTTGCAGAAACTGCCTTCTTGACTGTTGGACCCACTATTGATCTCATCTACTCAATCTGCCACTTCACATTCAAGGGAAGTCCCTAGCTCTTTGAAGGTTTGAGACCCATTGGCTACTCTGACCTTGTTTAGCCAGTCAAAGCTATTCCTGATGTGGCCACTGTCGCATGCTGACAGCTTCTAGGAGCCACAGGTGAGAGCTGAGTGCAGGGTGGAGATCAAAGGTAGATAAACTACTCCAGAAGGAGCACAGTGTGTCTCCCACCTCTCCCAACATCCCTTATTAACTATGGTTTGTTTAAAATAGGCCAAATTCAAACCATGATTTATGAAGTGAGCTTATCAAAACTGGAAGTGAAAGCTTCTGATCTTTTTGTAGCTCTGCTAGAGGAGAGCGAGGAGCAAATGAGTCCAAGACTCACAGCAGTTTGTATAATAAACTATGGTTTGTCATGATGTGTGAATGAAGCCAGATCCTATTGTGGGAAATTTTCTTTCTTAATAGGCATCTGTCCAACTAATCCAACTGTCGCATGGATCACTGTGGCCAGATCAGGGGCTCAGTTAGTGCCTGCGCCTTCTGTCAAGAGTTTGGGTGTAACCTTTGACGCCTCCCTTTCTATGGAGAGCAGGTTGCAGCCACAGCAAAGATGGCATTTTCCCATCTCTGCTGTATTAAGCAGTTGGTCCCTTATCTTTCTCGCCCTGATCTGGCCACAGTGATCCATGCGACAGTCACCTCCAGGCTTGATTATTGTAACTCGCTCTACGCGGGGCTGCCCTTGAAACTGACCCAGAAACTCCAGCGGGTGCAGAATGCTGTGGCAAGGCTCCTTATGGGGTCCTTGCCGTGGGATCACATTCATCCAGTGCTTTACCAGCTGCACTGGCTCTCGGTGGAGTACAGGGTCAGGTTTAAGGGGCTTTAAAGCCCTATGTGGCCTAGGACCCTCATACCTCTCCTGGTACGCCCCGCAGAGGACCTTAAGGTCCATAAAAAACACTTTGGAGGTCCCGAGCCTCAAGGAGGTTAGATTGGTCTCAACTAGCGCTAGGGCCTTTTCAGCACTGGCCCCGACTTGGTGGAACACTCTGTCACAAGAGACCAGGGCCCTGCGGGATTTGACATCTTTCCACAGGGAAGATGGAGCTGTTCCACCTGACCTTCGCCTTAGACTCACTCTGACACCTTATATGGGATTTGGTATATAAATTTTCCCTTGGCTTTTTTGCTGGCCCATGTAGTACCAGCATGGATAGCTGGCTCGGGTGAATATCTGGTGTTTCCTCCCTTTATGGTCTTGATTTATGGGCTACTACAAAAATAAGGCTGCATTTTAAGCTGTATTTTAAGTCATATTTTAATTAGCTGTTTTTCCCCCCTTGTTTTTTTCTATTACGTTTTATTGTAATTTATATTTGGTGTTAGCCACCCTGAGCCCGACCCTGGCTGGGGAGTGCGGGGTATAAATAAAAATGTATTAATAATAATAATAATAATAATAATAATAATAATAATCTGATCCTTTCTTTGGGAAATTGGAGTGGGCCACTTATCATTTTTGGAAGCTGAGCTGCAGGAGGGCTTTCATGATACAAGTGAACCACTTCTTCTGTTTTCAAACTTTTTTTTAAGACAAAACACCATCCCTGCATAAAAGGGCATATTAGGAGGTATGACGAAACCCAAAGGTTTTGCAGAAGGACAAAAAATATTTAGGAAAAAGCCAAAGGTGAAAAACCTCCAAAATACCAAAAAAACCCCCAAAAACATTCAGTAGCTATGGGATGCTGACCGGGGGGGCGGAGGAATGGAAAACCAGCAGAAGTGAAATGGAATGGAGTTTCATGAAGGCAGGTATGGTTGGCTGCTGCTCAGCACATGTGAGTGACTCAACCAGAACAGGAGGGGTTTGCTTCTGCTTCTCTCTTACCCTCTGGATGGCCTAGTGGGGAAACATGTGGCTTGTGGTGCTGTGCAAAGACAAGAGGAACAAACAAGAGCAAGGCCTCTGCCAGCTTTTTTGACATCTCTCGGGGTGACGAGGCTGGATACGATGGCACTGCTGAGTTAATGGCAGTAAAAGCCGTTGCCTATTCTGGTTTTTACTTTAGTCTCAGCAGCATGGAGAATTAAGCCCACTGAGCCTAATCAAGGCTGTTTCACCACCCAAAGGGAAAGCACAGGAGACAAAGAGAGGTCAAGCTGAGACTGCTCCTGTCTTGGACCACCTTTCCTTGTGGAAACTGCAGCAAGGACCATAGGGCTCACTGAGCCGCCTCTGAGTGGCTGTGTCACCCAAAGGAAGAGAGCAGGTAAGAAGCCTTGCGGGACCAGCTGGCACCTGTCTGGCTTGCTCAGTGTCTCTAAATGAGTGACAGGGAGCCTGTGGTCTTGCAGATATCAGTGGGGAGTCCATTCCCATGAGCCTCAGGCTGCATGGCTAATGGTGAGGAATGACAGAACAGCTTGTGTGACAGCAGCTGCAGGTGGCTGTATCACTGGCTGAGCAGCTGACATGGGTAGCACATGCAGGTACTGGGAAATTCCCCCCATTAAGGATTCCCTTATTCAGGTTGAAAACTGCAATGGCTTAGCTGCTGGTAATAAACAATGCTGCCCAATACCAGGTATGTTAGGCTGGCCAGCAGCAGAAGCAAGCAAGGTAACAGCTAGAGGGGATGCAGTAAAACCAGAAAATTCATGGGTGGAAGATGATGTCATGTCTACAAGGCCCCTTGCACTTGGGATGCAGTATCCTCCTCTGAAAGGAGCTCTGTAGCACACGTGTCCATGTAGGAGGCCCCTTGAAAGGACATCAGGAAGCTCTCCCATATAATAATAATAATAATAATAATAATAATAATAATAAAAATAAAAAATTTTATTTATATCCCGCCCTCCCCAGCCGAAGCTGGGCTCAAAATAATCCAACATTCTAAAAACATTCATTATAAAATTAATTAAAATCAAATTGATGGCAACCATTAAGCAAATTTCTGTGCAGATTGCCAGAGGAGGGGGTCAGGCTGCGCCCTGACCAAAGGCCTGGTGGAACAGCTCTGTCTTGCAGGCCCTGCGGAAAGATGTCAGGTCCCGCAGGGCCCTAGTCTCTTGTGACAGAGAGTTCCACCAGATTGGAGCCGCGGCCGAGAAAGCCCTGGCTCTAGTTGAGGCCAGCCTAACCTCTCTGTGCCCTCTGCAATGCTGGAAAAGATTTCAACAGGCAAAGACACACTTGTGTGCTGCGGTGATAGCAGAAACAGCCAAAGAATGTCCAGAGCTGGGTGCAGAGCTCTTAACTGCCATTTTGTCTGCCGCTCCCCTATCACCCCCAAGTCCAAGTGGGGCTCCATTGGTACAGCAATGCCTGGCAGTGCCTGGAATGAAAGGAAGAAGGCATGGGCTGCAAGCACTGATGAAAGAAGGCATGAGTCCCAGACAAATCAGCACTGAGGCAAGGGAGGGAAAATAGGGCTAAATAAGGGAAACAAGTGTTTTTGGGTTTTTTTAAGTTAGGAAAAACAACACAGGAGCAAGCAAAGGGAAAAGCGACACACATACGAAAACAGAATCAGAGGCAAAATCAGCAGTTGAAAAATTGGTCAAAAGGCCACAGAATTGGTTGGGGGGGCCCAAAATGCAATCACAAGCCTGAGCAGAATGACAGGAGGGTCTCTCTCTCTCTCTCTCTCTCTCTCTCTCTCTCTCTCTCTCACACACACACACACACACACACACACACACATGCGCACAGAGGTGTCTGTCCCAGGTGAAGACAGGGAACCGGCTGAGCTGACAAAGACTCGACTGCGCTTCCCGCCTTTGGGCACCAGGTGGCGCTACAACCCGCCCTGTCCCAAGTTTATTCAATCTCCAGCGGAACCTAATCAGCCGGCGCTGCGCCCGAGACGTTAACAGCGCTCAGCAGGAACCTCCTCGTCGTCGCCCTCCCTCAGAAGTCGGGGCTGACGGATTCCGAATGGGCTCTGCTAAACTGTTCGGCACAGGACCGAAGCCCGAAGGAAAGAACTTGAGGAGAGGAGAAACGGGAGGAAAGCGATCCCGCGAGAACACGGTAATCTCGGGGCGGGAGGCGCGCGTGCCCCGTCTCCTAGCAACGGAGCCTCGGCGCTTCTACGGGAAGACATGGAGTATTGCGGGAACCGGGCTGCGGGCGAGCAGCAGCAGCAGCAGCAGCAGCAGCAGCGGCGGTTCACCATTACTGATCTCAAACACCAGGCTGCGGAGTATTACCGCAGCAACGAAGTGCCGCAGCGCCTGGAGGAGGTGCTCAACGCCATGTTCTACCAGCGCCCAGAAGACTTCTACGGGCACCTGGTAAGCCGGACCCCCGTGTAACGGCACCCCCTCTTGCGCATGCGCCTTTGGCTCCAACCGGAGGACGGTGCGATGTGTGCCTGGTGCGCACGCGCACCGGGAGTGTGGAGGTGGGGGGAAGACGCCTTAGGTGTGGGACCGGCTGGGTGGGAGTGCAGAACTCCCAATGACCTTAATGCATGTCGTGTGTTGCTGCTGTGTGCATCTGCATGGTAGTATTTTGGCTCTTTACAGGGAGAGCTTCTCCATGACATTTCCGAGGCAAGCCCCACTGAGCTGCTGTGTGTCCCCATTCAATCCAACGAGAGTTACTCCTAGCAAAGTGGGTACCGTATATAGAGGTTGTAAATTTACTGTTTAAGTAAACGACAACCGAGAGTCTTGACAGCACCTTAAACACCAACATATTTATTTCATGGATTAAAATCTGCATCATCAAATGTGAAGAGTGCACTCTGGTACATGAAAACCCGTGCCATAATAAATTTGTTAGCAGAGCAATCCTATGCAGGTCAACATAGAAGTAAATTGGGCAGGGAATGGTTAGCATAACCCTGAATTCTCGGCATGTAAAAGGCTTTGATTCTTACTAATGTACATAATTTTCTCTCAACTAGCAACACTGAGAACCTGGTTCTAGCTTTTCTTATTCTGGCCTCTCAGTGTGGATGACTGGCACTTGGTACATCAGAATTAACTGTAAGATTATTAAAATGATTTAATAAATAACTCTTAAAATAGGAACTGACCTGTATTTTGTCTTCTATTTTTTCTGCTCCTACAGCCCTCCAATAAACTTACATTGCTACATATCAGTATAATTTGTATTGTTACCTGCATTATGATGAGCAAGGCACACTTAGGAGGTAGAAGGGTTCTCATCCTGTACAATATGGAAGGCTATTGTAAAGAGGACGTTCATGAGATTCATGCCACATAACTGTATAGGTTGGCAGAGTATACTTACATGGTGTATAATCTTATGTACTTCTTCTGAACAACATACTGTAGCATATACAGTAAATGTCATGATCTGCCTTAGTTTCCCATTGGTAAAATGGTAATCTTATGACATAATCTCAGTGTTGATTCAGATGTTAATAAGACAAGGGTTATAATGCACTAAGCCCACTAGAAAATGTGATTTAAATGATTGGTAATAAAAGAGGGAACTAGAAAATGCGAACATATCTTTTTATGATACCATATGTCATTGGAAGCAGAAATAGTATTATATGTCATAGCAAGCTCACATTTGGGCAGGCTACCAAGACCTCTGAAATTCAACCACCAGTACAAAACACCATAGTGCCTTTTGGAGTACTTCCTGATAGATCATTTCTCCTGATTGCCAGGCAGTATGCCCTATACTAGCATGTGCCAGGGAAAATGCTGGTCCCTGTATTACTTCTTGCAAAGGGCAGGCTAGGATCCTGTAAAATCAATGCCAGTGGCACAATCCAAGAACTTATTGTGATCCATCCTTGATTTCATCACAGATGAACAGGTATCATTACAGTTTACCATACTCCAGAAGATTTAGTGAAAGCCAAGAGGGTACCATTAGGATTTTAAAAAGAAAGGAGATAATATTGTTAGTAATAGGTATGATCCCAAGCCATGGGTGCAGGAACTACTAAATGAGCAGTCTGATAAATGTCAGGGAAAAGTTTCACTGCAGAGACTGTGTACTAGGAGAATAGAAATCTCATTTTAAATATATGGGAAATAATTGCTATAATTGTTATCTTCCAGGCAAACTACTTCTCTGAATTATCAAAGCCTCCAGTGATAACCAAATTAGTTGGGAAAAAGGTGCTTGATGGGATCGGTCGGCCAACGTTAGAAGTGGAAGTGTCATGCCGAGTTAGGAACTGTGTCAAGGTATGAACTGTTACGTGCTTAATTCTCTATTTGATCCAGAGATATCTGACTGCCAGACTGAGGGCTGCAACCTGCAAATAACATTGTCTGTGAGCTTATATGGACACTGGTCAACTCCTGCCAATTTTGCCTCAATATGATGAAACCAAAAGGCCCAAAGTAGGTTTGATGTTAAAATGTGTCAAGGCATTTAACATATCTAAGTGTTTTCCCCCTTAACTAGCTGCTGTGTGTTATGTGTGTGTCAGGATTCGAACCATGGTGCTTCGAGAAGGGTTTCCAATACTTCTTTTATTCCTTGATGAAAATCCCCCCTTATGCTATTAATGTGAACAGAATCTAATTAATGTGTCCTAGGGCTGGTAGCAATTCTCGTGAAACGTTTCTTCAGGACCACTGCATGGTAGAAAGTGGTAATGTTTCCTTTCCCTGTGCACCATGATCCTGAGTGTAAAAAAAGTTTAGGGGCAAATTAGACATCATACTATCACCCTTTTGAAATTTGGAAGGGTCTTGTCTGCTGTGACTTTTTATAAAATGTCTTCACTAGGGTTGAGGGATAAGGATAAGGATGAGACACCCAACAGTGAAGTAAACACAGGGCTGGCCCAAGGCATTTTGCTGTCTGAGGTGAAGCAGAAAATGGCATGCCCCTGGGAATTGTGGTTTGTTAAGAGTGCTGGGTTAGGGCATGGGCAGGGAATATTAGGCTCAGAGACCAAATGCAGCCCTCTAGGCCTTTCTGTTGAGATCCAGGCCAGTCCTCTTCAGTCCTGCTTTGCATCCTCTTTGAGGTGTTTTTGTGTGTGTGTTTGTTTGTTTTGGTTAACTGAAATGTGTTTTTGGATGGACAGAAGGTGCTGTGGTTGTGGGATAGGGTTCACTGCACCCCCCTTTCTTACCCCCTCAAAGCCCACTGCCTCTTTCCATTCTGCTGTCTGACCTCTGCCTTGCCTTTGAACCATGACTTACTAGCTCTTGCAAAGCTGGGAGCTTGTCCATCAGGAGGCAGGTGCGCATGCAGCGTGGCACTTGAGCAGGACTCTGTGGGTTAGTGGCTTGATAGATTTACGGAAAAGAAGACGTCAAAAAAACAAAACACGTCTCCCACCTGGTGCTCAGCCATCTTGTTGTTGCAACCATCCTCTGCTACCACTTGTTTGTCTGCAAGCCCCCTCCATAGAGGCTGGCCCCTTTCACTGTCCTCGGAGCTTGCTTACCGGTAACCTCCTCTGGCTGATATCCAGACAGACCATAGGCGACATTTTCCCAAGCGTGGGTAAAATGCACAACCCCTCCCTCCTGCTACCGCAGGGGAAAGAAAATAAGTCAGAATTCTATTTACATGATGTTTATTTCTGACATTACAGCACTAGAGAAAAACATGTCCTTTCAGTTCAGTTCTTCTAGCAAGTCTGACAAACTTCCTGAGCATGCACAGTCGGAAGGTTTAAAGTTACACTCTTCACAAAGACTTATCCAGCCTGTGAACGTCCTGGGAAATTCTTCTTTCCCACAGATAGGCGCATCATGTGATGTCAACAATCTGGCTGTTTGCAGCTGTGATGTTTCCATATACTGACAGTGAAATGGGGAAGAGAAGTGCTGTGGTGAAGCAAGGGGGACTAAATGCAAATGGATAACGGGTGGGAGGAGAGGGAAACGGGAATGCCAGAAACAAGGGAGGGTGAACTAGAGAAGGAAAGAGCAGGGAAGGAGAGGGAAAGCAGGGAAGCCAGAAAACAAGTATGATCTGGAGAATGAAAGTGTGGGGTGGGGGACTTTTCTGCATTCCTGAAGAAATTGCTCCATGGAGGAAGCTGGGAGGTGTGGACTGTACCTTGATGCAAATTTGCCACCCCTCAGAGAGTGCCACTTGAGATCATGGGAGGGGTAGCCCCAAGTTTACACTTCCATGAGTACATACCCCTCACATTGGGTAACAGAAATGGATTGAATGGAAGAATGAAACCACCCAGTATTTCTATGTTTTTGCTCTTGAAAAATGTATATTAAGGTGTATTCAATATTAAGGTATATTCAATAGAGAATCAAAGGATAAATAACTGTTAGATGGATTTGTAGCTGGTTGATTGACCGAACCAAAAGAGCACTCATTAATGGTTCCTCGTCACCCTGGAAAAAAGTGACAAGTGGGGTGCCGCAGGGTTCTGTCTTGGGGCCGTTGTTGTTCAGCATCTTTATAAACAACTGATGAAGAAATTGGTTGGGGGGAAGAATCATAGGCATAGCCGGGGGGGCAGCTGCCCCTCTATAATCCTCAAAAATTATTGAAAAGCATAAAAAATACTCAATTAACTGCCCCCTAACTAAAGCTTGGGGGACGCGGGTGGCGCTGTGGGTAAAACCTCAGCGCCTAGGACTTGCCGATTGCATGGTCAGCGGTTCGAATCCCCGCGGTGGGGTGAGCTCCCGTCGTTCGGTCCCAGCTCCTGACCACCTAGCAGTTCGAAAGCTCCCTTAAGTGCAAGTAGATAAATAGGTACCGCTGTATAGCAGGAAGGTAAACGGCGTTTCCGTGTGCTGCTCTGGTGCCGGTTCGCCGGAGCAGCTTCGTCACGCTGACCACGTGACCCGGAAGTGTCTGCGGACAGCGCTTGCTCCCAGCCTCTAGAGTGAGATGAGCGCACAACCCTAGAGTCTGTCAAGACTGGCCTGTACGGGCAGGGGTACCTTTACCTTTTAACTAAAGCTTGCCCCCTGTAATGCCTTCTTTTAGGGGGAATTTTAGCCATGATCTCACCAAAAAAGCTCAGTAACTTTTTGGGACCCCCATAACAAAAAATGTGGCTATGCCCATGGGGGGGTGCTAATCAAATCTGCAGATGACACCAAACTGGGAGGGGTAGCTAATGCCACAGAAGATAGAATCAGGATTCAAAATGATTTTAACAGATTGGAGAACTGGGTCTAAACTAACAAAATGAATTTCAGTAGGGACAAATGTAAGGTTCTGCACTTAGCCAGAAAGAACCAGATGCACAAATAAATATAAGATGGGGGACACTTGGCTTACTAGTAGTACATGTGAAAAGGATCTTGGGGTCTTAGTGGACCACCACCAATAGTGTGATGCAGCAATAGAAGTATAGTATCCAGATCAAGGGAAGTAATAGTACTGTTCTCTTCTGCCTCGGTCACACCACACCTAGAATTCTGGGCACCACAAGGGATATTGACAAGCTGGAACATGTGCAGAGGAGGGTAACTAATATGATCATGCGTCTGGAAACCAAGCCTTATGAGGAATGGTTGAAGGAGCTGGGTATGTTTAGCCTGAAAAAGAGGAGAGTGAGAGGAGATATGATAGCCATCTTCAACTATCTAAAGAGCTGTCACATGGAAGAGGAAACAAGCTTGTTTTCTGATGCTCTGGATTGTAGGACTCGAACCAATGGCTTCAAATTACAATAAAGGAGATTCCAACTTAACATCAGGAAGAGCTTTTGGACAGTAGGAGCTGTTTGACAGTGGAGCGGTCTCCCTTGGGAGGTTGTGAACTCTTCTTCATTGGAGGTTTCTAAGCAGAGGTTGGATGTCTATGGATGCTTTAGTTGAGATTCCTGTATTGCAGGGGGTTGGAATAATACTGTAATATAACCTAGAGGCATTTGCATTATTCAGAAGTTCATATAAACAGTGTAGTTTACATCGTCAAAGAAGCATATGGACTAAACAAAATTGAAATGAAAGGAGCTGTGAAGAATTCTACTCTAGCAATAAAATTCTTTTAAATACCTTGTCAAAAGATTTGATATGTGGAGTTTATAACATTTGACAGTGAAAGTGATAACCCTCTCCATACATCGAAAATAAAGCTTAAATAAACCTTTAGCACAAAATGATTTCAATGTAGTGTTTATTATGTGAAATTTCAATGGTGAATCTATTTTTAAATGCTGTTCTGCAGAGGATTTGTTCCAGCATGATCTCTTCTCATGCTGAAATTCTTGAAAATGCTTCACCAGAAGCAATTGATGCTGATGAAAGGGAAAGAGAGGAATCTATAAAGATAGCAATTGAATGGATAAATGAATCACTGAATGAAATGTTCATAGGCCTTCAACCTACTGACCAGCATAAAGCTGATGAACTTCTAGGGTAAGTTTCACATATTTATTCTGCATGTTATATAGCAATTCTTTTCTTTTGAAAATCCATTATGTTGCACTTACAAGACTGTAATTTAGGCTGCAATTCTATACTTGAGAGTAAGCCCTTTTGGACTCAGTGGAACTTACTTTTGAGCAGACTTGTATTGGATTGTACTTGTGCTTACCAGCATGTGGCATACTTGAGGATTTGAAATGGCTGTGCTTCAACCATAACAGTCTGGTGGTCTGGAGGCAGATTATGATTGAGTTTAAGCTTAGTCTGTAAATAAAATTATCATCTACCTTGGAGGATACCAGCCTGGAACCCATGAAAAACTTTACTGTGTCAGAGCCTGTTGCCATTTTATTTTAAATAAAAAAGTAAGTCTCTGAGCCCTCCTAGAAAGTTAAGCAAAATGTGCAGGTACCCTTCTAAGCAATTCTAGTGAAATGATCACTCATGGGCTAAAACCACTGATAGGTAGGAGTAAAATCAGAGCTGTGATAGATGAGTTGCTTGGACACCAGGCAATGGGAATACCTTGGGTCCGAAAGAGTTGCTGTTTCCCTTTCATGTCCTTTATCTTCTTCTGCCTTATTTTCTAGTAGTCCTTAGAATCTCCATAGTTTTCCCTTCCTTTTTACCTAGCAACCAGGAAACATCTTCCCCTTGGTGGGTTTCTCTGAGTTCATGTACTCCCTAGAAGTTATTTTCTGCAAATATAACTACACAGTAAGTGTGAGTGGGGAGGTTAAAGACCCCCCCCCCGGCAAATACAAAATACCTCTCTAATTTTGTGTTATGTGTTTTATCAGAAATGTATTACTATTTATAGAAGTGAAGGTAACAAATTTCAGTGTACCCTGACTTGCATGTGTCAAGAAGTTTCTTGAAGTACTAAAGCAACCAGCGGTTACTGCGCTTCCTTTTATTACAGTGAATATTTTGCAAAGAAAGCAGAAGCAGATGAAGAAAGAAGGGAAGCTGAAAAGGAGAAAGAGAAAGAAATCCAGGAAGCAGAGGCTTCTGGTGCTTCAGCTGCTCCAGCTCCTTCTGGAAAAAAAAAGCCTAACAAAGCAGGTTATAGAATAGACCTTGTATCTATAAAGTAGATAGCATCCCGTTCCATTTAGCAAATGGGTATCATGGCTCTCAGGCTTGTATCCAATGAAGTTGCCCCGTTCTTACAACTTCTGGTTGTGTAATGGAACTTCCCCTCCGTCTTCTCTTCCTACATGCCCCTTGCACACCCACCCACCCACCCACCCTTTCTCTGGAGGGTTGGCGGAACTCCCAGAACAGATTTGGGAGGCCACCTGGGGAGGAGAGCATGATGAAGTTATATTTGGCAAGTAGGAGTCCTTTCTGGGATAAAGACCCACATTTACTTTCTTACCTAAACTTGTGGAAGGGAAGGGTAGTTCAAAGCATGCTTCTGCTATCACATTTTTATGAAATGTTATCAATGTTGCATTTTTATTGTTTTTGAGTAAGCCACTTATTATTATAGGAAGGGGTATAAAATGTTATACATAAATAAATAAATGAAACTTTTGCACATATCCCGTTATGCTTTCCTGGATTCTCCACCCTTCAACATATCCCCATATCACTCTGCATACTGGACTTAATGATCCCAAGTAAAGTCATGGCAGTTGTAGATTGAGGTGTGGGTGGGTGGCTTGCTTGCCATTGTTGCTATGTGATGCTTCAAAATGGGAATCACACAGGCAAAACAAAAGAAAAAGATTGGGAAACACTTGATCTGGATACCTAGCTCTCTTTTCTTGGGCAATGCCTTATCTGAGTATCAGACTGCATTATTTGTCTTGACATGTGAATATGCACTCCATTGTCTCATGTTGATTTGTTAATTTTATTAGGAATCAGTTTAATAGAGGGACATGGAACAGCACACCTGCTGTGAAGTTTATGTTTGTTTAATGGGATCTGGCAGGGCAGGAAAACAGCACAGTGGAAGGGGGCTAGGGTGTCTCCTAGCCACACCCTTTGGCTTTAAATTGAACTGCTAGCTGATCTAGTTGCCAGCCAGGGCCATGCCACTTGTTATCTGTAACGTTCAGTAACGTTCCACTAATGGAAACAACATCCAGATCATACTGATCCTTAAGAGCAAGAGTCTTAAGGATGCAACACCCATTGACTGTTTAACTCGAGGGAAATGTGTCGAATGTTTCTCCTCTTATTGGCTTTTTGCATAATTGCAGTGACCTGTTCATGATAAGAAGAAAATGTTCTTTTTTGTATACTCTTTAACATTTTGTATCTTTCATGATTCTCGCAGTGCTTTTTTGTCTGACAGTACTCACCAGTATGGAGTACCATCACCCCTTTTGTAGCAGCTCATGACAGCCATTTTATGCCAGCATCCATGGCATTTTTATGAAGATTATGAGTACTGGCACCCCATTTTGTACCAAAAACACTGCTCAGAGTTAAATTTGCTTAAAAGTAGTACTGTAGCAGAAGTTTGTATTGCTGCATTTGCCTCACTGATAATTTTAATTGCCATTCTTGATTTCTTAGAAAATATAACAAAATCATTTTTACTTTTCTGGGAGAAAATATTTAATTACTGGAATTTCAGTAGTCTCAATAGAAGCCGTTATAGAGAAGTTGAACTTCTGAAGAGTAGGCTTTGTCATTTGATGGAGAATAAAGGTGATTTTTGAGAAATTTTGGAGAACAGCCTGTTGCTTCAAGCCTGACACCTCACTCATAATGCACTCATTGCTGTGCATTCCAGACCTAAGGAAGATCAAATATATGATGTGCTTCAAATATATGATGTGCTTCAAACACTTAAGTTGGGTGTCTGCATAGAGTTCCATAGCTGCACTTGACAGCTTTCATGTTCTGCTGTTCGAAAGTTCTGTTAAGTGCTTGGATTAAAAGGTCAGGTTTTCAAAGGCACTCGGCACCTACAACTAGTGCTGGATTTTCAAAAGATGCCAGCTCCTATTTTAGATTCAAAGCAAGCCATTGGATGATAAGAATTTGAGGACTTGAGGACATAAATGTCACAGTGGGAGTTTATGGTTGCTAAGCTCTGTGCTTCAAAAATCCAGCCATTATTAAGGTGTCCAAGTGAGAGCCAAGTAATTTTCAAAATCTACTCTGGATTCTTAAGTTTTGTGCATATAAAACGCTCTTTGGAAAGTCTGGATCTAAGGGTGCTGGTAGATGAAGGGCATAATAATAAGCAATGGAAGAGAAAAGGAAATAAAAGAGAAGGGTTCTATCTGAGACTGAAACAAGCCTTCATTGCAGAGGTCAACATATCAGATTATTATGTCTAATAACAGATGTGATTTAAGCCTAAAGGTTAGGTGTGACAGCATGGGTTATAGCCTGCATCATGAGAGGGAAAGAAGGCAAGCCAACCAGCCAAACCAACCCCACCTTCCTCTCACCATTGCCACTGTGGATGACGTTTATTCTTCTCTGACTCCCTGACTAAACAACAGCTTCAACTTTCTGTTGGACCACTTTAAGCGGTCCAGCTCCTGTCTACATTGGGAGGAGTGGTATTTAATTAATTGGTTTATAAACTGCTCCTATATTCAGTAGTGTGGAAATGGTGTAGAGAAATAAATATAAAGCAGATAAAAAAACATAAATTTTATTTATTGAAAACTGCAGACATATACTAATTTGGGACGGGCTGGGCGAAAAGTTTTTGACATGACAACATGGAGGCTTGTTTCCCATCTGTGGAAGATGAATTCCAGACAACTGGTGCCACAGTTCTCAGAGCATGTGCCTAAGTCACAGCATGGTTTACATGCTTTGCTATAAACACCAACAGATCTCTATTCCCAGATCTAAGTCTCCAGCATGGGATGTAGGGGGGAGAGGTGGTTTCTTAGATGCAGAACTGCACTGGCAATTACCGTTTCCACAGCTGTTGTATTCTGGGTCAAAGCACGTGTCTGCGGAGCACACATAAGCCTGCCCTGTTCTGCCCCCATTCCTCCCTCTTCTGGGTGCAAAAGACCTGTGCGTCGGTGAGTGCTAATTGGACATGCGTAAATGGTCTCCACCTGTATAGGGATTCTTATACCAGTAGCAAAGTCGTGAATCTAGCTTGGTAGCAAATTGGCAGGGGTGAGTTGAATAACAAGGTCTCAGACCAAATTCCCTGCTCCCGAATAAGCTATGCTTTAATTAAAGGTATCAAGTTAAACACTTTTGGGGGAAATTATTTTAGAAAAAAAGTTAATTTTACAGTTTAATTCAAGCCCCCTTTCTTTCTTGCAACTCTTCAACTTTTATATGGAATATTTTAACTACCCCCTCCCATTGAGGACAAGAGTCTTGGTTAGGTTTCTGTTTCTCCTTAATTACCAGGTTCCCGTGCAAAACTTCCCGAACTAGTATCCCTTGCATGTTTCACCTTCCTGCAATTTTTTGAACCCTATATACACGAGTTTTCAACATAAAGGGCAACCAATTTACAGTCTAATTACAAACAAAATGCTGTTCCATCACAACAGGAGATTAGAAGAAGTGTCTTAATATAAGGGGTTAAGATGGCAGTCCTCAAAACACCTATCTCTGGAGCAGTGTATTTGACGCCAATAGAATTGATCTAGAATAAGAAGTCCAGATTCTTTGTTTTAATTGACTTCATAGCCATATTTTACTTAACTCTATGATGTTGATATTGTCAATAGAAAACTATAAACATGTTTTTGTTTTCTCAGCAAAGAAGTTGTCTGTGCTGGAGAAGCCAATCCCTCCTGCAGAACCCACGGAACCTGTAGTTATGGGTAGCATGGCTATTGGGTGTACATCTCTTGCTTTTGCAAAGACTGCTGCGACTCTTCGTGACATGCCTTTGTACTTACATATCGCTTTGCTAAAACACGATCAGGTACTTGTCTGGATTTTAGCATCCAGAATTCTCACTCAAGATAGGAATAAGAAGTAATCCAGACATACGTGCAGCCTAAGTTCTGCAGAACCTTTTGCTCAATGTTGATGTGGTTTGTATTGCAACCATATTCTAGTACATTTATTATACAAGTATGGCTTAGCTCTGTGCTCTTTCTTCCACCAGAATCCATAGTAATGGCCATAATGAATCTGGCAGATATCTCTGTGCTAGAGCCAGGGCTTAGTCATCACCTGGTGTATTGCTGTGCAAATTTGTGCCCTTGGTCACTAACATGCAAGTGTCATGTTTTGTGACATAGCAATTAATTCCTTTTGTTTTAATTCTAAAGGCATCCAGGTAGTCGATGCTGCCCCATGCTTAGTGTGCTCTTACTTAATTTAATGGGGGGGGGTGCTGTTGACCAGCAAGTAAGCCCCCCAGGGAACTGCATGGGATGGGATGGCATGTAAATGCCGAAATTAAGTAAATAAATAATATGGAGCAATCAAGCTGCATCTACAGTTCCAGCAGTCCATAGTATTTGGGGGCATATGTAATCATTTTTCTGTTCCGGATAATTTTCAAATTGAAGCCTAAAATAGTTCCCACATGACTTTTTCCACTTTAGGAATCGCCTAAAGAACTGGCTTTGCCACTTCCAATGGCAACAGTTTTGAGTTGTGGAAAATCATCACCTGGAAAACTGAATCTATTGAAAGAAGTGATGGTTATACCTCCACACTGGTTACCAGTTAAACAGGTACCATGTGCAACTGTTTTCCCTTTTGTTTATAATAAAACACAATATTAAAAAGCACTTGGCCATATTTTAATCAACCTGTAAGAAGTTAATTGCTTTTTTATGGCATAATCCAACTTCCCGTTCTCTACGCTTATACCTGCTGTCTTCAATTGGAGTAAGAGTGAACAGGGTGTAGGATTGAAGCCTTACTGCCTCACTACTTGTTACAATCGTGGCATAATTTCTGATGATGTGGGGTTACACATATTAAATACCAGGCATTAGGTGGGAAGAGGGCATTGTCCTCAGGAATAAAGTATGTGGTTTCAGTCTACTCTCTCCAGTTGTGATAAAGGTGAAAATCATCCACTCCATGTGGCAATTAGCACAAGGTAAAAGTCGCATTGGTGTCTCTGTGCTTGGTGGTATTATTATTACTATTATTATTATTATTATTATTATATGATTGCTAAACACATCATTAATGTAACATGTTATTAGGCCCTTAAACATAACAAAACATTTCTGAATAAATAAAAAAAAATTGTGCAGTAGCACCTTAGAGACCAACTAAGTTTGTTCTGGGTATAAGCTTTTGTGTGCGTGCACACTTTTTCAGATACCTCATGTGCATGTACACAAAAGCTTATCCCCAGAATAAACCTACCGTATTTTTCGCCCTATAGGGCGCACTGGCCCATAGGACGCACCTCGGGGTTTTTTTTGGGGGGGGAAATGAATATATATAAAAAAATCCCCCCCCCCAGCTGCAGGGCTGAGGCAGGGGAAGCCCAAGCTTCCCTCGACCCCAGCCCCCAGAACAGGCTGCTATCCGCAAGCCTTGCAAGCCTGGCGGCAACTCCCGCCGGGCTCGCAAGGCTTGTGGACACCTGCGTCAAGCACGGGGCGCCCTCCGGAGGGCGCCCCGTGCTTCGGGCTGCAGGCTGCCGCCCGCAAGCCTTGTGAGCCTGCGGGAACTCCCGCCGGGCTTGCAAGGCTTGCGGATAGCTTCCTGAAGCCTGGAGAGTGAGAGGGGTTGGTGCGCACTGACGCCTCTCGCTCTCCAGGCTTCAGCGAAAGCCTGCATTCGCCCCATAGGACGCACACACATTTCCCCTTCATTTTTGGAGGGGAAAAGGTGCGTCCTATAGGGCGAAAAATACGGTAGTTGGTCTCTAAGGTGCTACTGGACAAATACTTTTTTATTTATTTCGACTGCATCAGACCAACACGGCTACCTCACTGAATCGAAAGTTGGTTATAAGTATATGGAGGAAACATGCATATGGAAGTGTGTAATAAATGGCTGTGCTTTTAATGCACAAGACCCATTCATTTACAGCTGAGAAGTTGCCCGTGGATGTGTCTCTTGTGGAACAATGGAAAGATATAGCAGCGTTCTGTGTTATAGTAGGCATTTCATTTTCACAAAATGAGACATCACATTCATATAGAACGAATGAGTTATTCTCCTGAAAGGTCATTATTATGATGACTCTAAATACCTTGAAGATAAGTTTTTAAATTTCACTTTCATAGATTAATGTTTTTGTCAAATCACCTTCCCAGGCAACTTTTGTTCAATCCCACCTCACTCCTCTCAGATTAAGGATGTATAATGGTACACTCATGGATAGAACAACTGAGAGCAATGAAGTGGGTGAGATGGGAAAGAGATTTAATTAGATATGGTAATCTTCTTTTGAATCAGGTGGGAATTGGCAGAGATCCCCAATTACCAGTTCCTAAATGGGGAAAAATGGTTAAAGCAAATGTTTCATTCCATTTCACATCATGTGTGTGAACAAAATTAACTCAGGTATAATTGCATGTTGGCACAGCTGATGATAATCTTGTATCCTCTTCAAAATCAAGGCACAACTCAAGGTCTTGTGAACCACACTGAGATCTTTTGATGAAGGGTGGTATATAAATCTAATCAATAATAATAATAATAATAATAATAATAATAATAATAATAATGTTAAAGACAAGACCATTTTTCAAGGACATGGATCTTGAATGATAATACCTGAATAAAGCAGTATTATTTCAGAAGTTAGTAGGTGCCTGGCTAGTACTTTTTGCTGGTTGTAGTCCTGATACCCTGCCTACCATGCAAGGTGTTCTTTATGCTCATACTTGCTTTCCCTCCTGCTAATACCTGGATTTACCTACTTGGCAGGATTTAAGATACTCTTAATACACTCAGAACATTGCCACTGGTGTTGCAGTTTCTCCAAAACTTCTCATTCAACTTGGAACATGTCTATTAAAGTGAATATCTGCAGTTTAATGAGCATACTAGTAACTGATCAGAAGGGCGGTAGTTCGAATCCCTGCAATGGAGTAGCTCCCGTTGCTCGGTCCCTGTTCCTGCCAACCTAGCAGTTCGAAAGCACGTCAAAGTGCAAGTAGATAAATAGGTACCACTCCGGCGGGAAGCTAAACGGCGTTTCCATGCGCTGCTCTGGTTCACCAGAAGCGGCTTAGTCATGCTGGCCATGTGACCCGGAAGCTGTACGCCGGCTCCCTCGGCCATTAAAGCGAGATGAGCGCCGCAACCCCAGAGTTGGTCACGACTGGACCTAACAGTCAGGGGTCCCTTTACCTAGTAACTTTTGGGAAAGGTCACTTGTTTTCAGAATGTAATTGTTGTGAGCCTGGCTACTTTGGGACGGGTGGCAGTTGCTGTCAGAGGAAGAGGAGAGTGCAAGCATGTCAACAGCATGGAGTGGACCAAGGGGCGTGATGCCGCGAGCTCCATTGCCCCTGGCTCCCTGTCAAGCCTGTACAAACAGGGAAGGAATCCCTAGCAATGGGGGAAGGCATCAACCAGTCAGGAGGGGCGGTTGGACAGCTGGAGGAGTCAGAGGGTCTGACCTCTGACCTCTCACAGAGAACTCAGTGCTGCCTGCACCACTGGGAACAGGCCCATGCCCCATTTGGAGAAGTGTGTGCCACCAGTCTCATTGGGAGAGAGGCTTGTGTTGCAAGTGACCATGTCTCACTTTTAGAAACTGGTAGAGGGCTGTGCCCCCCCTTTAAAGACTTCTTAGCTTTCATTCACTCATGAACTTTTAGGACTGCCTTTGGTGATCTGCAACTGTAGTGTGGCCTAAATTGCTGTAAGCCTTGAATAAAGCTTACTTACACACATACTGTCACTGAGTTTGGGATGGGAGCCAGGGCAATTACTTTTAATAGGGGAAAAATTGTGGTTCTGTGGGATTTTTTTATTTTTATTTTGCAGGGTGTAGAAAGATGTGTGGATATTCAGAGAGAAGTAATGAAGTTGCTGAGTCAAACTACTAACATGGTAAGATAAGTTATAAATTAATCATTTTTGTATTTTCAGGAGTGTGTGTGTGTTTATGTATATGTTTATGGGTATGTTTGTGTGCATATATACCTTGCTTTACAGAAGGTATACACAAGTTCAGTCTGTTGCCCTGGTTGACAAGTTAACTTTTCAAGTAAAAGCCACCAGAAGTAAATCAAACCCATTATCTTTTTATACAGTATGGCAATCATTTATTTCATTTATGCACCAGGAAGACCAAACAAGAAAGCCACCTCAAACTCATGGAGAGACCCATTTAATTAGGGACTCAAGTTACTATTGTGTCTGTTTTTCACATTTCTATGCAGGTGCCAGGTTGTCTATTAATTTTTTTTCAATAGAATGAATGATTAGCTGCTTTTGCATTGGCTTAAGGTTCACGTTTATTTATTGACACATATCTGTTATTGCTTTGACAAATACAACCTCTCCAGATGCCCTTAGGATGTGGTGTACTATTATATATGTCATTTATATTTCATGTGCCTAAATTCTGAAAAAAAGTCATTAATGGGCTTCATTTTGTTTGCTGCAAATCTGTTCAAAATCAGGGAGGTTTATTCATAGTGATGTTTTGGATATCTGTTGTCAGTTTGCAATAAATACATTCTGTTTCAAACTCTGTGTTCTGTACTATACCCAACCTTTATCTTGGATAGTATCTTTGAACCTGTTACAGTATTTAAAAGATGGCTAATTTTTTTGTTACTATTTTTCCTGAATATATAATGTTGGTGTTTCTAAACATTTTTTTAAAACCTTTGTAACAGCCTAGTTCTGTGGGAGAAGGTAAAAAGACTTCACGGGATGCTGCAAAAAAAGCTCCGGTAAGAAAAAATAACAATACAGTTTTCAACTTGAGGAGTGGATTATTGCAGAAAACAGTTGTTAGAATCATAAGGTGATAGGTTTATTAGCAAGTGTGATGGCCCTTGATGTATTGAGACTTGTGTACCATTATTTGTTGGGAGGGATTTATATTATACTATATTGTGAATAGAACAGAAGATTGCTTTCCATCAATCAGCCTTTCTGACATAATTATATCAACCATTAGAAGCTCAGGTTTGTAGGAATTCCTACTGCACTTCACACTGATTGAAGAAGGAAATGGAGGCACACACTGTCTCTTAAACCTGGAACCAATGTTACTCCTGTGATGATGGCAGCATAGTGCTCAAATAAGTCATGCTGGTTTTGTCTCTAGATCCTGTTACTTGGATCTGTATCAGTCCACGGGTTGCGATTTCCTAGGTATTCTAGTGACTCAAAATCCACTGCCTATGAGCTAGGTTCAGTCATGTGTTCAAAAGCAGAATATGAAACCATCCAGTACCGGTAAGAGTTACTTATTATTGATAGCCAAATTGGAAGCCCAATTTGGATAGGAATGATTTTTTAAAAATTATTTCTCATAAGAGCATTCCTAAAACAACCAATTCAATAAAAATATCGTAGTGATGCACACTACAATAATTAAAACATCATAAAATTTTAAAAAGCATAAAATGTAGAACATGTTTATTGTATTTTGTTAATTAGACTGGGAGTTAGCAATGCCCCTGTGAGGATGCATGTATGAACAAATATGGGTTATGTAGGTTGGATGGTGAGGAGCGGATGCTCTCCAGGATAGGGAGAGAAGAGCAGGGAAATTTAAGTGGAAATTTTTACGTGTACAATTGCATTTTAAAAATGTTTTCTCTGTAATACTCTTAGATTTAATGTTTAATAAATGATTACATTAAATGGATGTATTTTTATTTAAACCGTTGCTAAAAACCATTTTTATAAGGTAAGAGAGGAAACTAAATAAATATTGTGTGAAAAATGTAGTGTGAAAAATAAAAATATACAGGATCATATTTAACATTGGTTCTGCTCTGAGTTAGACCCACTGAAATGAATGAACATGACTAACTTAGCACTATTAATTCCAGTGGGTCTACTCTAAGTAGCACTTACTTGCACATAACTGATAATTACATAGACTTTTCTTACAACAACAACAACAACAACAACAACAATAAAATTTTAATTTATACCCCGCCCTCCCCGGCCAGAACCAGGCTCAGGGCAGCTAACACCAATAAAATTACAATAAAACGTAATAGGAAAGAAAACAACAACAACAAAAATAATTAAAATACGGGTTAAAATACAATTTAAAATGCAGCCTCATTTTAGTAGTAGCCCATAAATCAAAACCATAAGGGGAGGGAAACATAAGGGTCAGACTGAGTCCAAACCAAAGGCCAGGTGGAACAGCTCTGCCGATCAGGCCCTGAGGAAAGGTGTCAAGTCCCGCAGGGCCCTGGTCTCTTGTGACAGAGCATTCCATCAAGTCGGGGCCAGTACTGAAAAGGCCCTGGCCCTAGCTGAGACCAATCTAACCACCTTGCGGCTCGGAACCTCCAGAGTGTGTGGGGCATACCAGGGGCATACCAGGGGCATACCAGGAGAGGCGGTCCCGTGGGTACGAGGGTCCTAGGCCGCATAGGGCTTTAAAGGTAAAAACCAGCACCTTAAACCTGACCCTGTACTCCACCGGGAGCCAGTGCAACTGGTAAACCACTGGATGAATGTGATCCTGTGGCAAGGACTCCGTAAGGAGCCTTGCCACGGCATTCTGCACCTGCTGGAGTTTCTGGGTCAGCTTCAAGGGCAGCCCTGCATAGAACTGTTTTAGTAGGATTGGGGGATGAGACAAATAATCATGCATATAATTGCAGCCTTTTGGGTTGATATGCGTAGGATTTTACAACACCTGGTGTTGGTAGGATTCTGCCAACACCTTCAGCATTACATTGTTTGCATTCTAGGGCCAAGATGGCTTCTGTTTCTGTTGTCATTGGCACAAATTGCCCACTTTTAAATTGACTTAAGTGGAAGAGTTCGGCACATGGTTAAATCTCTCCAACTGAATCAGATTAATTATGCTTCATTTTAAGTGAATCATGTCCATTACTTTTGTTTCATATTTTATTAAACTTCATAGGAATATTGCATCATTTGGAAGCAACAGAGTTGTTTCATCCTGTTTCTTTTGTTTAATTGCCTAAGGACTACAATATATTTCTATTTTCTCCCTTTTCAACTTTGTGGAAGTATGTCAAATCTGAATGTATGAAACAGCATGCTTGGAAATAGTATTGTTATCTCTATGTGTCCTCTGTTCATAGAAACTGGGAACATTAGCCAGGCCATCTGCAAGAAACTGGTTGCCTTCATGTAGATGCTGATAATTTATATACAGTTGATGCACATACAAAATAATAATCCAGTTATAAACTGAATTATAAAATAGCTATACAGGGAGAGAATATCCTATCTGGTTAGGTTGTAGGACAGTATGGTACCTACCCGGTATATAATGCAGCAGGGGATGGGCTTGGGGGTCTTATTCGGAGATTGGCAGAACACTTCTTGTACATGGCTATATGAAATTAATACCAGTGTTTTTAAATTCATTTACAGTCTCCTGTTCTTAAAAAGATGTCTCACTTAGGCTGCCTGGTAACAGGGTTTGAAAGTCTTGAACAACCTCTGGCTTTGATCCAGTCTGCTTGTACACACCTTTCCTTGGAACTAGGAATAGATGTATACTTGGGAATAAATTGTGCTGCTCATGAACTAATCGACTGTGTAAGCATTAATTTTTTGTATCTTTATTTTCAACATTCTTTTGTCTTTTTCAGTACCTCTTCCTCTCTCCCCAAAAGGGATCTATCAAGGGGGTGGGCTCTGTAAAGGGAAGGAAGTCTATCAACAGATTTCATTCATGCAAAAGACCAGTGGCTTCTTTGCGGCACCTCAATGTTTCTAATTATCGTACTTTATTCCTATCATTATCTATTAAAAAAGAAAAGTGGGCACCTTCAACTCTGATAGTGATTTTTACCTTTCAGTATTTTTAATTTTAGTCTAAGGGAAAATATGAAGTGATACTTGGAACGTTCAAGAGCCCTGATGAAATGGTGGATGTGTATGTGGACCTAATTCGTAAATTCCCATCTATTATGACATTAATAGATCCACTGAGGAAAGAGGTAGGAGCTTTTTCTCTCTTTGTTTTGGTATTTTTATCACTGTCCTTGAGGAGAACCCAACAATAAAAGAAACACATAAAACGTGCTTAAACTTTGGGAGGGGTATGTTTTATAGAAAAGAGGAAGTCATAGAGGAAAGAAAATTTCACTGAGCTTCATTCCTCAGCATTGTGGCCCCAATCCAGTTAAAGTTAGACACACTCAGTGGCGTAGCGTGGGTTGTCAGCACCCGGGGCAAGGCAAGTAATTTGTGCTCCCTAACCCGTGGATTTGCACCCCCTAACCCATGGATTTGCGCTCCCTAACCCTAACCCCCAGATGTTGCGCCCGGTGCGGCCGGCCCCCCCTGCACCCCCCACGCTACGCCACTGGACACACTTCAGTCCTACTGAAATCAATGTGACAGAATTTTGACTAAGATGACAATCCTGTATCGGGATATGTCTGAGTAGACAAGAACAGGATTTTGTTGTAACTTAAGCTCCATTATAATGCTTAATTCCCATTGATATCAAACTATAGATGGCTGAGGGCCTGTTTGTATGAAATGTATGAGATGCATGCATCATATTAGTCTCATTTTCAGAGGATTGCAAAATACAGCAGCACAATTAATTAGGACGAGCATATTTGCCACATTTCTGTGTTCAACTATTTGATATTTTAACTCTATATATTGTTAACTTGTGTTTTGTTGTAAACTACCTTAGAAGGATTTGTATCCTGAAAAGAGGGCTATAAGTGACTATAATAAATAAATACATTAAAGTAAAAATCAGTGGCAATGCCATTACCTTGAATTAAGTCTATCTCAGTAGACTTAAGACATTTAATAGATATATGCTTATAGATACAAGTCTCGTTCTCTACCAGCTGAGCTATCCCAGGTCACATGACAACACAGATTGCCATCACAGCCCAATTGGCCAAAGAATTGGCAAGCAGTTTAGAGCCTCAAAGTTTTAAATTTGTGATATTGATCCTCGATTGGACTGTCAGACAGTCTAGTTGCCAGCTAACTGCTATAAAATAGGATAAATGCTTTCATATCTGAGCAAGACTGAACTCCCCAATATAACTGCCTCCAGTCCCCTCTTAATGCAGGCCATTAAAATCCAGACAAAACTAAGAGGTCTTACAATAGTTCTGGGAAGACAATCAGGCTGTGATTTTGGCAAGTCTCCAAAAGGAGAGAATTCTGTAATTGTGGAGCAGCCATTAAGAAGCGGTACATGCCCATGGCATACAGATCGTATACTGAGAAAATGTTTTGTCAGTCTTTCTCAGAAATCATAGTGGAGACATACGAGAGAGGATGGAAATACATATCTTGCTGCTTTATAATTACTAGCAAAATATTGGTAAAATATACTAGTTTCCGTTGTAGAGGTATGGATAAGGAAATGTTGGCAGACAAAGCATAATGGATAACATTGATTTCCTTTAGACCTAAATGAGACGGGAAAATTCACTCTATTGATTTCTTTTAAAAAATCAGCCTTCTGTTGCAAACTGCAATAGGAATAAAACTGTAACACATAAATATAAACACATTTACTTTTTTTTTATAAAAAAGGATAAAGTGTTGTGAAGTACATTGGGGGGAAATGTGAAACAGGAAACATTACATATGGTTAAATATATAACTATTAATTCTGCTTTACTGTCATATAAAAATGCATTGTTTTAAAATAAATTGTTCTCTTTTGTGTATAAAAAAATGTAACAAGAACAAATTTAAATATAGGGAAGATGGCAGGGTTTTTTTTTTCCTATTAGGAACAAAGATGACTATGGCTTTACCACATTCATCTGTTTACTTGATGCCTCTCTGGGTATTGAAAAGGAAAGGAAAATAAATGGCTAAATAAATAGCACAATATAGTCCTGTGAGCTTCCAGTACCACAAAGAATGTTGATGGCTTAGAGATAAACTACCTTTCTTATTGTCTGAAGAGGGAATTCAGAGTTTACATTGAATGCCAGAGACTGCCTTTGCTGCTACCTTTGTTGGATGGGAACACGCTGTTGCTCAGTAATAGCTATGCTAAAGTCTGTAGGCAGCTTCCCATACACCTTCCAGCCAAGTGGGAAAGGGAAAAGAAAAGGTCCAACGCAGAAATGGGGACCGCTTTTCAGCCCGAGAGCTGCATGTCCCCGTGGGCAACCTTCCAGGGACTGTGTGCCAAGGGTGAACAGGGTCAAAAGTGGGGGAAGCAATGACTTAACATTTGTATGGTTGGGTCCGTATCAGTCTGACAAAATTCAGTGGTTTATATGCACAGCACACATATACACACTTTCCATCCTCAGACCTGCAAGAAACATCAGAGTTAAAGAATACATTTCAGCAAAACAAGATCCCTCAAGGGCACAGAGCAGGGCCAGTGGGGGGCAGGGTCTGGCCTGTAAAGAGGGTGTGTGACTTTTGGAGAACCCTCACATCCCACTTTCCTGTATAGCAATCAAATATATGGCAGTTGTTATAATTATTTCATTCACGAAGTGATTTGCAATATAATAAAAACATAGAGAAAACAGTTACATGTTTAAATCATGTTTAAGATACACACACACCGAGTATATATATTTATAGTTTAAAACAAAAACAGCACGTACTCAATTCAAACCCACTACGAACTGGGATAAATATCTGATTAGAAGGGTTGACTGTTCACCAATTGGCTGGTGCTGATGGGAATTGAACTCCAGCAACATCTGGAGGGTCCCTTGTTGGCTGTCCCAGCTATATGAAGTAGCGAGGGAAGAATGGGAACCCAAAAATGCATATTTTGGGTTCCTATTCCAAGCAGGTTAGAGCCTTGGACAGAAGCACTTCTGTAGGGTTGCAGGTATTAGTTGTGGGGGCCCATTTGTCTTCTCTAAAACAGCACATACTGAAGTTTATACTGAAAATACAGAGTATCCATCTGGTTTCTGGCATTAACTTCTGAAATTCTTAATCCGTTATTTTGCTATTTGTATAGGACTGCCAGCAGTGGATCACATTACGCAACACGTTGGGATCTAAATGCTATATTTTTGCAGAAGAATTGTGCAAGAGTGTATCTAAACTTATGGAGAACCACAACACACCAAAATGCAGTGGTCTCGTCCTAAAATATACCAATGAAGCTAAAATTTCTGACCTCTGTAAAATAACTCAGCTTTTAGATGGTGAGGAAAGAACAGAATTAAAATGAAGTATACACTATAGGTTTGCCTATACGATCTGTAAAAGGATGTAACATGTTATACTTAAATACAGTAATTGACAGTGTTAGAAATGCTTATTAGACATAATTGGCTCTCATCATGGCACAACAATAGAGTTGTGGGCTCATGTTCAAAATATATTAAATGAATTCTTGGAATACAGTTCCGCTCAAAGTGCTGTATAGAGCCAGGGTAACAGGGCGTATCTCTCATATGAATCGTTTCTGTTGTATATTTCTATGGACATTTTACAAGTTTTCAAAATGTAACAAAGCTGCTAAAATATATGAACTCTAAGCTTCAGAATTTAATTTATACTAGCTAGAGAAGTGGTTTCCCCCCTTTCTTCTTTAATCTGCAGCTATATTTTGTATAAGTTTAGATTAAATTAAATGCCTCAGTGCCTCACTTTTGTCTTGAATATGCTACCAAAATGATATGTTCAGTCATTAGTAGTTGTAGAAAGTGACAGAGCAAGTATTTCAGCTGTTATACAGAATGCCCACAATCCAACACCGAGTTAAATGAGTTCAAGCCCTTTTAAATAAGTGAGCTTAAGTTATCAAAACTCAAATGGCTTATGAACCATGGATTTAACAGAACAAGAGAAGACATAGAAAAAAGAAGAAAAAAACTATTGTAATAGCCAAAGGCAAACAATGGAAAACAGATAGTATTTTGGCCGGATAGAGAAATGAAGAAACAAAAAGCACTTTTCATTTCCATCCTATACAGGTCGAAAGCGCATTTCCATTTTAGGCAGTCCAGATGGAGAGACTTCTGATGACAGTCTTGTAGACCTGGCAAGTAAAGTAGCGAAAGCTGTTCAATTGCTCAAATACTGCTTTTTATCTTGACGTGGCCCACAGTAGAAATGTTGTCTGTAGTTGAAACACAGGTAACCTTTTAGAAAATTGGCTTTTTTGAGAGTCTCGCCTTTTAAAGAGAGTTAATCTTTGAACTATAGGGGGGGGGGAGATGCACAACAGTGGGCAATGGTAGCACAGTGAAAATATGTATTGTCTCTTGCTGACATTTTAAGGAAAAGTTAAGCAAATTATTCAAAACATAGAGCACTGACAGTATTTCTTGAATAACAGGTCTTAATGGACTCAGGCTAGTCTCTTTGTGTTAAAGCATAATTGCATAGAGGATGTCACTAAAAATTGGCCACTTATTTAAAATTAATGTGTGAATTTTAGTCCACCCCTCTCCCAGTCACCCTACCCTGCCTCCTGCTGTCTCCTGAGCTTCCAATTCCCTTCCTTTCAGCACTATACTGTTTTCTTGACTCTCAGCTCAATGTGGTTTCCCTTTCCTCTTCTCTGGCTTGGATAGCTCTTTCTCCCTACCTATCCCACCAATGCTAGAGCTTGCATGAAATTCCCTCCTAGCAGAGTTTTTCCTTTGACTCATCGTAGCCAAGGTATTTGTTAAAATGCCATGCCTGACTCTTACTCTATGACCTTACAGTCCAGTCAATGACATGTTTACATGAAGGTCATGGGGTTTACATGTAGGAAGCAGAAAATTAACCAGAAGCCAAATTTTAGCACAGCATTACAAAGCAAAGGACATTTTCAGTACACACTCACTGTCCTGTGGAATAAGTGCTCTGGCCATGCATATGGCAGTGTTACAAACACAAGCATAAATGCTGAATTGTAGGCCTCCACATAGAGATGGGAAATATGAATGTTACATAATCGAAGTCTGCTTCTAAGGCACCCAAGTTATGTAAATAGCAGGAAAGGGGATTCATTTTCCCCCTCAACACAGGAGGTTTAAAATGGTAATTTTTTTGTTTAAGGCTGTTGGACTGAGAACTAGGTTCATCAAGTTGGGAGGTCTTTCACGTGGCGAGAGGGTCGCCAAATACAACCGTCTTCTTGCAATAGAGGAAGAACTCGGCAAGAATGGAAGACTTGGTAAAAAAAAAACCCTTTCTTACATTGTTTTTGGTGTTTAATGAATAAGAATACAAAGATTGGAAAAGGAGTGATTGAAAACACTCTGCAGGAGGGAAGGAGAATCAAAAGACTATAAATAAGCACTTGCAGAAAACAGGATGACATTTGCCACAAAGTACATTGTCCTTATAATGAGTTGTCTGTTTACCTGAATGTTAAAATAAGACATCCTTTAGGCACAGCCTACAACAAGCTTTTCATGAGCAGAATTAATTGGTTGGAATCTTCAAGGCCAGTGGAGAACTTTTTTAATGTTATTGGGATTTTTTTTGTTCACACAGAATTTTAGCTGGAGGCAGGCATGTTGCAGATGATGCTTTGAAAATTGTTCTGTAGCATTCCATATAAAGATGCAGAAATATAGCTGTGTGAAAAAGCTACATGGCAACTTCATATTGAATATCAGATGTGGTGGCAGTCCTGGTAAGGGACCTGCTTGGAGATTGGTCAAAGGCTTTGCACCCAGAGGTTCCAGGTTCAATCTGTGGCATGTCTGACTAAAAGGAGATAGCACGTACAGTCATACCTCGGGTTGAATGTACTTCAGGTTGAGCGCTTTCGGGTTGCGCTCCACGGCAATCCGGAAGTAACGGAGCACTTACTTCCGGGTTTTGCCTCTTGTGCATGTGCAGACGCTCAAAATGACGTCACGCACATCCGCAGAAGCGGAAAAACGCGACTCACAGATGCGCCATTGTGTCTTAGGTTCCATTCAGGATGCGAACGGGGCTCCGGAACAGATCCGATTCGCATCCCGAGGTACCACTGTAATGGGAAAGGTCTTTTCCTGAGACCCTGGAAAGAGCAGTTGCATGGACAAATGATCGGGCACGGTGTACGACAGCTTCCTATGTTCCAGTTCATTCTGCCAGTGGCATCAACCCAAATGAAAACAGTATTTCCTTGTATATTTCCCATGGCATGTCATTGAAATTTTATACTTGTCAGCTGTTCCCTAGGCTGTGCAAAATCTATGGGCACAATCCCTATGCAGGAATCCCCAAATGGCATAGCCGAGGCCTGGTATCCCCGCTTTCTTTCTTCGTGCATACACACAGATACAGGCACTGTGCCAAGCCATTACAGGGAATGAGTGTATGTGCGCATAACTCCATAGCCTCTCTTATAAGCTAAGGAACATGAGTTTGAAGTTCACATTCCTTCAGCAGAGTGAGGAGGGCTGGATGAATAAACAAGGAGTACATAATGCTTCCCATCTCCTAGATTGACCTGAAACAACTTGGATGTCGCCTGTTTAAATGCACGTATGCAAAGAACTATGCTGTATTCACAGATTCACAGATGTAGTAGAATAGAATTGTTTACGAATGGAATAACAGTCCATGCTTCTACAGAGTCGGTGTAGTGTATTTGCTACGAGTGTGAGCTGTGAGGCAAGAAGACCTGGCATTACACTGCACATGACTTAACAGCACAATTCTACATCTGTACTCCTAGTTAAGTATGTCCAGGATCCCAGCCATACCAGTTTAATCTCCATAGGTACATGCCTGCTAAAGTTAAGCACTTTTAAATCACATTGCTTTTGCTGAAAGACTTTTGTAAATATATGCTTTTTTAAAAAAAAATACTCAAGACACAAATATTCCATTTCAGGTGACAGAGAGGATCATGAATTTGTTGATTATACTGAAGAGGAAGAAGAAGAGGAGGAGGAAGAACTTGAGTCTACTGATATTACTGCAAGGACAGAGCGCTCTGCTACATAGAAAGTGATGTTTCAGACTTGGCGTTTTTTGGCCCAGAACTGACCCCTGAATTCTTCATTTTGAGGCCAACAACATGTTCCTACAGGACTACCACAATGGGGCAACAGTTGGCATGACACAGTCAGTCCTTTGGTTTTATTTTCCTTTAAAATGTTTATATTTCTGCTATGCATCCTTTAACACAGCTTAATGGGAATTTACCATATGGAATAACAGTTGTTTGTTCTATAAAGATATGACAGCACTCTGTTTGAATCGGGGAAACAGTGTAGGACAGAAGGACCACAGAATCCATGAGTAATGCATGCTTTACTAGTCTGTTACTCCATTTATGAATGTGTTTTTTTAATGCAGTGTTCACTTTTGAGTCCTTTTTTCCAAAGCATAATAATAATAATAATAAATTTAAAATGTTTGCCATAATTTTGTTTTAGGACATTAATTTTCACACACAATTTTAAAAATCACTTTGCCAAGCTGATTTTCCTTTCCATTAACAGTGTCAGCAGTCAAAGTACAATTCAGGTTTATATATCTCTGAAGTAAAATTCTCTGAAAGTTTGAATAGATCAGAGGTGAGGAAACTAACTCAGAGCTGAATGTGGCCACCCAAGCCTCTTTATTTGGCCTTTGAGACTCTTTCCAGGCCACATTCCTCACCAGTCCTGCTCTGTACTCTCCCTCAAGTGCTTTTGCCTGGCTTGACTATATATGCTTGAACTATAATGCCTTTTGCATGCCTGATGTGGCAGGAATATACCCTGTTGTACAAGGCAAAAGTCACATCCATTACTCTGCTCATTTTTGGCTCTAACTCCACCCACCACCACTGCCCATTGTCTGAAAAACATGTCCCAGCCCTGGAGTCTACAGTGGCCATTTTCAAATGCAGCTGTACAACCAAATGCAATGAGTAACCTTCTCAGCAAATGCTTCCCATTCAACAGAAGACCTCTGTCTTTGCACACAAAGAATGCATATTTTGATTTGACTCCTTCCATGGATATTAATTGGTATGATATAACCTGTATACAAAAGAGTTTCATTCATACATACATATGACCTTGACTGGGCTGGCTTTCATTACTGTCTGCGAGCCCCATGCTTTTTCTGGGGCTCTGTCTGTCATAATGACCCGTCTTTGGTTCCTGTATCTTACAGCCAGTCACCAGTTTTGCTACATGACAGACTAAAAACTGATGTAACAGGCCACCCCTGTCTTAAAGCTGGAAAGAACAACAAAATGCCACAATATCTGGGAAAAAAGTCAAAAACCTTTTTTAATAAGCAGCATTAAAAAGATAAATAATTTATATCATAGTATAACAAATAATTTAACTAGAAAGAAATACATTTTTCAATTTTTTGCATATTCTCCTGTAAGAATTCAAGGAAAAATACATTTAGAAATTGTCATATGAAATTCATTGTAATCAAACTGATACAGTATCTAAGTGCAAAAGCAATTAGTAGGAAACAAAACCTACTGAAGGGCAAGTTCATGGAAAGCAAATGGACATGTTTCCCCATATTTATGAAACAGTTAACTGATTAGATCGATCCCATTATTTGTTTAACAAACATGCAAAATAAAAATAAAAATTACGCACACTGTTACCACACTAACAATGCAATCCTAAATGTATCTACTTAGGGCAGGTCTCGACCAATACATTTTGCTGCCTGAGGCAGTGCAAGCAAATTGTGCACCTTTGGTCATGGTGCAGATGTACCTTAGGCTGGTCAAGTTACTTTGACATCTGAGAAAATCCCACAACCATCTCTTCCTGGGAGTAAAAACACAATAATAAATTAAATAATTATTTGCTGCCCTCTCATGGCATCCAAAATCTGCCAGAGACTGCTGCTTCACTGTGCCTAATGGCAGGGCTGGCCCTGACTCGGACAGTGGGGCTTTATCCCAAGGAAGTGTGTAAGGATTATAGCTTTTAATGATTTTGCTTTTCAGGAGATAAGCATTGAACAACTACTATAAAGCCAAGCTAACAAACCAAACACATTCATCATTTAATCCTAATTACTGATCATTGTCTCCTATCGTTAAAATCTCACAGTGCATTCAAGAACATTACTACCCAATTTCAAACTAACATTAAATTGCTCAAGTGTTTTTTGTTTTTTTAAAGGAGAAAGTCCTGACTGCACCCGTTCACTGTAGTGTAAAAAGTATGTTGATTTTGGAAACGTGAAAACTGTGTAAAAAACGCATTTGTCACTGTCTTCACTGGGAAATGAGTGATGCCATAATTGTCCTATGTAAGCTATTTCACCTAGTTAAAAAAAACCCCAACAACAACAACCCCATGATGTTTTGACAGGTTATTGTTTTCAGGTGTCATTTTACAATAGAATAAAAGAAGCCTGATGCTGATTCACTGAAGAACTGCAACATATATAGCAGGCACGTCCAATTCCCAAGAGACTGCGATATACTCCTAGTATTTTAAAAAAAAACAACTGGCAGTGATCTACCCATTGTCATGGGAGGGAGGAGGAGTGTGCATGGGATGGGTGGGTGGGAGAGGGTGGGTGGGTTTCCCAAAGTTGTTGAGCTTTTTTGGGGGGAGGATTGCAGAGCTGTTGAGCTTTTGGGGATGATCTCGCAATCTACCAGGATCAGCCAGGGATGTACCGGTAGATCATGATCTACTGGTTGGACACGCCTGATATATAGGCTGGTGCTTTGTGGCCATGTACATGTTGGTTTACAAGTAAATATTCTTTAAGCAGAACAGCACATGCAAATGTTTATTAATGGAGAATTAATGGAATTAATGGAGAAAGGAATTTGGGTGGTCTCCATATGAGATTCTATTACTCTGCTCTTAAGCCTTTTAAAACAGACAGAAGCTGCTACCTATACTTGATCCTAGATACTATACCTACATTTATTAAATATGGAGCCACAAGAGAAGGTCAGCTCAATACAAGATTTCTATAGACTTGGTCTTGTGAAATGATTCAGCTGCCTGCAGCTCCATGTACATGTTACTCATGCGTAAGGCATACTCTAGTACAGACCAGAGCATTTTTAAGAACTGTGCATTGAGTGTGGTTGTCAGTACAAACATACATAATTTTATTTGTATGCTGCCTTTCCACAGTTCTGACCATACTCAAGGCGCCTTACAACATGAAAAAATGTAACAAAAGGAGTAATAAACAATAAAGAAAATATTAAAATGTACAAGCAGGACAAACACTTTTCACATAAATCACAGGATCTAAAATAGGACCACAGCAACAACTCTCCCCAACAAAACCCCCAAAACAGCACCCCAGCCACAGTCTGCACAGGAAGAGCAACACGCCCCCTTGTCTGTAAGGCTTTGTGTATTTTGGACACTTGGCTGTTTGGGCGTCCTAACTGCATGGAGGCCCTACACATGAGGAGGTGCTTGGGCGTTGGCCTTCTTTTACCAACAACCACACTTTATGTGTGGTTGTTAAAAATAAAGCTGGCTTTAAAAAAAATGCTCTGGTCCATATGCATGTATTCTCTACACGTGAGTAACATGCACACAGGGTTTGCACAGCCTGGCAGAACAGTCAAGAAATGACATACTGGTAGACTGAATGTTTAGTTGAAAAAACAGTTGGGGAAAGGCTTCTTTCCTCAAGAGATGCCTCAAAATGGTCAAATATACTAATTTCTGATCGCTGTAGAAACCCAAAATGTGCAAAGTGCTGATAAAAACAATAATGGAATACTCAGCAATTAGCAACCAAAGTCCCATTAGAGGAGCACCACCGAGAGCTGGAGGCATGTTCTAGATGTGCCTCCACATGGCATTCTTCCTGGGTTATTGATAAACAAAGAAGTTGAAGTGTGTCACAGCTGCACATGGTTGACAGTAAATTAGAAACATGCATGGAAGTAGACATTTCAGTGAAGTGCATGCAGGCAACAGAAATGCTGAGCCCTTATTTGAAAGAGCAGAACGTTTAAGGCAGCACTCATGGCTAAGACTGCAAGAAACTGTAGGCTATCCTCTTGCCACAGGCAGCAAAACCATGACCACCACTTTTCTCCTATGCAGCACAGAGGTGTTAGTGAAGATCACAGCTACTTTAAAATGCCACATAAACTGGCACACTTACTATGATGCCCACAGCTTTCCAGGGAAGAGGCCATGGCTGCATAATGAGAGCTAAGTACTGGTTAACGTAAGTTGTGTGGAGACACAACATGGTCTAAACTCTCAGGAAGGACCATGAATTTTCTGGGTGGTGAAATGATACTCTGACTATAGAAAGGTTTTTAGTTTTCCTAAGTTTATCTAACTCCATTAACACCTTGCCTGGTGTGCCACAAGGCCTAGTTGGACAACAACATCTGTCTTATCCAGAAAGATGACTGGTTTGTTTTTATTGAGTGTACAGACAAAAATATTTGCTTGGGGGTTTAGAGCAGTTTAGCAGCTACTGTATGTATTTTAGATGCTTTTGTTTAATACAATTTGCCTCTCATTTCCAGGTATAAGATAACTGGCAAACTACTTCTGGTAGATGCAATGCACTTAATTCTACAATATTTGTATGCAGGAAACTACAAACCTATAATAGGAGTAAGATTTTGAACATTATGGATATAGGAACTATAAGAACTGAAAGATGCAATGAATCTGGGTTTCTTAACAATGTTCAATGTCCATCTGTTAACTATGATTTTGATTCATAAGTGAAAACTATGACACTCAGGATTTTAGCCAGCTTCTGCCCATGGCCAAAAAGTGCCTTACGTAGTATGAGTACCACTGGTGAAACCATGGTGGAAGGTCAGATTTGCCTTCCTTGTCTTAGAACTGGGGTGCTGCTTTAGTCTGCCTCCCTGAGCAAGTATTTATTTTATTTCATCCAGGAAGACAGATGAAGCCAGGTGGGGACAGAATTAAGCAACAAAATGGCAACCAAGCAGAAGTTGCATGAAACTGCATCCATATGAAACAGCATCCGTATGGTCAGTTCTTTGCATGAGCCAGCTCACTATGCTGCCTGTCTTAAAATGGCACGAAACATCCCTGGCAGATGGTTCTTGTAGAAATTACGGTCTACGTGGTGAACCACCACACATAAAGAGCCCTCTGCGTGGAGCAGCTTCCAAGCAAAATCAGACCATTTTATGTTAAGGCATAAAAATGAATTCCAGGTTCCCTCTGCAGTGAAAATGGAACCAGGATTAATGACAGGTTTGGTGCTAAGTATGAAGCTTGCAGAAGCATGAAGAAAGAGTGGCTGGGGAAACCCAGCCAGGTGGGCAGGGCATAAATAATAAAATAATTATTATTATTATTATTATTATTATTATTATTATTATTATTTATTAAATATCAGTTGAAAGGAAATTAGGTGAGAAATTAAGCCATTTATATAGATAGCAGTGCAAAACCTAGCTGGATTGTATGATGTCTGAACAGGTAGATTATTTTAAAGGAAACAGGCCTCATTTACTTTTTTCCCATAAGGAATTCAGTGGCATTGAAAGCCATGCCTTGGAAGCATCAGCTTGCTATTGCCAACTTCTCTGACTGATCCTGCCAACAGCAAAACAATACTCAAGGGGACACTGCTGACAAGATCCTGTTATAAGGCAGAACTACTGAGTTTTTGCTTTTCAAAAGTATCTAAGTACAGTTGTTATGGGTAAGATGGATAAAATAGTCCTTATATAAAATTCGTTTGGGCTACTGAGGTATAGCTATGTGGGTATGAATCCATTGGGGACTTTTCCTGTAGAAGCCTCTTTGAAACGAAAGGAAATTGCATAAACTCTTGTGCATTTTTTTAAGGCTGTTATTCTGTAGCCACCTACCTAGGAGTAAAGCCCAATGAATCAATGGAAAAACTTATGAGTAGACATGCACAGAATTGCATTGTTGAATGACTGAAAATGGTGCCCTAATTAGGGAACAGCTTTAAAAATAACTAATTTTAGTACAGAACTTTTAAAAAGCACCATTGGCATTCCCCATGAAACAGGAGGAGGAATGTGTCTTTTATGATGATATCTCCTACAACATATTTGTATATAACCTAATAACCAAGAGAATCTACCTTTTCTTTAAAAAATTGTGCCTCTTCGGCATATGCAGATATATGCAAACAGTGATCTATTAAAAGCAATACAATTAATTAACAGTGCAGTTCTAAACATTTGTGCTCAGTTCTACTATTTTTAATGGGACTTACAGCCTAGTGAATGCACAAGACTGTAGCTGAAGACCCTTTTAATCAGGTGGTAGCTCAAAATTTCTTAAGTCTTGCAGAGAAGTCCCCAGTACATTTGGGAGAAGCCTTTTGGCTGCACATACATCCTCAATGAACAACATCAAAATGCGGCTCAACACCCTGGCTTGTTCCAAATCTGTTAACCAGATCTGTTAATTAAGGAAAGACTTCCTGGTTGGTTGGATTGCTTGTGTGAAGAGACTACATAGATGGCCAAAAGGCTCACTTATATCTTTTCTTATTAAGGTGAGTTATGTTCAACCTTCATTTTCTAAAACTGATTTGTGGCTGCATCTATCAGTAGAAGTGCATTTCTGTGATTACCTAAATAAAGCTCAATCTATCAGTTTTGGTGAGCTTTCAGTCCTAAACAAGGCATCAATATAAAATAATATCAAAATAAATTTTGATGTACTGCATAATTTAAGAAAAACCCCCAATACGATAATTCAGTAAAAACTTCCCTGCTGCTACAGGAGAAAGTCAAATTGTATATAACTTAAGGTCATTTCAATAAACAATTATGGTTACATGATTAGAAACTAGGAGGAGTTGCATTCAGTTAAGCACTACTCCAAGTAGTCCCATTGAAATTAATAGACTAAGTTACTTATACCTATTAATTTCAATGTGTAGAATTCCAGGCTGCACTATGGAAATTGTTCCAGTGCAAGCATTTTTGCTTGCCAGATGGAATGATCTCCCCTTGTGCTGTTCTTGGGGTTTCCTGACCTGAGCAGATTTGGGGAGGTAGCAGGGGGCACACAGCGGGAGAAGTTCTTGTGCTAGCGAGACTTGTTGCATTGGTTTTTGCTACTGCAACAACTTAGCTGAATCCAACCCAAAGGATCTACTCTGAGTACAACTAAATTGGATACAACCCTACAGAATTAAGCCCTCCCCAGTACACACAAATGAAACAACTGACGCTCACTGAAAGGAACTTCCAGAAGTTAATGCCTTTTAGCACATCAATTAGCAATGAGAGCTGTCTGTCTCTTTTGTTTTCCCAACGCTAGCATCTTTATGAAGCTGTTGACCTTTTCCTTCAGTCCCCTTGTCTTGATTCAGATGTCCAGGCGTGTGCTCTTTGGTTTTCTCAGGATTCAGTAGTACCATGGATTCTGCTTCCTTTTCTGTACCAGCAGCCTTATTTTTAAGCCCCATGTTGGTTGATGACCTGGAAGCACAAAGCAACATGTAAATATAGGAACAAATCATTAACATACTAACTGGCTTGCATCCCAACTTCAAAAGCACTAAGTACAGATTATTTGGCTATTTTGAGGGCAGAATATGGTAGCTGCCAAGAAGCTATAAGTATTGGAAAGAACAAGAAGAATCCTTTGGGGAGAACGAAATTGATGTGATTGGCCCAATTATTATTGGAGCAGTTTGGGCAATTGTTCAGGAAGGAAGGTAACTCAGCAAGGGCAAGGTGAAATAGAAATGCTGCCATTTCAACTGCTTTGTATTTGATTTGACGGGAAAGCTGTAAAGCCCTACAGTTTTAAAGAAAGAAAGCCAGATCACAGAAATAACAAATTGTCATCCTTGCAGAATTTTATGTTCAGGTGCCAGATTTCTTCAGCAATAAATTGCTACTTTAGAACAGCAAAACCTTGTTCTTCCTCTGTGATCTTCATACTTCAAATTATATACACCACAATCACACCAAACACTGGAACTTGAGACTAACTAATTCAGAACCTGGCTCTAGCCGATCCATTTGGCAAGTCCATTTGGTCATTATTCAAATCCCAAAGTCTTATTTTATGCAGATTCTGACTGGTGCTTATTTTGGTTTTTTGCTGAAAGTTGAACAGGTCCCCCCCCCCCAACATCACCGTGAATAAAACTTTGGAAGTGACAAACAACAAGAAGAGTTATTTTAGAAAATGCTACCTCTGAAAAGCTGATTGCCCCAACACTATCAAAATGGTCAAAGCCATAAATGCCAAGGTCTTTAAAAAAATAAATCACTTTAGAGGTAACCATCTTTCAAAATCTCAACAGCTGGACTATTTAACACAATCTGGTGAATCAGAGTATAATTCTTCATTGGGATCTCCACAGGGGGCCTGCATTAGTGGATGGCAGCAATCCAACGGCTGATGCACTGCCAAAGAGTGTGAAGCCTGTGTCATTTACAATAATAAAAAAGGATAACAGAGCAATCATATTTATCACCTTTGAGGACAGAAAAATGGGAGATTAAAGTCTGTCACTATAACACAGTTTAATGGCAAAACCCAGTGATTATGTACTAGCACAAAATAAGAAATTGCCGCTCAGGGTTCCTTTGGTGCATCTCCGCCCCCAAGTCCCCTTTTTACACAACTGCTGTTATTTACGGTGCAATATTATTGTTAAAAACCATAAAATCTCTCTCAAGTGTTTACTGCTGACTTACCATACTGTATCCTGAGCTGAAATATGGCACAGCTTAACGACACAGTGCAAAACAGATTTTTGAATTCTGTATAAAAGAGTACAATCCGCTCAGCTGTATTGTAACTGTCAGTGGTACTTTATTGTTCTGAACACAATTTATACAGGAGCAGATCATAGTGGGATTGCACTCAGCCCTTACTTCAGACCAGAGAAATCTCAGCGGCATTGGTGAAACTTTGCTCTTCTGCTCTGGAATAAGTTTCAGTTGAAATGAAACTGATTTTTAAAAATGCTATCTGTGCAGACTATTTTTGTGGGGAGGGCAGTTGGGAGGAGAAAAAATAAGTCTGCGCTGTACTGCCATGAAGGATCACTCAGGCATTTTTTTACCTATAAACCAGTTTGTATGGCATAGTGTTTAACTAGTACTTGTAAAGGCAGATATGAAGTGACGGAGAGTCTTAACTTCTAGCTCTGTGCAAACTCTATTGATAACACGGTTCTGAAAGTCAATATGCAAATTAATAGTTGTGCAGGAAGAAAGCAAACTTTTTTTGAAGAAAGGTTGGATATAGTCTCCTGTTTATGTAATGGCAGCAGCACTCAGTCCAGATTTTAAACATCAGCTAAATACTATTAACCTTTGAATTAAGAACTAAAGACATAATTAAAAAGATAAACAGTAACAGCTTGGGGTTTTATTGTGTAAGCTCACACAAACATTCTAATAATAACTGCTATCAGTCAAGAATTTCAAACACCTGCTGCCACTCTCAGTGCAAGGACTTATACATCACAAAAGATAACACAAATCATTAAACGTGAAAAGGAAAAGTGATAGGACAGTACTCCGCATGAGCGTCAGGGTTATAGGTCACCTGTTCACCATTTTCATGCAAACAAAAAGTATTAATCCAAACAGCAAACACAACAGCATAAGCTAAGGAATATGTGTGCCTTAGATTTTTTGATCTCCCATTGAAACTTGATTTATTTAGGTATTTTTATACAGCCTTTCATGTGGCATCCCATCATACTCAAATCCTCTTGGTTTTGATGCAGCATTTGCTTCACTACAATCTGAAACCTTAAAAAAATGAAACGATTCTCCAAAATACATACCAGTCTGACAAATGGCCTTTATAATTTGTAGAAGTAATGGAAACACTGTCATATCTTGCTGTAGAGTCTAGAGCAACATTCTCTATCTGAAGTTTATGGGATATCTCCATTGAATGTAAAGCCTCCAGACTGCATTAATTCCAATCCTACAAAGGGAACTAGAAACTAATTTGTCACCTTGGAATTATTAAAACACATTGCTCCTGGTGAATATGAATCATGCATCTGAGCCATGGAAGACCACTATCAGTGACTCCCTCAAAGACCTCCTCCCTAAAAGACCTCCATGATTGGACAGGGGCATTGGGGATCAGGAAGTCCTTGAGGCACCCTGGACCCAAACTGTTAATGGCCTTGTAATCTGGTCTGGTGGCATACTGGCAACCAGTGCAGACTTTTGAGTACTGGAACTATGTGCTGGTCATAGTCTGTCCCCACCAGCAGTCTAGCCACAACATTTTGCACCAACTAGACCCCCTGGGTCAGACCCATAGAGTTCTATCCTTAGTACTAATTACAAACCATCAGGGTATTACTGTTTGAAGTAACAGGCTCCTGGGTTACCTGGGAGTGATCTCATTGAGCAGTACTTATACAACACATTAGATACATAAACAAAATACTAAGCAGAAATGCTAAGGGCTCCTGCAGCATAGAAAGGTGGATATGAATGGGGACACAACATTGGAGACCTTGTGCTAGATCTCATTTTTAAGAAATATTCTTAGGGTTTCTTCTAGCCATTATATGACATGCAATAAAAAGCAGTTAGAAGATGCTGAAACTGCTCAGTTTTCAAGCATGTTTCTGATGTATCTATGCACCCTTCTTTCGCCATCCACAAGGCATCAATCTTTTAAGGAAGAAGATTCTCAACTTCCAGCACATCCTGTTGTTCTTTCCAGTTTGTTGTTAAAGCTTAATTGCCCATGCACAAACTGCACACAGAAAACCTTTGTAGTTGACTCTCTCTAAGGCTGAGCTGCTTCCTGCAGTGCCAGTAGACAATTCAGTGGTGCTAAGATTACAGCTGAGGGAAAGAGAAAATCCTTTAATTGTATAAAATCATCAGATTAAACCTTACCCAATATGTGGCTTCTTCTGTTAACCGAGTCCTCTACTACATGGAAATGTTTACTAAGTGCAGAGAATGTACTAAGTAAAAGGAAGGGGGTAGGGGGAAGGTTGGAAGAGCAAGATACAGCAACTTTCCCGCCCATGTACATACACCACAGGAACGTCAGGAACTGTTCCACACTGAACAAAATTAGCACCTAGTTTCTCTGAAGAAACTGCCTAAATGAAACTCCTGCTGTGTTTAATTTTGCAGAGAACAATTGGATTAGGTCTCACGTATTATACACAACCTAGCCTCTATCCACTGGTATTTTCTCTTGGTCTTTCATCCCTAAACCACTTCCACTGCAACTTGAGTTGAGCATGGGAGCTGGGTTCAAATGTACAGCGGACTTTAATGATAAATTCTTAATACTGACAGCAAACCTCATGCAAAGCTTATCTTAAGCTGCAAAATTCAATCTTGTGTATGAATGAAAAAATAGCTAAGTAACTATTCAAGCCAATACAATTCTCCCTAAGATGTTCTGTGACTGTTTTCTGATTTCTTTCTTTCTTTTTAAAAGTATTTCACTTTCTGTGACTTTGAGTTAGTGGACAGTGGACTGTAAATAAATGATATTGGATATCTGAACATATAAGACTAGCAGACTTACTTTACTTTTAAATTCTAAAAATTGAATTTATTTATTTTGAAATATTCATTTATTTTGAAATAGTGCCAACCTTGGCACTATTGCAAAAGAGTGTGTGTGGTTTAACAGATCTCTTCCTTTATTGACTTGCATGTCACCTTGTTATGAAACAGATACATGTTCCAGTGCCCATCTCCCTCAAGTCTTGCCTCCTTCTTTTGCATCCTCCATCAACCAACTTTGTTCTCCCCTCAAAATATGCAATTTACTTACGTAAGCTTTCTCTCTAACCTAAATGAAAGCCTAATGGAAAGGTAGGGTGGTCAGTACAAAAGGAGGGCTTCATTCAGTGTTCTCAGCATGTAGGTGGAAACACATTGTGGCCAAAAGACCAAAAGAGAAACCATGGATTTGCAGCGGTTAAGCTGTAAGCAAGCAGAATTGGACAAGACTGTTTGGCTGCTTATGAGGCGTGAAAGTTAAGGCACCTAAACTTGCAGTGCTCATGCTTTGGGATGCATAAATCAACTGGGAAATGTCTTAACTCTTCTCTTCAAATGCAAACTGTATTTTTTAGCCTTCTTTTTCTAATTTAACAACAACCAGGATAACCACCAGTTTCTTCCAGGCCGTCAAAATCAGTGCAAAAGCATTACAAGTTTTTTTAGGCACTGAAAAATAGAGCAAATTGCAAGAACACTAAATAAATGAGCTGTTGGAGGAATACAATGACACGGCACATGATTTGTTCATTCCTGTTGTTGCTTACAAAGCAGTTGACAATTTCTGAAATGCCTCCCCCCCCCCCAAGGCTTTGAAGTAATATGATGACAGCAACATGCAACAACACTAATCTGGTCTTTCTTGGAAAAACACCCAGGAGAAGATCGTACAAGCTGTTGGGACAACAGACCAAGTACTCTTACAATATTTGTTACAATGAACGCTAAATCTGTTCTGGCGCAACTTTAACCCACTGTCCTTCTCACAGAAGTAGTAGTAATAAAAGTTGTTTGACTTCACCACAGCCTTTCTGAAATTATAGCATGCTGCTCTTTAATCAACTCCATGTTGCAATTCCATGCTGTAACATATTAATCCAACTGCTCTTCTTTGGCTTAAGTATACATAAGTGGGCACAAATTTGCCATTAAACATGGTAGTTCCTTTAGCCTTTGTTTCTCCTTTGTATATTCTAGTCACAATGAATTAGAAATAAGACTTCTGAAGTTTATATCTAACAGCCAAACTATATGCTATGTTAAACACACTGGCCTGTTTAAACTGGTCAGCTTCATAAACCAAGGAAATGATTATCTCAAACCAGCCCATAGTTTAAAAAATAAATAAATAGTTTTTAAAATTATTTTTAAAAAGCAGCTGCAGTGCAATCTGATAACAATCAGGACTGTGGAGACAGGGACACACTGCCACTGGTTCAAATTTTTATCAGGATCACAGTCCAAGGAGGAAGGGTGAAAATAAAATCTCTCCCATCTCACTACAGTCTGATCATCCCCACACAGTAGTGTAGCTAGCCGGGGGGTGGGGGTGGTCCACTGGGTGCCACGGGGGTCTGTAGTGCCACGGGGGTCTGTACTGTGCGTTGGGGGTTGGGATTCTGGGCAGCAAGGGAGCTTGAGGGCAGCGGAGCCACTTCCCATCCCTGAAATCAGCGTCTGCCCTAAAAAAAAACCTGAGCAACAATGGTCTGTTGCTACGCCACTGCCCCCACACCACTGCTATTTGAAGAATCATGGAACACCAAACTATGTGTTCAGTGTAATGCGGAATCTCTCCCTTGTCCTCACGTCACAAAGCTTGACTCATGTTTTGTCAGAATGGTTCTGTCATCCTACTACCGTGCTTATTTGCTATATATCATTGTGTGCTCTCTCTCTCTCTCCCCCTGGGACGTATGGGGTCTTAGGGGAGCAGTAGTACCTCTGGTGGGGGACATGTTGTGCTCCTTTTGGGGAAGTCTTTCCACCTTTGGCCCCCACCCTGCACACAGCTCTCACCTGTGGCTCCTAGAAGCTGTCAGCATTTGAAAGTGGCCACACCCTGGGAACAACTTCGACTGGCCAGCTAAACCAGGTGAGAGTAGCTGATGGGTCTCAAACCCTTGGTGGGTTAGGGACTTCTCCTGCTTGCAATGACAAGCTCTGCAGATTGAGTGGGTGACACCAGAGGCATAATCCATCGTCTTGCAAGGTAGATGGATGTCAACAAGGTAGATGGATGTCAACAATTTCTCTTCGCCACTCTTTAAAAAGTGCCACAGAGTTTTGTACAATTATACACGCCAACAATGTTAGCACCTCTGCAACAGACTGTTTCTAATGTGTATCTATAAATATAAATTAGACTGCAATTCTTTAAAATACTGATCAGTGTCTTCTTGTTCTGGCAACACCTAAGTGGCCCTTGTAGCAGTTGCTCTTTGTAGCCCCCACAGAAGGGTACTCCCCTAGTTAGCAGTAGATTCTGAAAGGCTGCTCAGATTGCCCCAGGTAAACATTGCCAAATGGACCCACAATTCAGCAGTTTCATAAATTGGCCATTGTCTACTGGCTGCATGATTAGGTCACACCAATACTACATTGCCTCTACAAAGCCAGTGACACTTGTTTTATTTTTTAAGCATATAATTTTAAATAAGAAGGTGTCCTTTTTGGTTGTTGCTGAATAGGCAAGCTGCATAATCAACAGAGTTTCATGTATGCTTTTACAGCTCCTAACAACTATGACAGTCGATACAAGATCCTTTTCATGGTCAATTCATCACGCATTCTGGGAGACCTTGGGCCCCGCAATTATTTCATTTCCTTCCTTGCAAATGCAATTTCCACTTAGTTTACTAGAATAAAAGGTAGACAAAAAAGGTAGCAAGAGTAAGTAGAATCTTCTGATTAACATTATCCATCCAAAGCAGTGGAAATCCACAGATGAACAAAGCCGTAGTTCACAGAAAAACAACAACTCATCCCTGAACTAAATTGCCTTTGTGTTTCACTAGTGGCTCACAAATGCAACAATAATGATGTCAAATTAAACACATTTAATCGGAAAGATAGAAACTCGGTAATCTTTTATCAGGGATGTGTGAATGAGAAGAAACAAAATACAACTGGAGAGAGCTATTTCCTTTCAAAACATACTTTAAAAAACACACATTTAAAACAGAATGAAATGAAAACCATAAAAGCAAGAGAAATAAGAAATAAGGTTTTTAGCCTGTTTTTACGAATGATAAAGGAAGCACACAAAAATAGGCGTGAATTGAATTTCCACTTCATTTGCTGAGATTTACCCCTTTGAACTATGAGATGCAGTTGTTTGAGAATAGGTGTTCCTTTTTCAACTGATAGAACAGGAAATCAGAGGTTTAATTAACCATGATTATAACATTTTGCTGATCTGATTTGTCTCACCTATTTCCTTTTTTCCTCTTTAAGTAATAAACTGCCTGACATCCTGGAAAGAGGACCAAACGGAAAGCATCAGAGAAGTTTATAGAAAGCTGGGGATTGTTATAAAACAAACTGACCCTCGACCGGATCTGTCTAAAGTGTGCATTTCTGAAGCAGGATTAACTCTTTGATGATTAAACAGCACTTTGAAAGAAAATGTACAGTCAGGTAATACCTTGGGCAAACCAAACTGCGGATTTATTCAGCCAAACAGATGGAAGCTTCAAAGCTCTTGATCACAACACCTCCAGGTAGCTCAGAATTCTGTTTACCGCTGATTAAAAGTTGCATTGCCAGCTGCATCTTAGGCTAAGAAAATACACATATTCCTGGCAAAATTGAATATGCTGCTGAGATATATTGTCTAATTAGTTAATGGCTAATTTGCAGTAGTATAATTCAGTTATTCAGGACTCTGGCAACCCAAGAACTGCAGCTGACATTTAAATGGGAACATGTATACATCCCAAACACTGAAAAATGAAATACAAATAAGAGACAGCATATTATGACATTTAATGATATAAAGAGCGATATTTCAGTTTTCCATCTTCACAGAGAGTAATGCCCAAAGCCTTTGTTATCTCAAGTAGATTAAACTTAGGGCATTAACTAGAAGGCTCTAAGATCCAGCACTGGAATAATTTTTCATGCTCCCAGTTTCCACAGCTGAGATATGCAAGTGCAGTGGTGCCTCGCAAGACGAAAATAATTCGTTCCGCGAGTCTCTTCGTCTAGCGGTTTTTTCGTCTTGCGAAGCACGGCCATTAGCGGCTTGGCAGATTAGCACTACTAGCGGCTTAGAAAAAGGGGGGGGAGGGAAAAAAACTCGCAAGAACTCGCAAGACGTTTTCGTCTTGCGAAGCAAGCCCATAGGGAAATTCGTCTTGCGAAGCACCTCAAAAACGGAAAACTCTTTCGTGTAGCGAGTTTTTCGTCTTGAGAGGCATTCGTCTTGCGGGGCACCACTGTGCTTCAGTCTACTTTGGTGCAGAAATCATGCAAGTGAATATGAGCAGTAATCACAATCTTTTTTAAAAATGCAAATGTTATTTTCTGCATTGTGCTTGGAAGTCATAGTTTTATACCTGCTGTGTCATACACGTCTAGATCTTCTTGCAATGTCAACCCCTATTTTTGAATGGAGGGGTTTTGAAAGACCTAATGACTTTTGATCTCATTGCAAGGGGAATCATCAACAAACATAAACTACTTACTGAATGTCGGAACTTGTGCTTTCAACCAATTTGTGACACTTTTCATCTGACCCCAAAGAACTGGGACCAAGTTCTGCTGCCAGAGTTTTCTTGTTCAATCCAGACTGTGTTTCAATGGAACCCAACACTGGCATAGATTTGGATTCAGAAGAAGCCAATATTCCAATTGGATCTAAAACCCAAAGAATACAGCATCTGCATTATTAAATTACATTATTATACACTTATAGAGTGGCATTGTGCCAAAGCATTAATTAGTCCAGATCAATTTTGATCACTATATGCACCACTTTCTATTGAAGATTGTGCCACTTAAGACACACACACACACACACACACACACCCCTTTTCAAGGTTTTCTTCCCTGATGTATCATCTGGATGTGCTCACTTTGGAAAATAATTAGCATTTTATTTGTATGTACAACTGCTTTTGGAACAATGAATAAGGTTTTCTTATTTCCTATGAGTCTGAAATCATATTCCTGATGTACAAGCTTATATGATAACTATCAGTTATTGTTCCTATGATACACAGGAGTTAATTTACGAACCTATTGGAAAGAAAGCATATCGGTGGAAAGGATCACAATGGCTTTAGTGTCAGTGTCTGAACTTCAGAGCAGAAGGTTGCCTAGAATGGCTTTACTGAACAATGCTGGGGATGTTAGAGTGCAGCTCTTATGAGACCATAGATCAGCCAGGAAAGCAATCAGAGCTCACTCAATTAATGAGGACTGAAATGTTAAAGGTTTCAAAAGGAAGGCAATTAGACCTTTGGAACAGCATTGAAGAGATAACATAATTCAGTTGCAGGATCAGAAAATATCTTGGTAACTTACTGCTATTATCTTGATCGGTTGTCACCTTCCTGAGCCGCAAAATTCTTTCTAATTCTGTTTCATTACTATCTGCCTCAAGGGATTTTAGGCTTCTTGAACTTGCAGATGTATTCATTGTTTCCTAAAATAAAATATATCAGTAAAATGTTCGGCCATGTGGCAGTCAACAGAAGATGCCATAACCATACATCAAAATTTGCTGGAAAGCATGTAATCCTGACTTGGTTACAAAAAATTATTCGTACATGGGGCTGCCCTTGAAGACTACATAAAAAGTCCAGTTGGCTCAGAATATAGTAGCCTGATTATTGACTGGAACTGGTCACTTGGAACTTATCTCAACAGCATTAATAATAATAATAATAATAATAATAATAATAATAATAATAATAAATTCACTGACTCCGTTTGTTTCTATGTACAATTCAAGATGATGCTTTCAACCTATGAGCGGCTTGGCACCAGGATATACTGTTGCATACTGGTGACACTTTGCCCCAATTCTCCTAATGACCACCGCCAGCAGCTTCATATAGACATCAAATAACACTGGAGGCAAAATTGTGCAGTGTCCCCCAGAGATCAACTAACAGAGTGTTAAGGCACACTCACCTAATGCTACTTTCTGGAACCGACCCTGTAAGCAGAAGTGAAAGCACCATAAAACAGTGCCCTCAGCTGCTGATTCATAGAGACAGTCCAAGATTTTACAATGATCAATGGCATCAGCAGCCACCAACAGATTCAGCAGAATCATCAGGGTTACACACCCTTGTTCCTCTCTTGAAGGAGGTCCTCTATCAGGAATACAAAGGCTAATTCTGGTCTGAGCCCAGGGGTGGAATGGGTCAAGATAATCAGCTTCATCCACAAGCATCTGTAACTGAATCCCTACCACCATCTCAATCACCTTGCCTAACAAAGGTCTATTGGTAACTGGGCAGCAGCTGGAATAAACCTCTGAGTCCAGGGTTGTTTTTTTCAGGAATGGCCATATCACTGCTTCCTTTAAGGAAGTAGAAACCACTCTATCACACAATGAAGTGTGATCTACCCAGTTAACCTTCCATGGCAGGCACCAACCAGCCAATGGGCATGTGTTGAGAGCATGTATTAAGCCACACAACTGCAAATTCTTCAAACACCTTTTAGAGTTAGTCTCCTTCCCCATGGAACTGGTGCAGGGCCAATACTAAACTGCATTTTCCTAGCCTGCACATGTAAAACCTCAATTGTGCTCATGCTTCTCTTGACTATTGGGAAGAAAATGGAAAATGCAACACATTAATTCTTGGCACATCTTTCAAGCAAAACAGCACTTAATTCCCAATGTTTCCTTCAATTAACTTAAATCCTGCATTTTGTTAGTATTCTGAATTTAACAGAGGAGGCATATTATTAACACGTAACTCCTTGGTATTGTGCTCATGCTACAGATCTAGTAGCAAAGGAAATAAAGTAAGGTGTTTTACATCAAGCTTGAAATGGAACAAATTAATATCACTTTGTTTACAACAATTATACGGAGACCTACACAAAATGCATAATTAGCACAGTAACAATATGCATATAAGGATTTAGCTTTACACCTCCCAACCTTATTTTTCCTGTCTCACTGTGCTAATGACTAGCCTGGCGAATGCACTAGAAGTTGGTTTTATCGAGTGTTCCTTTTACTTTTCATAGTGAAGCGGTTTGCATGGAACCAGTTAGATCTATTAGAGCAGGTACTAAGATTCAGCTGAAATTAGGCAGGCGTAAATCTGTCAATTTCAGTTTCTCATTTTCCCAATCTTAAATTAGGTTCTCCACATTTCCATATTACTTTGTGATTTTTAAAAAAGGTCTCCTCGGCATGTAAGTGCCAATTTCTCCTAATGTACACATTTTTGCATACAATTTCCCCTGATATAGTGCATTTTAAATGTTATTTTCACACATGTATGCATTATATACACATTTTACCCTAGTATATTAATTTTTATACTCATTGCTTGGCTGGATAACTGCACTGTAAAATTTGGAGAAACACAAAATTTGAATGATGGGCATGTTTCAGAAAGTGAGAATTAGGTGGGTTCACCATTAAATGTGATCTGATCTGAATTTCTTCCCCATCCCTAGCTGAAATCTTTGAAATGTCACATGAGCTTGCATAATTAAGTAAGAAAAAGAAAACATAATTCTGAACATCTGTCTACATCCGCCCATCTTCTTTCCCTTGGGGCACTTTTCAGCAATAACACAAGGACACAAAGTATAATACAAAGTTGTTTTCTCTCTTTTTCTTACCAGAATTCCCTTTAACTCTTTCATTGCACTCTCAGAGGGTTTGGGTACTTCTGGCTGTAAATGAAAACAAAACACCCATCTAGGTAATGTGATTTTGCAGACGTTGACTAAAGCACTTAAGACGTGCAAAAGAGGAAAACTGGAGGCAAGGCTATTGGAAGAGGGTTTTCACCACAAAGAAATACACTAGACTATGCTAGCTTCCCAGTAGGTGGGTTCCTGTTGCCTACTAGGAGGGAGTGGGGTGGGGTGGAAGGGAAGTTGCTGTGGTGCAAACATGCTGACCAGGAGCACTGAATTGGCTCTGCTGGTGCGTTTACACAACACTGACCTCCCCCCACCTCAGTAAGCAGCAGTGACCTACCTTGCAGGAAGCTAGCGCAGAAATTTGATCTCGCCCAGTGACTGCTTCTGAATGAAGTAATAGAAATCAGATGAACCTTAATAGTAGAAAATGGTTTGGGAAACTTTCAAAAAAGTTATTATTTTGCCATCTGCCTGGGTCATCTCCCCTTGAAAGGGGAATCATAACTTAGCTGCATTAACTCTGCAATCCAGGTTGGAGTGTCTCAGTGGCTGTTACCCTCCTTTCCTCCTGCCCAACATAATCAACCCCATTCCTTCTGACAGATTATGGCAAGCTCTTGCTTTCACAGGCGTTAGCTAGGGGTCAGTTTGAAGAGATTGTTGGGAGAGTGAGCCTGCCCCTCTGATTACTTTTTAGCAACCTACAGTTTATCTATCAATAGGCAGGGATGATGAGAGTTGTAGTCCAACAATATTTCGGGACTTTAGGTTGAAGCACACTGCACTAGAGGAGCTTCAGGACACTTCTATTCTCCTGGAACAGAGCATGTATTTTATAATAACACAGTTTTACACGCAAGTGTTAACAAACCTTTGTCTTAGAACGGTTGGTCTGATTAACAGGTCTAAGGTGAACCCCCTTTTTAATTCTATCCATCATTTCTTCAACAGCTTGTCTCTTCAGGTCTGATACTTCTCCTGTTGCAAAACAACAAAAAAGTCAAATTATTTTCTTTCAGGAGGTTCCTTCCTTTCATTGTAAATTGAGGAAAACAAAGAGCCAGAAAGAGCCTTCCTGACTCACACTGCTTAAGAATATTGATTTCCAAACCGTACTAAAGAAGTTATAAGGCTAGAATTAAGGATGGGATTTGGAAGGGAAATGGTTATTTTATTATTATTATTTTAATATATTTCATATTACTTTGCCACTTTGCCAGCTCATATTAGGTGCTCATGCTACTACTCACTCAATGCTTTGACTTGCTACCAAGTTAACCTGGAATTCTACTAGCAGTTTTTGATTTACAAAAATAAGGTGGGTCCAAAAAATATACATCTCAAGTGTCAAATGCAAAGGTGAACAGGTGGCACCTTCAGCAATTACTGAAAGCTGTATAATGAAGGTGTCAGATACACCTCTGTGGGGAAGGAGTTCTACAGATTAGGGGCTGCCACAGTGAAGACTGTGGAGATGGTGGTTCAGAACCTGAAGACACACAGCTACTCCCCTAAATTGGCTCCCTGCTGCACACATTTGCCCTCCAACAGGCGGAAGGCCACGGGAGATGGGCACTGGGATATGGATGGAGCTAGTGTACACAATCCTGATCTCCTCCTCATTGCTTGAATGACTGAAAAGGGCTAAAGATGGTTCTTACAATTCAAGAACATAGGAGCATAATAGCCCTGCTGGATCACGCTAGTGGTCCATCTAGCCCAGGCACCCCAAACTCAGCCTTCCAGATGTTTTGGGACAACAACTCCCATCATCCCTAGCTAACAGGACCAATGGTCAGGGATGATGGGAATTGTAGTCGCACATCTGGAGGGCCACGTTTGGGGATGCCTGATCTAGCCCATCATCCCATTCTCACAGTGGCCAATCAGATTTCAGCAGGACCCGAGCATGGGAGCACTCTTCTCTCCTATGGTTTGTAGCAACTGGTATGCAGAAGCATTACTACCTGGGATCATGTAGACAGAGCATAGTCATCATGGCTAGCAGCCATTGATAACCTTATCCTCCATGAATTTGCCGAGTCCTGTTTTAAACCCATCCAAGATGGTGGCCATCACTACCTCTAATGCAAAAAGGTTCCATAGTTCCGATGATGAACTGTGTGAAGTGAAATGAAAAGCTCAGATATCACCTTATTGCACTAGGAACAAGGTTCATTTTGCTGGGAAGAATATGTGCTGTACCTGAGCCTTGCTGAGATGCCTTTTCTTTCTTCGCCATGCTGCTATTTGCATGAGACTTCTTACGAATCATTGACATCAGCGACCTTTCACAAAGTAAAGATGGAAGACAGTCACTCAAGCTTTCTCTTGAACCTGACACCTGCACTTTCAGAACCAACTTAGCACGCTTAGTTGCCCGTAGTCCCATTTGACGAGAAGGCATAACAAACACATGCAGGATCGGGGCCTGTTCCTATGACATGCATTGTGGAAGGAGCTGGCATTAACCGACAAACAGCTAAGCTTTCTAATTGACATGAGTGTTCAAACACTTCCAGGCAGAGGCAGAAATGTCACACCTCCTTAAAAAAAAAGATTTAAAAAATACACCAAACGTATTATTTGTTATACGATTGCTGTTGACAAAGCATAGTGCAAAACACTCAAGATCTGAATATTAAAAGGTAACATGGCACCGTGACATGTGTGACAAAATAAAGCCTTCTCACACAATAAAAAATTGAAGGGTTAGGAACGTTAACATAACGCATTACACTCCAGAGAACAATGCCACCCAGCAGGGAGCCTCTATATTGTCCCTTCGTTTCGACAGTATGTATTTGCTGGAATAGGGCTACTGGTAAACAAACAAAATGAGAACAGAAAATAAAAACCCTCACATTATCTATGCTTTTGGTTCAATCTGCAAGGCATGATATTAATCTTAAACAGGCGCTGCCAAGTCAATATTTGACCAAATATGAGAGGTTTGCTGTCATTCCTTCCTCCTTTCCTTTTACTTTAATACCAAAAGCTTTCAACATGCCTTAAAGGGGGGAATAGGGGGAGCTGTTGTTATTATTATGTGTCTGTACCTGGATGTCTTGAGCACCTTTTAAAATGCTAAATGGCAGGCAAATGAATAAATCAATCCAGTGATCTTTGAAACAGCCACCACAATTGCCTGCAATGTTTGGAGGATAAGCACATTTGAGAACGGCAAGAACACTTCCAAAGCATAAAGGCTAACCTGCATGACAGGTTGCATGCTGATTAAATTGAAATTGACCAATTTTCATTCTCTGTGTTAAAAAGGATCAAAGTGTGCCCCAACCATATTTTATCCTTTCTGAAGTATGCCAGTGGCAATAGTGCAATGTCTATTACAAGTATAATGGACAGAAAGGATGCCTATCCCTGTCTCTCTTAAAAGGAATCTAGATGCATTTATCTATTTTAATTTATTTATTTTCCATTCTCCCTCCATGAGATCAGAGAAGTTGATGGTATAACAACAAACACACACACACACACACTATAAAATATGAACAAACTGAGAAAAGAGTGAGGACATGTGGGGCCGCCACAGAAAAAGCCCTTTCACACACTATCAGCGTATGAATCACTGAAGAGGCAGTTGGAAGATCTGAATTCTTGGGCAGGATTGTACAAAACAAGTTGGTTCTTCAAGTACCGTGGTTCCAAACATATATGTACATGCATATGGGCCTCTTTTTATTCTTTTAAAGTAAGCCCATCCCACACACTGGTGGAGGAAGAGGTGTGCAGGGGGAGCGCCCCGTCCCTGGCAGTGCGATCCTGGTGGGGTGTCATCGCAGCTGCTCCCTGCCCGTGCTGGGTGCCACGCCCCTACGGGCGGCACACCACGCCCCCAGGATGCACGCAAGCCCTGCCTCTGCCTGCTCTCCGCCCCCTGGTGCCGGAGCATGAAGCTCCACCATTGATCCCACAGAAACAAAAACAAAAGCAACATAACCAAAACTTTAACACATTGACAAGGCAACAGAAGAGGAGAGGTACATGAGCAAAAGGCTGTTTGGTCTGCAGGAGGGCTTTGCCACCTAAAACTTTCTATCATGTAAAGAAACAACTGCAATTAACTGGATAACTCCTGTTTCTTTGGCCAATCATGTTATCATAGCAAATGATAGCAATTGATGGGGTGTTGCATTGACAACAGGACATTACTCAATTTGTTTAATGGATCACTTAAAAAAAATTCCTTTATTGTGAGTAAACAATTTTACAATCTCCTAATTTAACACCTTTACAAAAACAAATTTACAATTTGTTAATTTAACACCTTGAAATGGTGTAATTGGTGTGATTTTTATATATATATATACTGGACTTATTAATAAGACTTAGCTGACCCAATACTTTATGGAAGGAGAAAGAATAAACAGAATTCCTTTCAGCTTACCCCCACCCCCATAAAGACAGCCACTTGACCTGTGAATAGAGACTTATTAGAGACTAAAAATGAAAACACAAACGCCAGTGTTAACCTCAAAAGAATTAAAGGACATTGTTTTGTGTAGAAATGAGATGGCTTGTATATCAGCTACATGAAAGTTCAGAATGATTTAAAAGACCAGCATGAAGATGCATATAAAAGAATTGCTAAATAAGGTAGATGGTTGGAGGAACACAAGACTAAGTCTAGGGTGTGGGGAGGGAGTAAAAGAGAAAATATTTTTCCCATTAAACACTTAATAACTTCTTTATTAGTATGTAATATACTAGAATCAAAGTATATATACTAGAATCAAAGTATATAAAGCTAGAATCAAAGCCCTTTCCAACTTCAATCTCACTACCAGGAACCAGACAAGAGTTAAGGGTTAATTAAGTTTTACGTTAATAGTTTAATCAGTGTGTCCAGCAGACTATCTGATGGAAATATAGCTACTATTCTGAGATATTAGTAACTGTGCTCATCAAATGTAAGAAAGCATGCAAAAAATCTTCCATAATCTGTTATCAATTTTAGATCTGGAATGCTTTAGGTTACACAAAAAATAATAATAATAACTAATAATAACTCCATCATTCTGCCTGGTCCAGCACCAAGCGCCTTCTGGCGGTTCCCTCATTGTGAAAAGTGAAGTTACAGGGGACCAGGCAGAGGGCCTTCTCGGTAGTGGCGTCCACCCTGTGAAACACCCTCCCATCATATGTCCAAAAGATAAACAACTATATGACTTTTAGAAGACATCTGAAGGCGGGGGGACATTTTAATGTTTGATGTTTTATTGTGTTTTATATTTTTCTGGAAGCCACCCAGAGAGGCTGGGGCAACCCAGTCAGATGGGCAGCATATAAACAACAACAACAATTTCATTATGTATATCCCACCCGTCTGGCTTGGTTTCCTTACAGCATATATAAAAACACAATAAAACATAAAACATGAAAAAACAGAATATCTTAAACAGACAATAAATAGCTTTAGAATGATGATTTAAGATATCATTCATTCAGTTGTTGAAAACGCGAACCTACAGTGTGCCTTCATCTAGGCTTTAGATCATGTGTGAATATTATTCTGCATTAAGCACTTCATAGATTTAAAACGGATTATACTCCTGCCTGGTTTTGGAATACCACAGAAAGGCTTTTAAGAGATACAGTACTGAGCACACTGGGAGCATGGCATGCAAAGAATCAACGGAGTAGCAGTTCTCTTCAAATAGACCTAAATTGCACTGGAAGTAAATAAAGCAGTTGGGCTGAGTAAAAAGATTAAGCAAATCACATGAGGCAAAAGGAAGGTGGAAACAGGAGGCTTACAAAACAGGGCTATTTGGGAGTTCATGTGACTGAATTGGATGCTTTATGGCAGGCTAGATTTCCATTAAAACTGCACATATTTAAGTTACACATTGATACATGCATTGAAAACCACACTTGTTCAGAAAGTTTGGAACAATAAATTGCAAGGAAGCATTCATCCTTACAATTTTTCCCCTATGTTATAATGTCTGTTCTTGCTGAATGCTAAGCACACGCAGCTAACAATTACTATGTTTTAATGGGTTTGGATTCATGCAATGTCCTAGGACCCCTGTAAACCATCTGCCATAATTTTGTTTTGAGACAAAGAGAATAACTCCAGACTTCTTAATGGCAGTGCATGGCTGATTCCTGAGATCACCTGCATATGGGCAGTGGGATATACTGCTAGTAGATTGGATGATTAATATAATTATAGAATTTTAGAGTTAGAAGGGACCTTGGAGGTCATTTAATCCAACTTCCTGTTATAATGCAGGATCTTTGAAAGATGGTTGCCCAGCCTCTGACCAAACACCTCCAGCAAAGAGCTCACCAACTCCCAAAGCAGACAGGTATTAACAGCCTGATTGTCCTGGAGAATGGGTTATGCAACAGGTTAAAATTGTAGAAATTACATATGAACTGATTATATGTATTTGAATTTGGTTTCATCCAGTCACCCAACCTGTTTTTCTTCCTAGGAGGCAAAAGTGCATGTTTATCCTCAATATGCTTATAATTAACTCCTAAAACAGGGGTCGGCAAGGTTTACCTTACCTGGGCCGGATCACTCCCACGGAGATTGTGGGTCGGAATGGTGCAGCGCCGGAAATCGTGTCTGTGCATGTCTGCGATGCCAGAAATTGCTTCTGCGCATGCCCAGACGCCGAAAATCACACCTGTGCAGAAGCGATTTTGGGCATCTGCGCATGCACAAAAGCAATTTCTGAAGCCGTGGAAGAGACCTGTGCCGGGTTACCGCAGCGCGCCAGGACTCGGTTCAGTTCTGGGGCGGTTCGTTGGCTGGTTAAACAGCCTCCATGGGCTGCTTCCGGCCCATGGGCCACACGTTGCCGACCCCTGTCCTAAAATCATATACTTCTGACTAGGAGCAGTGGGCAGAGAGGATCACAGCAATGCAGCAGTAGCACTGCTGCCACTTACCAGAAGGGAAAGGGAGAGGAGAGAGGTGGTGAGGAGCATGGCACTGTGAGGGCACACCCGTGGAGACAATCTAGTTCCCCCGCCACTCACCTGCACAGCTCTGACCTCCCTGCCACGGGGTAAGTGGTTGCAATGTCACTATCAGGAGGCCAGGGCTGTAATGCAACCCCTTCATCCTGGCCACTCCTGCTTCTGTCTAAGCAAACAGTGTTAAGAATCAGTAAGTATATAATTTTACTTACCTTATTGGATTTGGAGGTGGAGGAGGAAGAGGAGGAGGAGGAGGAGGAGGTGGTGGTGGTGGTATAACATTTTCTGATTGGTGTATTCTTTTTTGAAGCTCTTCAACTGCACAGAAACAAAATTGAGTCCTCAGCTAAAATGCTCCTCTATCCGTGTGTATTTAAATGATGCATGCAGAGGGTTGGCAAAATAAAAAGCAAGTCCTATAAAATGCAAATGGATTAACAGTCCAATGGACTATCTGAAACCCCAGATACAGCTTGTCAGAATCAATTAGGTACTGAGAGTCAGTAAGTAAGTATCCTATACAGAAATAAGTTCACATTGTAAAAAAAAAACACCCCAAAACCCCAACCCCTGCATTTTGGAGATTTTATTAAAATATCTAGGATGAAGATATCACTGCCTCTCTCTTCTATCACTGTCTGTTTTCTTATTATCTTAGTATTTTTGTGAGGAGAAAATGTCATCACGCTGCCATTTGTGTGGCTGTCAACAGGCGACCATGCAAACTGTGTATAGCATGATAGCAAGTGGACCGATAGCAAGAAAAGCAAGCAGACGACTCAACTGAGCAGGATGGCAGAGCAAGTCGATGAGTGAGCAGGCAGCCAGGTGGCCCAGGCAAGTCTTCCCACGTTCCCTGTTTTACCACTGCCACCTGCCTGTTTGCTCAAGTGGCTGGGTCCAGGCAGGCTTTCACACGCTCCCTGTCATTGTCACACACACACACACACACACACACACACACACACACACACACCACAGTTCACCCCAAACTCCCCCCTCACAGCTTGCCCCCAAATCCAAGAGCCCACTGCCATTTGCACTGGAGAGGGGAATGAGGAGGACGAAGTCTTTCCCTTCTTTGCCCTGCACTGCCACCCACTTCCTCCTGTAGGTGGGCATGGACACAAGCAGGGACAGCAGTTCCTAGTGCTATCCTAATGAGGAAGCAATAATTTTTTTATTCAAGTATGAGAGGAAATGCAATGGCTGTTGCCGTCATGTGCCAGACTTTTGCTCCTGAAGGTAAAGAAGCTGTCTGCTTAGTTTTTGGGGAGAAAACACCTCTCTGACCATAGCAGTCCCTAAATATATAGTCTGTGGTTTCCCTTTTGCATGTTCAATGTTTATGGAGTGTTGGAGTAACAATTAGGAGGGATGAAAAGATCTAGATCCAGGTCCTTTGCAAATAAAGGATCACTGAAGTCAAATGAAAATGTATGGATTCCATAGAAGCAGCATTTCTCTCTTTTTTCTGAGTTCATGGGTCCAACTTAATAGTGTCCTTTTCGGCTGGTCTCTGTTGCTAAACTTGGAAGATAAATCTAGGACACACAATTGCATGCTGGGAAAAGCAACCAGCTTTGGCTCTTAAAACTAAATGTTTTTGTACTGATAACTGGTTTTCTTTACTCGTATTTCATAATACGTAGCTCTGGTGGGCATGCTACCACTTTGAAATCCCTGAAGAATCATTAGTGGCTTCTTCCTTCTTACTTTTTGATACAGTAAACAACCATTATTTTTATCGTTCAGATAATAGCTGAATGTGGCAGCCATTAAAGGACGCCATCAAGTTGAAATGTAGTCAATACATATACTCAGGTAATTTATTTCGTGTCCTATAGTGGTCCCTGAGTGGGTTCCCTTGGTAATTTCCATAGGTTTTCCAGTCACTTTACAAGGCTGTGATTAATTTAACACACAACACTGTAAAACAGTTTTAGGACCTTGCACAAAGGCATTAGTATGTTTTTCTTTTGACATTTTCCATCCACGTAATCCAGCTGCTTTAGGATAGTTAAACAGTACTTCCCCTGCTGGTAACTGTATTTTGAATTTATTAAGAAATGGCAATCTTAGATAAAGAGTAGTAAATTACAGTTTTTAGCATTTAATAGGTACGATGCTGTAAGCTGGTCAGGCACCATCCTGGCAAATAAGTCTTTGGTAACAACTAAATTACAGTAGTTTATCCATACTGTATGCATTCTAAGTGGTTTTGTCAGTGCTCCTGATGTCTTGCTTTAGCCTATAAACTGGACAAATAATAGCCAGCAAGTCAGACAGTTTCTACAGTCAGATAGTGAGGGGTAAATGTTTTGCCTGATGTGCAGGGAATTAGCCACGCAGCTCCCATGGATTTTAGCCATTAACACCCATGGGAGTTGCAAAGCTAATTCCTTCTGCATAGCCTTCGACACAGCATTTACTTTTTAAAATGTCAGTCGCACAAGGGCACATAACGTGTTGTTGCTTCCCAACTCTCACTGCAAAGCGCTAAATCATTTCTTGGAATATACTAATAACTTCTGCAACTAGAATGTCGTGAGGATATTTTTTCTAATCCCTATGTGACTTCTGCATTTGGAAGAAAGAATACCAACTGAGTGAATACAAAAGGGTTAGACAACGTGACGTGATGCAACTTAAGTCCTGCTGGTTTGAATGGGGAATAAGTGCACCTAGCTAAGGCTGCAATCCAAACTCACTCACCCCTGCCTGTGGAGCAACTACATCCACAACCCAGCCACGCACGGTGGCCATAGAGAAAGTGGTGGGAGAACAACCAAGCCCTGCACAAGCTCCAGACTGATGCACTGATAGGGTGCAGATCAAGTCCAGTGCTGGCCAAGTTCCTCACTGCCCTTAGAACACCCTGTTTAGGGACTTTCCAATGGCGGGGATATCACCAACAGGCCTCTCTACCCCTCAGCCAGGTGAAATGAGTAGTGGGATGCTTCCACTCAATCCAAAACACACACAGAGAGACAGCCTGGTGTATGGGGCAGTTGGATTGCTTTCTTTTGTAAACATACATTACAAAACACATATTTATGAAGTTCTAGTCACAAATAAAGCTTGAAAACTCCGAGCACTGATTATCATGAAACAACATGGTTATGTCTTAACTGGAGTTCACATTTAATTCTATATGTTTTACATCCATCGTACTATGCTTGAATATGGTATCAAATTTATTCAATATTTTACCTGAATGCTTTAGGTTTTTAACTTTTTCTTCAGCACTCTGGTATTTTTCCTCTAATTCCTTTTTATCTTCTTCTAAAAGTTCTAGCTGCTGTTTAAGGGATTTGATTTCCTTATTCAAGACTTCGCTAGCTAATTGTTCCTCCAGTTCTTCAACCTGTTATGGACAAATACAAAATTGCAATGAAAATCAACACCTTGTTTTGTCCCACCCACCAACTTAACAAAGAAGCACACCCAACCAAGTCAAGCTAATGATTCCCCAGAACCCAAAAAATTATCTGGCAGTAGAAAAACTGGGATCCTGACAATATGTAATAGGAATACAGCCGAACCTTGGATCCTGAGCGCCTTGGTATTCAGATGTTTTGGCTCCTGAACGCCACAAACCCGGAAGTGAGTGTTCCGTTTTGCTAATGTTCTTTGGAACATGAATGTCTGACGGGGCTTCCGATTGGCTGCAGGAGCTTCCTGCAGCCAATCAGAAGCTGTGCTTTGGTTTCCAAACATTCTGGAAGTTGAATGGACTTCCGGAACGGATTCCATTCGACTTCTGAGGTACAACCATACTCTAAAAGTTGTTATTCAAACCCAGTGCTTAATGGTTCAAGGTTTAAAAAACATGCTCGAAATGTGGAAGCATTTGTAGCATTTATGGATGTACTGGGTTGTTTGTTTGTTTGATAAATCTGTTCTACTCCAGAATTTCCAAGTTTTATAATGCAATCCTAAGAGTGGTCAGGGGAGAGTGGAATCCATGACTGCATCCTAAGTCTTCCAAGGGCAGATAAACGGAGGAAGAGAACTGACATTTTTTTCTTCCATTTCACGCCAACTCCAGGCTTAGAGTAATCATTAATCATAGAGTAGACACATGGAACTCGACAGACTTGAGGAGGCACCCCCAAACCCAGCCCTCCAGATGTTTTGGAACTACAACTCCCATCAACCATAGTCCCAAAACATCTGGAGGGCTGAGTTTGGGGGTACCTGGACTTGAGAAACTCAAGTTCATTGATTTTAGCAGGTCTGCTCTTAGTATGACTTAGTTGGATATTACTCTGTTTTGAAGCTACAGTCTGAACTATTGTACAGTGGTACCTCGGGTTAAGTACTTAATTCGTTCCGGAGGTCCGTACTTAACCTGAATCTGTTGTTAACCTGAAGCACCACTTTAGCTAATGGGGTCTCCTGCTGCTGCCGTGCCGCCGGAGCATGATTTCTGTTTTCATCCTGAAGCAAAGTTCTTAACCTGAAGCACTATTTCTGGATCAGCGGAGTCTGTAACCTGAAGTGTATGTAACCCGAGGTACCACTGTATACTCCACTCTTGTGGCTACAGCATTGGGCATAACTACTACTGAAAACCATGTCACAAGCCAGATTTTATACCTGCAGCATGGTTAATTTCCTGAGATGCCTGACAGTTGCTTAAAATCAGAAAATCCATTCATCTAGCCCAATGTTGGCACAAGCAGTTAATCAAAATATATGAAGAACAGGACAAAAATCTCCCCCTTGGAGAGCCATGAAGATCTCATAATTTGGTTTGTATTCAACTAGAATGTTGTTTTGTCAATTATTATTTTACAAAACACTTCAATTCTGGAGTGCCTAAATGTTTTAAAGAGGATTTAAAAGAGGGGAGCGTACACCTTCTTACATGGTTTTATTTTTATCTCAAGCAATAAAACACTAATGTAAGTTATTAAACGGTTGCCTTTGTTAAATGTTATTATTTGCACACTCTTTCTTTAACCCCTGCTGTTTGCAATGGGTGAATTATAGAATAGTCAAGTTGAAGGGCTGAGACACGGTAAAATAAAGACCTCTCTGCCCCTGTACACAATTTGAACAAATTTGGAAAACAATCCTTTCCCAGAATCTGGGAATTACTCCCAATGTATAAATACACAAACATGTGTGCATTATGTTTTTGAAGCAATCGCTGCTTTCTTTTTAACTATTCCTAAAAACTGGGGGAAATAACATGGGTTCAATTTTAACTATTATCCAAACAACTTAGTAATTGCTTCCAGTACTGTAGATTGCTAAAATATCCACCAAATTCAAACCAATAGAAATCCAAATAATTCATCTCCAGAATATTCCAAATACTTCATGTGTGTATCACCTACTTTGTATATGTAGCTTGTTAGCCTGCTTTCTTTCATCAGGACTTAAAAGACAAGGGAACACACTTCCTGTTTATTTGAAGAGATACTCAGAAGCTCCCTCCTCCTTTTAAAGGCCACAGTGTGGTGTCTCAGTGGTCTGCTTTACTTGTTATGCTAGGCCAATCTCTGCCTTAGACAACTGTCTGAGCATGTGGGGCTTCTGGAGAAGAGCTCATGGCCCAGTTCTTTTTACTACTGCACCGTGCCAACCTGCATCAAAAATTGCTCTTAGTTACAGTACCTGATTAGTCTGGAGAGAGCTTAACTATGACTCTGGGTTTTGAGTACATACTAAGGAAAACCTCTGACTTATGGTCCATCCATACTTGTCCCATGATTTCAAGTCACAGGTCCAAGACATTCTTCTTTTTAGCAGCCACTTTCCTTGGGAGAACCCGCTGTTTACTGCTAAATCGGAACAAATGTCAGTTGAGCTTTTTGTGGATTGTTCTGAGTCAGCAGGAAAAAATGGATTTCCCTGGGGAAAGCAATGGGACAAATAAAAGCACTTGGACCCATGACTTGAAATTACAGTACAAATGGCAGTGTGGATGGGTCCTTAGCTTGCTGCAGCAGCAGCAAAAAAAAAAGGGGGGGGACCAGGGAGTTTACAAAACAATTACAAGCTCCTCTCTGGAGACCCAGACATTCTCATTAAGCCAAAGAATCACAGAATTGTAGATTTGGAAGGGACCCAAACGTCTAGTCCAACCTCCAGACAGTCCCGGTCTTCCAGCCCCAGAACGGCTGGCTTAGCCCCTTCAGCACCCACTTTGGAAGGATGGTCAGAACCTTCCCCCAATTATTTGTGATGCTGTTACACTGTTAAAGCTTCACTGTGCAGTCCATAATCTCACTAACAATGTCTTGGTGCAGAAGGGGATAGATATTTCACGCTGATTTAGACAACTTTTTAGTTGGATGACCACTTTTAGTATTTCATATTTGTAATGTTTTATTGGCTTTTTAATGCATTTGAAATTTTATTATTGTAAATTGCTTCAGGACCCCTCTGGATGTGTGAAGTGGTATGTCAATGGGATAACCTAAACTAAATTAAACCAACTTGATAACTTACAATCAGAAGTGGCTGGCAAGGTGGGTCGGAGCCACTACCCTAGCTTCCTGACAGGTGGGTCACTGTTGCTTACTGGGAGGAAGAAACTGAGGAGTTGGGGAAAGGGAACCATGCTGCGAACACACTAGCAGGGGTGCTGGATTGCCTTAGTTCAGGCATTCCCAAACTCGGCCCTCCAGATGATTTGGGACTACAGTTCCCATCATCCCTGACCACTGGTCCTGTTAGCTAGGGCTGATGGGAGTTATAGTCCTAAAACATCTGGAGGGCTGAGTTTGGGGATGCCTGGCTTAGTTGGTGTATTTGCACTGCACTGACCTCCCCACTGCCTCACCTCTCCCCTTCTCCCTCCCATTAAGCAACAGTGGCCCAAAGCTCTGTCCCACTCAGTGAGCTACTTCTGCTTACTATATATTCTTCAGTTTGGGAAGACAGGTGTCAGAAACAAAGCCACACCACAGTCACTGAAAAGTACAGTGCTTACCTTTTGCCGGTGTTGCAGCCTCTCTTCCTCCAGTATTTGATTCAGCTTGGCATTTTCATCCAGAGCTTTCAAAAGCTGTTCATCAGGGCCAGCATTTTGCAGGAGAAGCTGACTTTGTCGCTTCAGTGTTTTTTGTTCAATAAACATCTACCAACATGACCAAATTGCAAATTAGATCATTTGCCCAGCATTTATTCAAACCCAGATATATGGGAAATTGGTTATCTAACATCCAGATGGAGCAGGCATCAGGAAAATCTACAAGCACACACTAGAATCTTGTCACCTCCTCTATCTAGGAAACGTTCAGGATCTCAGCAGGTCAATGCTAAGAGCAAATGACTAGACTGTTCCCTAAAGCCTGCCTAGTCTTCTATTAGATTCGCTCCAAAGGAAAAAGGCATTATTTTACAATGGTGGAAAAGCTGGAACAGAAGCTTCCTATTCCTCTTAGGAATCTTTATGGAACTGTCTAATTTCAGATCTGTCCCCCACCCACCCCCAAACACTGCCCCATATTTTTTTTTAATATAGTTTTGAATGGCTTGTTTCTGGGCACAGAGAAGTCAGGGGCGTAGCTAGCTGCTCCGGCACCCAGAGCGGCAGGGCGAGCTGCCCACTGGTCTGCACAGGAATATGTGAAGGACGTTTGGGTGATCAGGTATAGATAAATGAAGTTCAGATTACCGTAGATTCCGGCGTATTAGATGACTTTTGAACCCCGGAAAATCTTCTCCAAAGTCAGGGGTTGTCTTATACGCTGGGTATGGTTGTGGCAGGTGGCGGCGGCTGGCTTGGAATGGCGACGGGCAGAAGGATGGTAAGAGCCGCCCCCCCCCCATCCCTGGCCACCTCCCGAAGCAGCAGCAACTGTGGCAGCCTCCCCTTCCCGCGGCGAGGTGGTGCGCAGCATTGGCCGGGACTTGCCGGCCCTGCCACCATGGGACCGTCAGATTCCCGTAGGGAGGGAGGGAGCCGGGAGGGAGGGAATTCCACCCATCAAACGCCTCACCACGAGCTGCTGCTGCTGCTGCTGCGACGGCAGAGGCAACGGAGGGGTGCGCTCTCTGTCCCTGGCGGCGCTTGGCGGGCGGCCAAACTCTATAATTTAACAGCAAAAGTTGGGGGGTCGTCTTATAAGCCCAGTCGCCTAATACACCGGAATCTACGGTAGTTGGGACATGTGCTGTACTGAAATATTATTTCAAATTAATCTTTTATATTTAAAAGATGGTGTCTCTCTATTTGAGCACTCATAACAAAATCCATAACAATTTCCTTTCGTTCCTTATGCTGAAGTTGCTTTCCTACTTCATTAAGACTCCTTCTTAATGAACAACAGATGTAAGACTAAGCCAGGTATCAGAAGGTGAGGGATTTTTAAAAGAATCTATATGAAAGACAATCTTGCCTATTTCTGCACAAGGTAGGATCTTCTGTTTACTTTTTCTTTCCATAAAGTAATTATTTAAAAATGACTAAGAAATTCATTTGTAGTGCAGCAAAAGCAGAAATGTGTTTTAGGATTGCTGTATTAGAAACAGAATGCCACATTATTTCTTGTCGAAATTCCATGCTGTTTGTTTACCAGCACAGTAAATAACCACAGCATGGTGGCTGACAAGATTCTTACTATCCATTATATAACTTATTAACACATCATTAAACAAAAACGGAAACGAAATCAAATATCTGGACACTTGCTTGTTTTTACAAACAGCCCATGCACCACTTGAACTGACTATATTTCCAAATCTACTGAAATATGACCAGTGCTCTCTGCCCTTTGTCAATCACCTGTCTGCAAATGAGGTAAAATATGGCTGAGTGGTAGATTTTGGCATTTACTGGCTTACACCCTTCAACCTAACAGGTGTTTCAACACTGTCATGATGGATAGTGCTGATCACAGTTCCATAGACAAGGACCTACACTGAAACTAGTTCACGTGAAAAATGTAGTGAAAGAAATAAACACAGAAAGAACAGTGTTGTATGCCAGGTCACCAGGTCATGTGACCAAGCTGAACGGGCTTAGGATGCAGCCTAAATTCCTCTTTTCTGGTCCTGCCCCCAAGAACACCCCTTTTTTGGAACTTACACTGGCCTCAAGACAGGCAGCTGTGGCTTACCTGGCTAAGCCAGAATGAGCAAGATACACTGATGTATTTTCGGCTGAGTCACAATTGGGGACTTAAAGACAGCTGAGACTAAAATCAGCTGATTGAGCAGGAGATCAACTGCATTCTAAGCTTCTCAACCCAGCAGATCTTGCCATATGATTGGCCCCATAGTATGACAAATATTAGATTCCTTTACAATGGAATTCCTTGGCACTCTCCCTCCAATAAGCTGAATCTTCCATTATACTCTGCAGGTGACAGGTTTCAGATTCTAAGGCTAATGTATTTGTCCCCTGACCTCACCCAATTCCTGTATATGACAACTGAAGCTATGGGGTGTTACATTAATTATAGTCATATAGCAAGTCCCCTTGCTCCCACCCTTTGTGAACTAGGCTATACATAAGAATCTTTTCATAAGTGCAGGTTTTTCAATCCATTTAGAGACACGTCACATATTAATGGAAGAGTTATTACAAAATAACCCAAAGGCCATTAATGCATCTAAATGAGAGTTATTGTGGAGCTCGTCACTAAAAAAAGCCCATTGATATCTCTGAATCAATAGCATGCAATCTCATGAGAGGAGCAACATTCTTATACAAGGAGGTCATGGCTGTCGGAAATTATAAGCGTTTTCCTCTACTGTTGAGGGGGGTGGAGGAAGCAGATAACAGCATTTGACCTTTTGTATGCAAATGTTCAATACTCGATTTTAAATACAATGTCTGCCAAGTGTTGCACAATGACAAGGGCATCCTAAGTAACCAAGATAAGTAAAGGCATTGCACTTTAAAAATAACTGTATTATGCACATATTAAATTGTGTATGGAACCTTTATTACTTACACATAGGCAGTCAAATTGAGCAAAATGATAGGCAGGTCAATGGAACTTTCCTAGCTCCCAACCCACATACACCCTCAGTGTCAGGCTGCACCAGATATCGGATATTTTCCCCATTCTGTTGTTTTCCTCTATTTCTTTGCATCCCCGGGGTTTTTGCCAACCCCACATGCAGAATCAAACCTGAGACCTGCTGCATGTAAGCCATAACAGAGTTATGGCCCCTCCCTGAAGCAAAAACTGAGTGCATTTTACAGATTAGGACCCCAACCCACAACCCAGAGAGCATATAGTATATACCACATGAAGCCCCAGCTTTACAGATAAGCCACATTCAAAGCTGACAGATAAGCCACATGGCAAACTTCATAACTGGCCTCCAATTTAACACAATAATTTGTTTCCTGCAAGCCCTCGTGCATACCTAAAAGCATGCACTACACGAAAGGACACCAAAGTGTCACAGAAATATGGTCAAGGCCACAGATGCACTCTAGTCCAATTCTGGGACTAGACACTCTTAAAATGAGCATGATAAATGTACACCCTTCTGCAGAGTGGAAAGAAGACAGTATTTATTTATAAATAAACAGAAGCCGCTATGGAGTAAATGGCCCTTTACTTCAGAAAACCTGTATCAAGCTAAAATATACAATTGGGTAGACATACAATCTACAAATACTACAGTTGTGGCATATATATGAACCTTGACAGATTGACTGGACACATACATACAAATGGTCTTAACTGATTTTAATGTTGTATTCTTACATTAAAAAAAATTATTCTGTAAAATATTGACCATTATTGCAAAGGACAAATAATAATAACAAAAATTCCCCCAACTGATGACCATTGTGTCTTGGCTTTTGTTTACTTATGAATACATCCCTCTCCCACCTTATTCTAGACTGTTTATGTGCTGCACATATTTAATGTCTGTGGCATATATAACCTTCATTCCTTTCTTCGGTCATTTTTAAAAATCCATGTTTCAAAACCTGATTTGATCTGTGGATTCTGTTGGCTTACATACCTCCTGTGCAAAGGATTCCGCTCTCTGCCTCAGATCTTTCTCCAATTCAAAGTTTACTTGCAGCTCTTCATATTCTTCTACTGCCAGTACAGACACTATTTAAAGCACAAAAAAGACAAAACAAATCCAAACACACCACAACACATAACAACACACAAAGATGAACAACAAATTAGGAAGCAAAATAAAAATGACCATCAGCTGCAAGCCATTGCAATTCACATACAAAGTGCATCAAATATATAAACTTCAAAATGACATGTTGTATCATGCCATGAAACAAGATTACACAAGATTTATGGTTGCATGCCACCATAAAAGCTTTAGCTGCAATACTGCATTGGTGGATAAATAATCCCAGAACTGTAGTGCAGTGGGGTGGAAGACTGGCTTCTGTGCAAATAGCTTCGCTGGGGGGAAGGAAACATGTCTTGCCTTTTTCCCAAAACAATGATTTGTTGTTGTTATTTATTAGAAATATTTATAATCTGCCTTTCACCCAAGCCAGATAAACACAATCTAAGCCCAATCTAAACAAAATAGCATTGTGGGCTGGCCTCACTCACCTGATTGGTAGCATCACTGCTGCTTATTGGAAGGTAGATGGGGAGGGGCAAAAAGGCATTGAGACAATAAGGAGAGGGCGTCCTAACCAGTTCCAGGTTTGGCCCACTGCAGGTCATTAGGACTGAGTTTTGCAGCTAGGCCTGATTCTTGGTTTGCAATATTCTGGCAGTGCAGATCAGGTGCATAATTCTGGCCGTGACCAGCAAATCTCTTTTAAATCTTCCTCACTGTCACAGCTTTCCTTATGAAATGCAAGTTGAAAATGGGTTGCCTCTTGGCAGTTTCTAATGCATATTGCAAGGGGCCTTTTCATGGTGCTTTGATTCTTTTGGCTCTGGCGAGGGAGTGCTTCCAAGCACACAGTGGATTTACTGAGTATATAAATTTTGAAATTCTATGCCATTATTCTGAAAACTGACTCTTAGAGCTGAAGTATGTTGCGAAATCAGGGCTTGTGAGCAGTCATTAAGAGATTTTGAAGAGCTGATTGTTACTACTTTCAAGTCCCGGTTGAGCTGTGTGGGCAGAACAATACGAAAGAGCCTGCACAATATCTGTGCACATTCTGGGTAATTTTAGCCAGCAGGCTTGGCCCCAATTTCATGAACCTGTGTTTTGCAATCAACTTGTGGGGCTGCGAGTTATATATTGATAATGTTTAGTAATGGAGAAACCTGTTCTATAGGTAAGAACGTAAGAAGAGTCTGTTGGATCAGCCTTGCTCCCCTGATTCTGGCTTTTATTTTATTTACTTACAATAATTTATAAACTAATTACTTTTTTAAAAATCCTAAGCAGTGTACATAAAAAGAATATACAACAATTATAAATAATATTCAAATAAAACCAGGAATACTTTTTTAAAAAGAGTACACAAAACTAGATGATATGTTTTCTGATTTGGGCCTTGCTGCATCTATATAGGAGAGGAACTGCAGTAACAAGGCTCTCCAAATGGCAGTGCTGAGAAAGCAAACTGGAGGAGATGAGGACTATGAAGCAAACATACGTACTTCGGTTACATTTTTCCAACACCTTCTGCTGCTTCTGAACTTCATCTGTCAAGACTGCATTTTCTTCCTTGACTTTATTTACCTGCATAGTAGGGGGAGACATAGAATCATAGAACTGAAATGTTGGGAGGCACCACAGGGGTCATCTAGCTCAACCCCCTACAATACAGGAAATATTTTGCCCAACATGGAGCTTGAACCCACAACCCTGAGATTAAGAGTCTCATGCTCTACTGACTGAGCATAAAACATAACAGAGATCATCAGGAAAACAAAAACACTTAATGATTTACATGGTATGAGACTTGGCTGTAACTCAACCAATATGCTAAAACTGGTATTTCATTTAGGTATTGGCCTGTACAGAGTTCTTCCCTGTTCTTTTCTGCTCTTGCTGATGTGCCTGTAAGAAGTTTTTGCTCATAATTTTTCTAGCTAACCGAGAAATCTTAAGTTACTCTGACACGTGCCTTGGTTTCAAAGGAATTTACTTTTTAATATGTTTGCTCAGCATACCAACCAAAGCTGCAAAGAAACAGCTAGAATACCTTAAAGTGCTTTACTGAATAATAACCGAGAGCTGAGAAGTAGCAATAAGTACTTCATACACAGCAAGGAGATTTTAAAGCCCTTGTATACAAGGATGTAGAATCTTAGCTAGCAAGATCGCTTGTGGGAGATGGAGGGGGCAGGAGTCTAATAGACACACAGCTAAGTCTCTCTCTGGCTGCAGATTTGTACAGGGTAATACAATAGCATCAAACAGTAATGAGGGGGTTGCTGATCTCCACTTTGGTGAAGTTAAGAGTGCTTTTGAGTCATACTTTCTGCCTTCATCTCCTCTTATGGATTTTGGAGGCCAGCTGATGGTTGCGATACAAAGCTCCAAAATCCTGACACTGGACCCGAGAAAAAGCTGGTTGGGAGAGGTTACCCCTCCCAAACTACCATAAAAGCCCCAGTGTTCTGCCCTAGTGTGGGACTACACTGGAGTCTGGTTAGGTTGTAATATCAGGGCAATCCATCTGAGTGCACAAACACTCAGATGCTGATACAAATTATTGTTTACCACAATCCTTTTTCTAGGATCCAATAGACAATGATTCGTCGAAAGGAAAATAGATAGATTTGAGAGGGGAAGCGGACAACGGAAAGTCTCCCACCCTTAAAAAAAAAGAAGCAGTTAACAATCCTGATGAACCTGTGGGATTAGGTATTATCCAATTAACTTCACAGTGGACAGTCATAAACCAAAAACTAGGCACAAAAAGTCAACGTCACATTCACCAACTCTCTGCTTTCCTGACACAATACTTACATCCACAATTTCTTCTGCTAATTTGCTCCTCAGGTTTTCCAGCTCAATGGCTAAGGCCTTCTTTTCCTCCTGAAGAGATATAATTTGATCCCGCAGATCTACATTTTCAAGAGCGGTGGTGGGAAGAGTTCGTTTTTCATTTGAGACAAAAACACACACAATAAGCACACAAAGACAGACACCGGCAGGAAAAGCTGAAGAATCGGTCATCAATAGGTTCTTAAATTATTAAGAAGGCAGGTGCTTTACATGCAGATACCATTACAAGTTTGCCTTGTCTGGTACTTTGTCTTAGTTTGATTTTCATTGCAGAGACATCATAGTCTGAAAAGCCAGAAATTCAGAGGCTGTAATGCTTCTGAATACTAGTTGCTGGGAACCACAGGAGGGGAGAGCACTCTTGTGCCCGGATCCTGCTTGCAGGGTTCCCACAGGCATCTGGCTGGCTTCTGAGAGAAGATGATGCTAAACTAATTGGCCATTGGCCTGATGAAGCAGGCTCTCAACTGTTTTGAGTTCAGTTCTGCAGTGCACAATGCATCTCTCAGCCTGCCTTAGAGACCAGGGGTCCCTTAGAAAGGGCTGCAGTTCTCAGTGGTAAAGCCCATGCTTTGAAGGCAAAAGGTCATAGGTTCAATCCCTGGCGTGTTCAGGTATGGCTGCAAAAGATTCCTGTCTGAAATCCCAAAAAGCTGCTGCCAGAGTATTATTATATAAAAACATAAAATACTTGAAATAATAATAATAATAATAATAATAATAATAATAATAATAATAATAATAATGGATCAGTGGCTGACTCAGTAAAAGCCAGCTTTGGACCCACTCCAAAATAAGAGCCCATGAATGATGAAAATTTCATCTCTGTCCAGGCCCTATTGGTTGGTTTCATATCCTACTGGATGCCCGTTAGCTGCATCTAAAATCTCTTATACAACTAGACAAACATTTACTCATTACAGTACAACTCAACTTGATTCATGCTCGCTTTTTGAAAAGGCACCCCACCCTAATTCAGAAGCACCCACCTTTTATCATCTGCTGGCAAAGCACCGAGTCACATGCGCCTGGACTACCTTCCGTATCTGTGGACGATTCTTCATCATCAATGTTTATTTCTTCAGTGATTATATCCGGCCCCAGTTTTGCCATGTACAACATGCTGATTCTTTTCAGAGTCTTGTTTTCTTTGTTCAGCTACAAAATTCCAAGCACATACTCTGTTGCTTAAAACAAAAAAAGCCCTTTCTCTTTCCTTTCTTAAGTGAAATAGAACATGTCAGTCATCCGAAGGCCACCAAGCATAAATGATACGAATCTGAAACACTCGCTGAGATGGGACTGTGTCAAGCAAGCGTTTCAGAAAGAAAGAAAAATCAGCTTCTGGTGGCTGGAGTAGAGTGGGATGTTCAGACTTCAGAAGCAGAGCAATGGGTTGTATCCAACAGTTGCCTTTGTCCAACAAAAAGTTACTCCAGAGGAAGTGAACCTCTAGATCAGGGCTGGGGAACCTGGTGCCCACCAGATGTTGTTGCACTCCAACTCCCATCAATTCCACCTATCATGGCCATGGTCAGGAATTTGTAGTTCAGCAATGTGTGGCAGGCCAAAGGTTGCCCAGCCCTGCTCTAGATGCTACCTAGCTTTTCTTAAACTCTGGAGTGGGCCATTTTGGGGAATGGACAATGTCCTCCACCCAGCAGGTAAGATCAGAGGGGCAGAGGCAGGCCTCATGGAACACACCTCTCTATCCTCTATATTCATAATGCTGCTCTCCCGACCTCACAGTACCTGCCACCAGAGGCAACTGCCCCATCATATCTAATGGTAGGGCTGCCCTGCCTCTGCATTGTTTTTAAGTGTGGTTGTCTAGTAAGCATCTTGATTCAAGATTAAATGGCTTACCTGACTTAAACCACAGAAAGCTGCACTGATTCTCTGAATTTCAAAGAATTTTTTTGCAGAAATAGGGGTGGGGTGGGGGTTAGGAGAAAAAGAGAGCGTTTTCATAAAGAGTCTGAAAAATCAATTTTGAAAGGAGGTCAGCAGAACAAGAGAGAGAACAGAAAGACTATGCTAGACAATCACTATGCTTATTTTAGCACTCTCCATTCCTTTCATTTCTACTGTTTTTGCCCCTGAATGTACATTTTCATTAACAGAAGGAAAGTGTTCACAGCAGCCATGATTATTCTAGATCAGCAATGGAAGAGGTTTTATAAATATGGAGTCAAGTTCCAAAGTCTAATAAAACCAAAAGAGCAGAAATTGACAAGGTTATCCTACTCATTTGCACATTGGGAGCCCTTATAATATGCCATGCTTTTGTCATATTCTGAAATATGCACTGCACTAAAACACTACATACTAGCATGGCCAAGCCTTACAAATGAGGACATTGTTCACTTAGGGCAACCCTGAAAAAACCTGCTAAAATCATAGCAGGCAGTCTCCATGATCTATGCAAGATAGAAACAATATCATAATCCTGCAACTTGGTGTGGAGGAGGCTCAGTGGCTTGCATAGCTCCCCCCCCCCAAATTATTCTGTATTACAAGATGTGTAAGAGGCTGCCATAGACCTAATAATGCAGAAAGCATGCATAATAAAAATCAGTGCAGGTGCAGAGAATAGGCTGATGGACAGGTCCCTCCCCATCCACTTCTGAAAAATCTGAAAAGTTTCAAAGCATTCCTGAAGACATAACAACTACCCTGCTCCTAGCTGTACCCCATGTGACACTGGAAACCCTTGAATTGTGAAATGTAGGCACAATTTCTGCCACACACATGGAGAGCGTTATAGCAGCAAGCATGGCCTTGCCCAAATTGATTGGTAAACTCTCCCAAACTTGCATGATCTCTGTCTGTAGCAGGCAGGGGTTACATTAGCTTTGATTTCTTGGACAGGTCCTCACATAATAGTGATTGATTGCTTAGGGTGGGGGAGAGACTGGCAGCCTCCGGTTTCTTGAAACACAGTATATAGCTGGATCTGGTTTTGTAGCTAGGGCTGGGTGAATCAGTTTCATTCAGGTTGGAAGGTGATGGGGAGACAAGGGAAAGAGTGGCAGCAAAAAGAGAAAGGAGCTGCAGAAAGAGAGAAAAAGAGATGACAGAAAACAAAAATGTTGGTGCTGACCTTTAAATCCCTAAACAGCCTCAGTCTTGTATACCTGAAGAAGTGCCTCCACCCCCCATCGTGAAGCCCAGACACTGAGGCCCAGCTCTGAGGGCCTTCTGGTGGTTCCCTCATTGTGAGTAGTGAAGTTACAGGGAACCAGGCAGAGGGCCTTCTCAGTTTGACATGTAATATTTGATGTTTTATTGAGTTTTTATATTTTGCTGGAAACTGCCTGGAGTGGCTGGGGCAACCTAGTCAGATGGCATAATAATAATAATAATAATAATAATAATAATAATAATAATAAGTAAATAAATAAAAATAAAAATAAATAATACATGAGTGACCTAGCCCACCTTTTGCTCAGTCCCTACCCATTTTTTGCTCATTGCTATATGTGGTTCCTTACTGCTGTTCCACAAGGGAATGCAGCCCTTGGCAGGAAAAAAAGCTTGCCTGTCTCTGTAGTATAGTGTAAAGGTAAAGGGACCCCTGACCATTAGGTCCAGTCGTGACCGACTCTGGGGTTGCAGCGCTCATCTCACTTTATTGGCCGAGGGAGCCGGCGTCTGTCTGCAGACAGCTTCCGGGTCATGTGGCCAGCATGACTAAGCCGCTTCTGGCGAACCACAGCAGCGCACAGAAACACTGTTTACCTTCCCGCCGGAGCGGTACCTATTTATCTACTTACACTTTGACGTGCTTTTGAACTGCTAGGTTGGCAGGAGCAGGGACCGAACAATGGGAGCTCACCCCGTCGCAGGGATTCAAACCACCGACCTTCTGATCGGCAAGTCCTAGGCTCTGTGGTTTAACCCACAGCGCCACCCGCGTCCCTGTAGTATAGTGTAGAGGATATATAAAATAGATAGCTGAACAAGTGCAATTATTGTTAGGATATTTTATGCAGCCGATGCTGCTAGTGTGATTAGTGTAAGTCAAATGAGATGTCTAAGAAGAGTGTGGGAACGGAAGACTGTCTTATCTCTTCTGTCTGAGCGTGTTATTGTAACTGTGGTTTCACTTTTGCAGTATGCAACAGTTGCTCTGCCAGAGCTTGGAGAACACAGACGTGATTATGGATTGTCTGTATAGAATGTAAATAAAATGTAGTTTAGATCTATGGATGTTTCTTTCTTCTTGCTGTATGATGCTAGAAGACTTGTGTGCACTTTTCATATGAAAAGTGTCGCAGAGAGGGACTCTGGAGATGAAGGGACATGCCATTCTAGAGACGTGCCTACCAGGATCCTCTATTCAAGCATAAGAAGAGTCCTTCTGGAACAGGCCACTGCCCCATCTAATACTACATCCTGTTCTTAGTGGCCAACGAGATGCCCATGCAAAGCCTGCAAGCAGGACCTGAGTGCAACAGCACTCTTTACTGGTCTCTGACCATAATAATAAATTATTACAACAGCACTTTTCCTCCTGCAGCTACAAGCAAATAGTATTCAGAAGCAAACTCCATCAGTCTAGAACAGAGCTTTCCAAACTTTTCCTATTGTTGACACACTTTTTATACCAGAGGTTAAGCCAACCCATTTCCAGCCCTGGGAGGAGTGAAGGAGTGTTCGTACAAAACACCTACACACTGCAGCCAACACAGAGTTTGGAAAGCTCTGGTCTAGAACATGGCCATCAGGGTCAGTAGCAACTGACAGCCTTATCCTCCATGGATTTGTCTAAATCTCTTTTAAACTCATCAAAGCAAGGCAGCCAAGCAATGTAAAGCTATACAGGCAATCAACTAAAATAAAATGAATCTATCTTACAAAGTTATGGACCACATGATCCATAACAGGTGGCATTCACCATTCCTTTTGTGTTTGTTCTGTCTGTATGATAAAAAATGGAACCACCCCCATTGGGAGATGCACAAGGTCACAACACAAGGACAGCTTGCAGATCTGACCATGGGAGATGTCCAACTTTTATTCTGAATTATATCAAGAATCACCAAGGGGACACAAGGCACTTGTGCTTTCTCATAACCTCCCCTGTCCAACATTTATAATAGCAAAAAGTCATCCAGACTCCACTTGTCCTGCTGTTTTCCCCTCAGGAAGCTCAGCCTTTACCGCTGAAATGTCAATCTGGTTTTCTGCAGATTGACATTTGCTCTGATTCAGCACTAAAGAGCAGAGGAAAGCAGAGGACAAGCAGAAAACCACTTGGACCCATTCTTTCTAGGCACGGGGGAAAGTGGAAGCATGAATGAGCCCTAAGACACAAGATCTTCTTTTCCTGGTAAGGGACACCACATAGTAAGAAGAGATCACCACTCTTGTCCTTAAACACAAATCCTCAACCTAGATGTTTGAAAGAGGGAGATCTTCCCAGTCACCCTGCACTGCTAGTTCCTCTAAGTGTGTTTCACTCCTAAAAATCTAGACAGAAAATGTGAGAAACCCTTCCAGGGTTGGTCGAAGAGTGAGTCAGCTTTGACATAGCAAACCAAAGAGGAAGGTGCTAGTCTCTTAGCTGTCAGAGTGTGTCACTCCATGCAAAGAATGGAAAGAAAGGATAGTTACAGTCATAAATTCATTTTCTTAGTTATATGTTGATTGACTATATTATGAATCCTAATGTAGTATCATTATGCAAACAATTAAGTTAATATATCCAGAAAGTACATTGCTAATGAATCTGAATTAAAAAAGATTTCCTACTGGTGGGATTTCTGCTACATCTGAGGAAGTACTTTGAGATTTTTCGGGGGGGGGGCATGCACAAATGCACACAGACTAGCCAGCATTGCTAATGAAATTTGGCTCAAAATTGCCACAATCCATTTTCTGATTATGAAGTGGCTCAGATGTGTTATTCACAACCGTATGTGTGTGTGTGTGTGTGTGTGTGTGTGTGTGTGTATCCATGAAGAGATAAAAACATTCTGTAATAATAATAATGCACTTCTGATGAGATGGAATATAGAAAATTATATACTTGGTAAATTCATCAACCTAGATGCAATCAACAAGGCAGTACAGGTCACCTTTTGCTTGCTCCACGGTTTGCTTTCATAAACAATCACCTGAAATGTAATACTCTGGCTGACTTTTCCATTTGATTCACACACTGAAATGCTCATTATTCTTTCATGTCGCAGACACTCAGGACATTTCTAAACTTGTTTATCAGTTAACCCAGATGCATAAAATGGTATGTGGGAAGTAGTGGTGAAGGGAGGCAGAATAAAAAAGTAAACATTCAATGAATTATCCTTTTTTGCTTTGTTTTTTTAAAAGCTTGAAAACCCAGTCAAGCAAATCTATCTTTAGCGGACTGCACATATTGAGCAAATAAAATACTAAGACACATATTGCATTGCTTGAAAGAAAGAAAGCAAAAAATCCTTTATTACGTCCAAAAGTATAAACAGTCAACTTCCCATCCTCTCCCCGCTTCCTGGCTCAAGCAAACAAATTCAGGGCTGTTTCATAAAGTTCTTTTTTATCAGAAATAATATAAAACTCAAGATTGTCACATATCATGACTGCACACACGTATTTGGACCCTGACAACTCCCCTGCATATGTATATGCGACAAAACAGAAGCATCTATAATCATAATATGACTATTTTTCATTAAGTTGCGGGCCACATTCTACATTGGAGTGCTTTCCATGTAGGATTTTTGTCATGCACTGAATCTGTCTGAGGGCGCATCCTTCAGAACTGAAAAGTATGGAACTGATTGCACATATATACTGGGGTGTCAGGTTGGGAGGGGCTGGGCACACCCTTCCTGGGTGCAAGACATACTGGCTGCATCCACACACCTGTTTATTCCATTTCCCTGACATTTCCCTAACTGTAAATTCCCATATTACAATTGAGCCTTCACACAATGTAAAAGCCACTACTGGAAAACTAATGGCACCCATTTAGTGCTTGATTCTGTGTTACTTGGTTCCAGGGGGAAAAACACAAATCATTTGCAGCCAGAAACCCAGAAAATTGAGGGAGTCAGGTGACATAATTTGGGGTGGTATACTGGCATACAGTTCTTTTCTGTTGGTCTCATGGGGGAATTGTGCAGGAACAGACACTTACCTGCGCAGAAAGGGTGGGGGAGTAGTGACACAGAATGAAATTTAGCACAACATCCTGGTGTCTTGGTTAAAAAGCCACAGTTCCATAATGCTATAGGTACTGCAGTGTGAAAGGAAAACATATGTCTGAATGTGCTTGTCTGGACATGGCTTCTTACACTTCTTTGGGCAATTGATGTACACTGTTAGGTTGTTTTCATAACTGCACCCTCTCCTAAGTACTATGCAAAAAATAATAATTTTTAACAGTATATTTTTAAAAGGAAGGGAACGGAAATGGACAGAAGCAGTAGCACTTTAGTCAGGGGATCTAACACAATAACTTACACATTTGAATGTGCCCACAATGCATATTAACTCAGATATTAAACCTCACTCTTCATGAGCCTCAGTGCCAAGTAGCAGTACACAGGATCTCAACATTAGAGAGCAATCCTTTGCGTATTTACTGGGGGGGGGGGGGTCAGGAATCATTCTGTTCCTAAATAAGTGTGTAAAGGATTGTGGTTTCAGTCTCCTCTGCTGACCTTACAGCTTCTCGGGCCTTCCAAGTGGACTACAAAGGATCAGCATCATTGTTATGCGACCTAAGCTTACCAGCCAAAGATGAATCATTGTTTCATAAACCCTCAGATTAGGTGTTCCACACAGAGGAAAAATAAAATATATATTCTTACCTTAGTAGCCAGAGCTTCTGCACTTTCACGGCATGTCTTCTCAATTTCAAGGTGGCTCTGTATGCAGCTCACTTCCTCAATGACCATGTGAGAAACTAAAGCATAAGGGGAAAATATTTGATTCACACAGTGTTTAATGAGTCAAGCCTTCCCTCACTCTGATTTTTATTTTACTCAGATCATTCATCCTATGATTATGAAAATCTAATTCAACTTCCGCATCAACTACTTCTTTAAAGCTAACACTTTATCCATATTAAGCAAAACATATATATAAAAGGACCAGATGTTTACGAATGCTTTAAAAAAAGAACTAAACATTAAGGTCAAAAATAATACATAGTATTTCCAAAGTTTTGAATACAAGGAGAAACAGGATTCCCATCTGATCCTATGGCTGTTTGATCAGACTGGCTCGGAAGGAAGGCCCACTGTTTTAATGGGACTTATTACCGAGAGAGAGCACTGGATTGCAGTCTGAAATTCCTAACAGAACCTACTAAACATTAACTCTTCTTTCCCAGTGCTTCACCTCTCCCCAAAGTGCATCCTGTATTATTTCTAGTCCTTCTACTTTACCTCTACTTCTGCATGCTTGCCTTCATCCTCCCTGCCCAAAATCACCACCCCTTCAAAACTCATGCCTTCCATTCTTATAACAATCACATTTTCTTACTTACCTCTTCCCACTTCCTATAGCTTATATTACAGCAAACACAAAAATAATTTCAAACTAATTTTTATCATCCTAATTGTTGTTGTTATGATTACATTTATATCCCAACTTTCCTCCAAGCACTCAAAACTGGCACACATGCTTCTCCCCCACGCCAATTTTATCATCACAACAACCCTGTGAGGTCGATTAGGCGGAGAGACAGTGATGAGGCCCAAGCTACATGGCCGAGTTGGGATTTGAACCCGTGTCTCCTGGGTCCCTGTCGAACCACTACCCCGCAGTAGGAATTGGAAGGGCGGGGAAAACAATTATTTTCTATAAATAATAATAATAATTTATAATAATAATTTATTATTTATACCCTGCCCATCTGGCTGAGTTTCCCCAGCCACTCTGGGCGGCTCCCAATCAAGTGTTAAAAATCAAGTCGGTTTTACATATTAAAAACTTCCCTGAACAGAGCTGCCTTAACATGTCTTCTGAATGTCAGGTAGTTTTTTTATTTCTTTGACATCTGATGGGAGGGCGTTCCACAGGGCGGGCGCCACTACCGAGAAGGCCCTCTGTCTGGTTCCCTGTAGCCTCACTTCTCGCAATGAGGGAACCAGCAGAAGGCCCTCAGCGCTGCATCTCGGTATCCAGGCTGAACGATGGGGGTGGAGGCGCTCCTTCAGGTATACAGGATAAATAAAGGTTTTAAAATACATTTTTAGCTTTCTATATATTTTTTTCAAAGCTTAATATTTCCTAAAGCCTAAACTCTGTCCCAAACGGCTTAATTCCAGTCCCCAAAGCTGGCTGCAAGGTGCAACAGAATTTTCAAGATGCAAAGATTCAGGGGTGACACTGGTGAGAGTGGACTCTCTTCCTTCATAAGAACATAACATAGGAGGCTGCCTTACACTGAATCAGACCATTGGCCCATCTAGCTCAGTAATGTTTACATTGAGCCTGCTGAGGTTTCAGGCAGGGTTCTCTCTAGGAGTGGCCAGTGGCACAGAGCGGGTGGGCTGTGTTGCCCTCCCAGCATCTCAACACTGCTGCTTACCAAGAGAGATGGGGGGGGGGTGAGGTGTGGCTGCTATGCAGCCAACCAAAACTCCTGCCACTAAGCACTGCACCACACTGAGCTCCCCACCCCTCACTCCGTCCATAAGTAGCAGCGACAGTGTTGGGATGCCAGGAAAGGAATGGAAAGAGAGCTGCTACTGGTTCTCTTCCAGCCTTACTTGGAGATTGAAGCTTTGGCATAGAAGGTCACACATGACTATTCTTCAGAAGCACCCATATTTCTGGCCAGACTGCTGGATCTGTAACCTGACTTCCCATTACTATCTATGATATTTTACACATATTTGATAAAATTGCTTAAGTTATTTTGAAGCATTAAAGATAACCTTTCTAAGTGCCTTTAAGAATTCTTTAACTCTTCGGTGAAATTTTGTTTCCAAATTTATTGCAAGCTGCCATGAGCATTTTTAAAATGGAAAGTTGGGTATAAATATTTAAACAAACAACTGCCGTCACCGCCATCCAATTTACATCGCAATAAGGAGTTCCACCGGGTGGTACCGTATTTTTCCGTGTATAAGACGATGCTTTTTTCTTTAAAAAAAAAAATTGACAAAAATTGGGTGTCGGCTTATACACAGATAATGAATGCAGAGGGGGGGATGTACCATTAATGGCAGCAGCAAGCAGGAGATTGGGCAGGCGATTGGCGGTTGTGGAAAGTGGGTGGGCTGTTGGTGGCAGCAACTGGGCAGACAATTGGTGGCTGTGGTGAGGTGTGCGATAGGCAGTGGCTGTGGCAAGCGATTGGCAGTGGTGGGAAGGCGGGTGAGCGATTGGCGATAGTGACCTCCCTCAACCCCCCAAAAAGCTAAACAATTTAATTTCTTAATTTTGGGTTTAAAAAATAGGGGTTGTCTTATACACGGGTGCATCTTATACATGGAAAAATACGGTATTTAACTTTAAAAATGTGCAAGCAGAACAGTTTATGTACTAGAGCTTTCACCCTCTCCTTGTCCTGCGGCATCCCCAAATCCGCTTGGGAAGGTTGTGGAAACCCCGCAGAACAGATTTAGGGGGCATGCATTAGGTTGAATGCAACTCACTGCATTTAGTAGTACCTATTCCCAAGTAGGAATGCATTAGATTGCCCTTGTATATGCCCAAGGGCAGAGCTATAACCTTGACATCTCCGCCTTGAATACAGAAGTCTCACTGTCTCATCTTCCAAACCAAATGAGAAAACTTCAGAATAAAAGCAGCCTCCAGTTGTAGGACAGTTACCCAACTGCATATAAATGATATTGTTATGAAGTTGTGAATATCACAAGTCCTGTTTTCATGTCTTGCTTACGGGTTTCCCACAGGGTCACCAGCCTGATCCTGCAGTGCTCTTCTTATGTGTACTGTCTATCATTATGGGATACTAGAGTTGATGTGTTTTCTTCCCACTCTATTCCACCATGGTCAGACCACACCTGGAGTAGTGTGTCCAATTCTGGGCACCACAATTTAAGAAGCACAGTTTTATGATTCTTTCACACATGAATACAAGCCTTTTGGGGCTTTATTGGTGGTGGTGGGGAAACAGTGCTGTGAGCGATGGCTCGAAAATGAATAAGAAGCCAATGGCTTTCTCCCTCGTTTGCTATAATTGTTATTTATGTTTCGTGTTCTGTCAGCATCTGGCACTGTACCACCAGAGAGATGAAAGAAAACAGCCTTAACCGAAGGAGATATACATAGACACACCGCAAGAGCCTAGATGTGTTGTTATAGCTGGGCCTAGAAAACCAACACATGGCAGTAGTTTCCCATGTAGATGAGGTAGAAACACAGAGACACCAAGGGAAATACTCAGCCCTGGGATCCAATAATCAAAAGAACACAGAAGCCCTGTACTTTAAGAGGTTTATCTTCTATTAGGTCAACCCAGGCTACCTATTTGGCAGCGTGTCATAAGCCAAGAACAGGGGTAAGCACTGCATGCGCTGCAGACATACTGTCAGAAAATGGAATGAGTTGAGCAAAGCGTGGGGAAATGCCGCAAATAATCTCTGCCACATGCTGCAATGGAAGGCAAGAATAATAAAACAAATGGTCATCAGCCAACCTCTATTAGGCCACAATCCTACGCCCACTTACTTGGGAGGAAGCTCCTCTGAGCTCAGTGCAAATCACTTCTGAATATAGAAGTGATCATATAGGATCAGGCTGCATGGAAAACCAACTTCAATGTCCTAGAAATCTAAAGATGTTGAGCCAAGAAAGCAAAGCTCATAGGCTGGATCCTGCTAAAGAAGGTATTTTGTAGTCTTCTACCACATCAACCTGGCACGTTACAATTTTCTAAGTGTACACAAAACAGGTTTTACATGTACAATTCAATGTGTAAAATGTAAATTTGGAAATGTGGGAAAAATCCAACACTGTGTGAGCTGGCTTCTGCACCCCCAGTTTCTGGGAGCTGCACTAGGGAGAAGAGGAAAGGGAAGTCCCATTGTGCAAGCAGATGTTCGTTTTGTCCATACATAGACGCCACTGAATTTCACCCAGCGTGTATTATGCAGATACACAGACCAGGTAGTTCAGGTTTGGTACCCGGCTGCATTCCAACCTGAAGAATCACAACAAACAGAAAAAATAAGCTATTGCTAATGTGTCACCGAGTTGTGACATCTGTCTAATCCACTGTCAAAAGAAAAGAAAGAATGATTACATGGCATTTGTCCAAAAAACTGCTTTGTTGTTTCATAAAGTTAGCCAAGAAAGTTCTGATTCCTTTTACATTAAATGGTAGGAGTAGTGCATTAAAAAAAAGAGTCACTTTACATTAATGGTAGGAGGTGAAAATTAACTAGATTTTTCATGTAAAATATAAAGGGTTGTTTTTTTTTAAGACCTCATGGTTCATTTAAAGATTAGTTAACCTGCAATTATGATTAAATTCCAAAGGTAAAATGTATCTGAACACACACACACATATATATACACACCCATACATACACCCCCCTTCCTAAGACTGTCCAAAGTTCTTATTATGCTGATATTAAAATTCATAAAGCAACACTAAGTGGCCAAAAACCTCTCCAACCTCAACATTTTTTCAGGGGTAATAATAATATGCAGCAAATGCAGGCCAACCAAAAACCACTTAACTAATTAGTAGTTGCAGTCGCCGAGAAAACATGAATCAACACTGTTATTACAAGTGGCACATTTGAGTGGCATCTAATTATGACTTGATGAGCGTGATACTTGCATTATCAACATTACTACCGCATCCCATCAGGGACTAAAAGCCGCTGATGGCATTGACTGCAAGAAACTCCCCCTCAATGGCACTGCAGCACCCAACAATCTCCTTGGCAGGGGCACCCTCACTAAATGACATGTTAAGCGTAATTACTGGCCGACATTGTAAATAAACAGGATTGGAAGTGAAAATTGTACCAAGTGCATAAGACACAATCTGACACATTGGAAGTGGCAGCCTTAATTGAGAGTTTCTTTGACTGCTCAAGATCATTTCAACTGCATTTCTCGGAGGACAGTGATTATAACTGTGGAGACAGACGGCATAATGGTATCAGCACTGCTGACAGAGCAGTGAATTAAATTGTATCTGCTGTTGTGTGAAAGCCTTGATGAGAAGTACAGATCCTTAGTGGTCTTATCATTATCACACAATGGTCATGTTGTCATCAACCTTTCTGGCTCCAATTGAAAAGAAATGATTGTGTGTTGAAGCTTCCCCCCCCTACCACCACCTCCTATCTCTTCTGCTGAATAGAACCAATTTTCAGAGAGCTATGAAATCACGCTATAGGGCCTAAAATGCAGCTGCTTGGCATACAGACTGGGCCCCATTAAACAGGAATCACGCACAATATGTGTTTATGCCGGGAGAACAAATAGAAGCTGAGCGCAGGCCAAGTTTATTCACAGACACAAAGCCCGTGTAGCTCTTCATCAATATAATTGCCTTTTATATTGTCGTTTAAATAATGGGCTCCATTATTGCTGTAAAATCCTAATATTCCTGGCATTTTATCGCTATGTTTACAAGGTATGAGTTTTTCCCCCCCTTTCTTTTTTTTTTTTTTAAGGGAGGGGGTGAAGCACATGAAAAGGAAGATAAAGGAAAACCCACGGCATTTTACAAGAGCAAATATTACTTTCAAATTTTAAGACTCCACTCCTTGACATTTTCTGCCAGGCTCTTGAATTCCCAGTATCACTAGCACATATTAACAAGTCACAAGGTGTCTGTGTGTGTCTGCCCTATTCCTTCCACTTCTTTTCACAGGAATTTGACTTCTTAGGCCTTTCTCCCCCTCAACATATAGCCACTCCACCAGATTATTTCAAAACAGCTTAAAGTTTAGGACTATTTCACTGGAGGTTTTTCTACTGCATTTATGAACCGATGCAAACCCCAGCCGTGTAAATTTCTTTGTCATCTATGTATGAGGTGCAGGTTCTTTCTTTTAACCCTCTATTGCTAATGCCTAATACTGCAACAAAACATACTATGGTGACAGAGACCTAACATAACAGGCTGCAATACTGTTGTCATCTCCTCTCTTGAGAAGCTATTCACGGGAGGGCTTTCCACTCCCATTAGCTGTGCTTTGTTACCTCCAGACACCACATGGCATCAATAGAACCATTATCACACAAGAGGGAAAACTGGATATTTGGTGGAGGGGGTGGGGGGGTGGAGACTTGTTAGCATATTTATTCCTTGCGCCAGTGGGAGACATCATCATACCCACTTTAAATTTGGTTATGTAGATGTGCTTGATCCTTCATAAAGAAGTCAGCAGCCTGAACCTTAGACAGTAAAGCAAACAAGCCTTCTCCACTATATTGAATTTGGGTCCCCACCCCATTTCCCACCACAGAGATATTCAAAGGAAGAGTTCCACACAGCCGTCACAGCCAGTTCCAATTAGAATCCTCCATATGTGGGCAAGAATAGCAAAAGCACACATGAATAAACGTAAAATGTAAATAAAAGAAGGCAAGGGCAGAGATTTCTTTTCCTTGCAATTCTTTGAACTAAGGAAGATGTTCTCTGTCTATCAGCCCCTGGCTAGCATTCTGAGTATTCCAAAAATTAAAAAATAATAATACTTCAGCAGTTGACAAATGTTGAAAGTAAGGAGGCAAAAGCTGGCATTTAGTGTATTCGTTTCAAGCAATTTTACTTATAAAAGAATAAGTCTTTTGGAGAACAAATACTCCTGCCACTTTTCAACCCAAGTAATGCTATCCAAATGGAAGTATTTAAAGGAATATTTCATTCCCCTGAACAGATAAGAAAGAAAAGAAAAGAAAAGAAAGAGGAAGGAAGGAAGGAAGATAGATAGATAGATAGATAGATAGATTGCAATAAGACAGTAAACAGAAGTGATTCTTTGACCAGAAAATGTAAATGGAACTGGTGATGCTTTCACCATGTCAGAACTGAAATGTAGGTTTTCTATGACGTTGCAAGTGCCTAGAAAACATATTGACATATGCTTTTGGCGTTACATCACAAAAACAGTGTTTATTGTTTTCAAAAGTCTGCAAAACAGGCAGAAATTCCTCATCGCTGCATCTTTGTGACAGGGAGAACTATACCACTTGAATGTCTGCCTACTTTTAACACATTTGTGCCCTACGATAACTTTTTTTTTAAAAACAACAATATGCAGCTTGCTTCCTATTTATTTTGAACGAAGTAAATGATGCTTTCAAAGCTCTACAATTACCTTTAAAACTTATACAATAAAATCTTTCTCATAACTGCAGTTCCATCAACTTATGATTCTCATGAGGCATTTAAGCAGGGGAGGGTTGGCAGAATCCCTGCTAGGAAAAACTTTGTGCCTAATGTGCCAGAAAAGGTCATCCTTGTCAAGCTTTATCTTCCACATTTTTTGTGGGTAGAAAGAAAGGATAATTTCAAGGAACTGCCATAAAACTGCCTCTCAACCTGTCTCAGCTTTTGCTTTCATTCCTACACATTTTCGTGGCGGTTCAACATCTGGAAAATTGTACCAGCTACAATAGGGAAATGGAAATCCCACAAGAGGACTATTAGGACTATTTAATGTAGTATTTTGAGGAGGGAAAGAATATGATGCCAAGTGGGGAGAAAGTGACCCCCTTTCTCGAGGTCTCTCAAAGGAATTGTGGGACACAAAGGGGTCTTACAATAGGCTTCAGAGAAGGCAGAAGTAGGCAAGTCTATCCCACTGCTGCTACCCCTCACTAAAACCCAGCCCAAGGCAATGAGAATATTAGCATTGCCCATTCCTGAGCATGTCCTTAAAGAAGCAGAGATGGTAATGCAAACCAAAAACAAAGATCACCTCCTCCAAGTTACCCATTCCTTTGTGGGGCCAAGCCATAGGAGCCAACTCCTAGGGGCCAAGGTCACTTTGGCCTGCTCAGCAAAATATTTGAGGGGCTGCCCCCCCTTCCGTTTGATGGGCATTGCCATTCAAATGGTGTGCGTGAACTGTTTCATGTGATCAATTATGTGCAGCAGGGCTTACCACCTCTCCCCCTCCCAAAATGTATTTTACGTTGGCACTCCTGGGCCAAGCATATTACACCTAGTCAGTACCACACTACTTACTGGTTTGCTCAATCCACAAGGACTTAAGAGCAGCCTTGTTCAAAGATTTAAATCTCCCAGTTGAGAGATCGACTGGGTACCCGATTAACTTTTTATTAGGGGACAAGTAAGGAGAAAAGTTTGCAGGGATGGTAAGCTGAATTCCTCAGGGGAGCAAACTCTTATCTGACAGAATGTCTGATTTTAATAATCATTCTGTGTAATGTATTTTACTCTGTTTAATTGAACTACTGTTAGTAGTAGTATTTTTGTACATTATTATTACTAATCTTCACTCTCTTTTTAAATTTCAATTTATCTTTTATCTTTTTTCTTTCCTTACTAAATCTGAAAATGAAAAAATAATTTTTAAAAACCTGTGAGGATAAAACCCCAGAGTAACTGAATTACTGTACAGATTTCCAAAAGTTAGATCTGAGTCACAACACAACATAAATCTGTTAGCAAAGAACCCTTATTCCTTTGGAAAACACGACTTACTTTTCTGAATCTCTTCCAACTGCTTGACTGCTTCATCTCTCTGCTGCTTGATTTTGTCACACTGCCGGAAGATACAATGGCATTTTCAGAATTTAAATAATTAAATCATCTTCCACAATCAACAGAAAGCAAAACAACGATCAGGAATTAGGGTAAAGCTAAAAGAGCAGATTTAACTTAAAACTAAATTTTAAAGAAAGGCAAATGGTAATTTGGAGCCAATTCCTGCTTTTGGTTTTTAAACTCCCGTCAAGGTTCAAATGACAAGATTCATAAGCTGCACCATCAATTGCGGAGAGGACATGCAAGTTAAAATGGACAGGTTTCCACTAAAGATGTTATTAGCAGCTCAGACTACCTTGATATTTCCCAACTTAACGTTCCACCTTAATATTACAGCTTCAACAGCTCTTATCTCAGAGGAAATTCCTTTCCCACAGCTAGTGTAAGTGGAGTAAGGAAAGCCACTTATGAAGAAGCACTAAGCCGGTTGGATCCTCCCTCCTAACAAATGTCAAGTGGAAGGATCTGATCCTGCATGGTGCTGGTCACTTTTTCTTGAGCAGCTTCCTTTATGTGCAGGGAAATCACTCGTGAAGGAGGATCAGCATGGTGATGTGCATCCAAACCTTTTCAAAAAGTTTTTAATGCACACCCCCTCAACTGTTGTGCAGAAGAATCCAGGGTGGGATGTGTAGCCCTGATTCAGGGCCACAAAGCACGCCAAGGGGATTCTTGTACAGCCCTTAAAAAGCATATTCTTCCACTGCTCTAGGGCTTGTTTATACAATCACAGATGCTCAGACTCATCAAACTTGGATGGTTAAGAATTGCTGCTACAAGCCTTCCTTGCCCACAGAGACAAATTCTTGGGTGAGTCAGTCCTCCTCCCTCTACACCCATCTCTGGTAACTTGTAATCACAAAGTATTACACCCACCTTAGCGTGCCATGGCCCTGCTTTCATTTTCTTTCAAAGTTCAACTAATCCATTGAATGGGTAAACAAAGCAGGCAGTAGAGACCTATCCTCACCTTCTATGTGCATATATACTGAACAAGTGAAAGAGGAAGGGGACCAGCCTACTGGCCCTACTCCTGACTTCTACATGTGTCAGAAGTCCCATGCTCACCTTCTGACAAATGCACAGAGGACAGGGCAGGACCAGCAACATGATCTGCTTCCCCTACACATATATGGTATGTGCACATACAAGAGATGCTAAGGGTTAAAAGTCAAGCAAGATGTGATGCAGGAGATCTGTGATCAGGCTCTCTTGTTTCTTTTAAGTTATAAGCAGCTATGGGGGGGGGGCGCTGAACTGGATCAAGGCCATTCTGCAGGTAAAACACCTTGCCACGTGCAAGTTTCCACAATATAAATCAAACTACTTACCGTATTTGCCTTACAGGGGGGAAATGCACCAGAAAAACAACAGCTTTTGTTTGGTGTGTGCGCAGGGGGAGAAGCTGATTGGAATACTAGTGTGGAGAAATGTCTATCCTCTCTCCACAATGCAACTTCCAAGTTTGATTGAACCATGCTCATATCTCCTTTTACCTTTATTTGTTTGTTTGTTTGTTTGTTTGTTTATTAACAAAGGATTCCTGACCCTGCTTGCTCTGCTCACCAACTCTGCCAACTCACCATCTCCTTTGCCAGTGCCCTTTTCCATAACCTGGCCAACCCCTCCTCCCTTTACACAACATTCACCCCCTCGCAGCTCTCACAAACCTCCCTATCCCTTCCAAAGGAAAGGAAAGGGAGGGGCTTCACAGAGAAGTTTGTCAAACGGTTATTTGAAGCACCTCCTCCCCTTCCATTAAACCTCACTGCAGCTGTGTTTAATGAAAGGGGCAGGTACTTCAGAGAGCAGTTTGGCAAACGACTTTCTGAACTTCCTCCCCTTCTCCGTTAAACAGATCACCTGGGAGGCTTACAATTTTAAACACACACACTAATTAAACTAAAAATCAGTTAATAGACATCAGTAGCCATTCTTTTGACACATGCCATCAACTATGCACATTTAAGGGAATAACAACAAGCAATGATGAAGCCATACAAATTTCCTTGGGTGGGGAGTTCCAAAAGTGTGGGGCCACTACTGAAAAGGCCCTGCCCCTAGCACCCACAAGCCTCATAGTTCTTACTGGCAGGCCAGTGAAAGACAACCTGGAAAATGACAGATCTCCCATATTACATCTAATTTGTGCTCTGCAGCTTTTCAAGGCATTGTTATAGAAAGGTAACTGTCATAGAAAGACTTGAGTTTGGAAAACGTTAGCTGTTATTTCAACCTAGCAAAATCCAAATTCTACTCAAATTTCAGGACTGCAGCCTGCATATCCATTCATTGAAATAAAGCAAAATGATAAGCAACTGTAGAATTAAAATGTCTCATTGAAAAACCAGATATGCCTGCCACAACAATGGGGTTGCCTACCATGTTTTTTAATATATTAAAAAAGAAACCCTTTATGTCTTAGAATGCTAATGAATGGTCAAGGACAGCAGTTCTGGAGGTGCCAGCTGCCCCTGCCTCCAAAGTAGTATTCTTTTCTCTAATCTTAACACACGAAAACATCCACAAAAAGATAAACCCTCTTAGGGTATGGAAGAGAAGACGAAATATTCATGCCAGTGGTTCACATTGATCAGACTCAGAGGCTTGCTGCAAATCAATAGTATGTTGTATTTACTTTATGGGAAGAAGACTGTGAGTGGAAATACTGTAAAGAAAAGGAACCAGTGCAAATGTATAGCTTTATAGCAACAGAAACTGGTTGTTTCCATGAACAAAAACATGCAATGTGCAAAAAAAAAAAAAAGTTCAGAAATATGGATTAGAGATAACCAATGACTTATTAGTCTGACTCTCTTAAAATTTGTCTCAGTGCAGATGTTAATGCCACTGTTTTCTTGTTAATGCCACTGTTTCATTGTTAAAAGATCAGGAGCTAGTCACAATCATGTCCATTCACTTCCCAAGCCCTGCAACATGAATTTCCTCCAACGTTCCCTTATCAGGTTCCGTCTCTGCTAGGGAGTGCAAATCTGCATCAATTTCAAAATCTGATTCAGATAGCAATTCTGGTTAGTGTTGATGATCGTTAGTCTTGATGATGCAGGGGTGTACTGCAGTCTACAAGAAGTTGTTTTGAGCTGGAAAGTGGGGAGAGGACTACACAACACTGTAGCCTCCTCTCATAGTTTTATCTGCGGCATTACCGATGGAATTAGTACACTAGTCTAGGGTAGCTCCTTACTGCCAAAAAAATTCATCACACAAAAGGCCTTTGAATGTGCTAATTTATATTTACAGGTGCAAATTTGTAATTCAAACAGAAATATAGTGCATTCTGTCCAGGTGCCAACTGATAATGGACAACTTCAAGGCCCTCTCCCTTCTTGTAGAGCTTATCTTAAACTGGACCAGGACTGGATGACCCTTCAGATGATGGCCTCCTGCAAAGAGAAGAATGTCTCCTGACAGCCCTTCAAACCCTGCAGTAAACCAAGGCTTATGGTTTGTTGCTCCCAGCTCCATGAAGGGTGGAGTGACACAGGAACAATTCAACAGTGTGCTTGAGCAAAGTGCTTATTGGTGGTAAGCCAAGGTTTATGGCTTATCATGGCATGTAAACAGAGTACAGATTATGAATTAGGAAGCTGCGATGACAAAACCCACAACCCTGGAAAGCCCCAACTACAATGCATCAGTAAAGGCAAGGGGGAGCACAGCAAGATCCACCTACTGGCATTGTTGGTCAAACGATGGTTCATTTAGAAGATTAATTGCCCACCTTTCAGTACAAGTTTCACAACACAATAAAGGCAATCACAAAAACAGTAAATGGAAAAACCCAACAGCAGCAATAAAAGCCTCAATAGTATCAAGTCACATTAACTTAAAGCCTGTTTAAAAAGAAAGAAAAATATTTAAACTGATCTAAAAAAGACGAGCTCTCAAAATCTGTCCTCACCTGTCACAACTTTGGGAGACCACAGGGGAAACATGCTTTATGGGTGTTAATATTCTGATGGCCCATCAAGTACTGGATCTCGAAAGGCAATAGAGTACGTATGGGAGAAGATGCTTCCTCAAGGATACCAGACCTAAACCAGTGCCATTCTTGACATGTCTACTCACTTAAGTTCCATTAAGCTCAACAAAGCTCATTACCAATAAAGTGGGTATAGGATCACAGCTTAAAAGAAATAGCACTTCACATTTAGACTACAAACCAGGGATGCTCAACCAGTGGCCAAATCCCTCTTGTCTAAGAAGGGATGTGGTTGACGAATCAAGAGAATATGATAAAACGTGATTGTGGACATTATCTTGGCATGGACATCTACCAGAAATACTCCCAAGCTGCCAACCAGCCCCTTCTGGGTGAGTGTGATCCTATTTAGGACAGGCATTTCCATCACTCCCCAGGCATTGGGACCACTCACCATGAGCTATTTCTTCATCCTGTCCAAATTAAGCTTCTATTTATTCACAGTCATCCAATCCACAGGCAACTTTAGACCATCTTTTAGGAATGGAATGTTGGAGGCTGCCTTATACTCATTCAGATTAATGGCCCATCCAGTTCAGTACTGTCTACATTGACTGAAGGTTGCTCTGCAACATTTCAAGACTGGAGTCTTTCCCAGCCTACCTGTAGATGCCGGGGATCTTCTGCATACAAAGGAGATGTTCTCCCAATGAGGTAAAGACCTTCCCACTAAATTAGACCAGGGCACTGGGTTCAGATGGAGGGGAGGAATGGTGATGGGAGTCATTCCACATAATTCACTGTTTCACTTGCTGTAGTAACCACCATGAGCACTAGGTTTCTATCCATTTCTTTGTGTGTGAGGGTAGGGAGGGGTTTGCAAGAAACCTGATATTTGTTTTTGCTTTGCACCTCTAACAGGCAGGAGAACAAAATGATTGCAGTGTGTGCTCCGGCTTGCAAACTGCATCCAGGCCAGGATTAGGATAGGAATCATGATCTAAGAGGCACATTGTGGTGGTGGTGACAGTCTGAAATTACTGTGTAAATAAGGAAGTAGTTTTGTTACTGGTTTCTGCTGAAAACTTGCATGAGAAATTTTCTTATCTGAACTAAATACGGGCAATGTCAACTATAGCTAACTACAACGAGAATTCTCTTATATCAACATATCAAGTTTGGCAGTTCTCATTCTATGGCTGCAATCCAAGATACACTTACCTGGGAGAAAGTCCCACTGAACTTAATGGGGCTTACTTCTAAGTAGACGTTTATGGCCTTGTTATCCACTGGGACATACATATACAGTATGACTATACACTGTGCCACTGCTGGGAGCTGTTGGTTGGCATTGGCTCATGACAGGGCCTTCTAAGTGGTGGCTCCCTGAAGAGGTACATCTGTCTTCCTCATTACTGACTTTTAAGAGGAATTTATAAGCATTCCTGTTTAGCTAGGTATTTGATGACTGAACAACACTGAATCTGGCAAAAGGAAATCATTGACTGAGAGAATGTGAATGCTTTAAAATAATATTTTAAACTGTTTTTAGAACTTTTTAAATAATATTGTTTTAGTGCTGCTGCTCTGGGCTCCTTTTGTGGAAGGCAGGTACATACCTTGGGTTACAGAAGCTTCAGGTTGCGTGCTTTCGGGTTGCGCACCGCGCCAAACCTGGAAGTACCGGAATGGGTTACTTCCAGGTTTTGGCACTCACGCATGCGCAGAAGCGCTAAATTGCGCTTTGCGCATGTAAAAGCGCCAAATCGCAACTCGTGCACAGACGCGGCGCTGCGGGTTGCAAATGTGCCTCCCGCACGGATCACGTTTGCAACCCGAGCGTCCATTGTATAAATCAAATAAGTAAATAAAGGACAAAATTACTAAGCAAATTGGTGATACACAGATATACATACCAGTAATTTCCACCATCACAGTGGTACCAAAGTACTACTATGGTTATGGAAGTTGCTGCAAATACTCCCTCATATGGATAAAATATTTGTAAGGAGAAATGCTGATTGTGCCAAGGTCCATCAAAATCAATAGTTACAATAATATTTCATATCACATGAAAACAAGTACAAACCTCTTCTTTTGTTTTCTTATTTTCTGCTCTTAGATCTTCATATTCACCAATAGCTACAAAAACAAGATGCATAAAAAGTTATCTTGGTGGTGCTCTTCATAGACATCTCATTAACTTTCACACATCCATAAACTTTACAGCTGCAAACATCATGTTGCAAGTCTATAATAAAGATCACTTTGCTTACTGGAATAACACATAGCATTTATACAGGACTTTATTTTTTTTAAATAAATATTTATTAAAGTTTTTTGATACAAATGCACAAATAATAAACAACATTGCTTATATCAAAACGTGGTTTCATCACTTCTTTGGACTCCCTCACGTCTCCCGCTCCCACTTACATCGTTAAAAAGTTTTTCCAAGCAAATTATCAACTTGTTTACAATCTTGTATCCACTCATTTAAATACAATCTAGCAATTCTCCAAAAGGTTTGTGTTTTCTTTAACCTCACTTATAATCAAATTCAAATCTAATTTAGTGGTGGCCAATTATTTATAATCTAGCATCCTTCTTAACATTCAAACAAATTACAATGTTTTTGTAAGTACATCTTAAATTTCTTCCAGTCTTCCTCAATCCTCTCTTCTCCCAGGTCTCGGATTCTGCCAGTCATCTCGGCCAGTTGCATATAGTCCATCAGCTGCATCTGCCACTCTTCCAGTGTGGGTAGATCTTGCGTTTTCCAGTTCTTGGCGATAAGTATCCTTGCTGCCGTTGTTGCGTACAGAAAAAATGTTCGGTCCTTCTTTAGCACCTTCTGGCCGACAATACCCAGAAGGAAGGCCTCTGGTTTCTTAGTGAAGGTATACTTAAATACCTTTTTCAACTCATTATATATCATTTCCCAGAAGGCCTTCACTTTAGGGCAAGTCCACCAGAGATGAAAGAATGTTCCTTCATTTTCCTTACATTTCCAACATTTATTGTCAGACGAATGGTATATTTTGGCAAGTTTAACTGGGGTCATGTACCACCTATACATCATTTTCATTACATTTTCCTTCAGAGCATTACATGCGGTGAAGTTCAGCCCAGTGGTCCACAGCCTTTCCCAGTCCTCAAACATAATGTTATGCCCAATGTCCTGTGCCCATTTTATCATAGCCGATTTAACCGTTTCGTCTTGCGTATTCCATTTTAACAGCAAGTTATACATTCTAGATAGTACCTTAGTCTTTGGTTCTAGCAATTCTGTTTCCAATTTCGATTTCTCCACCTGGAACCCTAACTTTCTGTCATTTTTAAAAACTTCTTTAATCTGAGCGTAATGTAACCAGTCTCGCACTTTATCCTTCATTTTCTCCAAACTCTGCAATTTCCAATTGTCTCCATCTTTTTCTAATATTTCCCAATATTTTGGCCATTTGGCCTCCATATTGGGTCTTTTTCGGGCCTTAGCTTCCAGAGGCGAAAGCCACCTCGGAGTCTTGTTTTCCAATAAGTCTTTGTATTTTATCCAGACATTAAATACTGCTTTCCTGACAATATGGTTCTTAAAGGCCTTATTGATCTTAACTTTGTCATACCATAAGTATGCATGCCAACCAAAAGCATTGTTAAAACCTTCCAAGTCCAACACATCAGTGTCTTCAAGAAGTAGCCAGTCTTTTAGCCAGCAGAAAGCTGCGGCTTCATAGTACAGTTTATACAGGACTTTAAATGAGTGTTCAGGTAATATCACAGAATCATCACAGACATTATCTGAGCAATTAAAAGACATTTAGGATGATATATATCCAGGCATTTTGTTACTCGTGCAGAATATACCCTTTATTTAGAAATTTTGCATTACTGAACTCATGTTCTCTCACAATCAAACTAGCTGGTATAATCACATCATGAGTGAAGTTAGATCTTCAGTAACTGCAACACCTATGGTGTTTTGACTTTATAGCTTCAACTTAATTTTAATTACTGATTTCTAATTTTCCCCACAAGGTGTGCATAGCGGTGCATAACTGTAGGATGGTTCACACAACATCACACACACAGTCACAGTTATGACAGTATACATATAACTTTGATATTGTTACCACAAACAAAATGCTTTTTAGCAGGTTCAGTTCACACGTCCAGCTGCAAGTCATGTGCTTATTTATTATAACATTTATAAGCTGCCCTTTAAAATGTTCCCAGGAGAGCTTTACATCAACAACAAAATTACAGAAACACTAAAACTAATAACAAATAAAAACAGCATTTAAAAGCAATCTTGCATAGAAATTGCAAGTATCTATTTATTTAGTTATTATATTTATTTGTTATCTCATACAATAGGTCTCTGGGCAACATACAACGCTAATATCTAAAACAAGAAGTAAAACCATAAAAAATACAAACAATTCAGCCAATATTCAAGTCAAGGGAAAAATATCAAACAATTTAATCATACAAAAGGAGCAAAAACACCCAGACACAACCTAAAACCAGGTAATCCCTATCAGTTTAGAAGACCCTAAATTAAATAATATTGAGATTACGTTTTTAAAAGATGTTTAAAGAATAGAAAAGTCTTTGCCAGGCATGTGTAATTCTAGCACTATAGAGGCACTATGAACCCAATGAGTGATGCCCGACTGTGGGTCTACTCTGATCACGACACACAACTGGGTATCACTCTGTGATCTGCTTTTATATTAAAAAGTGAGTCAGACTTTAACCTGCTGCTTAGCAAATTATGTGGAGACATTTTCCATGAAAGATTAACCAGTTGTCACGGAGCCCAAGATGATTCCTGTACCATGCCTTCTGCCCAGCTTTAAACTGTTCCTTCTGACAATGTCTCGTCTACAACACATTCAGAACATCTATTAATTATTGATGCACTTTCTAAAGTATTTATAAAGGTAACCTTAGTGTGAGGCGAAAATTCAGAAGTTCTGGAAGTATAAAAGGCTAACAGAAGTGCTAGACTTCACGGACTCAGGCTGCAAGCCTATGCAGATTCTTAGAATTAAAAAGGTACAGGGACCCCTGACCATTAGGTCCAGTCATAGACGACTCCAGGGATGCGACGCTCATCTCGCTTTATTGGCCGAAGGAACCGGCGTACAGCTTCCGGGTCATGTGGCCAGCATGACTAAGCCGCTTCTGGCGAACCAGAGCAGCACACAGAAACGCCATTTACCTTCCCGCCGGAGTGGTACCTATTTATCTACTTGCACTTTGACATGCTTTCAAACTGCTAGGTTGGCAGGAGCAGGGACCGAGCAACGGGAGATCACCCCGTCACAGGGATTTGAACCGCCGACTTTCTGATTGGCAAGCCCGAGTCGGACACGACTAAACGACTAAACAACAACAAAAGGCTCTGTGGTTTAGACCACAGCGCCACCCGCGTTAAATCCTCTTGAATTCAATGGGGTTGACTTCTGAGAAGACGTGCCTAGGAGTCTGTGGCTAGAGTACAAATAGCCTCTTAGGTCTTTGTTTTTTTTAAAAAAGGAGTGAGGTAGCTTCAGCCTTGTGAGGCCTAGAAGCTACAAGGTCTCATTCATCTGTGTTTTAAATTTATAAAGCATTAAGTGCCTATACAGGATCTGCTGGGGCACGCACAAAGTAATCTGGGTTAACAGATCCAAAGAATATACTGCTATTTACACAATAAGTTGCCACGCACAGTTAGATTCAGGTTTAACTAGTCCAACATTCTTTGTAAGAATCCCAGCAACCAAATAAGTACTAGGAGACCCACCAGAAACAAGACATTTCTTTATAGGGGGAAACAAGGGCTAATCTTATTTATTTATTTATTTATTTACTTACATACATGTATACACTGTTTATTGTAAAAAACAAAACAAAAAAGTCAAATGGTTTACAAAAAGATAAAGCAAAACAAAAATATAACCACACTTAAAAGCATACAAAAGTTATAATACTAAAACAGCATCAACTTTCTAAGCATCTGGGTAGGCTTGGCCTACACCGTCCTATAAGGCTAGCAAACGCAGCTACAAGTGTCCATGCCATTTAGGTATTCCCAAATCAGCAGTCAGGTTTTGATTTGCCTGAACAGGCATCATGCTGACACTAACTGCTCAAGTGCTCTCACTTTGCTCCTCCTAGTAAAAGCAGTGTGCACAAATCAGGAAGCTTTGTGTTCATAATTATGTCAATCACAGATTGTGGTTTGTTGCTCCCTAAAACACAAACTTCCATAAGCCTGCAGCAAACCACAGTTTAGGATATAGACAGGAAGCAATAAACCATGGTTCATACGCAATATAAAGTCAAGGTTTCCTGATTGATTTACCACCAGCGTGCTGCTCATTCATGGTATGCCAGTGACATACTGTCTCTGAACATAAACGTTCCAAATAGTCATTGAGACAAATAGCCTGTGGTTTATCTTCTATCAACCATTAATTTATTCTCCGTGAATTTATGACTCGCATCCTCCATCTCCCTGAAATCAAAAGGACCTGGGAACTAAACTCTAATAGTCAGAAGTATCCAGTCAACAGTCAGAAGTATCCAGCACACAAAAGGCGGCTAGATACTTGGCTACTTCTATATTCACAACTGTCTTTAAAAAAAATAAAAATGGAAAAACCAACATTCAGGGGATGCATGTCAGCAGTAAATGTGGCCAGCTGATGTGTGAACACGTAGAAATATGTGATAATGACTGGAGCTGAGGGGACATTGGATGACTCCAAAGTTTAAAGGGAGGGTAGGTTTTCCACATTCTATCCTGGTTATGATTTCCTCCACTGAGATTTTCTGGTAAGTGTAAAATACTGTAATACAGCAAGTGTTTGATAATGTTTTCCTGCCACTCCCTATACAGTGGTACCTCAGGTTACAAACACTTCGGGTTACAGACTCTGCTAACCTGGAAGTAGTACCTCGGGTTAAGAACTTTGCCCCAGGATAAGAACAGAAATTGTGCAGTGGCAGCACGGCGGTGGCGGGAGGCCCCATTAGCTAAAGTGGTACCTCAGATTAAGAATGGTTTCAGGTTAAGAATAGCCCTCCAGAACAAATTAAGTTCATAACCAGAGGTACCACCGTACCTTAGGGCCACATTCACACTATTCATTTGACACATTATGATACCACCTTAAACATTCATGGCTTCCTTCAAAGAATAATGAGAGCTGCTGTTAGCAGGCTTGCCCTCCCAGAACCTTCCAGAGTAGTTTAACAATCCTTCTTCCCATGGAATTCTGAGAATGGTTGCTCCATGAGGGGAAGAGGGCTCTCCTTAACAAACTGTAGCTCCCATAACTTGTTGCGGGAAATCATGACTGTTCAAAGTGGTATCATAGTACAGTGGTACCTCAGGTTACAAACACTTTGGGTTACAGACTCCGCTAACCCGGAAGTAGTACCTCGGGTTAAGAACTTTACCTCAGGATGAGAACAGAAATTGCACGGCCGCACAGCAGCAGCAGGAAGCCCCATTCGCTAAAGTGGTACCTCAGGTTAAGAACGGTTTCAGGTTCAGAACGGACCTCCGGAACGAATTAAGTTCGTAACCAGAGGTACCACTGTATTTCAAACCTATGACGTCAATTTGGCCTAGAACAGTAACTCTATTCAGACATTCTATGATCACTGCATTGAGTGGGAGAGCAGGCACCCAAATATCCCCTGCGAGCCCTACCTTGTGATATCCGTACACTGGGGGAATGCCTGAAAAGGCAAGCCTGCTCTTTCACCTCATGATTTCCAACCATGTTCTGAATGACTATTCTGTAGACATGCATGGCTTCCCTTTTCAAACTTTCCCCAAATGCATGAACAGCAGAAGGGGGAAGGCAGTAGGAAATGTGACCGTAGGTAAGATCCTGCTCTCCACAAAATATAAAATTGTGTGATTTTGAATGTCTGCAACCTTGGAGAGCTGCTGTCAACCACAGTAGTCAATACTGAACTAGATGGGCCAACAGTCTGACTCCCTATGAGGTCAAATGCCAACACCGAAAACCTTCAGATGCCACAAGCTGCCCAGGGTGTCCCATCAGCATGCACAGAACTGACAGGAGGCTGGTAACATGGCTTGAAGTTTAAAACAAGCTGAAAACTAGAGCTGACACTGCCTGAATAGGCAATGGAAGAATAGATGGAAGAAGCAGGGATGCATGCTGACCACCACCCAATTCTACTAGATGATATATATTTTAAACATTCCCCTTTCTCCAAGGACCTCATATAGTTCCATGCACATAGCCAAGGGGGTAGGGAGGGGCAGCTACTCCCCTAAATCAATAAAAATACATAGCAAACTGGGGTTCTGGCCCCGCTAACAAAAGGCCCGCCCCCCACAACAAAAATCCTGGCTACGCCCATGTGCAGTTCCCTTCTCTTATTCTCACAACAACCCTGTGAGGTAGCTCATGCAGCAAGAGCATTAGCTGGCAGTTAGCCACCCCATGAGTTTCATCACTGAATGGGGATTTAGAAATCTGGGATTCCCTAGTCCTAGCCTAGTACTATAACCACTACTCCATGCTTCCTTTAGTCAAATTTTAACCAGCAGCAGGCATGTATTTAAAAGTTGCCTTCCTATATGAGCATCAGCTCTCTGCTCAATTAGTGGGGAGACTCCCTAGTCTGAATCATTTTGCGCTTTGCTGCGGGGAACGTAAAAACACCAGACGAACGTTTTCTTGGAACCCTTCCAACTGGGAAAAAGGGATTGTTTCACTTTGGGGAATAAGGCTCTTTCGTAAGGGGGAGGGGACGTACAAAGCCAGGCACGTGCCACGGATTTCATCACCCCTTGCGCCCAAACCCACAAATCGTCTTTTCCTCTTGCAGCGCCAGGTGGATAAGAAAACAATAAGCCTTTGCAGCCGATGGGAGGAGGTGGCGCAAGCCGATTAAATAATCAAACCCGCCCGATTTACCCGGCAACCGAGGAGAGGGGATTGCCAACATTTTCCTGCAGGGAGAAACAAGGAGGCAAACGGGAAATCTTCCGGATCCGGTTGGGGTGTGTGTGTAAGGAGCGGGTGGGAGAGCTGCCTCCAGGCCTCGGGGTTCAGAGACGCCAGCCCTATTAGCAAGCGCTTCCCCGCGGAGGGGGACCCATTTCCCTACCAGCTCCAATGCGGGGCGGATTCGGTTGCCGGAGCTCACGAGCGAGGAGCGCGCGCGCCCGTGCGGCGTCCCCTCCCCTCGCCCCCGCCACCCTGCGTCTCGCCGTCTGGCTGCTGCCTTTGACAGTGGGCGGCGGGGCGTCCCTGGTCCAGGGCAGCACAGCGCGGCGCGACCTTCCGCCCACAGAGGGGGTCCTCGCTAGGCGGGCGGCCAAAGCGCCGCTCAGGTCGCCCGGGTGCTTTTTGTTTTGGCAGCGGCGCGCCAGCCGCTCCCCGAGCCTCTTGCGGCTTCGCGCCCAGGCGCTGCAGGAGGAGCGGCCGGCCGGTGCAATGGGCCCCCCGGTCCTCGCCCTCGTCCTGCGCGGCTTACCTTGGTCTTTGAGGCCGCCGAGCAGCTCCAACTGCCTCGCCGCCTCGGAGCCGCTCATGCTGCCGGGCCGCCCGAGAGCGTCTGGCTCGGCACCCGGAAACGCCACCCGAGCGCGTCAGGCAGGCGCCGCTTTCACCTGCGAGCGCCGAGAGGGGCGGAGAGGCTGGCCGCGTGCGCTCGGGCAGAGCCCTCGAGCGGCTGTCGCTGCTGCCGCTTTTGCACATGCCCGGCCTTCTGGCGGCCGCTTTCGCCCCGTTCGTATAGGGCAGGAGGGAAGTCAGGGTTTTTTTGGGTTGTTTTTTTTTTAAGGAAGCGAGAGAGAAAGTTTGCTTCCCCCAGAACAACAAACAAGTCATGGACATGTAGTGATCATGCCCAGACCATTTCTGTTATGGCTCTATCCTCGCCATTACTCCTGTTTTGGGAATGAATGAGCTTTCATCTTTTACATCCCTTGCAAAATATTTGCCACGCACTGTTCCCAGTGGTGTTTGCAAGGTCCCAGTGGAATGAAATTGGATGAGCCCAGTTAAACAAAGGAAGGGCAGGGAGTTCATGGACACAGTGTGTGGTGAAATCTTACTATCATTTCAAAGGAAAAGACACGATCCGTTCCAGGGTGCTGTTCGCATCCTGAAAAGTCCGTAATAAGAGCGACACATTTGCCGCATTTTTAACCTGAAAAAACGCAACATGATGCGTTCGCAAGAAGAGGTATGACTGTATGTGCATGCCCAGGTACTCTACTCAACTAACTAGCAGCAGCTGTGTTCTGCACTAGGTACAGCTTCCAGGCAACCTCAAGGGAAGCCCCAAATTAAGTGCATAAGTTTTTCATGAGATTGTTATCAGCAGGAGTCACAGTAGCCAAGCTATCCCTGATCAGGAAAGCATATAGTTGGAATATCAATCTAAGTTGATAACAGGCACCCCTCAAACCTGGGAGCCACTTACCTACAAAGTCTTCATCTTATCAGGAGTCCATCTCACCTGTGGGCTCCATCCAGCACACCACTGCATCCAAGCATCAGTTCAAATGAGCTATGGCCTCTACCCATTTAGATATAACAGAGAAGCAGACCTGGTTGTCATCAACATGATACCTCATTCCACCTCCCCACAAACGATGGCCAGCATACAGGAGATATGCACATAGCCCCACCCAATGTGTTGAACCTGGCCCCATACATAGGAATGGAACCACTGGAAAACAAATAAAAGGGAGGATAACATGGTCAACAGTATCAAAAGCCATTGAGATATCAAACAAGCAGAAAATGGTCGCACTACCACTCCCTGGACACACATGCAGTCAACTCCCCACTCCCAGCTGGCACAAATAAGCCATGGTGGGCGAGGTTCAAAAGAGCATGTATTGGGCCGGTTTTTATATCCATCACTTAATACTAAACAATAACCCCAAAATAAACCTGCAAACATCTTGGCTGTACATGAAAATTTGTAGTGTATTATAGGCAGTGCTCGCATACCCCTAAGCATTTTGTGAATCTTTGTACAGTGGTACCTCTGGTTACGTACTTAATTCGTTCCGGAGGTCCGTTCTTAACCTGAAACTGTTCTTAACCTGAAGCACCACTTTAGCTAATGGGGCCTCCCGCTGCCGCCGTGCCACCAGAGAACGATTTCTGTTTTCATCCTGAAGCAAAGTTCTTAACCCAAGGTACTATTTCTGGGTCAGCGGAGTCTGTAACCTGAAGTGTATGTAACGTGAAGCGTATGTAACCCGAGGTACCACTGTACTTTCTCCATTTACTGTATTTATTTTTCTTGATTTGAACCATAAAATGGTGATTTTCTTGAGTAAAAACGAGAGTACCCCTAAACATTTTTAAAGAAAAAAAGCACTGATTACAGGACATAAATAAGATCATGGTAATGTATATTGTAGGTATGGAATGCAAAAAAGAATTTTAAATGGTAGATTTACACAAATGAACTGACATATTTCATTGCAAACCTTTTGCACTAAACACCACCTACAGGTCTACCAAACATACATTAAAGGCTATATATATTAACCAGCCCTCCTCTATGCAGACAATAAGCTCACAGAAATCTTTTCCTCCTCACCCGTTATCACAGGAAAAGAAGCTGCCACCATGTTCCTGGTTGTGGGGGAATTTAATACAGGACTTTGGCAAGTTTTAGGCCCAATTCTGATCCAAAGCATTTTTACTCAAACATAAAAATGGGAGTGGGCAGGGTTGACTGGGGCTGTTCGGGACTTCAGTGAGATTTAAGTAGCCTTAATGGGACAAACAGTGTGTGCTTGCTTCAGGGGGATCATAGGTGGGGGATGTAAAGGTGGGGTGATGTTTACTGATAGACTCTAAGATGTACTAGTGAGATACAGCCTTTTTTAAAAAGAAGGGGTGGTAGTAAGTTAAATACTATATGGCACATATAAGAGGCAAAGGCATTCAAGATTACTGAGTGGCTGACTCATCAGAAGGTCAAATCATGACTTGTCATGACCTATTCAGCTCGTGGCATGACATCTTACAACTTCAGGATGAAACGGCAGACTACCAATTAGTCAACATATGAAAGCAACCCACAGAGCTAGCATTACAAATTCCAATAAAGATTTTTTTTAAAAAAAAATATACTAGGCAACAGCATCAAATTGTTACGTGTTCTGGCACAAAGGCATCTGAACTTTTCCAGGTCTGTCCATTTAAGTATTATTTTAGCAGTAACTAATTGAGCAGAACATCTTGGGGGTGAGGCTGTCACTGCTGCACATTTGTGTAGCAATCTTTTCAAGTTTGCAAAATGATTTACTATCTTTCTTGTATTCATTGCAAACCTCTGATTTAGGGAAATACCCCCATTTAACAGAGCGGGAGAGGGTTTAGAGGGAAATGAAGGGTCATATGCCTAGGATTCAGGGATCCAGCTCTCTTCCTAATGGGGCATACACTGCTTTTCACATCTGTAAGTCCCATCATGTTCAGTGAGGCTTAAAAAGAGTGGGACTTGCATCTGAGTAAACGTGCTCATTGCACTATGGATCACATATATAGAACAAATAGGGACTGGAAAAGATTGCACAAACAATCCTCTCAGGCCTGTAATTCCGCATGTGTGAATACTAAACTGCGCTAGTTAAGGGAGAAAATCATTTAAAAAATAAACATTGAGGAACAAACAGCAATAAAAGGCAAGCTTCATATACAGGAGTTAAAGTAATTTGCAGCACATTTTACTGAGTTATCTGTTGTATTGATCTTCAGCACTGGAGACAAACTGAATTGATGATGTTTAAACAACACTGTCTGTTGAAGAATCAATATGTAGCAGCATGGTATCTATCTCTTTTCATTCAGAGGCATTACAGGGCTGTGATTCAATCTATGAGGTGTTTCAAAGCACAAGCTTATGTATGTCTACTCAGAAGTAAGTTCTACTGAATCCAATGGAGCTTATTCCCACATAACTGCACATAGCTTTAAAATATGTTCTTATCCAAAAACATATTTATTCTATGACTGGTAATTTTTGAACAGTAATGCATAATCTGCATTTTAACATATTCATTTTACTACTGTGGTGGAGAGGAATGTGGTTCAGAAATGCGGAAGAGAGGTCACCCCCTTGCCTGTTTGTTCAAAAACTAGATTATTTCTGAAATAAATCACAACTTGCAATGCTCATGTATACTTCTACACAGCATAAGCACAGATCTTGTGTTTCTACCATGTCAGAATTAGTATAACATGTACATATCTTCCGGGCCGTTGAAGGAAGCATAATATATATTTATATGTAAATGGGTATTTGTGTGTCCCTTACACACACACACACACACACACACACACACACACACACATCCTTGTACAAGAATCATTAGATTTCCTGAGTGGACTTGTTTTCATAGCCAAATTCCTAAAGAGAGAGACAACAAGCAAGGTTCAGGCTGCCTTTTCTTTCCACATGTGTATCATTCTGCATTTTGGTATTCTGTCACTCTTAAGCCAGTTTTCTCCAAGATCAGCTCCAGCTTTGAGGGTGGAGCCCCTCTGGTGGTAGCAGTGGTGGGCAGCACTCTGAGCAGCTGGGTCCACCTGTTTTTATTTCCCAATAATGCCCTGGAGGGACATGTGAGTAGTTTGAATTATTATTGTTATTAAATTTTATATACTGCCCATCATCTGAAGAACACAGGGCCATTTCCAGTATAAAAACACAAAATATATAACACAAGAACAAGATGATCAAGGATTTGGAAACCAAGCCTTATGAAGAACAGTTGAGAGAATTGGTTATGTTTAGTCTGGTAAAGAGGAGACTGAGAGGAGATGCAACAGTCATCTTCAAATATCTAAAGGACTGAAACATGGAAAACTGAGCAAGCAGCAGTGGAGGAAGCTGCTCAGGTGCCTGGGGCGGAGTGCCCAGGGGCAGGGCAAGCTGCCCATAGGGGCGGGGCATACGGCAGAGCCTCCGGAGTCTGCCTGCCTCCTCCCATTCAGCTGCCCTACAGCTGGGAGGGGAGGCAGCAGGCAGACCGTTTGGGCAGCACAGAGCCTGTGCATGCCCAAGCCACTGCATCTCTCCCAGGAGAGACGTATGGCTCGGGTGCGCTGCAGGCCCCGCAGTGAGTGCCGACTGGCATTTTGTCACCCCCCCTCAGTGGTGACACCTGGGGCAGCCTGCACCCACCGCACCCCCCTTTCTCTGCCCCTGGGAGCAAGCTTGTTTTCTCCTGCTTTGAAGGGTGGGACCTGAACCAATGGCTTCAAGTTCAAGAAAGGAGATTGTGACTAAACAGCAGGAAGGATTTTCTGACAGTAAGAGTTGTTTGACAAGGGATTGGACTCCCATGAGAGGTGGTGGGCTCTCCTTCGTCTGAGGTTTTTAAGCAGAGGTTGGATGATCAACTGTCTTGGATGCTTTAGCTGAGATTCCTGGATTGCAAGGGGTTGGACTAGGTGATCCTGCGGATCCCTCCCAACTCTACAATTCTATGATTCTATAACAGCAACCAATAACCCCACTCTCAGACACATTTAAAGGGCCATAGATCATTTAATAAGCCAAGAAAGAACTGTCATGTAGTACAGTAGTGTTATTCCAGCATACTAGCTAGAGAACCAAAGTTTAATACACATAAACTGAAATACCCTGATTACTAGAGAAGTCATGAGACTCTCTTTCTCTTTTTCTACATCATCTACACTCCTCAGCCTGTCACCCAAGACACCCAAATAAAGCATCTGAAAATGTGACAGTTTTGTATGTAACAGTTAAAATCTTTTGCACAAAGTTTCAGCAGTATGTGGTGCCTTCCAGATGTTTGACTACAACTCCTATCGCCAAAGATCATCTGACTTAAACCTTAATGGAGGCCAATGGTCCAACAGACATCAAACTGTATCATTTATTAATTCAGTCCATGGGGTGGTCTAAGTGCAGGATTTGAGACATTGCACAACAAGTTGGATGAGTGCAGAGCATTTATCATTTGTATAGCAGGTCAATCCCATAGGCATCTATGTAGGTGTAAGGAAATATAATTGCAGAGACAAACAAACCTTCATACAAAATGCCATAAAGAATTAATGGCAATAAATCATTGAGTCTATAATTAACATCATGAATAAGTTTAAAATGCAGCCCATATTTGCTCTCATATATTATTACAGAGTTGCTAACGGATGCAAATTTCCTATCAAATCAGCCAGGACCAAATAATAGCTCTAGTATAATATATGAGAATAAGTGTCAGCTGTATATCTATCCACATTGAAAACTAACTAATCAAAACACATTCATAACCAAATACCTTCTATGATTAAAGTAGCAGAATCTAATGACGATGAATCCCTTTTAAACTTTACTATTTGATTAGCAGCATTAACGTGATTTTTCGCAAGCCGGCCACTCCCACTCTGGCGGATTTTGCCTGTCTAGGCAAAGAAATTACAACCTTGATGAGAAGATAAATTAGGGGGGAAAGCCCAGAATAAAGACATAATGTAATGTTTTAAAACACATTGTTCCGAGGCAATTAACGATACCGTCTGTGTACAGCTATGAATGGCGGGTGTCACAAGAGGCTTCTAGAATAGCTGCTTCTCCTAGAAGTTACATAAGAAATTTGAAGGTGGTGGTTTGCTTATTGATTTGTACCCAACCTTTCCTCTAAGGATTTGTGGGACCATGAGCAGGCAGCAATATAAATTCATCTATGTGTGTCACCAGCATTTCTATAATACAAGGTGATGGACGTGCCAAGGAAATAACAGAACAGCACAAGAAGCCTTTTATTACAATAACCTTGGCAAAGCTGATCTATTTCTGAATGACAGCATTTTAAACACTACATCTCTGCAACAGAAGAGCCAGTGTCCATGTTCAGCCTTTGTACCAAGATAAAGGCTAGCAAGTTGGACTCCACATTTTCAAGCGCTGCGGTGGTTTTACAGATTTTCTTTCCTAGAATGGTACAAAAATACAGTAACATATAGTCCTTTTCAAAGCCAAAAACCAATAAAACACAATAAACATGTCCATATGCTGCCAGCAAGACTGAATTCTTTATCCTCAAGTAGTGAGAGCTAAATCCGACATTATAGCATCTCAGATATTATGACAAACTATTGTAACCAGAGTATATTGCAGAGAACTTGGGGGTTGCACATTCTCTATCCCCTTCCGCTTTACTGTTGGAGCATACACAGGCTGCCTGCTAATTCTCACCTAAATAGTATCTCCTTATTCACATTAGCATCACACAGGAAGTATGAGGCTAGTTCTGATATACTGATATCATGAGAATGTAAGAAAATCTTGCTAGATCAGACAAAAGCCCATCAACTTCAACATCCTGCTTTCACAATGGCCAGCCAGATACCTGTGGGATACTCACAAGCAGGATCTGAGCACAAGAGCAGTCTCCCCTCCTGTGGTTTCCAGTAACTGGTATTCCAAAGCATTGTTGTTGTTTAGTCATTTAGTCGTGTCCGACTCTTCGTGACCCCATGGACCAGAGCACGCCAGGCACTCCTGTCTTCCACTGCCTCCCGCAGTTTACTCAAACTCATGCTGGTAGCTTCGAGAACACTGTCCAACCATCTCGTCCTCTGCCATCCCCTTCTCATTGTGCCCTCAATCTTCCCCAACACCAGGGTCTCTTCCAGGGAGTCTTCTCTTCTCATGAGGTGGCCAAAGTATTGGAGCCTCAGCTTCAGGATCTGTCCTTCCAGTGAGCACTTAGGGCTGATTTCCTTCAGAATGGATAGGTTTGATCTTCTTGCAGTCCATGGGACTCTTAAGAGTCTCCCCCAGCACCATAATTCAAAAGCATCAATTCTTTGGCGATCAGCCTTCTTTATGGTCCAGCTATTGTGGAGGCCGAGCATGGCTATCATGGCTATCCTTCTCAGAAACCTCACTGGTCATATGTGCCCCTTGGGGAAAAAATTCTGCCTCAAAATCTGGAAAGAAGACCACCTTCCTAAATTATTTATTTATTTCACAAAATTTATACACCACTTTGTTGTAAAAAAAATCCACAACAGCTCAAAATGGTTTACAAACAGATAAACCAATAAAATCAAGAAAAATTAGAATACTTTAAAACATGGGTAGGCAAACTAAGGCCCGGGGGCCAGATTTTGGCCCAATCGCCTTCTCAATCCGGCCCGCAGACGGTCTGGGAATCAGCGTGTTTTACATGGGTAGAATGTGCCCTTTAATTTAAAATGCATATGTGGGTTAGTTGTGGGGCATAGGTCTGAGGGACAGTGGACCGGCCCCCTGCTGAAAAAGTTTGCTGAGCCCTGCTTTAAAACATACAGAAATTTGTAACACTTAAACATTAAAATTCATGTCAGCACTTCTAGGCATCTGGGTAGGCTTGCCTAAACAAGGATGCTTTTTGCAGGCACAAAAATTTAAACACCATCTTGCTAAAAAAAATTGCAGCCTGTAAACTGAATTTCCCCCAGGAAACATTCAGCCAGGGGGGCGGGGCGGGTATAATTGTTATACGGTAAAGGAAGAGTCAATGTATCCTTCATTCAATGAATATATATTCATTTATTTTTTTGCAACATCTCCCAAAAAATAAAGTTTATGAAGTTTTTGAACTATTTTAGGGAAATTTGCAAAAAAATCAAGACATCCTACAATGAATCCTGGATATGTCTGGGAAGACATGGATATATGACAGCCCTACCTTAAGAGGACCTCTTCTTTTGGAATTGTCAGTCTTCTGCCAGGCAATTTTGAGCCAACTATATGACATCATCATCATCATCATCATTATTAATTTAATTTATATACCACCCTACAATATATAAAATAAAAATAAAAGAAATAACCCAATAATACACCCCCCCAAAAGAGCCACATTTTAAAAGGGTATGGAATGTTGATCAGGTCAACCAAAGACCTGGTTGAAAAGGAACGTTTTTGCCTAAAGGTGCATAATGAAGGCGCCAGGCGAACGTCCCTGGGGAGAGCATTCCACAGACAGGGAGCCACTGCAGAGAAGGCCTGTTCTCGTGTTGCCACCCTCTGGAGCTCTTGAGGAGAAGACACACGGAGGAGAGCCTCAGAAGATGATCTCAGGGTCCGGGTAGGTTCATTCCTTGAGGTATTGCGGTCCTGAGCCATTTAAGAACATAAGACATAAGAACATGCACTTTGAATCTTGATCTAAAACAGGAATTCTCTTGTGCTTCGGAAGCTGTCCAGCCTATTAAATATGGTGACTTGGTGGGTGCCTTCCTTAAAGTTTCTCTTTTGTATCCATCCTGGCAACTACATTTCTTACCTGAGCTGCTGACCTGTGTCATAATTTCATGTGTGAACCCCTTTGTGTTCATGCTCTCTGTTGAACATTGTTGAATGGTGATAGAAGTCTTAAAGCTATACTGGCAAAACGATGATGGTGGTGATGATGATTATGATGATGTCATAGTCATTCATAGAAATACAAAGATGCAGACTATAAGTCTGAGCAAAAGCCTTCATCCCTGAGAAATAATGATGCTAAATGGTGACAAATTCTCCATTCCTGGGAAATTCATTGTTGAAAAGGTAGGGCATGTAACATATTCTAAATTTGCCCCTTTTTACAGTTATGCCAGATAGATTTAGTGTTTTCAGTTTGTGCCCTTTTGCCAGGAAATAAGCCCAGTTGAAGACAGTTGGGATTTTGAGTGACCTTTCATTGGATTACACTGTTCAGCACTTAGGGGTTGTATGCAGGAACTTTAAAAGCATACTATGTGGTGGTACCTGTAACTGCTTGAGAAGGTATCCAGGTGATTACGTCCAGCATCATCACTCCTCCTCTTAGAGCAGTGTTTCCCAACCTTGTGCCTCCAGATGTTTTTGGCCTACAACTCCCATCATCCCTAGCTAGCAAGACCAGTGGTCAGGGATGATGGGAGTTGTAGGCCAAAAACATCTGGAGGCACAAGGTTGGGAAACACTGTCTTAGAGCATAGGCCTGTGAATGACACAGAGTTAAGTTGAGTCTTATTCCCCATCAAGTGTGTCTTGAATTACAGTCTTGGATATAGGGGAAGACAAAGGGATGGTACTAAACACACAGCCAGAAAATATAGGTGACTGTCTGCTTATGGCACGTGATAAGCATTAAAGCAATTAGAGCAGCCTTTCTCAACCTTAGGTCCCCAGACGTTGTTGGACTAGAACTCCCATCATCCCCCAACCACTGGTCATGCTAGCTAGGGATGATGGAACCTGTAGTCCAACAACATATGGGGAACTAACGTTGAGAAAAGCTGAGCTAGAGTGTGGCTCCTGTTTGTCTGAATCAGATATATACAAGGTATGTGTGCATGTCATTTATATATCTTAAGGAGCTATGGAAGTCATCCTATAAGATACAGTATATCTTATGATTTCGTGCTGATTGTATGTATATTGTTTAATATATATATCTTCTCATTGGATTGTACTTTTATTTTGCTGATGGTACGGTATAAAAAGTTCGCAAATAAATAAATAAATAAATAAAATTTTAAGGGCGTACTCCCAGACTTGGTGTGAATAATTGCTCCCTAGGAAATCTGGGAGTGAGAAATAATGCAGGAAAGAAAAGTAAGTCTGAGTAAGTCTGCCCCACTTCTTGCCTGGCCTGGGGAAAGCTGGTAGGATATTGGAAGTGGGGTAGATCCACCACTTTTCATACTCCCTGGCCCCACCTGGGATTGTGTTGTAGGCCTAATTGAATTCAGCTGCACAGCAGGTCTTCTGGAATTCAATGAGCGAATCATTGGATGACTCAGTACTGTACATTTCTGGCTCATGTCGGTTTCACAATTGTTCATCTGTAAGTTTGTTCCATTCCATTTCTGCATTTATCTGCTTAATTTTTTTTTAACTGTATGAAAATTTGCACCATTAAATATCTATTTAATGATATATTTTATCATAAAATATATGTTTTCTTACATATTGTATCTCATTGTATGTATTTTTAAATGCATTTTGTCCCAGAATGGACATTTCTAACCTTTTCTGGTGCATTTTTTGAGCTGAGAATGGTAGTACAAAATTAAGAGGACTGCGAAATCTGAAGACTAATTATGTACTGATCTGTACATTAGGATGAAGTGTGAATAATGTCCACTTCCACTGGAATTCAAAGAAAACTGAATGCCTAATGCATCCCTACTTCAAAGCATACATGGATAGAATAAGGATTCACTTATTATATTGTGATGAGCTGCTGTTGTTGTTGTTTAGTCGTTTAGTCGTGTCCGGCTCTTCGTGACCCCATGGACCAGAGCACGCCAGGCACTTCTGTCTTCCACTGCCTCCCGCAGTTTGGTCAAACTCATGTTGGTAGCTTCGAGAACACTGTCCAACCATCTCACCCTCTGTTGTCCCCTTCTCCTTGTGCCCTCAATCTTTCCCAACATCAGGGTCTTTGTAGTTATGTAACACTATATAGTAAATTCAATTTCACAGAGGCAGATACAGATTTGCACATTGGTCAAGGTCTGTTTGGTATTCTTTACTGTTTTGCCATATACCATCCATTATGCCAGCACTTCGTCTTGATCTTTATGATGCAGCTTGTTAACATTTGTTCCTGCTCATTATGTAGTTTCCATAAGAATGCTAGATTATACCACTATATTAATTTGCTGTTGTTTTTTTAAAAAGAAATTCTAAGCAAAGCCACTGGCCTGCCTTCAAAATAAATACTCTACAATGGCAGCTTTCTTTTGAATATTTATGACTTTGATGACCTTTGCACATTGCCTTGCAGTGCTTACTACTCTTACTCCCTTTGTGTCAGAGACAATGGGAAATTTATTTGTGTGGCTGCTTTTAATATAGAATTAGGCCACCTGGAATGAAACACGCAAGTTTCACCCATTTCTTGCCACCACCACTCTTTCGAATTACAGATTTTGTAATAATATTGAAAGTGAATGACTTCTGCTGCACAACCTTCACCCTGTAAAATTGCTAAATATAACATCATAACTTCACACACAATAAAATAAATAAATGTCAGGGGCAGTTGCCGGAAGCAGGTCAGTAATAACTCACACAGTGTCCCTGAAGTTAACTCTATATTCAAAGAAACAAACAGCTTAGGAGGACAGGCCTAGTGAGCACAGCAACTCTTCTTGGTAGATCTTGTTCCAATGAGGCAGTTGTAAGGACTGAAGGTCCCTGCCTTCCCACAACTCTCTAAGTGTCCTCCGTCCCTGGGTCCTTCCCAAGCAATCTGAGACTCTATCGACACATCTGTTTCTGCTTCACCCTCTTCATAGCTCTGTGGGTTCTGGGAGACCAGAGGGAGAGAAGCTGGTCACATCAGGATGGCTTCTTCAGTTGCTTACCTCATCTTTGTCTCTTGCCTCCTTTCCAGCCTCTGCTTCTGCCTCTGATTCTAGACTGCTGTCAGTTACAGCTTCTTCCTGCTCACTAAATCCTGTTACCTCTTCAGCTTCCAACACCTCTTCTACCCAGTCTGCTCCCTCTTCTCCCCCTGACCACTCACTAAACCACCACCAATCCCATGGCTCTGAGTCTTCTTCCCATGGAGGTTCTCCAAGCTGGTGGTGCCTCCCAACTCCTCTGCATCCAGCCAGTCTATGACAATAACTTGGGAAAGCTTCTAAGGTGTCTCTAGTTTCAGAGTCTGACTAGCTCAGTTACCATACCGTTGAATGCCACCCCAATCTCCGAGCAAGATTCCAGGGGTTCCATATGCTTACCCAGGGTTCGTGTTTAATTTAGGAATGAGGCACAGAGGAGACTACGGTGTCTTTATGTTTTATGGTTTATTTACACATATATACAACCTGAGCCTACAATGGAGGTGTTTGTAGCATTAACACCTGAAAAAGGTCATGTTTCTCCATAGCGGCAGCCTTGGATTCAAACAGAAATCAAATATTGCTCAGACTCTCTCTCCAGCTTGCTGCTTTGCTTCTGACGCACATCATTGCAGCTCAACTCTAAACCCTGGCTTCATCCTTTCAACTAACTGTGAAGGCCACACCCATTTGCCATCTCACACAGACATCCTTTCCTTTGTTTCCCTTAATTGCCCATCAGACTATCACCTCAACACAGGAAGCTTGGCTTATTTTAACACTTGTTGGATCCACAGGTTAGAAGGATTTCACATATAGCCTACTTCTTCTCCCCAAAACTCATAACAATACTTTCACCAGAATGCTTCTAGATACAGCTGTTCTCCCTCTGAAAGACTGAGTTCACAGCTTGGGGGGGGGGGGTGCCTTCCTGGATCCTTTGCTATCTGTGGTAATACAAGTGGTAGTAGTTAATAGGAGTCCATTCATCCAGATCAAACTACTGCAACACATTCTGTGTGGCGCTGCCTTTGAAAATGGTTTGGAAGCTTCAGCTGGGGCTGAAGTCTCAGTAGTCTCAGTGTTTATAGGGTCTAAACATCCATACCATATCACCCACCTATTCACTTCCAGGCCCAATTCAAAGTGCTGGCAATTTAAAGCCTTGGCAGGTTTTTAAGGGTCCAGACTCCTTGTGCCAGCACCCATAAAAAGCTGTCAGGCTATTATGAGCAACTACAGAGTTGGTGTTCATGTGCCCTCCAGGAAGGAAGGTTAGATTGGTGGCCATGAAAGGCAGGTCCTTTTAGGTGATGGTCCCAAAATTGTGTAATTTCTTCCCCAGGAAATACAATTGGTTCTTCCTTGTTTTTGGATAGACCTTAATAACAATTTGTTATTGCCTCTGATAAAGGAGGCAGATCATGCTTCCACTCTCACTTAGTCATCCGTTTTAGGGCTCATCCACATTTCTGCTTGTTCTGCCACCTTCCCCCCGGAAAACTCACTCTTTAACTCTGAATCGGAGCAAACGTCCATCAGTTTTTCCATGGGGAAAGTAGCAGGGCAAATGGAAAACCATTCAGACTCGTGTTTTCTAGGCACAGAAAGTGTGGACGAGTCCACAGTCTGCTCAGTGGTTTGTTGAAAAGGATATGATGATACAGCGTTTTATTGTAATATTGTATATACTTTCTGATGATTTTAATCAGAGATGGCTCAAAGTGCCAGAAGGAGAAGTACTTTTGTGGGGGAAATGGTATTTGCTCTGCAATGTTGACAAGAATTGCAAATCAGGACAAGTCTATATGTGGAGACAGAACTACTGCCTATTTTGATTAATTTGTTGTGTATGGAGGAGGTCCTAGACTTGTGTAGGCATTTGAAATGAGCATGTCCTCCCAAATGGTATCTTCAATTAAATTAAATGTGTGCATCATCATGAAGTAATAGCTTTGCAATTTGGGGTACTCCTTGATCAGTCTTTGACACTAGAGGCACAAGTGACTCCTGTGGCTAGGAGTTCCCTCTTCCAGTTTCATCTTTGGCTGTTCCAGCACTAGGATAGCCTGAATACAGTGATCCATGCATTGGTAATTTCAGTACTTGATGAAACTCTTTGGGTTGTTTCCATGCCTCTGAGATTCAGTTCAGGCCTTTAGCAAGGACCAGACTTTTAGTGTGGTAGGCTACCCTGTGGAACAGCTCGCCAACAAAAGTTCAGCAGGAATCATCCCAGCTTTCTTTTTGACATATTTTTGAAACTGTATTGTGCAGGCACACCTTTAGAATTTGAATTTTTTTACCAACCAGGTTTATTGACATGTTACTGGTGTTGTGGTTTTTTTTTAACCAGTGGTGTTATGGTTGTTTTATGGTTTTTGGCTGCACACCACCTTTCCAAATATTTAAATAAAGAAGTGGTTGGCAGCACAGGGATGCAGGTACTACATGAGCAATTTTCATAACTTTCGATAACCAAATGAATTGCAAAAACCAATCAGAAAAGGATTGTTAAGTGATAGCTTACGCTTGTCCATTGGCACATTTCAGCTTCCGGCAGGCAAAGTTGCAGTACAGTATCTATAAAGAGCAAGGTTGTTATATCAATAGTTACTGAAATACAACAATTACAAAGCATGAATTATCGATGGATATGAGTGGCAGTGGAATGTAATTAGCATATGGTTTAAATTAGTACATTGGGATGGATTGAGACTAGACAACAACAGTAGTATTTATTAAATAAATGCCATATTAGTAATGACAGTCCGTTGTGTTTGGTGGAATGTCTACATTCTGTTAGGCGCTGAATGGCACCCTGATGACAGGCTCATTAGAGAGGCAATGACCAAATAGAGATCAATCTTCTTCAGGGTCAGGGTTAAGTGAGGTCAGTAGCTTTCACTCCCCGTGTCCTTGTGATTCATATTCCAAGGTTGAACATAACAGTATAGTCATCATGACTTGCCTATAGCACATGAAACAAAGAGAGTTCAAACTATAGCTATGGGACCAGCTGTTCTATTGTGCTAAGGGAACGAACACACACAAAAATTTGTGTGCAGCTTGATCAACATACTAACTTAATGGTCATTGATGGTCAGTTGATGTTCCTGAAATAAATGCTGGCAACATTTTCCTGCTGGGAAAAGAGGAGGAGCTAAAACTAGTGTGTCCAGAACAGCTGAAAGGAACAGAGCGAGAAACAAAGTTTGAGTTCCCAGTGCAGTTAGGTAAGATGGGCGATGGAGTTGCCACAACTATGACGTAGTACACTTGAGAGCATGCATAGAAAGGAAGGTGAGAGGGGCAAGGGCGCCAAATAAATAATTAGGGTGCCATATTACTCAAGTCCACCCCTGCTAAGCCAACCAGAAGACATGAGGTTGTAGTGTGACATAAACATTCCTTCACTGCTAGGATTTCTGAATAAACAATGGAATGTTCTTCCCCTCTTCTTGCCCGCTCCCTTGCACTCTCTAAATCTGTTCTAGCCCTCTGGAGCTGATTTAGGGAATGTGTGGGGCACCTGCAGGGGAAGGAAGGGGAAAGTGCAAGTGGAAATCTTTGCACTGATGGGATACTGTTCTTGAACACCATTTCAGTGCATTTCAATGCATTTACAGTGATTTTCACCGAGCACAAGGAAAATGGCTCACGCCACGGTCCTGATTCTGACCTTCCCCCTACACAGAGAGAGAGCTGGTGCTGCTACAGTGATAATGAGAAAAAATACATTAAATGCACACACATTTAATGTATCATCTAGTTTTGCGTCAATATAATATTGATCTAGCAAAGCATCATTCCTTTCATAGTAGTTCTCAAATGTAATAAATGCACCACTCTTCTGTGCTATCAATTCAGCTTACAGAGTCTGTGTAGTCACAGTACAATATAGTTGGTTGTCTAATAAGCTGGGTTAGGCTTTTATTTGTTTTTATATAGGTAAATCACTTCCACCCTCCATTAATGGAAACAAAAAGGGGGTAAATATTAAAGGATTTACAGTGTGCACAAAAGCAAAATGTATACTAATAACAGTAATAATAATATTAGTAGTAGTAATGAAGTAAGTGAAAAGACCTATAAAAACAGAATGATGAAAATGGCATTCAGAAATCCATTAGCAAGGGGCTATGATGCTTCAGAGCTCAGGGAAAGTATTTTAAATGTAAGCAAAGACCTTTGCGTTCAAAATCCTTAATGAAGATTTTTTAAAAAGACTAAAAGCTACTGTAAAATCTTGAAATAAGGCTAACACCTTGATTCATAATGGACTGCAAGTCAATACTGTTGTTCTTAGTTACATTACTGCAGACTACCATTATCAGAGTCCACAGTACTCTATGCCTTCAGCTCATTTACTTTCTAGCATGCTCTTTTTCAACCAGGCTTGCTCCATTATTTAATTTATTTGTCTGTGCTAGCTCTATGTAACAAAAGGATAAACAGCAGTGCCACTGGCTTTATTTGCCTTTTGCATAGGAGGAGAAATAAGATTTGGGCACAGTCCTCTCAATTTTGTTTGAATGCATTTCAATTCTGTTGGTCTGAATGGAACTTAAGAGGGGCGTAGGTTTATTTTGGTGCATACCAGTTTGCAAATATATTATGCCAAAAGCAACAAATTAGAAAGAAACTGGAGTTGTAATGAAACATGGGATACTAGCAGCCTTGTACCCAGTGTTGCTCAGGGATTCAAAGAAACCATAAAATCAGTGCAGTTTTTAAATTATTGGTTATGCAATTTTGAAAGATTTAGGCTACCATCTTGATTCAAAGTGGTGTCATCAAAACAGATGAAAACCCAGTCAGAAACTATCATGCAAAATCTGGATACACTGTCATTAAGCGGTGCCCAAATGCATAGCAAAGGGATAAATTTGCCAAAACATATAGTTGACTGGTGATCCACTATGTGGTCAGTTGGAGAAATTGAATCAAACACCCTGAACAACATTTGGCTGTTGCTGAAGCTGAAGGAAAGCTGTTTTGTCCATCACGTCCAGTATTATCTACTTTGACCTTCCAAGGCTCTCCAGGGTCTCAGGCAGAGGTCTTTAATGTCTTTGCCACCTGATAGTGGCACTGTGGTCTAAACCACAGAGCCTAGGGCTTGCCAATCAGAAGGTCAGCAGTTCAAATCCCCATGACGGGGTCAGCTCCCGTTGCTCAGTCCCAGCTCCTGCCAACCTAGTAGTTCGAAAGCACGTCAAAGTGCAAGTAGATAAATAAGAACCGCTCCAGCGGGAAGGTAAACAGTGTTTCCGTGTGCTGCTCTGGTTCACCAGAAGCAGCTTAGTCATGCTGGCCAGCTCCCTCGGCTTATAGAGCGAGATGAGCGCCGCAACCCCAGAGTCTTCTGCGACTAGACCTAACGATCAGGGGTACCTTTACCTTTACTCTAACTGAAGATAATGGAGATGGAGCCTTGGGCCTTCTTTACTCAAACATGTGCTCTACAATTGAGCAATATAGTGTCTTCCACCTAAAGGCAGAGATAGGGCATTTTCCCCTTGTGGAGAAATGTGTGGGAATGACTGAACGAGAATGGAGCACATAGCAGATCTCCTAGAAACCTGCTGATAATACCAGCTGCAAACAGAAAATGTTAAAGCAAGCATTGAGACTTCTCAAATACAGCTTAGAAGTGTCCTTAAAGCAATCTTGAAGGAAAGACTTGAGGCCAACTGAATGGGAATTCTTTTTGATCAGCAGCTACAAGGGTCAATGCTGATTCAGCTTCAGAACATCCAATCAGAAAGTGGCTGAGGATGAGTGCTGCTGCTGCTGCTGCTGTTACCTGTTTCACTGCCAAGATGGCTTTTATACCAGTGGTTGGCAACCTGAGTTGCCTGGCTTGGATAATACTGCAGAATTTACCCCTTGGGCAGCAGGTGAAATCCTGGAAAAAGGTTTGCACAAGGTCATTCATCTAGTTAGATCCACAGGTTAGAATGGCCTGCAGATCAATTTAAGAGCAGCAGGAAGCAGGAAAAGAACTCTTGAAAGAACACGCAGCAGATGTAAATAAGTTTGTGATGATTACAAGGAAAGGCAGGAAGCTCTGGCCAAGGGCCACTAAGAGGCTGATTAGTGTTGATTAAAGGAAAAATAGGTATATAAAAGGATAATTATTGGGTGCCAATATCAAGTTTGGGGCAAGTACTTTTTGGTGAGAGAACCCAACAGAAATTTAAAATCACAATATATGTAGTAAAGTGAAGCATGGAAATATAGGCTGTTAGATCTTTAAAACATATTCTTTCAAATGAGCTCCAAAATAGTCCCTTCTTCCTCCAGCATTGGAAGATAAAATGGTTTACTTACAAACTCTCCAAATGTCATGTTTATGTGCTTTTCCATACATTAGTCAGCAAAATTGCATAGACAGTAAAACTTATTCTGGTTCCAAAGTGGTGAAAGTACTAAGGCAGGGGTCAGCAACCTTTTGCAGCTGTGGGCCGGTCCACCGTCACTCAGACCATGTGGTAGGCCGGACTATATTTTGAAGAAAAAAAGAACAAATTTCTATACCCCACAAATAACCCAGAGATACATTTTAAATAAAAGGATACATTCTACTCATGTAAAAACATGCTGATTCCCGGACCATCTGCGGGCCGGATTGAGAAGGCGATTGGGCCACATTCGGCCCCCGGGCCTTAGGCTGCCTACCCCTGTACTAAGGCTTCCTCTCTTGACATCTCAGGAAAGTTGGCTGTGTTTTTAGACTCAGGTTGGGCTTGAATCAACCTTAGACCCATGTCTGCCAGGGAGAGCTGCTTTTGTGATGCTCACTCTGTTGTGGCTCATTCAGCTTCCAAACAAACTATGCACTTAAGAAAGAAAAGTCTACTACATTTTTAAAAGCTGCAATTTGATAATGCATTTGAAAGTGAACATGGTGTCCATGCCACCTTCAATTTTGTTATAATAAAGAATTTTCTAAAAAATAATAATAATACTGCTGTTTGCACTTCTAGATTTCTGTGCAAGGGACTCTGGGGAAATTTCTGGGTGTGTGTTTCCCCCCAATGTGCAAATCAATCTCAGATTTTTCTTACCTAATCCCCTGACTAGTGGGCACACTGGTGGAACAATTCTTCTGTTTCATCCAGAATGCTGTAAATGTATTGTTAAGTTGTTCAGTCACAGTCCAACATAGGTTTGAGTTGAGGCTCAAGATGCCAGAGGCAATTCTCAACAACACAATTTGCAAAGGTCTTCCTATAAACATAGGAAAGTATTATCTAAATGTCCTCCCTCTATTGTGTGGGCGGTAGTCCCTCCACTACCTGGCCTGGTCTCCTTGGCAACGCTTCCCCAGGTGGGATTGGACAACTGACTGAGGTAGGCGGAGACCTCCAGGTATCCCACCTGGGGGAAGGCGAAGCCAAGCCTGTGTTGATGGAGCCGCTCCAGATCCAGGGGCTGCGCGTGTCCACGCAAAGGGTGCCCCCTGTTTTGTGTGGAGAGCAGTCATTATCTAAATGTCATCAGTTGATAGTTGCTGTCACAACTGACCATCTGCTGAGGTGAAGCTGCAGGTTGCTTGCATTTTTTTTTGCAATTGAAGCCAAAATGACCACAAAAGCAGCAGCTGTAAGTATTGCTTAACATGAACCTTGCAAATAGGCATCAGAAAAAACAAAATAGTTTTGATGCGTCACAAGAAAGGTTCTAACAAAAAAATACATTATTTTTTTAAGGTTCATAAAGTGCTTTATAAACCTGTGGGGTATTTTTCACTACTATTACATTTGTAGTGATGTTAAGAAACTGACAAAATACTGTTTTTTCATCTTTGGTGCTCAGTTTGTAGCAGGAAATTGAAAGAACAACATTTTGGATAAGTAGCTGTAGATATGAAGACTAATGAATAAATTAAATGGCATTTTGTAGGGTTACTGAAAAACTGAAAAACCATACACCTAAGGTGTCAGGGAAAAGGCAGGATATAATCATATTATAATAATAGCCCCCACTGCAATGGTGCTAGATTTGATTCCAAAAATATGTACATAAAACATCAAATCTTCACTAGATTTAGGAGGTGAGGCCCTAATACACCATTATGAAATACCTGGACGCTGGAGTTGCAGATGACTGACATAAAAGTTTTGTTACCCATGCACCCACCTTCTCCAGCATTGTGAGGCTACATTTGCTCTCAGCTCTACATAGAAGGTTAAAGGAAAATGTAGAAGGTATGATAAAAAGAAGCCAGTGAAAATGTGTGATAAAAAACCCCAGCTTGCTGGCCTACCAAATTCTATGCTGAGAAGTCTAATGTAGCAGCATACTTCAGCTGGGTCAGAATCAGTTGGGTACCATCTCAAGAGGCTCTATGAGCCACCAGAGTAAAATGATTGTTACCAGGTTCAAGAAGAGTTTTTCCCTCAGAACAGGCTCGTTTAGAGGGCTCCTGTGATGGAATCGCTGCTTCTCTAAATGAGCCATTGACTATCTCTGAGATCCAATTAGAGAGCAGCCAAGATTAGCAAGAATCAAGCATACATGTAGATGGTGTTACTCTCCAAGAAATCTGCCCACATCCTTGAGGGACAATATGAAAGTTATCCATCTCTGATCAGATTCTGTTCCAATAAGAATGGGCACAGTTTTTTTTCTGCAAGATATACAAAATGGTCACAGCAGGCCACCAGTTGCCTTAGGCAGATTGTACAGGGAAAGCTTGGAAAGCCTCTGCTAGATGACACTGAGCAGTTGCAATGGTGAAAAAGAATAAACTTTTTGGCCATCATTGCCACCACATAGTAGGCCCTCACATGATTTCTAGTCTGTGTTTGGTCAGATTTATCACAAGGCTTCAGCTGTTGCTGCTCTAGGAATCTTCCCTTTCATTTCATTCTCTCTAGCTCCTTATAAAACCAAGGAAGCAGCTGATGTCTGTGGATAGGGCAAGGATATTTATGAGAGACTATGTCACTAGCCCAGGTCATTTACCTACTCTAGAAGTCAACTAGGGCTCTGACAGAGCTGCCAGACTTATTAGTAGGAAAATCAAGAGACAGCAGAAATATTTGGATTCATAAGCTTTCAGGGACAGATTGAATTAATGGGTCCAGCAGCCACATGGATTATATATGATGCATAGGCACCATCTCTGGGGGAGGGGGCTGGTTGCCAAAGCACCCTCAAATTTTTCACTGTGGGTGCCTGGGGGAGCGGCCCAATGCGTCACAGGTGTGACATCACATGGCACGCTGAGGCCTGGCAGGGCTCATCGCAGCTGCAGGAGGGTCCGATGGGGCCCCATCACACTGTGTGACATCAGAAATATTTGAGACAGCGGAAATACAGTGGTACCTCGGGTTACATACGCTTCAGGTTACATACGCTTCAGGTTACAGACGCCGCTAACCCAGAAATAGTACCTCGGGTTAAAAACTTTGCTTCAGGATGAGAACAGAAATCGTGCTCCGGCGGCACGGTAGCAGCAGGAGGCCCCATTAGCTAAAGTGGTGCTTCAGATTAAGAACAGTTTCAGGTTAAGAATAGACCTCCGGAACGAATTAAGTACATAACCCGAGGTACCACTGTATTTGGATTCATAAGCTTTCAGGGACAGACGGAATTAATGGGTCCCCAATCTGCATGGACGATATCAGATGTCACCAAGAACTCAAATCAGAACAGATAATAATCTGTTCATGATCATTGGAGACAACTAACTAGCCAATTAAGTCAGGGGAGGGGCCCATGACACAATCTACATAAAGTTTGCATATGCTAATAGAGAGATAATAATCTAAGTTTTAAAAATGTGGGGAAGGGACAAATACCTGGGGCATGGACTCTCTGGACCACCCCCTAACACTGCTTCTGGTCCCACTGATTAACATCATTCTTACCTGAGTAGAACATCCAAACTAGTACAGGGGTACCTCGGGTTAAGTACTTAATTCGTTCCGGAGGTGGCACCTGGTCAGTAAGATGGAATGTCAAGAAACTATTTTAAGCAAGCTGGAACTGATGCTGCACCTGGAAACCCAGCAGGCAAAACTGAGAGAGGCCACCCCATTCTCCTAGGCCAGCCTAGATTGGATGTAACTCAGGCCAGATCGGTATCCCCACCCAGGAGTAAATCCTGGATGTAAGCAGTTTTACTATTCAACGACCTAAGTGCTAAGTGTAACAATAACTCGGTGCCTTCATACATCTGAGAAGTATGCTCTGTAGTCAATGTCTGCTCTCCTCAGCTGATTCTGTTAGGGGACCTAACAGAATGACACACCTCTCAGGGGTCCAGTGTGAAATTCAGAGAGAGTTCAGTCAGGGAATGGAATAGGTATTTGTTTTTTATCCTATGGAAATAATGCTTGGAAATAGCAAAACTGCTATAACTCCCCCCCCACTCCCCCCAAACCCTAGAGTGGTTTGTTTTAGTTTCTTGTTACATGTGATTTGAAAGATTTATGGGGTGTTTTGTTTTTCCAGGTAAACTGTTATTCTTGCAATTTAGCAATTATCTATACGTTCCTCAAACACTGTCTTGACCCGCTCCTGTGTTGCGCTTTAGGAAATTGTCTGATTGTGAAAGGCACTATTACACATTGAAGTGATTGCTGTTGTTTGTTGCTGTTAACACCCAGGCAAGAACCATCCTGGCAGGCAAACAACATCTCAGCTACTAAGTATTCATAATTTGCATATCAGCAATAAAAAGAGGGAAAGAAATGTAAACATATATTATCATTCAATAGGCTGTAATTTTAATTGCTTATAAATGTTATTAATTCTGATTGTGATTATCTGAATAGGTAATAAGGATAAAGGCTGTCAAATTAATTAAGTACATATTCATTATATTCAAGGTAGCTTCAGTTTCTTTTATTGCAAACACAATAAAAATACACAAATACAATTAACACTTAATCTGAACTCAGTAAGTTACATAATCATGTGACTCAGAAGAAAAGGAGGATACAACCTTGGCCTTTTACTTTTTACATGGGAAAACATTAATGATGCTGACATTGGAGACAATTAGACAGTGTCAGCCAATTGTTTTTAGTCAGCTTTCTCTCACATCTGTGGTGTCTACAAGCAAGAGCGGCCATTGTTTCTGCAGGCCGCTGTCGCGCTTTGGCTTTTTGTGCTAACCGTCAATCTCTTGGCGAATATCAAAGCTGTGAGGAAATTAGAACAGACCAGCATCACACTAAAGCTTAGCAGGGTGCATCCACTATGCTACTAATTAGGCAGTGGCCAACAAAGTAACCTGTCAATGCGTGCTTGCTATTTCCCACACACCTGCATTTCATACACTAATAAGCATACATTGATGGAAAGAAAGGGAGAACCGCTGAAGTGTGAAAAATGAACAAAACATAACAATGTTTCTATCCCCACCTAGACCACTGCCAATTACCGTTAAACATGAGGTAGAATCAACATGTCGGAAGGAACACAATACAGTATCTGAAACTAAAGTGAGGGACGGGAGGGGGGCAACCGAGCGAGGGAGTTGTGTGTGGTGCTGGTGGTGGTGGGAAGCCATGCATAGAGAACATTTCGTGTTTGCTCTAAAATATCTCACTGGAGTGGAGTTTGTAGTTATTTATAAAAATCCCGAGGTTGGAAACGATCATAATTACGGGGTTTCCCGTTTGCCTCGGCAGTTAGAAATTCTCACATCCTTAAAACAAATGACTAAATACCGCTAAGAATGTTTTGATCCGGGCTCACGCACTTATACTGGGCCAGCTCCTCAGCTGATATAAACTGGCTAAGTTCCATGGCATCAATGGAGCCAAGCTAATTGTCACCCATTGAAATCACAGCCTATTTTCATTCTTTTATGCCTTTTCCCTTCCATTGATTCCTGGTGTCTTTAAAACTTTCTCTTAGCACCATTTTTCATTACCTTTCTTTCTTTCTTTCTTTCTTTTTAAAAAAGAGACATAGGCAATAGGATCTGGTTCCTCTGATGATAATATTATATTCACATTCATATCTTCTTTTAAAGCCTGGTTTAATAGTGGGATACAAATATTTTTTCAGCATGTATGAAACAGCATTGCAGTTGTTATTGTTGATGCTGCTGTTCTAGTTATCTTCAGCATTATTGCTAACTGGAAGAAAATGCTTTAAAGCTACTAGATTGGAAGGATGCTCGCTGCAAATATGCAGATATAGTTTTCATCATAGCCTGCATAACATGGTACAAATTGTAAACCTCAGCAAATCAGCAGGGTTCTTTTTAAGCAATAACACACAGATATATCTGTTACCTTTACCATTTGTTTCAACATCCTGTCATATTATGAAGAGGGGTTATATTGGAGGGCCATAATTTAGAAAGTCCATTAATGCTGTAAAGATTTCATTCCTGGAGTATAAATCAGCACATTTCCATGAAAAAGCAATCAGTGGTAGTTTATTCTGTCTGAGTTCCCCCCACCACTGAAATAAACATTCCAATCAATAGAATATTTTTAAAAATTCACTCCAGGGATGTGAAGGGTTAGACTAGACCTTACACCAAAGATCCATGTAAGAATTCCACCCCACCCCCTTTTTCAATTAAAAGCATCCGTATGAAGCTGCAAGTTTGAGTGGAGGAATGGAAGAAAATAAGTGCTGCTTCTTTACCACCTGACCAGTCTTTCCACTCCCTGCCCCCACCTCGTGCTTTTTCCACTCAAAGGGTAAAAATATGGATAAATTCAGTCTATTAAACAATACTATTGCTGTCTCCTAAAAATATGTCTTTGCCATAAACAAACTAAAAGACATTCTACAAAACAGTAATCCCTGTGACAGCAATATATAATGGATACTTTTTATTTTAAAAAGGAGGTGCCTGTTTTTAATCACGTTGCTATAGCAGTTTCCCATCACTAACACAAATGCAGAACCCCATCACTTTAAAACAAAATGCAGAGAGTATGGCGTAATCTGTGGATTAATTTGTTTTTCCTCCAATAGGATGGGGAAATAATAATTCTCAATGTGTAATGTGGAGTCACTATACTGTTACAGTATCCTTGATGAGCACTGAAATAATAAAGGACAATATTCAAATGATATTTCTTTGATACTTTTGAACACCACTTTGCCTTTCACTGCACATTATCCAAGAGCAGCGTTTTCAATTATAAATAAAAACTTTCTCCGCCTCTTCCCACTTGAGCTCAAGTACAGAAGGCCCTTATTTAAAATGCAGCTCCCGAACAGGCCACCAGGCCGCCTGTTCAGCTGCCAGTGGCTTTTGTGTACAGAGATGTTAATTGGTCCTAATCCCCTCCAAGAAGCTGTTTTGGTAGCCTGACCTGGCACCCCGAAGGACACCTTGGTGTGAAAAACTAAAGGGCCCATTCAGGAGAGAGTGAAAAGCTGCACTGAGCATTCCAACACATTTTAATTTCAAGAATTAAAAAGGGGAGGGCTGGGGTAGGGAAAAAGAGAGCGAAACATCACCGTTCCGTTTCTCTAAATAAACTGTATTTCAGAAAAAGCAAGCTCCAGTAACAGTGAGGTCCTACACACATTCTCTGGACAGAAAAAAACCACACGGGGTTGTGTGTATGTGTGTGATCTGCATTGTATTCCTGTTATAGCAGTTTTAGAATCTGATTCTCAAATATCTTCAAACGTGTATATCCAATTAAACCATTCCCCTTACCGCAACATAGAGGTTTGCCGAGAGGCACAAAAAACAAAAGCATCTCATACATAATCCTTCTGTTCTGCAAAACCAGCAAATGATTTGATGTTTATTTGATGTGCCTTTTCTGCTGCCCCTCCCTCCTCCGCTCCTCAAAGTTCAGCATAAATGTCGTCCCTAGATTATCTCAGAGCAGCTAGTATAATCTAAACTTTGGGCAATTTATAATCAAAACCAGCAAGGACAATCTAATATAAGTACTCTCTTCTAACAAGTTCCAATGTGCATTTTTTCTCTTGGTGTGTCATTGTGCAGCATGCATTTACATCTTGGGTGGCAAATTATGCTAATAGGATGCACAAACCTTAGCTGTGTGGTTCTGAATTTTTTGACCAAGTTCACAGATCAGCTTCATAGGTCAAAGAAGTTTGCCTCCCATGGTGTAAACAAAAAGATACAGGTATGTGTGTTATGTGTGTTATCACTGTACTCAAGTGCTCAGCAGGAGGGTTTCTTGCATATTTTCATATCTGCAGTTAATCATAGCAAAAACCGTATTTTTCATTAAGCACTAGCATAGCCAGGAGAAAAACACTTTGGAGCAGACTTTCATGGATGTAAACAGTGATTGAACATGCTGAACATAAAAAATAACATTTAGATGCTATGGCAGCAAATCAAGATAAATTGGGTATGTTGCTAAACCATTGCACACACCAAACACCAACTATTTCAGTTTGGGATTTTTGAAAATGAAAGTTTGCAATCTCATCAGTGGGATTTCCCGCCCCCTTTTCCCCCTCTCCATTAGCAATGACTTCCAGCTCAGTCCTGTGTCTTGTGCCATTACACATGTTCTGAAAAGGGATGTGTCGACAGAGGTGCACCACTGTGACATCCATCCAAGCAGGTACACAAAGAAGAAGGTTTAGGACTGGGTTATCAGCTACATATTGAAAGTGATGGGAAAGATGGTTATGTTGTGTCTACAACAACACAAGTGAACATGTCTTAGAGGCCCAATCCACATAGAAGTTGTCTTGCTCAAGTCCTGTTAAAAGAAATAAGGAGTTGCACAAAACCACTCCTGTGTTCCTTTGCAGCCCACATTCATTCCAATAGGGGTTGCTTAAGAGGCCTTCCTGATGAGCTGCGGATTTAATTCATCAATCCTTTTTGTCCTCCGGAGTCATGAACTATGCTTTCTGCATATTTTCCTTTACATCACTGCACTTAGTCATGTACTTAATGCAGTGGGTAATAATCTGCAGAAATTGAGAACTTACTGAATCTTTACACATTATTCTTTTAAATATATATATATAGAGAGAGAGAGAGATGTCTGTCTACATATTTGAACACTGTAGTCTGTTGCTGGAGTGAAATTGTTTCATCTCAGGAGGATGGTGCGTAGTGCATGCTACTATTTTATGGATCCCATTGATTGTTGTATTTCAACTAGGAAAGAATATTCTCCAGAACTCTAGTCTTCTCTTTCCTCTGCAAAGAAGGTTGGCTTACCAAAGCTCTTGATATTTATGACTATTAATAATTATCTCCTTGCTAATGCACTGTTGGGTATGTTTTGAAATTTATAGTGCACTCCCACTGGGATTTACTGTAGGCTGGCAGACTTCTACCTGTGGTTTATTTGCAGGTAGGGCTGCCAACCAATCAGAAATAAACAGCCTTCCTTTCTCCCCTACTCCCAACCATTTAAAACAACTGTATAGTTTTGATGACTAGAAATCTTTCCCCAGACCCACTGCTCAAGCCACTAAGCTGTGAAAATACTGACCCTTGGCTCTGGTGACACACACACATCCGATCAGGTAGAGTGGTTACATACTTAATTCGTTCTGGAGGTCTGTTCTTAACCTGAAACTGTTCTTAACCTGAAGCACCACTTTAGCTAATGGGGCCACTTCAGCTAATGGGGCCTCCCGCTGCCACTGCACCACCAGAGCACGATTTCTATTCTCGTCCTGAAGCAAAGTTCTTAACCTGAGGTAAAATTTCTGGGTTAGCGGAGTCTGTAACCTGAAGGATCTGTAACCTGAAGCGTCTGTAATCCGAGGTACCACTGTACTGGAGGTAGAACATGGGCAAGTGCAGCACTTCAGCTCCTTTTTTCCTTTGTCCCTTTTGGAGCAGGGTGATGATGTCATCTGCTGGAACTTTTCTCCTGGTGATAATGAGGCTTTCAAGTTTCTTGGAGGCCAATTGGCCTAGAGTAAGTCAGAGAAGGAATAAAATAATCGGGGGGGGGGGGGTTGAATGTGAATACTTTTTTCCTTCATTGGGAGTCCCTACTTCATGCTAGCAGTTTAAATGGTAACTGGTAACATTTCTTTGCAAGATGGTTTGCGTTTCTAATTTAAAACCAAAGGTTGAATCTCAGCTGCCTGAAGATCTTTTGTTAGAGCTCAGTGTGTTTTACAAGGAAGCAGTTGGTGGGATGGGGCAGGTGGGGCTTCATTGCTTTCCCAGTTTCCCAACACCATGGGTCGCTGCTACTTACAAAGAGGGGGAAGGCATGGAGCTTGGTATAGGCAGTGAGTAGCAGGGGAGCTAATCCAGCACTCCTGAAACCAGATGGCACCATAAACCAAGGTCTAGATTTAGTGCCATAGCAAAATATTAATGTATCCCCAAAGCACAAAAATCAGGGCAAATGAGAGACACTGGGCTGTATTCAATTAAATCCTACTCAGAGAAGATCCACTGAAATCAATGAGTCTAAGTTAGCCATGTCCAACAGTGCGTCTACTCTGAGTAGGGCTGGGTTGAATACCACCCAGTGGATTTTCCAAGGACAGAAACCAGAGAACAGTAACTGTCCCTGGTACGTAGGGGCGGCTGGTGTGATTCTAATAAAGGAATTGAACCTTTAACGTGGTGGCACAGACCCTTTCCCTGCAGACAGCATATAGAAATTGACTTTGTGGAATATCCAGAGCACATCTGTCCTGGAGCAGCAGATACTGCACCACTTTTTACACACCAGATAAATAAGAAAAGAGTAGCTATTCATTTGAAAACTCGGACATTAAAAATAAATCAATCCCCACTTCACTTTTAATATTGAAGGTAGAACTGTCTTGCTCAAAGGTGAATGCTCATTTTGAGATGTGCAAACAGTAAATTATTCTATCTATTGCACATTAAATTGTTTGGACAGTAATAGTGGTTACGAAGCATCTTCAATTGGAAAACGAAGGAGTTTTATTCTCTGCTGATGTTTTGCCTGTGATTGCAGGAAATCTTTGTACATTAATTTTGTTTGTACATTCTTTTCCTAAGTTCTGAGCACATCCAAGCAACGAATCATAACTGAAAAGAAATAACACACACACACACACATACACACGGTCTTATTCTGTTCCCAGAAAGTGGTTTTTGCGGGGGGGGGGGGAAGTATGTCTAGAATGACTTTCTAAGTTTATAGTATCCCTCATTTTCCATCTCCCTTTCCTTGCTGTATGGCTGGTGGTAGTACTATAACTTGACCATATCAATTGCTTGTCTCAGTGCAACCTTTGGTGACAAGCTTTGGCAGCCTAATTGTTCCCCAGCAAGTACAATGCAACCACCATCTTAGCCTGCAGTCCTATCTACTTAGCTAGGAGTATGGCCACGGTCCTACCCAGGAGAAAGCTATGGTGAAGTGTGGACCCTTCTCCACTGCTGAAGGAGGCAGGCATCACCACAGCAGAGAACGGACCTCTGCCTGAACATGTGGGAGGCTACCACAAGTGGTCCTCCTGACAGGGGTAGCTAACACGGCGTCCTGAGATGAAGCGTTTCAGGGCCAGGGGCATAGCGGATAGATCCTGCCCTGGCCCAGCTCCCAGTAGGGCTTCCAGATGCATTGGGACCTTTGTTGCTTTGCTCGAAGGGTAGGATTACTCTGAAGTTTAGCTCTGAGTAGACATGTATAGGATGGCACAGTCAAAAGTTAGTTGTTGCTTGTTGGGCATTTGTACATGAAGCAGTCCCTCCACTGGGCTAAGAGAGATTCCTCACTAGCGTTTAGTGTGGAATTGCCATGCTTCAGCAAAGCCACCATGACAGCAACAGGCAATTGGGATTGCTCTGCTGGAGTGTTTGTTATTATGCAAATTTCACCCCCAAATAATAAAAACAGAATGGGCAGAAGGTTGTACTTTTGAAGTTTTAACCAGGATATTGTTTCTTCTGAAATATCTGCCCATTTATTTCCATGCAGTTTTCTGAGGGCCCTGCTCTTGCCACTTACCATCTGGCCTGGGGCGGGGCCTGAAGCCTCACAAGGACTGCTTGCTGCCTGCTGCCCAGGAAGACTCCCCTGTGTGAGTGCCTGAGGGTCCTGCTCCTGCCACTTACCACCTGGCCCAGGGTGGGGCCTGAAGCCCCACAAGGACTGCTTGCTGCTTGCTGCCTGCTGCCCAGGAGGACTCCCCTGAGTGAGTGCTTGAGGGCCCTGCTCTTGCCACTTACCATCTGGCCTGGGGCGGGGCCTGAAGCCTCATAAGGACTGCTTGGTGCTTGCTGCCTGCTGCCCAGGAGGACTCCCCTGAGTGAGTGTCTGAGGGCCCTGCTCCTTCCTGCCACTTACCACCTGGCCCAGGGCGGGGCCTGACAGGCCTCACTAGGACAGTTGCTGTTACTGCGGGAGGGGCACAGAGTGTTTTTAAACTGTTTTAAAAAATTTCTTTTGGATTTTTTGTATGTGGGGGGTGGGGGTGGGATGGATGTTTGGTTGGGCTTGGGGAATTTTTTTGATTTTGATGTTTTTGTAATTTTTACAGTTTTTTGTTTGTATTGTTTTATTGGTTTTGTTTTTTGTCTGTTTGTTTAAGGTGTTATTTTGTTCTTAAGGGGAGGGGTCAGGGCCGCCGGGGAGTGGGCCCCAGCCCACAAAATGGCTGGGGCATGTTCCACAGGGGGGGGATGCACTGGGACAACCGATCTCAGTGATCACGGGTAGGAGGAGGAGTTACGCTAAGACTAGACCATGTCATTACAGAGGGGGCAGGTTTAGTCGTTGTCTGAGGACTATTCCTGCCTCCAGGTCTGGTCCTGGGATACCCACATGACCTGAAAGTGTTGCTGTGCAATGCCAGGTCAATGATTCATAAGACCACTGCCATCCATGACTTGATCATGGATGGAGGACTTGACCTGGCATGTGTAACAGAGACTTGGTTGGATGAAGCAGATGGGCCTGTCCTTGCCGCTGCTTGTCCACCAGGTTTCTCTTGCGCACAGCAACCCAGGTCATGTGGGCGGGGAGGGGGGGGGTTGCAGTGATTTTTAGGAAGTCATTAGTTTGCACCAGGCGTCCTATTGGGAAGACCCAGTTTTCCGAGTGCATGTTCTGGAAGTTGGGCAATAGGGGCAGTACAGGATTCCTTTTGGTGTACCGACCTCCCCGCTGCACCAAGAATTCCCTGCCCGAGCTGCTTCAGGTCGTGGCGGATGTTCTCCTGGAGACACCTAGCTTGGTCGTCCTAGGGGATTTTAACATCTATGCCGACATGACCTTACAAGGGGCCGCTCGGGACTTCGTGGAAAGCATGGCCTCCATGGGGCTGAATAAGTCTGGTCCAACCCATAGCCGCGGACATGCCTTGGACCTGGTGTCTACCTCTATGGATGTTGGTGATCTGACACTAAGTAAAAGCGAAATGAAAGAAGTGCCATGGTCAGATCACTTCCTGGTGCAACTGGACTTCTCTGCAACCCATCCCCTCTGCAGGGAGGTGGGACCGATTCGGATGGTCCGCCCCCACCACTTAATGGATCCAAATGGTTTCCAGAGAGTGGTAGGGGATGTTTTATCCCATGTTGATGGCCTTTCAGCTGATTCCCTGGTGGCCCGCTGGAATGTGGAGTTAACCAGGGCTATCGACTGTCTGGCTCCAAAGCGCCCTCTCCGATTGCATGGAGCCCAGACAGCCCCGTGGTTTTCCACGGATCTGAGGCAATGAAACAATCGTTGAGACGGCTAGAGCGTCGGTGGCGGATAACTCATTCCGAATCTGACCGGACACAGGTTAGAGCTCAACGTCGAGCCTACCAAGTGGCGATAGTGACGGCGAAGAAGAATTTCTTCACTGCCTCTACTGCATCTGCAGAAAACAGCAGCAGGAGACTTTTTCAGGTGGTTCACAATTTAGCGGAACCACCTGCAACATCGGGGCCCTGTACGGGCCACATGTTCTCCTGCAAGGCTGTGAAGGTCCTGTGTGAGTGTCTGGAGGCGGTTGGAGGATGGATAGCGGCTAACAGATTGAGGTTGAATCCTGACAAGACAGAAGTACTGTTTTCGGGGGACAGAAGGCGGGCAGGTGTGGAGGATTCCCTGGTCCTGAATGGGGTAACTGTGCCCCTGAAGGACCAGGTGCGCAGCCTGGGAGTCATTTTGGACTCACAGCTCTCCATGGAGGCACAGGTCAAATCTGTATCCAGGGCAGCTGTTTACCAGCTCCATCTGGTACGTAGGCTGAGACCCTACCTGCCCACGGACTGTCTCGCCAGAGTGGTGCATGCTCTAGTTATCTCCCGCTTGGACTACTGCAATGCGCTCTACGTGGGGCTCCCAGTACGTTTCCGAGCACAATTCAAGGTGTTGGTGCTGACCTTTAAAGCCCTAAACGGCCTTGGTCCAGTGTACCTGAAGGAGCGTCTCCACCCCCATCGTTTTGCCCGGACGCTGAGGTCCAGCGCCGAGGGCCTTCTGGCGGTTCCCTCATTGCGAGAAGCAAAGCTACAGGGAACCAGGCAGAGGGCCTTCTCGGTAGTGGCGCCCGCCCTGTGGAACGCCCTTCCAGCAGATGTCAAAGCGATAAACAACTACCTGACATTCAGAAGACATCTTAAGGCAGCCCTGTTCAGGGAAGTTTTTAACGTGTGATATTTTACTGTCTTTTTCGTTTCTATGGAAGCCGCCCAGAGTGGCTGGGGAGGCCCAGCTAGATGGGCGGGGTATAAATAATAAATTATTATTATTATTATTATTATTATTATTATTAGCTCACTTTTATGATGCATCCACATGACACTGTCATCCAGTAATTGTCCTCCTGTATGTTCATTGTTCTGCCATCTTTTCTTGGACAGCAGATAGTCCAACGTTTTTTAAAAAATAATATTGAGATATATGGGCACACACACCCTTACACGCATCCCATTTGCACGCAACCATGTTTACATGGGTTGCTGTGAAACACATTGGCCTTCTCTCACTCAGGGCTGCTGCCTGGAAGTTGCTTGAAGCTTCCCTGTGCGAAGGAGGGAAGGCAGCCTTCAACTGGCCAGCAGCACAGAGTAGGAGGCGCCTTCTCCCCACCCTTGCCGCTCGGCCATGTATCTGCGCCCCCATTCTGGCACCAGTTTTGCTGAGAAGGTATGCAAAAGTATCAGATCTGGAAAGCTGGTGTTGTTGATAAAATTCATCACCAAGACTTTTTTTAAAAAAATATTATTTTCCAAAATTTAATACATACATCTTTAAATTCTCTTCATTCATCTTATTTTCCAGACTTCCCCATCCACCCATCTACTTAGTCTTTGTTATGTTGCCTATCCATTTATACCACCCATTTTGATAGCAATATTTAAAATTTAATGGGAACAAAATTCTTCAAAAATTAATTTCGAAGCAAAATTTGAAAGTGCTCAAAATTCAGCACTGGATATTTGTCTAATTTAAAACACGTGCAAAGCTTAATTTCCATTTTGCCCTGCTTTGTGGCATATGTGAGACATGCAAGCATACTATTTAGATCATCCTAGAGGAACGGGGCAGAGAGGAGAAGACGGAGGTAAGCAGGGGTGGGAACCTGTGCATCCCCTTCCAGATGTTATTGGACTCCGATGCCATCAGCATCAGCCAGAGTGGTCAATGGTCTGGGATGATGGGAGGTTTATTCCAACGGCTTCTGCATGCTCACAGGTCCTCCATTCCTGTATGATGGGGTGATCTAGTATTATAATGGCAAACAGAGCAGCAGCACCTGGTCCAATGGTTAGATGCAGCTTTAACAGCAGCGTTTGGCCAAATCCCTGCATATACCACTGCTAAGGATTGGATAAGAATTCAAAGCATGTTGTACAATGTAAGTGCTAGACAAAATACAAGCTATAAGGATAACCAGCGCTGAATGAAACTCAATTTCTCAGCCTAGAATTTACCTGCTTTTCATGTCTTGGAATGTCCTTTTCTTCGCTGTTAAGCTAATGCTGCCATGAAGTGAGAGTCGTAATGGCAAAGTGCATTTTCTTCTAATGAAAAGTTTGATGGTAGCTAATTCTTTCTGTCTCCTGTGGAGATGCCTAAGACTCATCTCCAGCTGCTCAGGCTGGGCACCAGAAATAAAATATGAAGCTGACTGTGTGCCCTGCAAATGAAAAGATCTGAGGTTTTGTTATATCGCTTTATTAATAGCTTTTCCACTAATTCTCTATTCATTGATGTCCATTATGAGATTATCCTGCTAAAATTAGGTTAGTACATATAGCATGTCTATAATGAATTAGGCAATTGTGTGCTTCAAAAGGGGGAAAATGGTACTCTAATTATATTTAAGACTAGCAACGGGCAGCACAGACTCGGTTGACTGAGAGGTGTTGGTTAAGGCAGTTTTTACCTTGTCTTTGCGAGTTTCAAGCATAAAAAATCTGGGCAGATTTTTCATTCCAAAAAATATTGATACGCTAGTGGAACGTGGAGATGGGCACAAGGTAGGGAAAAAGTTATGCCATCCCCCCAAAATATCTGTAGAGAAATCCACTAGGGAGATAAATTCATAAATTCATATCCCGTCAGTTGTTGTTGTTTTGTAAATTGAAACAAGTGTTGCTGCAAATGGAAGGAAAAATTCCCCACCCCTATGTTTGGACACCTGCTCATTTCACCCCAAGACACTTGGAACAAAGTTGCCCCACAGGTCTGACCCTACCATTAGATAGAGTGAGGTGGCTGCCTCAGGCAGCTAATTTTGGGTGGCAACAAATTGTAATTTAATTTATTAGCATCGTTGCTGCAGGGAGGAAGAATAGGTGCTTGTAAGGTTTCTGTCCCAGGTGCCAAAATAACTGGTTCTGGGTATTATGCATTTTGACTAGGTGTGTGTGACTGGGACAAATGGGGATCATTTGCCGTCTTACTTCAGGAAGCAAAACACTTTAGGTAGAGCCTGCTGCCTGAGTCTTTGTCAGAGCTCAGTTTTGTTCAGTGCAACCAGGTCCTGAAAACTACAGAGCACCCTGAGATATCACTATTCTTTTCATTTTATCGTACAATTCTATTCCAAATAACAAATTGGAAATAACAAAAAGTGCCTATCATTTTATGTCAACTTCCTTGTAAGTTAGCCTCATGGAATTGCAAGGGGACTTACTTCTGAGTAGACATGTACAGGACAGCATTGTCTGAGAGAATATAGTATCAGCACTGTGATTTAGTTATGCACCTGTCTTACAGGGCAATCCTAGGCATGTCTATTCAGAGGAAAACCCCACTGAGTTCAATGGGGCTTACTCCCAGGAAAGTAGGTGTAGAATTGCAGACTTATTGGCAGGTAATTGATGCTAGCACTGCAAGCATTGTAAGTATATTTCTCTCTGTGAGTCTGAGATGCTATTGGCTACAAAGAAATAGTAGCACCATAATATATATTTTTAAAATCCAACATAAAAATATTTCACATCGTATCAGCTTCTGTCTTTGTCAGAAAATAAGTAGACGGCAGGAGAGCATGATATTAAGATGCCACTACCTGATAATTTCTTGAAAATTGCTTTTAAAGAGGCAAATGACAATGAAGTGAGTAAGGAAGAGCTTTCCCTCACTCACTCAGTCCTAATTTAGAGTCTATACCAAGACATATAGTGCCTTTAAATAAACAAAGAATGGTTCCATACCAATAGTTACACAAAGTCCATTCTCCCTTTGATGTGCCTTTGGTTTTATGTAGGTGAGACCCATTAATGTTAATGGAAGTTATGTGTGTAATTCTCCTGTTTCATCAATGAGAGAATAGACCTTTATGTTTCTAAAGAAATTACATGGACCTGATATTAAAGGCTTTTTTGAGGGAGGGAGGGAGGGAGATTGTCTTTTCATATCTCAGCTCTTAACTCTAGGAGAAGGAAGAAAGGACAGAGAAACAAGAAATGACCTCAAAAAGCAGAACTGCCAGAATAAACCCCCAATGCCCAGGATCAAATTGGCATGCAGAGAACAAGCATCTGTGCATCTTTCTTATGGCAAAGGAATCATGTGGTTACTCTGCCATGCGCACAACATGCAACTCAACCCACATGGATTCACCCATTTAGTGCACAATCCCACTTACCCAGGAGTAAGCCACACTGAACATAATGGTGATCTGATCTTGGTGCTTAGTTACATATTTCTTCATCATTATCATCATCACTAGAGGAGGACTTTATTGAATGCCTCTGCCGAGTGATATATAGCAAACTCTCCAACATTTCTCCAATTAAAATAGGGATGTCTCATTCCAAAATGATGATTTTACTATTTATACACTACACACATCCTACTAGGTTGCCCCAGCCACTCTGGGCAGCTTCCAGCATATATAAAAACATAATAAAACATTAAATGGTTTTTTTAAAAACAAAATCCCTATACTGGATTGCCTTCAGATGGCTTGGGGGGGTCAGAAAACCCCATACCCTCCAACATTTCTCCAATGAAAATAGGGATATCCTAAGGAAAAGTGGGACATTCTGGGATCAAATCAGAAACCAGGACAGCTTCTCTAAATCAGGGGCGCCCCTGGGAAATAGGAACATTTGGAGGGTCTGGTATAGTGGGTGGCCAAAGGAAAATGTTCCTCAGTTGTGGAGTGCAAGCTTATTTTGTATTTTTCTCATTAAATATGTAGGACAAAGTAAAGAGACCACAGTATGGGACACATTCCCTTCTCATACCCATACTTTTGCATACGGAACAAAAACGGCACCAGCACACAAGAAAGAGAGGGATAATCAGACTTGGGGTAAGCCCAAGGTTTGTAGTGCTCAAAATATCCATAGGGGGAAATATTTAGCTGCTGGAATTTCACAGAGGTCAACTTCTAGGGACCAAGGTCCCTTTGAATCCCCTAATAAAATATTTGAAGGTGTGGGGCCCCCCACAAAGTTGATAGAACTTGCCATTCAAATGGTGCGCATGCGTTATGTCATGTGATTGATTCCCCAATTTACACTGCAAATCTAATTTAAAATGTTACCAGTGAAAGCTATCAACAGATAAAAATGGAGAAATCAAATATTTCAATGTAATTTAGATTGGGTACAAGTCTCCCCCACCCCCCAAAAAGAACGCAAATGAAATCTGCCCCCCCCCAAGTCTAAGTGTGCTCACTGGGCATGGGAAGTGGACTGACTGGCTGTAGGAGAAAAAGAAAGAGAAAAGAAAAGCCGGGGGGGGGGGGGAGAGGAAAGGAATGGAATACCCAGGACCCTGAACTACATACTGCAACTTTTTTGTTGCAGGACCCAACTTCTTACGATATGAGATGTAATATACATTTCAAATATCAAAGAATATGTTGTGGAATGAAAGCTTATCACAGAAAGTTACTCTTTGTGTCCTAAGACTTTTTGTTGTCTTTGCTTTTGTTCTATAGAGTATCAAAATGAAAAAGTGTGGAGCTGAATATAATATACACTTCAAGAACTATGCACCACAACTTTTTGTTGCTCTTGCAGGAACTCACCTTTTACAACCTGAAATAGCGAAGTCAAACAATGAGGTATTGTGGGATGAAAACTTACCTCATATTGTATTATTCTTTAAAGTGCCGTAACACTCATTGCTGTCTTTGCTTTTTTACTCTACAGAGTAGGTTGTTTAAGTCAAGGATATAAAAAGTGCAGAATTATAGAACTAAATGGAAGACCAGTGATCAGCTAGGCCAGCCTTGTACAGTAAGGTAGGGTCTATCACCACCATAGCCACACCATCAATGAAATACATTGGTCTACAACCTTATCTTTGCTTACCTCCAGTTGGTATGCTTCCTAACTTTTTTGAAATAAAAAATTCTAGTACAGTGGTACCTTGGGTTACATACGCTTCAGGTTACATACGCTTCAGGTTACAGACTCCGCTAACCCAGAAATAATACCTTGGGTTAAGAACTTTGCTTCAGGATGAGAACAGAAATCACACGGTGGCAGTGCAGCAGCAGCGGGAGGCTCCATTAGCTAAAGTGGTGCTTCAGGTTAAGAACAGTTTCGGGTTAAGAACGGACCTCCAGAACGAGGTACCCTTTGTATATGGATGGAGGTGATAACAGGAAAGCCGTGTTTCAGCAGCTTCCATGGCACTTCAGGCATCTCAGTTATATTTGAATTGGGCTAGTGTACCTGTGTTCCCTAGTACAGACCACTCTTGGGTTTGGGGTTCAAGCACTAATTCCAAAACCAGTATTCAGGCTTCAGGGAGGAAATCTGATCTCAATGTAGAAATGTAATTATTTGCCTTCATAAGCCTTCTTCATTCCATTTTATGCCTAGGATGGGCACGTCTGCTTCCCCGATCTTCTTTCCCCAGGATCAAATTTGGTGGAAGAGGTAAACTACAGACTTGCTTGTTACGAGTTGCTCCTGGTGAGTCAGCCACTACTCCTTGCCTTGACAGTGGTGGGTGCGTGTCTGTGTTCTATGCTCTTGATTTGCACAGCTCTGCCAGATCCTGTACAATTGGATGAAGCGACACAGGGGAGCTGGGTTTCCAAAGGTGCCAATGGTACAAAGAAGCCTAACTCCTATTGATGTATTATCAAAAGCTAGATACTGCTTTTCCTTCTCCTTTGAAATTTGTCCCAGAAGCTTCAACAATTTACCATCTGTAAACCTTTCCACTAACCTGCATATAACTGCCTGAAGAGCCCTCTGTTCAGGACACATCTGCCTGGACTTAACACTGTGCTAGCAAGTCACCAGATGGTGCTGTTTCTTGAAGATGTGCAGTTTTTCTTTCAGAAAATGCAGAGCAGGTGGCGCAAGCAACACCACATTTACTCATGAGTAGCTTTGTTAAAATAAACAATACTGCGGCAGAGAGAAAGCACTGTTGGCCAGTGACCAGTGTGTGTCTGGTCTTCAGAGTTCTGCTGTGCTGATAGAAGTTTGGTTGCACAAATTCTTTTGGGGCAGCGGTTGATGCAAACAACTGGGTTTGCTTTCCTTGCTTTGATTAAAAGGTTTAAATCCAGTTTTCTAGTTCATAAGTTTATTGTTCTAGCCAAAGGCCATAACAAACTTGTAGCAATAGTAGTGGTTAAATAATACAGAACATGCATCTATGATATAAGCCAACATCCATAATGTAAGGGAGAGAAGATACTAGAGACACCAACAGCTTAAATCTAGCTTGATTTCAGATTAAACCTCTGAAGAGAGATTAAAAATAAAGAAAAAAAGAAAACAATTGTTTGCTTGATGCCTAAAAAAACAGAAAAATTGGTGCCTTGACTGGGCATTCTGTAGTAGGGGTGCCACCCTCTCCCTTATAACCCTCCTTCCAGCATGCCATTTAAACCAAGTCCTTGGCATTATATTGCTTTCTCACTTTGGCTGGGGCCAAGGGTTTCACACTGTTCATGACTATGGCATTCAGTAAAAATAACATGGACCAAATAACATTAACAGCCACAACCTTTAACTCCTTCTAAGTAATTCCATTGCTGCTACTCCTTAGCAAAGTAGTGACCTTGATTAACAAAAACATTTTATAATAAATCTTACCACTACTATGCAGGTGGAAAAGGCTGAGAGTTTTATTACATGTATACAAGTACACATTAAGCATTCCATTGCTCTGCAAAATAAAGCCAGTCTGGTTTGTTTTTCTAACAAAAATGTACAATGTTGTCAAGGTTCAGCAGAATAAAAGCACATGAATTAGGCCAGTTTCATGCTAACAGGAGACTGCTTTATGAAATATTTCTGCACTGCTGGAGACCTAGTCACTCACTGAACCTGTCTCCATGCAATATTTCCAGTTCATTTGAAAGCTGGCTTACTTCTGCATTGATTAAAAAGAAAGAAAAAAAGATTAGCTTGCACCAGCAGGAATGTTACCTACATGTCATGCTTTGAAACTTGTTACATCAGGACAAACCTAGACAGCATCTTAAAAACCAGAAACATCACCTTGCCGACAAAGGTTCGTATAGCTAAAGCTATGGTTTTCCCAGTAGTGATGTATGGAAGTGAGAGCTGGACCATAAAGAAGGCTGATCGCCGAGAATTGGTGCTTTTGAATTATGGTGCTGGAGGAGACTCTTGAGAGTCCCATGGACTGCAAAAACCTATCCATTCTGAAGGAAATTAGCCCTGAGTGCTCACTGGAAGGACAGATCGTGAAGCTGAGGCTTCAATACTTTGGCCACCTCAAGAGAAGAGAAGACTCCCTGGAAAAGGCCCTGATGTTGGGAAAGATGGAGGGCGCAAGAAGAAGGGGACGGCAGAGGACGAGATGGTTGGACAGTGTTCTTGAAGCTACCAGCATGAGTTTGACCAAACTGTGGGAGGCAGTGGAAGACAGGAGTGCCTGGCGTGTTCTGGTCCATGGAGTCATAAAGAGTCGGACACGACTAAACAACTAAACAACAACAACATCAGGAAGACAAAACACAAATATCTGATTGCTGTGGAGGTGAGGGGGTGGCATATGACTGTTGTGCCCTGAATAACATGGGTCCAGGCAAACCTGGGACTTTTTTACACTTGCAACTTGCATAGCTTGATGGTTACTCAACCAACTGATTACTCAGGCCCCAATGACTCACAGATGTGAACTGATTATGTTGAAGAATAACATGTTTTGGAGGTGATCACAATAATTCTACATTTCTAATGGATTTGATTAATTTGTGCTTTTAGGCTTATTTGCAACTTTAAGTCATCACTTGAAGGGATATCACACCCTGAAGTAATTGCATACATGGGTGAACTGTTTTGCCCTTACTTTTGTAAATTGGGAAGTGTTAAGTGATTCTGAAGCATGTTATGTTTCAACCCACACCTGTTTGTGGAAGCACTGTATGATTATTCCATAAGGACTATGTGTTGTTAAAATTTGTATAGTTCCCTTCATCCATAGATCTCAGAGCAGTTCACAACATAAAAATGCAATCTAAATAAAAACACAAAATACAGAATACAAGAGCAACGCCCCCCAAACCAACAAGCCTCCCTTCCCCACACCCAAATCCTCATTCACATAATTTATTAAATTTATCATCATGGTTTGGAAAGGCTGAAATGAGATAGTCCCAGCTTTGAAAATGCTTTGCTCATTATCATGCTCCTATTTCTTCGGGTGTGGTGTGTGTGTGTGTGTGTGTATGGTTCCCAAATATTTTATTTCTTATTTAAGCCTTTATATCTGCCTTTTGGGACACGGGTGGTGCTGTGGGTTAAACCACAGAGCCTAGCAGAAGGTCGGCGGTTTGAATCCGCGCAACGGGGTGAGCTCCTGTTGCTCGGTTTCTGCTCCTGCCAACCTAGCAGTTCGAAAGGACAAAGTGCAAGTAGATAAATAGGTACCGCTCCGGCGGGAAGGTAAACGGCATTTCTGTGCGCTGCTCTGGTTCGCCAGAAGCAGCTTAGTCATGCTAGCCACATGACCTGGAAGCTGTACGCTGGCTCCCTCGGCGAATAAAGTGAGATGAGCGCCGCAACCCCAGAGCCATTCGTGACTAGACCTAATGGTCAGGGGTCCTTTTACCTTTACCTTTACCTTTATCTGCCTTTTAACAAATATTGTAACAAAGATCAGTTTATGCAACCCCCACCTCTTCTGAGTCAGTGGGAATTTCCTTCCCTTTCTCTTGCCCAGTGCAGCCCCCAAAATGCTCCAATGAGTGTCATGGAACTATCTGGGATATGGCTCAGGAAATGGAGCAAACAGAGCAAACAGAGCGCTGCCCCACCAATGTCGTTTTGCCCCCAGCCAGCCCCCACCTGCCTGCCATCCTCCTTACAGTCTAGGTTTGTGGCACTGCCTATAAGCTTCCTTCTCCTGGGTGTCAATGTTACCCTTGCAGACAAGGATTGCAGAGAGAGGAGAAACTGGTGAAAAGAAGGTGTGTCGTGGAGAAAATAACTTTTCTGAAGGTTCTGCAACCCTCTGGAGAGACATACTATTTGCTACCTTTCCCAAATAGTAGCAAAACATCCCAGATGTGTTTTGCCCAGCTAGAACAGGCCTGAACTTGTCCTGGGCTAACATTCTACATTTCTGGATACTGTTGTGTGTGACAGCCTGTCACAATCCTTTATTCCTATAAACATGTACCCATGCCTTTTATTTAGAGTTTGGCTTTTTAAACAATAACCTGGAGCTAGACAAAGCTACAGTATACTCCTTGAATTCCATTCACTATATTTCTGCTGTGCAAAACACAGGTAGGGAATATTTGTCACTGTCATTGGTCTCACTCAGAATCAGCCCATTGAAACCAATAGACTTAAGCAAATAAAGTCTACTGATTTAAATGGATTTCCACTGAGTATGACTAATGTTGGTTATTGCCTTATGTATTTGGAAACCAAATGTTACCTTTTGCCCATCCTAAGTAGGAAACATTCTTATCCCGCACTTTTTTCACAAGGAAGAAAAGAAGAAGAAGAGTTTGGATTTGATATCCCACTTTATCACTACCCTAAGGAGTCTCAAAGCGGCTAACAATCTCCTTTCCCTTCCTCCCCCACAACAAACACTCTGTGGGGTGAGTGAGGCTGAGAGACTTCAAGGAAGTGTGACTGGCCCAAGGTCACCTAGCAGCTGCATGTGGAGGAGTGGAGACGCAAACCCGGTTCCCCAGATTACGAATCTACCGCTCTTAACCACTACACCACACAGTACCTTGTGGTTTAATGTGGACTCTTACAATTTGGTATTCTATTTCAACATAATGTTAAGTTAGCTTCAAGTGTGAACAGCTTGAATTGAGGTTATATGTGCTGCATATCCCAGCCAAATGACTGAAGCCAATAATAATAATAATAATAATAATAATAATAATAATAATTTATTATTTATACCCCACCCATCTGGCTGGACTTCCCCAGCCACTCTTGGCAGCTTCCAACAAAATATTAAAATACAGTAACCCATCAAACATTAAAAGTTTCCCTAAAGAGGGCTGCCTTAAGATATCTTCTAAAAGTCTGGTAGTTGTTTTTCTCTTTGACATCTGGTGGGAGGGCGTTCCACAGGGCTGGTGCCACCACCAAGAAGGCCCTCTGCCTGGTTCCCTGTAACTTGGCTTCTTGTAGTGAGGGAACTGCCAGAAGGCCCTCGGCACTGCTCCTTCAGGTATACTGGACCGAGGCCATTTAGGGCTTTAAAGGTCAGCATCAACACTTTGAATTGTGCTCGGAAACGTACTGGGAGCCAATGTAGGTCTTTCAAGAGTGGTGTTATGTGGTCTCAGTGGCCGCTGCCAGTCACCAGTCTAGCTGCTGCATTCTGGATTAGTTGTAGTTTCCGGGTCACCTTCAAAGGTAGCCCCACATAGAGCGCATTGCAGTAGTCCAAGCGAGAGATAACCAGAGCATGCACCACTCTGGTGAGACAGTTCGCGGGCAGATAGGGTCTCAGCCTGCATACCATATGGAGCTGGTAAACAGCTGCCCTGGATACAGAATTGACCTGCGCCTCCATGGACAGCTGTGAGTCCAAAATGACTCCCAGGGGCACAGTTACCCCATTCAGGACCAGGGAGTCCTCCACACCTGCCCGCCTCCCAGCCCCTCTAGACTGTCCAGAAGGATGTTATGGTCGATGGTGTCAAAAGCCACTGAGAGATCCAGCAGAACTAGGAAACAGCTCTCACCTTTGTTCCTAGCCCGCCGGAGATCACTGACCAGTGCGACCAAGGCAGTTTCAGTCCCATGATGAGGCCTGAATCCCGACTAGAAGGGATCCAAATGGATCTAAGGACTTCAAGAAATGTGAAGTCCTTGGTTATCACTTTTGAAAACAAAAACAAGAAACAGACACTTCAAACAAGATGATTTGGGAGAGAAAGCATCACCCACCACTCCATGGGAAGACTAACAACACACCATCAATAGTCAGGGGTGAAGGTGCTGTCCTAGGTACTGATCTCTATCCCCGAGGAAGATTAAAACTATGAAAAAACATAGTAGCAATCTCTTGTATAAGCTCTTGTAATTATGTGATTCCTGAATCTGTAATATATCCTTGAAAGTACCAGCAGATTATCAACATAGGCAAGAAGCCTGGAATCACTGAAAAAGAATATGGCCAACTGTCATGGCTGCTTTAGTTGAGATTCCTGCATTGCAGGGGGCTGGGCTAATGGCCTTTGATATCCTTCCACCTCTTCAATTCTATGATCCTATGAATAATAGCACTTCATGTAATTGTGAACTCAGGTAGTGAGTGCCAACAAGTGACTGTAGCCATTTAAAAATGAGGCATGTATCAGCATGTTTGAGGAAACTCTACAATATAAATATATATTTTAAAAACTAAGGGGGCAAAAAACAAAAACAGAACAGCTCTTTGAGACTGAGCATGCTTAGTAGTCATAGAACATTGAGAACGTCTAGAGGGGTCACCATTATAGTTTGTTGAAACAAAAGCAAGCAGTCTTGTGGCACTCCGAAGACTAACAAATTTATATTATCGGATATAAGATTTCATGTATCAGATTGACAAGCTGGTGAAATGCCAGGATGCTGGCAGTATCACCGACAGTGCCTCCTCCATTCTCATTGGGACTATGTTGCTTTTGCACATTTATCACTATTATTTTTGCGTTTGGTTTCCCTCTGACTTGACTGCTCTCCATTCCCCATGCCCCATTGTGCATATATATGCCTGCCAATTTAGAATTAAACTTCATGCATCTGGTAAAGTGGGCTCTGGTCCAGGAAATATTATGCCTTAATATTTTGTGACTTTAAGGTAGCAGCTGGAGAAGAAAGACAGAAAACTGGGGAGGGTGATGGAATGGTCTTCTGGAGGAGGCAATGCCTCAGCCTGGCTGGAATCCTGAACAAGAGCACATCTAGCAGAGGATGAGGAAACACCACACCATTTTGTTGCATGGCCCACCTGTGAATAAAGGAAGACCAGGTTGGGTAATAACTTGGAATGAACCAAGTATTGTTCAAATGTTGGATCAACTGCTTATTCACAGCAAAACCAAGAAAAACGGGTGCTGTTACAGGTCTGGGCTACTGACTGTTGGCTGTTTACCTTTAAAGCAGGGAAAAGGAAACGCAGGCCTGGGAGCTGTATGTGGCCCTCTAGGCTTCTCTATCTGGCCCCTGGAACTCTCACCAAGCCACATACCTCACTGCCTCTGTTTCTGCTATCCTAGAGAGTTTTGCCTGACTAGAATGTGTTCTAGGACTCTAGTAATGCCCCACGCAGGACAGCGAGGGGCACGTGAGAGAGTGTAGAAACTAGCCTATTGGACAGAGGTAAAATTTACCTTCATTGATCCACCCACTTTTGCCTCTGGCCACACCCACCACTGGCATGTGGCCCTTGGAAGGTTGTCTGAAAGGAAATGTGGCCCTTGGGCTGTGAAGGTTTTCCCACTTGTGCTTTAAAGCTATACACATACTGGGACCTGGAGGAGAAGACTCCCATATCAGCCTGCCTGGGCAATAAGATCAATGTCAAGCTCACCTATGGACACCCACTGCAGGTGAAGGTAGATTGCGACTGGACAGAGGGCTTTTGCTGTAGCATCCTATACATGAAATTCTATCCCCAGCGATGCTCACCTGGCACCTACGTTGCTACCTTTACAGTATCAGAAGGGGACTTTTTTTTTTTTTGTTTCCTTGGTTTGTTATAGATCTCTGGTGTTGACTTACAGTTTTAGGCTGTTTTCCATGTTTGATGCTGCCATTAATTATTGTTTTGTTGTATGTTGCCTTATTTGTTATTGCATTTAATGGCATTGTTAACCACCCTGAACATTTCCCATTGAATGACAGTATATAAATATCATCAATCAATCAATCAATCAATCACTCAATCAATCCTACTTCTCTCTAATCTTTAATTTGAATGATGGGGTGATACTGTGATATGCGCTGTCTCCATATGTGCAGTTTGAGAGTGTTGGACACAATTGTTTCAGCATTTCTGACATTTAAACCACAGCAGCAACAAAGCTCCTATGCCTACTTGGAACTCAGATAGTCCACTGATGCTCAGCTGTCTATACCTGAATAGTTCCTGAATACACTGGAACTTTGGGACGCGGGTGGTGCTGTGGGTTAAACCACAGATCCCAGGACTTGCCGATCGGAAGGTCGGCAGTTCGAATCCCCGCGACGGGTTGCGCTCCTGTTGCTCGGTCCCTGCTCCTGCCAACCTAGCAATTCGAAAGCACGTCAAAGTGTGAGTAGATAAATAGGTACTGCTCTGGCGGGAAGGTAAACGGCGTTCCCGTGCACTGCTCTGGTTCGCCAGAAGTGGCTTCGTCATGCTGAGCACATGACCCAGAAGCTGTACGCTGGCTCCCTCGGCCAATAAAGCGAGATGAGCACCGCAACCCCAGAGTCGGTCACGACTGGACCTCATGGTCAGGGGTCCCTTTACCTTTACCTTTACACTAGAAATTTACCAAACTTCTGAAAACATGCTTTTCCCCTGACCTCTCAACTAGCTCTCTTTTTGCTGTAAATGAGTTTTCTGCTTCTAATAAAACATTGCCCTGAAAAGGTCAGTTAAAAGAAAGGCCATATCCAAAATATACTGAGGCTGCAATCATTTTGTGTGGGAAGAAGTAACTGCCACAAAACTCAGTGTGACTTTCTTTTGAGCAGGCATATATGGGGTTGTGCTGTCAGTCATTCAGTTAATACTACCTTGAGGGTGACCCGGTTCATTTTTTTTACATGGTGATTATTTTTATGTTGAAAGTATATGTTAATTACTGTAGCATGGCGCAATAGCTTTTCCTACTCCCCAATCCTTGTCTACATGATCTAGGGGAAATAGTTGCTCACCGACACTTAGATGGAAGCATGTCATCTAGGCAGTCACTGTGATTGGCACTTTTACACATTTGCAATGTTGCGATGTAGAAGCCTGGTTACAGAAGAGTGAAGGGTTTGTTTGTTTGTTGCACATGTAAATTTGTAATTTAGACCTGTGTTACTGTAGAAGTTGTGGGTGGGTGTGGGTGTGCCTGTCTGTCTTAATTTTTCTAAACTAAGATGGCAAAAAACCCCAGAACAAAATGCTCCTTTAAACTACAGCACCAGTAATTCCATCCAATTTTATAATTTCAGAATAAGGAAGTAGAGAGTGGTGTAAGCATTGGAAACTGCAAATTCTGGTGGCAGTAGGGTTTTCCTTAATTGTTAACATCCCCTTAAAGTATCTCAAGCCTCACCTCTCATCTCAAGAAGACTATGGGCTTGCAAACAACCCATTTATTTTCAAGAAATTTGCTTCTTAACTAGAAGCAGTTTTAGTCTGATTCCTGCTGGCAAAAGTCTAATTTAAAGCACAATCTCGTTGCTTTGACACACATACCTTTCTCTTAAGACAAGGAATTTTTCTGCTCTACAGCGGCACAGGTGCTTACTGTAAATACTAATCCACAAATAACCATGCAGACCGAGCCACATGTTTTCTCAGAAGTCTCACTGAGTTCAATGGACTTTGTTCTGAAGCAAAGGCTGTGAACAGGATTGCAGCCTGAGGTTCTGATCCTTCCAAGCTATGGTTAGGCGGTACTGACCCCTGTGTGTATATTGGGCTGGGCTTTTTTCTTTCTTTTTGGAAAAACATGGGGCTAAAACAGGAGCGATTGACCTTTCCACAAGAAACTGGCCCTTAGCTTACATATCCTTCGGATCCATTGATTTCTCTTAAACACCATCTTATCCAGAAACATATTCATAAACTGCATTCATACAAGTAGCTCGAGTCATGCAGCCAGTTCCTACTGGGAAGAAAACAATGTTTTTCTCTTGGCCAGAAAGAAAAGAAATAAACAATTTATTAAATATACTTCTTCTTTTTTTTAAGGTCCCACCCTGTTTTGTGGTTCAGCTGGGAAGTTACTCCTCTTTAGGAACTGAAAATCGAACCGATCCTCTTTTCACTGATCAGGTGCGGATTGCGCAGTTTGGTCTAATGGAGTTTCTAAGGACTGTGGAGAGCCGCGACATAAGGACCAGTCAATTTCCTCGGAGTCCTTAAGGAAAGCCAAACTGAAATTGTACACTGTTTATATATCTCTACACACACCTTATCATTATGGTTTCTAGGGCTCTGTGGCACCAGCCATGGGCGTAACCAGGATTTTTGTTATTGGAGGGGGTGGGCCTTTTGTTAGGGGAGGCAAGTCTTTTGTTGGGGGGGGGGCGAAGAACCTCGGTTAACTATGTATTTTTATTGATTGGGGGGGGGCAGCTGCTCCTCCCTCCCACCCCACTTAGCTACGCACATGGCCACCAGCGATCTCAGAAGGAACCCGTTCGACACGATTTCCTCAGACAAAATGAGGTTAGGATCATACCCTTATTGGCGATTTCCATGTAAATAATCTCCGCATCCCGCCCGCCCCTCCCGGTTCCCGCAGCCCCCAATCCACTAGATTCCTTTCTTTGTTATTTATAGTTACAGATAGGTAGCCGTGTTGGTCTGCCATAGTCAAAACAAAAAAAATTCCTTCCAGTAGCACCTTAAAGACCAACTAAGTTCTTGGTATGAGCTTTCGTGTGCGTGTATCTGAAGAAGTGTGCATGCACACGAAAGCTCATACCAAGAACTAACTTAGTTGGTCTTTAAGGTGCTACTGGAAGGAATTTTTTTGTTATTTATAGTAGATAACAGACGCTGGAATCTTTCCTTGGTGGAATCCCCTCGCCAGCAAACATGGGGAAATTGATCACAAGACAACTTGCATATTGACCAGTAAATACAACGTATTGGGTGATGAGCTATTCCTGTGGTTATTATGGAGTCGAAATATCGTTTTTAGTCAGAAAGAAAAAGAAAACAGGAAGAGAAAAATGCAAAATAGAACCCCTCCCTTCACATCTCCAGTACACATTTCGATGTACACACTGGGCAGAAATAGTTTCAAAATGAGAGTTGACCCCCTCTAGGCAAGGCAATATCTCTTTTGCCTTTTGCTCAGGAGTTGATACTGGGTGGGTGGAGGAGCTTTCTAAACAGAAGACGAAAATAACAGCTAACTCTGTCATAGCATAGATATAATATATTTCACTCTCACCACATAAATACAAAACAGCCAAATACCCAAAACATTCAGAACAAGGGCTATTAGTAGCAGGGGGAGCTCATCTTCACCCGCGGATTCATTCATTATTTTCATCACTAGTTGCCTAGAAACTTCAGACGTAAATAATTTACAATAATATTAATAGGAGGGTTTTCCGTTTTGCCCCCGCGCGCGTTCTCTCCCGCTCTCTCCTTACTCTTTCTGTCCTAGAATTAATTCTATGCACTACATCAACCATTCCACTTTTTTTGCCCCCCGCTTTCCTTTTTTAAAAGTTTTTGGTTAAAAAGTTTGGTGGCACATATTTTATACAGTCTGTAAACGCAACGTATCAAATGATTGTTTAAAAATTTAAAAAAAAACTAGCTATGTAGTTTTGTTTTGTTTTTCCTGACGAATTTCAAGTCCTGGGATTTAATGTGAAATAATAATAATAATAATCCAGGAATACATACATTGTGTGAAGGATGGAGGGGAAGCAAATAACAGTAAAATAACGATTGTTACAGAATAGTTTTGGTTTCTTTCCAGTACAAAACCAAACCGGAGAAGACGCGTTGATTGGAATTTAAAGGTAAGCATTTTGTAAGAAAATAAATTGGAAGGTGGTGAAAACTCGAGACTTCCAGTTTAGGTCCAGTTTATATGGGGAACAGGCAAATAATATCGTTGGTCTTAGACGCCTTCGCATCTAAGACTCTCTCTCTCTTTTACCTGCACTTCATAATCTTCTTTATTTTATTTTAGAGATTGGAATTAGATTCTGGAGGAAAGGGTATTGTGAGGATTTTCACAAGATCGCCCCCCCTTAAAAAACACCCCCTCAGTTTTCTGTAGCCAATCATAGTTAATGCGTATATATTATAGTACAAACATTCAGGATTTAACCAAATCAAAGTGTTTTATATTATCCTGCCTCTGGGCTTCATGACGAAATAAAGGCTAGGAGCCAGACATAATTGTTTGGAAGACCACAAGCCTTGGCAACGCATCCGCTTTGAAATCCACCAGATTGCACAGTTTTTGTGCTCTCTTAAATTCATCTGTTATAAACATCGCTGGGGTAATATTCCAAGAGTATGTCACTTCATCGCTGTGGTACCTGAAATAAGGGTAATTCCCCAACACAGACATGTACAATTTAAAATTAAAGTGCAATCCTTTACGCACTTACCGGGAGTCCCAGTGAAGAGGGACTTCTTAAGTAAGCATGCTTAGGATCGCATTGCGCACCTCAACCCCCTTGTTCCGGTGAGCTTAAATTTTCAGTATTTTTTCTGTTTAGAATAGGGAACTGGAAGAGGAGGAGGCGAGGGAGGCATGCACCTTCAGGACGATGCATGAGAGCAACTCCTGGACTTGTTTTCGTCTCGGACTCGCAAAAGGGAGACTCCTTTGAAATAAGAGGTGTGTTTGAAGAACCAACACAATGTGGAGCAGCCAAAAACATGGCCTCCCAGTTGGATGTATGAGCTTCTCTGAAAGTGTAGGACACACGCACTTTTAAGCTCCTATCAAGCCTTCCGCCTTAAAAAAAAAAAATCGCCTCTTTTTCCTATAGACTCCCTTTAAAATGTAAAAAGTTGGTGCTTATCATAGGGGCAGCCAGACTGAAGTCAACAGTGTCTCCTTCCACTATTTGCCTCTCTGCCATAGTCCCCCCCTAACTCCCCAACCCCATTTCTAACATTAACGTGGGCCACCGATGCGACAAATGTCTGGCTCGGGGAGGGGAGGGTTCCACCCTCGTTGCCGCCGATCGATTTTTTTCCACCGATTGGAGGCCTCCAGTCAAATCTGTGAGGCCCTCCGGTTGGGAACTGATGGGTTGGCAAGGTAAAAGTCGGGGTTCCTCCAGGAGGCAAAGTTGTGGCAGGGATTGGTGGCTGGGGAAGACGGCAGAGAGAGGAAGAAGTGTCTGTGGGGTGCGATGGGAAGAGGAAGGTGGGGAAGGGGCCCCTAGGGTGTGGAGGGTCTTCCATAAATAACCGTCACAAATAGATACTATAAATATAAATACAGCGCGCGTCGCCGCGCGTCAGTCCAGGGCCTTTTTCTCGACGCCTTCTTTATTGGCCGTCCTGGAGTAGGGCTCGAAGGCCGAAGAGCTCAGGTACCTAGCGGACAGTTCTTGCAAGTTCCCGGCCAGGGAGCCGGCCATCGCTAAAGGGTTGGAAAGCCGGCTGGCCACCGAGCCCAGCAGGGTTGGCACGGGCAGGCTGAAGAGGTTGTGGCCCCCGGGAGGGGACGGGTGCGCCGTGCCGGCGGCGGCGCTGCTGCTGACGGCCGGTTGGTGCGGGGAGCCGCCCGCCGTCGCGGATCCCGAGCCGCCGGTGCCGCTGGCGAGGCTGGGCGCGCGCAAGGCTGAGCCCAAGGCGCTGGTGGCGCACGGCGGCAAGAGGCCGGGAAGGCCCGGAGGCGAGAGGAGCCGCCCTTGCTCCAGCAGCCGCAGCACGCTGCACGTCGCCGCCGTCTCCGACACCACGGATTTCAGCTCCGAGTCTTTGCCTTGGTCCTTCTTCTGCTTGGTGCGTCGGTTCTGGAACCAGACTTTGACCTGCAAAGAGAAGCAATTGGGGGTGGGGCGAGGGAGGGAGAGAGACAAGGTTAGCGAGGGAAAACCACGGGCAACTTTAGGATCGGGGTTGAGAAAGCTAAACCCCCCCCCCCCAAGACCACCATGGAAAAGCTCTCCCAGCTCCCTTCACCTCTTTCTTGACTGGGCCCTGAGCTCATCTTGCTTGCTTGGCACTTGGGCAAAAAACGGGGTTTTTTTTTGGAGATTTGGGGGGGGGGGCTTGGGCGCGCGTGTACGTGGGAGAAGAGCGCGCGCCTCTCTCTCTCTCTCTCTGTGTGTGAGCGCGCGCGCACAAGATAGCGACCGTGTGTGGCCATCTGAAACGTGATAAGAATCGCCAAGCAATCTTGGGCACTTAAAAAGTGTTGCTGAAGTGGCGGAGAATTGCTGAAATAACAAAGAACTCTCGAGCACCTTAAAAGACTAACACATTTATTATTGTGGAGTCGCCTTTCCATAAGGCGAGAGCGCCTACCATTTCATCAGGTGCGTGAAGTGGACAGGAAAGGCATTGGAAACTTATACACAGAAAGATGCGGCGTGGGCGTGGGGCGGAATGGGAAGGAATCGCTTTGACAACGCGAGTTTTTTTTTTTTTTTTTTTTTTTTTAAGAATTAAGTAGAAACAGGCCCCGGTAGCGAAACTTTCATGGAGAAGAAAGAGCACCTGGCTGTCAATAATAAACCTTCCAGAGCCGGGAATCCACCAGGATCTTTTCCAGAAAGGAAGCTTTGCTTAGAGAAGAAGAAAATCCCCAATGAGTGATACTACAGTAATGCCTCAGATCCTGCACTCTTGAAACTCTGTAGTACAGATTTAAGGTTTTATCCTTTCTAAGCCTCCCTCTTAGGCCGTGAACACAAGATTTTTGTGGGACGTCATCTGAATTTGCATCTTCCCTTCCACTTTCTTTATCTCTGGGAGCATGAGGTTTTCCTAGCGCCTGTGGAAGCGCATGCAGGCTGTATGTATGGATAGACAGACGTACATAGTTTGCGTTGGATTTTCCCGTCAATCTCTTTTGCATGCCGAAGGGAGCTGGGAGAATGTTCTGGGCAAGCAACTGCCAGCTCTATTCCCCATTTTTCGCCCCCAGTCTTATAAAGAGACACCTGCAATCTCTTCCCCGCCCGCCTCCCCCAACGACTTTAGGTCTGCTTTCCACCATTTCAAATATTATTTCACTCAAATTAATATCACATGCCACGCTCTAGCCTCGGAGGTTGTTTCGTTTGTCATACCAACATGGCCAAATCTGACAGCCAAAGAAATGCTAATTAGCTTGTCAGAAGGATTCATTACAGTTGCAGGATCTTTTCACGAATTAAGAAACCACTCCCTACGACACTTGGGTTTTGGGGGGGGATTTTTTGGCACCGATTCTTTCTTTCTTTCTTTCTTTCTTTCTTTCTTTCTTTCTTTCTTTCTTTCTTTCTTTCTTTCCTCCCTCCATAATACTTGTATCAGACGCTTCAGTTAGGCAGCATAAAATCACGCCTCCCTTTCTCCACATTTTCGCACTTTCTCCTCTTTCTTCCTGCCCTGGGACCCATAAAGGGACCTGCACATCTTCCATCACATCTTCTGCACTAGCTAATCAAGTAGCAACAAGACTTAAGCACATTTTCAAGGTGGACGCAGAAATAAGCATGGCCTGGACACCCCTTTTTCCGGCTTGGAATGGTTTTTGAGGCGCTGGGAAATCTGAAGGTTCCCCCGCAAGCATTTCCCTATAAGCATATAATTATTCCCTCCCCCCCCCCACCCCCCGGCCTCATCCTATTCTCTTTTCCTCGGGCTCTTCTTTTATTCAGTAAGTCTTCCACACAGTATTTCCTTCCTGTGCAGAAACGCCTTCTCGCCTCCTGCGCTACACACAGGGACTCTATACAACCGCAAGGCGAATGGGACCCGCCCTTAGAACTCCCCCACTTATACCCATTTTGTAGCAAGTGGTTCTAAGGCTGAAGGAAAGGGAGGGGGGGTTGGGTTTAAAAGTTGTAACAGGCCCGTTGAAGCGGACCTCATGCTTGTCAGATTCATAGTGTACGTTAATTAATTAATTTGAAAAAAGCAATGTTTGACGTGAAATTAAAAAAAAAAATACACGCTGCAAATCTCCAGCTCTACCCCCACCATTTTGTTTGTTTTTTTTGTTTTGTTTTATAAATTACAACAAATGCTTCCGATAGTCATTTTCCTTCACTGCCTGTTTGCAGGAGTCTGGTTAAAGCTCATTTCAAGCTAAATGACCCACAACCAGATCTTTCTGTACACATGCCTTTGAACTTCTTCTGGGTAGGATTGCGCTCTGCAATTTTCCCCGTGCTTGCCTGAGAACAAGCCCCGTGGAAACCGAATGGAGCTTTACTTCCAAGTAAACATGCGCGAGAGGCTGGCGCTGCAGAAGCCCACGTGGAAGCTTCTTGCGACCAAATGCAGCCTGCCCAAATAAATAAATGAATGAATGAACCCCGCCATAATAGAAGAACATGGAGGAAAGGACAGGGGAGTAAGTGCAGCGAAGAAGCATTGCAGTGGTGTCTCTTACAAAGGGGCCTGTGTGGCCTGCGCACTTTTTGCAAGCCAATCGTCCTGCGGAGCCTCAGATTTGAATCTACTGGGAAGTAAATGGTCACCGAGAGGCTTAACTCCGCATAAAGGTACCTTCAGGAAGATTTTATTTTAGCAACGCACACACTCAAATCCAGGGACGATCGGTGGCACTTGGGTAACCCTACGCCCTCCTTCAGCGTTAACGCATTTCCTTGGGAGCAAATCTCCTCGAAGTCAGTGTGGGACTTACTTCCAAGTAAACCGGCGCAGGTTCAGTCACCGCGACCTCTCCCGAGAGAAAGCTCTTTGGAATAACAAAGGCGGTGGCCTGCTGAAAACTCCGCTTGTATCTTTCCCCACAATTCTCGTAAAAGAAACAAGATTGGATCCTGACCCTGGTTGAATCAATGGAGCTCTATTGCTCATATCACTACTGACCACTGACATTAAATGTGGTCAGATTAAAACAACCCCTTCCCTCTCCCTTCTCTGGTTGGAAAGACTTTTCCTTCCAATTCTAAGGCACCCAAAAGAATAAGTCCCAATGAACAGAGCGGGACTTACTCCAGAGTAAACATGCACAATTGCTGTGCTGTCAAAGCAGTCCTGAAGGATAAAGGTATCTCCTTAAGCGCCGTGCCTTCTCCTATCTATTTTGCATCCCTTTTCTGTTTTGGAAAAGTTACTTTTGTGACTTATTCCGATCCTGTTCCCGATTTTTTTTTGTACTTTTGCCACTCCACACACTTTTCGCCTGTTCTTCAGAACCCGAACTTTACACCACGGGAGGCTGAAATCAATTCCCATTTTCCTACCCACTGCAAATGAGTTCAGGGCAACCGGTGTGCAGGTAAACTGGACGTCAGCACCTTAGGAGTGCAGCTACGTCTAGAAATTTTTAGAAGTATTTCTTTAAAAACACGCGCACAGCAACCTTTAACTCACTTGCAGGGCCCTGCCAACGATTTACAGCACGCGCCTCTCGCCATGTTCACTCGAAAGCAACTCCCATAAATCGCCCTTCATTCCACGCAACTCTCTTATTTTTGCGTATCTGTCTTTCCATCTAAGCATTTAGGCTTGCTTAGAATCGCAGCGTCCACACCCTCCAGGCAGCTCAGGCCTCGACCAAACTGAAATGCCTCCGACCTTTTTAATCTACCTACCCCCCCCCCCTTTTAAACGTGATGATAGACGTATATTTGTGGGTGCGAGAGCGGAAAGCGAGGGGTCTCAACTGTGCTGGTCCCGAATGGTACCAAATTATGATTCAGGACCCTAGCAGGGAAGTGAAAGTGTCCGGAAAAGTCATTTGGAGTCCGGATTTGGGAAGCTCTGGGAAAGGCGTCTACCTGCCTGAACTCGGGCTGGTTCTATTGATTGGTCACAGCCATGCAGGAAGCCACCCCAGCGTTAGGCTTTATTATGTTGTAGCAAGTCAGTAGATTCCCCCCTGCAGCTTCATAACCTAGGGTGGGAGGTGGGGGGGATCGATCCTGGCTCCCTCCCGTTCCAGCGCAACGGCGTTGGAGTCACTGCGTCACCTACCTCTGAGCGCAACACACCCGGGATGTTTGGGACGCGGCGGGGGGAGGGGAGGTGCCGCTCTCTCCCTTGGTTTCTCTGGCCCATTTTGTACCTGAGTTTCTGAGAGGTTGAGCTGCCTGGCCAGCTCGGTCCTTTCCCGTCCAACCACGTATTGGCACCTCTGGAACTCCATCTCCAGCCGGTAAAGTTGCTCCGCCGTGAAAGACGTGCGGGTCCTTTTGGGTCGGTCCAGATCAAGCCCCTTCGGGAGGATAATCTCTCTTATTGAACCTTTGGCATCTGGCAAAGAGAGACAGAGGCACTTTTAGACCGAGGAAGAGGAGGAGGAGGAGGAGGAGAACAAGAACCCATTTTCAGGACCTGCACCGAGAGGCAAATGCATATCGACAGAGCGAAGCCTCATCTGCTGGTTTAGCTGAGGCGACTCTCCTTTCAAACCAGAGATGGGGGAACCTGTGGCCCGCCCGATATTGCACGACTACAACCCCCATCGCCCCTGACCATTGGCCTGGACTGGCGGGGGGCCGATGGGAGGTGAAAATCCAATCACACCTGGGAGGCCACAGGCTCCACAACCCTGATTTCTATCCGGAGGCCCTTAAAATAGCAGCGCGTCGCCTATAAATAAATACCAACTTTCATCACAAGACAGGGAACTGGGATGGAAAGATACAACAACAACAACGACGACGACAACAACATGGGCTGGTTTAGTGTAAGAACCAGCTTCGTCCAATCAGCAGAGGCCTAACAACAGTAACTCCTTCTTAGCATTTTTTGTCTTTGCAGTGATATGATCATATTTGCTTGGCCTGGCTTTTTAACCACAAGGCGAGGACACATGTTAACCATATAAGGCCGCCTTGAAGGCCGGCTTCCGGCTCCCCCTTCCTGTTTGGAAACTGGCAGGCTCCCCCCCCCCCCCGCCGCCTCTCTGAAGGACCCAAGAACTCTTTTTCCATGTAAAAAGCCTGGTCCCGTTTTCCCTGCCCGCAAAAGCTCTCCACATCTTATGAGCACCTCCTCAATTCCAATTGCCTCCCGGCTCATCCAGCCTTGCTTTCCCACAATTTTACCTTCCCATCTTTAGTCTCGAAGCCTAAGGAACTCCAGTTTTGTTTTGTTTTAAACTGATCGCTTTCCAGGGGGTCCACCGATCGCGCCAGGATTAATTATTGCTTACCGGGCCCTTTGTTCTAGGAGAAGTTTCTCTTTACGTTTATCACACGCAAACAAACTTTGGGAATTTAAATCAGACACTTAAAAAGAATGTTGTGAAATTATTGCATTGGCGGACTTAGAGGGACGGGAGGAGAATATTCCACAAAGGAATAAAATAACAAACAACAAACAACCCCCAAAACAGTAGAGTTAAGGGGAAGGTTTAAATATTGAATCAAAGGAAGGAGTTTATATGGGTTTGCTTGTTTTTTAGTTAATGTAAACTCTATGAAAATGATCACAGTTGGAAAGGAAACTTTACACCTTTTTTTTTTTTTGAAAAGACCCTCCAAAATACTCGACCCAGCCCCTTCGGAACGGATCCAACCTAAATAAACACCGCTTCCCGGTGTGGCTACGTATAGCGGGCTCCAAAGCAAAATTTCCCAGTCCCTCGCCAAAATTTAACAAGAGTGGGGAGAGCATAAGGCTTGCAAAAACCGAAGCACCCTTGTTGATACGGAGCTTTACCACCCGTCTACCTTTTAGCCCCTGTCGGAACAAGGGCGCTTCCCCCGCCCCGCTTTTTCCTTTTTTGACACGTCAAACTAGCAGCCTTCCCCAAAGGCAGCGGGCAGCGCGATCCTATACTTCTGAGTATAGATGCAAGTCCCATTAGGTCGGGTAGAGCTTACTCCCAGGTATCTATCTGTCTGTCTGTCTGTTCAGCATCGTAACGCAAAAATGAACTAAGAAAGAAATGCCTGCAGGGTAGAAGCCAGGGCAGAGAAGCAGCAGCCAAACAATTAAGCGAAGCGACCGCGAGAAGTACGTGGGGAAAGGAAAGCCACGATTCCCCCCCCCAGCTGAGCTGCAAGGCTTGGGATGCAGAGCTATGGGAAAATAGGAAGTCTCCCAGATCCCCTCAAAACTAGATGCCCCCAAATGCCCCTGGAATTGTGGAGAAAGAAATAGCTCTACAGAATAAATAGATAAAAAGGAAACATTGCAAAATCTTGGCTTGAAACAAAAACAAAACAAAAGCAAGAATCCGCTAGCAGGGATTTTCCAGGCGCAGACACAACATAAAAAGGAAAAATAAAATAAAATACAAGCAAACTCCCCCCTACCTCGGACTAGTATTCTTCTGCAATAATCCGGGTCAGCGGAACTCGATTTGTTTTTGCTGCAGTCTTCCGAGCCGCCAGAAGACGAGAAAGTCCCTTGTGGATCCTTCAAAAAAGAAGTCGAAATATTTCCTTCGCATCCTTTGCTTTCCTTGCCCTCTTTATTGTGCCCGTTCTTGGAGACCCGGTTGGCTTCGATCTCAGAATTGCATCTAACGTCCATTTTGTCTTGTTTCCCAAACATGTAGTGCAATATGGTTTTTTAAAAAGTAAAAAAAAAAAAAAAAAGAGGAGGGAGGGAGGGAGGGTAGGTTGGAAGGGGTGGGGGGGTCGGAAGCAAGGGAAGAAAAGTCTGCGTTGGGTATTGCACGGTTCGTGGTCAGACCGGCGAGTAAACAGCCAAGTCCCTCGAAGGCGAGAGGTCGGTTCTTCTGATCGAGAGGCAGGCAATCAGCAGCTTCCTCCGTCCCAGCGTCCTAGTGCGAGTGTCCAGCTTCCCTGCGCCCCAATGATCAGGTACTCAACAGTGCAACTCTAAAATGATTTAATGCCTCCCTTATTACAGAGAAGGGGATGTGGTTGTTAGACACCCAGAGGGACGCGCACTCGCTGTTTCAATTGATTACGGGTAATTTTGCAGCCTCCACATTTAGGTTACCTCATGAATACACTAAATTGTTTGGATAATATATCACATCGTAATGGGTGGTTTGTATGCTTGTCCCCAATCAAGTCGAGTTTAGCCAGTGAATAAACTGAAATGATTGGCCTTGCTTTCAGGAAACACACAATCAAACGACTGAGACTTTCCAGAAGAAGAGGGGGGAGAGGAGAGGGGAGGAAAGAAAAAAAAAACTTTTGACAAGATTCAGCCTGAATTGTTAGGAGCCATTAGCGGCCATTATTAACTTTCTTCAGTTTGCCTTTGACCCTTCCAGATTACAGAGTGGTTTTATCCGAGGAGGCACACCTAATACGTCTGAATTAAACGGCCAAGGAAACAAATATAGATGCGGAGTCCCTGGAAGCTGTGGGAAAGGAGTCTCGGGTCCTCAACAAACAGCCACCGCCAAGTCACCCCACTAAAGGAACACCAACAACTAAAAAGTAGCCATTTTCCTTGGTGGGGGATTATAGTGATCCAAGAAAGCAGATGTGCCTTCGTGCCCCTTCAGCCCCCCACCCCCACCCATCGCCAGCCAAATAGCAGAAATCCTACTTAACACTTATCTCCACAGCCAGCCATCTTAAAACTCCTACCTCTCCTTAATTCAGAGACTTGGCTTGGGTCCACTCCCTCCCTTCCTCCCTTCTAATTCTCTGCACCTTCACAGTGAACAACATTTGCAGAGCATACTCCTAGACTGGTGTGTGTGTGTGTGTGTGTTCAAAAAGCCTCCTTTGTATTTAGAGAGATCCAGGAAAGAGAGGGAGAGAGGGAGAAAGAAAGAGAGCAGAGAGAGAGAGAGCGGGGGAGATCTCAACTGCGTGATCTACTAAAGGGAGGGGAGAAGTCCCCCCCCAGCTATTTCATTGTCTCTGCTACAATATCTTTGAGAACCGCAACAGCCAGTAATCCAATAAGACCATTGATTAGGCTACAATGATTCAATTCAAGCGCATGGCTTTGTGCAGAGAGCATGCTTCAGCCTTTCTTGTCACCTTGCAGGGCAGAAGCCCTCTTCATGCTGCTCTCCTTATTCATGCCTTTATGGGAAATGTAGAGCGAAAGGAGTGAAAGATGGCAATTATCTAATTGGACTATTAACAAACAATCCTCTGAGTGTGGCTGTCTGGCATTGGTTCTTGGGCGGGGTGAAAGGCCACATGTTGCACTGGCCCCATTCACAAAAGAGTTCCAGGGGCCAGGCTAGAGAAAGAAAGCGAGGGAACTTTTCACACAAATCCAGGCATTTTAGTTAGACATCCTTCCCCACCCTCTTAGGCTCCTTGCTTGTGTCTTCTAAGGGGGGACTGGAGAAGGAAGGCTTTTAACTTTCTCTAGCTAAAAATGACACTACAACGGCAAAACAAGAAACAGTACAGAGGGGGCAGCAGTACTTTGGGGGGGGGGGGAGGAGGAGAGGGGAGAACCCAGCTACACCCAAGTTGTATATTTGAGCTTTGCAGGTCAAAGCAGGAAACATATGGACATACTCTTGAAGGAAAATGAACCTGAAAAAAAGGAAAACAAGGCATAGATCCTCTCAGCTGGGCTTTTTGTGTGCCAGGTTTGAGCAGCAAAAGCAAAGAACATAATAAGAGACTTGCTGGATCAGGTCAGTGGTCCAGTTAGTCCAGCATCCTGTCACACAGTGGCCAGCCAGATACCCATGGGAAACCCCAAAGCAAACCCAGGCACATCAGCAATCTCTGCTCCTGCGGTTTGCAGCAACTGGAAGCACACTGCCTCGACCATGATGGCAGAGTATAGCCATTGTTGCTAGTAGCCATTGATATATTCCATTAATTTCTCTAATCCTTATAGAAGGAAGGACCAAAACTCAGTGGTGGAGCATCTGCGCTGCATGAGGAAGGTCCCAGGTTCAGTCCCTGATAGGATATCCAGGCAGGGCTGAGAGAAACCCTGGCTGGGACCCTGGAGAGTTGTAGTCAGTCAGTCAGTCAGTCAGTCAGTCAGTCAGTCAGTCAAGAGCTAGTTGGACCAATCGCCTGGCTCAGGATGAGACAGCTCCCTGGGAAAATCTGAAACCAGCGTGATCAAGCTTTCCAAAAAGACTGCAGTAAATTTATACTGTAAACAATTAACAACACTAGCAGGGTTGATATAAAAAGACTTGTAATGTTAATGATTAATACCTTTTTTATACTTATTTAAAATTTGTGATAATTGGAATAAGCGAAATTTAAATTGGAAGAGGTACAAATGGAAATGAATTACAAAAACCATGAGGCAGGCGGGAGGGAAGTCAATTAGCTCATATGAACTAAAAGTCAAGATAACAAATAAAGATGTATTTAAATACTATAAAATGGAAACTCAATAATATATATATATATGGGACAGCTCCCTAAGCTCCATCGACACTAAGGTTTGAACAGCACTAAGGTTTACTTCTCCTGGAAACTAATTCAAGGTTGAGCTGGACATGTCACCTTTTCACATGACTACATACCAGCCCCAGACTTTTTGGGGAGTCAACACAAGAAGAAATTGGATTTCAGCATGTATGTGTAGGTGAGATGTGATTGCCTGTATATGAGGAGAGCCATCTGCCTTGGGCAGGGGTTGGAGCCTGTGCCCTTCCAGATACAGTTGGACTACAACTCCCATTGGCCATGCTGGGTGGTGCTGATAGGAGTTTGAGTCCATGCAAGCAACCACTTGCAAATGGCCATGTGAAAGGGCCTGATGCATTTCCAGTAATCCTGCAAACATTGCAATATTTTCTTGAGACTGTAACTGACATTAGACATACATTCAGTTTCTTATGATATGCAGTATTTTATATGTTAATACATTTTAATATTATTTTTATTCAGTCATTATTTTAAATGTGCATCTTGATCCCTCAGGATGAGGTGAGTTCATAACTGGCATAAAGAAATCAAAATTCAAAAATGCCATATTGAGTCCCTAATGGAGGGCAATACAAAATGTTCTATAGGCACTGCAGTTTTATGTGGGAAAGGGAAGATGCATTTTCAATGGACTGATCAGTTGTTAGAGCAATAAATTAAACATTTTAGCTGAGTAATAATTTGCCTCTGATTAATTGGACATGTGCATGTGTGTGCTTATGATATTTAGAATTCCCGTGGCCCTCATTTGAGTTGCAGTCACACAAAGTGCAGCAGTTGCATACATAGGCCCCATATGGAAAAGCCAATTCATATGACCAGGACTGCATGCATTGCTCCTCTGGCCCACATGCCCAACAGCCAGGGGTGCACTGGAAGAGGAATTCTGGGTAGTTCTGCTCCATAATGCTTTTTAGAGCAGTGGTGCTGGCGGCCACCACAGCAGCAGCGGTGGTGTCATCTGCTGGAGTGCCAGAGTAATTGATTACGGATTCTTCTTGCTCTGGCAAGTAAATGAGGTGATACCAAGGCTTTCAAGTTCTACTATGGGGAACCAGGCAGAGGGCCTTCTCTGTAGTGGAATGCCCTCCCATCAGATGTCAAGGAGATGAGTAGTTATATATCTTTTAGGAAGCATCTGAAGGCAGCCCTGTGTAGGGAAGCTTTTTAAGGTATAATATTTTACTATGTTTTTATATATGCTGGAAGCCACCCAGAGTGGCTGAGGCAACCCAGTCAGATGGGCAAGGTACAAATAATATATCATCATCATTATTGACATATTTGCACAAAGGAAGTGAGCAAATGAGATCAACTTAACATTTTATGACTGTCAGCTGGTCCTTATGTCAAATGCATAAATGAAGCTCCTTGCATTTTTCTATTCTCCTTGGCAGTATAGTTATAGAAGCTATCATGATGAACTTCTGTACATCAGCATGTATCCCTTCACTACAGCAGGCAGCATCCCTATATATGCTTTCCTGCAAACAATTGTGATGGACCACTCTGACCTTTGGCTGTGGTGGGGCAAGGTCTTCAACCTGTGAACAAGGAAGCAGAATGGCCAAAGATGTCATTCACAAACAAACAAACATGCTGCCCATCTGACTAGATTGCCCCAGCACAACAACGATAAAACCACAATAAAACATCAAACGTTAAAAGCTTCCTTATACAGGGCTTCCTTCAGATGTCTTCTAAAAGTCTGATAGTTGTTGTCAAATAAAGTGAGAGCAGGAAAGGGAAGGGCTGGAGCTAAGCAGTCAAGCACCTGCTTTGCACGCAGAAGGACCTCTGGGTTAAATCTCCAACATATTCAGGCAGGGCTGAGAGAGAACTCTGACTGAAATATGGAAGAGCCACTGCTAGCCAGTTTAGTCAATCCTGAGCTAGATGGACCATTTATCTGACTTGGTATAAGCCAAGAGAAAAGATGACCATATGAAGCAGAGGTTGGATGGCCACCTGTCATGGATGCTTTAGCTGAGATTCCTGTATTGCAGGGGGTTGGACTAGATGGCCCTTGGGGTCCCTTCAAACTCTACAATTCTATGGTTCCATGAAACTTTTTATTCATGTTTGAATTATGGGGACAAGGAAGGGGGCCCTTAATAAAACCCATAAGCCCCACCCCATGACTTCCCCAGTTTTAGCCAAAGTATGACTCTCCCATGCAGGTGGCACTGTGGATTAAACCACAGAGCCTAGGACTTGCCGATCAGAAGGTTGGCGGTTCGAATCCCCGTGACGGGGTGAGCTCCCGTTGCTCGGTCCCTGCTCCTGCCAACCTAGCAGTTCAAAAGCACGAAGGCAGGAAGGTAAACGGCATTTCCGTGCGCTGCTCTGGTTCACCAGAAGCAGCTTAGTCGTGCTAGCCACATGACCCGAAAGCTGTACACTGGCTCCCTTAGCCATTAAAGCGAGATGAGCGCCGCAACCCCAGTGTCGTCCGCAACTGGACCTAACAGTCATGGGTCCCTTTACCTTTACCTATGACTCTCCCATGCTGTTCCAAAAACAGCAGCTCAGGCAGCTGTGACAAGAGGTAAGAGGCTGATCCCCTCCCCCATAATTTGAGCACTGCATTTTGTATAGGCAAGTTGTGTGCCTTCCATGAATGTGGCCCTTGCATCTCACGGTCTTGTTCTTGGTGCTTCTAGTCTTTGAAAAATCTTACCTCCAATAGGTAAGATTGGAGACTATCCCTGTATTAGTGGTCTGCGGGGAAGCAATATGTTTTTATAATGGCAAATAGGAGAAAATTGCATTTTATACTTGTAAAAAATGCCACAAGCGTTTTAAAAGAAAACCTGGCAACCTGTTCTATTATAAACCTGAAGGAGAAATTATAATTATATTTGTAAAATAGTGTGTGGGTGTCTTTATGACATTTCCCCCATGCTTTCAGTTATGCTCCTATCCACATGTATGGCATAATAAAAAGATGGAGTTGTTTGGCTCAATTATGCAGTTTAAATCAAAATATTTTGAATTTGATCATTATGCTCTAGTACTATGGGCTTAACACAAAACCCAGTCAAGTCACTGGGTGGCACTCAATTTGTCTCTTTGACTTGAGTTGCATACCTAAAAACACACCAACCTTATAAATCATGCAGTGTTTGTTTTAGGAAAATCACAAAAATATACTCTTTTACATAATAATCACCTCCAAATATTTTTCCTCGCTTTATCAGTGACCATGTGCTAAATACTGACTATTGTTAATTGACAATAGTAAGCTCATGCTCACTTTATAATGTTTTGTAAATGAGAATTGTTACCGGTGGAATTGTTGGTGTTACGTTGTAGTGATATTATAGCTTCTGCTATGTATTATGTATTTCTATTGTAGCCTATTTATTTTTTGAGGACTGTTTTGAGCACAAATATTTTTTTTAAAAAATGGTATATAAATAAATTGACTATGGCTACGGCTACATTCACACAGCAGTTGATTCCATTTCCCCAACATTTCCCTCACTTTCACAGTCTGCATCGTATTTGAGTTTTTGAACAATGTAATAAACCACTTCCAATAAAACTAATGGATAGTAGTTCATGTTCAACACTCATTTCCATATTGTTTGGTTCCAGAAATAATAGAATCATAGAGGTGGAAGGGATCTCAAGGGTCATCTAGTCCAACCTCCTGCAAAGCAGGAATCTCAACCAAAGCACCCATAACTGATGGTTAATTTACTTTCCTTTACAGCCCCCTTAAGCTCTGCTGCCTTGTGGGATATCTTTGGGAGAAGAAAAGGCAAAGGTGTAAAGCTCTACACAAATTCAGAGTGGAGTTCCTAAGGCGGTTGGATGGCGCCTTGTACTTCTCCTTCAGGAAACTCCTGCAGCCAAGCTGGTGCCAGACATATTGCTCTGTTTTCCTTTGGATCACATCAGCGAGACCAAGAGGAGGGCCTTGTCATCTGGGCAACCCAAGATCTCCTTGCACACTGCTCAGGCTTGAGCCCAGATGAGGACACTTTGGTGCTGCTAATACAGTGGTTTGACTTCACCCCTGGAGGAGTACTCCATTGTCTCTTGAGACAGACAGATGCCAACAACAACACCAGAAAAGCATGGGAGTAAAGTGACAAACTTTGGGGCATTATACCATTCTTTCCTTCAGTTTTCATGGGGGAACAGAAGCAGGCATGTGTGGAAAGAGTAGAGGAGTAGCCATGTTGTCCAGTGAAGTCCGTGGCTGTATCACACCATGCCCAGTGGTGTGAATTAAATTTAGCGCAGCATGCCTCTATATCAGTCAAAAGCCAAAGTTCCGTAACACAACAGGTACTGCAATGTGAAAGGAACATTGTTGAATGGGACGGAAGGCCTAGCATTATAATCAGGAAAACGAACGCATTATTCCCCACATCTGAATGCACCCTATCAGAAATGTTCCATTTTCCTAATGACCAGTTTTTCATGAAAAATCCAGTAGGTTTCAGGATTTTTACAACAGTGTTTGAACAAGTGTTTATCTACTTGCAGACTCAGAGCTACATATATTTAGCCCAGTATAAAAGGTGAAGCTCTTGTAAGGTAAACAATCTAATGAGATTTATTCTGAGCCCAAACCTCTAGATTCTGTTTAGCCGGCATGTGCTAAACATCTTCAATTTTAATGAAGACAAATAAGGCTGGCCTCTCTCCAGCTCATAACTATTTACAACATAAAAGAGAGAGTGCCATATCAGTGTAGATAGTTGAAAATATTAGCTCAGTGTTCTTTACTAGCCCCAAACTGCAGAACAAGCTGTTAAGAACGCCAATGAAAACTGGAACAAATGCTTTAAAGAAGTATTTAGGGAAATGGGTTTATTTATTACATTAACCATACTCCACAATAAGTGTCACATTGTGTACGCACACACACATGCCCCATATACTAGTGGCAGAATAGTGTCACAATACATAGCATCATATCCAATAATGCACCTATGGCTCTATCTATGGATAGTGTGGATGGGTTACATCTTTTCACTAAGTTCTCCACATGAATGTATCATCTGCAGACAATTTTTGTATATCTGAACTGGTGGTAAGGAGACCATCCAATCTGATTCATTAGTTGAAACCCTTACATTCATTCACCCAATTCATCTGGGAATGAACTGTCTTGAGCCCCACTTATATTTCAAGTTCAACATGTTGATAAATAAGGCTTCAACTATGTTGATTCTCCAGGGCCCCAGTAAGTGCTGGACCACACTGGGCTCCTAATTTTTCTCTCATCAAGTCTCAGCCGGTCCTGGGCCTGGGTTGCTCTTGACAAGGACTGTATAATTCTTATGAGTGGGAGTCATCACCTTGTGTTCCATACAGTTACTCTTCTAGTGAATCCATTGAGCAAGCTCTCTGAAGAACATACAGTATGTGCCACCTTAGGAACTCAGAGGTATTCTGTGTAAGAATTCAGAAATAGGAGACTCAGTATCTGGACATCTGCAACAAAGTCATTTTATCACACCATCTCTTCATTTCGCTTCATAATGGGAGACAAGGCAAGGAAACTTTATTTGTTGTTGCGGCAGAGGAGGAGAGAAGTCTACATTTACGATAAATTCTTGGCTTTGACCTCTGGCTCTGGAGCTGTGAGAATTTCATTATCTTTAATTGACTCATCCTTCAAATGGGCACTTCATATAGTTCAATATACTTCCTAATGACTTGTAAGAGAGCGTGAAAGCAGGGTTAGGAAGGGAATTGCCCATGGCACTATTTATTAAAATCTGTGGAGGATTTTCAGGGCAGTTTGGGGTTATCCTGCTGTATGACGGGGGGGACATAAGCACACTGGGAAACTGGGCAGCACGTCAAGAAGCGACACTGATCAGGGATAAATGCAAGGCAACACACAGCACTTGCAACATGCTACATTTGTGAAATAATCTGATGGCCTCTGAACATTCAGAACTCTCAGAGGACCAGAAAACCGCTGCATGTATCATCAGCATCACTTTCTTCTGAATTTGTGGCTGCAGTTTTAAAACAGCCACAAAAGGAATCATTTGGATACTTTATTTAAAAAGGGGGTCTAAAGAAATGTAAAGCATATCCCTGAAATATAATTATGGCAGGTACCCCCCCTCCCGACCCCCCATTAATGCCACATTCCATTTGGGTCACTTGCCTCATAAGTTATATTTATTGGCAGTCTGAAAAGCTCCTGGAAGCAGGAATAGAAATGACTGATTATAGGTGTGGTAGGATATATGTACAAAGAAAGACTGTGAAGTCTAGAATTATTTTGCTTGGTATGAGTGAATGAGAGAAGGCCTGATGGTGGCAATCAGGCTTGTAAAATGTATATTGGACAGCGAACACTTCTCTCCCTCCCCCTGCCCCGCCCCCCCCCCACATCTCCTCAACATAATATGTGAATAAATTCCAGGCTGAATTAAAAGGGAGTAAACTATACGTTGGAAAGAGAGGTGCACTCTCCCATAATATATTATAGGATTTGCTGTGATGCGATTCCACCGCAACTGTTGCAATTTTTAAAATGAGTTGCATAATGGAATGGCTGTTTAATCAGGCAAGACACTGCTGTAGGTTGGAAACTATTCACAACGCCACACATTATGCAGCACAAGGCATCTTTTGTTCAAAGTACGTGCACAATTTTTCAACATCAGATAGTTTGTTTTTGGAAAATGTGAGACAGTCTCATCAGCTCCACCCCATAACTTAGAGGCCACCTATTGTCAGGTGCTGACTGCCGCAGAACCAGGAAAATCAAAAAACTTCAACAAATTCATCCACCATGAAAGGCCTGCCTTAGTCCATTGCATGATCTTCTAGGCCCTGACTCATCTCTGGCCTAGCTTTGGCATTTCTTGGGGGAAGTTATATAATCCTTGGTCAAGTCAGTTCCACTGCTGGACATTTTATCTACGTATTATCTGCAGTCTTTGAGCCAGTGACTCAAAGTGACTTTGAGCCATTCTCTAACTCTTCTTCCCCAACCCCCATTTTCCCATGCCTACTTTGTGCAGCCATGGAATGGCCTCTCCAAGCACTGACCCCTTGTGGATCCTGTGGATCCTGCAGCTATGGAACTTATGGAGCCCGGCAGCCAGCCTTTGAACCATATCCCTTACTGATATGGATAAAGATACTGGATCTTCACTGGATAAAGATACTGGATCTTCACTGATCCCTTAATGGGAAAGAAATATGCATTCCTCACTCACTCCAGACAACCAAAAGATTTCCCACCATAACACAGTGTAGAAACCTGCCTGAGGCTAAGAAAACACTGAAATATATATAGTAATGGCACTACAGGAAGTATGGGAATATCTCCTTTTGGATGCTAATTTCTAGTTTTCTGCTGCATTAACTGTCTCTGAAAGGAAGCATGAAATAATAATAATAATAATAATAATAATAATAATAATAATAATTTATTATTTGTACCCCGCCCATCTGGCTGGGTTTCCCCAGCCACTCTGGGCGGCTTCCATAGAAACCAAAAATACACTAAAATATCACAGATTAAAAACTTCCCTGAACAGGGCTGCCTTAAGATGTCTTCTGAATGTCAGGCAGTTATTTATCGCTTTGACATCTGGTGGGAGGGCATTCCACACTACCGAGAAGGCCCTCTGCCTGGTTCCCTGTAGCTTTGCTTCTCGCAATGAGGGAACCGCCAGAAGGCCCTCGGTGCTGGACCTCAGCGTCCGGACAGAACGATGGGGGTGGAGACGCTCCTTCAGGTATACTGGGCCAAGGCTGTTTAGGGCTTTAAAGGTCAACACTAGCACTTTGAATTGTGCTCGGAAACGTACTGGGAGCCAATGTAGGTCTTTATGTGGTCTCGGCGGCCGACCCCAGTCACCAGTCTAGCTGCCGCATTCTGGATTAGTTGTAGTTTCCGAGTCACCTTCAAAGGTAGCCCCACGTAGAGCGCATTGCAGTAGTCCAAGCGGGAGATAACTAGAGCATGCACCACTCTGGCAAGACAGTCCGTGGGCAGGTAGGGTCTCAGCCTGCGTACCAGGTGGAGTTGGTAGACAGCTGCCCTGGATACAGAATTGACCTGTGCCTCCATGGACAGCTGTGAGTCCAAAATGACTCCCAGGCTGCGCACCTGGTCCTTCAGGGGCACAGTTACCCTATTCAGGACCAGGGAGTCCTCCACACCAGCCCGCCCCCTGTCCCCCAAAAACAGTACTTCTGTCTTGTCAGGATTCAACTTCAATCCATTAGCCACCATCCATCCTCCAACCGCCTCCAGGCACTCACACAGGACCTTCACCGCCTTCACTGGTTCTGATTTGAAAGAGAGGTAGAGCTGGGTATCATCCGCATATTGGACACCCAGTCCAAACCCCCTGATGATCTCTCCCAGCGGCTTCATATAGATGTTAAAAAGCATGGGGGAGAGGACGGAACCCTGAGGCACCCCACAAGTGAGAGCCCAGGGGTCTGAACACTCATCCCCCACCACCACTTTCTGAACACGGCCCAGGAGGAAGGAGCGAAACCACTGTATAACAGTGCCCCCAGCTCCCAGCCCCTCTAGACGGTCCAGAAGGATGTTACGGTTGATTGTATCAAAGGCCGCTGAGAGATCCAGCAGAACTAGGAAACAACTCTCACCTTTGTCCCTAGTTCGCCGGAGATCATCAACCAGCGCGACCAAGGCAGTTTCAGTCCCGTGATGAGGCCTGAATCCCGACAGGAAGGGATCCAAATGGTCCGCATCCTCCAGGCATGCCTGGAGTTGTTCAGCAACCACGCGCTCAATCACCTTGCCCAAGAATGGAAGATTTGAGACTGGGTGATAGTTAGCCATACTGGCTGGGTCTAAAGATGGTTTTTAAAGAAGCGGTTTAATGACTGCCTCTTTCAGCGGATCTGGGAATGTTCCCTCATAGAGGGAAGCATTCACCACCCCGCAGAGCCCACCGCCCAGTCTTTCCCGGCTTGCTTTTATTAGCCAGGATGGGCAAGGATCAAGGAGACAGGTGGTTGGTTTCACGCATCCAAGCAGCCTGTCCACATCCTCGGGGGTAACAGATTGAAATTGATTCCATGCAACTTGACCAGACAGAGCTCCAGCACTCTCCCGCCCCAGCCCTGCTCCCATGGTGGTGTCTAGCTCCTTCCGAATATGAGTGATTTTATCTGCAAAAAACTTTGCAAAATCGTTGCAGGAGATCTTGGGGTCTTTACAAGGCCCCGGTGGTAAAGGTGGTTCTGTTAAATTGCGAACCACCTGAAAGAGTCTCTTGCTACTATTTTCTGCAGATGCAATAGAGGCGGTGAAGAAATTATTCTTTGCCGTCGCTATCGCCACTTGGTAGGCTCGACGTTGAGCTCTAACCTGTGTCCGGTCAGATTTGGAGTGATTTTTCTGCCACCGATGCTCTAGCCATCTCAGCGATTGTTTCATCGCCCTCAGCTCCGAAGAAAACCACAGCGCTGTCCGGGCTCCATGCAATCGGAGAGGGCGCTTCGGAGCCAGACAGATGATAGCCCTGGTTAACTCCACATTACAGGCCATCAGCATGGGATAAAGCATCCCCTACCACTCTCTGGAAACCATTTGGATCCATTAAGTGGCGGGGCCGGACCATCCAAATTGGTCCCACCTCCCTGCAGAGGGGAAGGGTCGCGGAGAAGTCCAGTTGCACCAGGAAGTGATCTGACCATGGCACTTCTTTTGTTTCACTTTTACTTAGTGTCAGATCACCCACGTCACTAGAGGTGAACACCAGGTCTAAGGCATGTCCATGACTATGAATTGGGCCAAACTTATTCAGGGACAGCCCCATGGAGGCCATGCTTTCCACAAAGTCCCGAGCAGCCCCTTGTAAGGTCGTGTCGGCATGGATGTTAAAATCCCCTAGGACAACCAAACTAGGTGTCTCCAGGAGAAAATCTGCCATGACCTGAAGCAGCTCAGACAGGGAATCCTTGGTGCAACGGGGAGGTCGGTACACCAAAAGGAATCCTGTACTGCCCCTATTGCCCAACTTCCAGAACATGCACTCGGAAAACTGGATCTTCCCAGTAGGACGCCCGGTGCAAGCTAGTGACTTCCTAAAAATCACTGCAACACCCCCCCCCCCGCCCACATGACCTGGGTTGCTGTGCGTGAGAGAAACCTGGTGGGCAAACAGCGGCAAGGACAGGCCCATCTGCTTCCTCCAACCAGGTCTCTGTCACACGTGCCAGGTCAAATCCTCCATCCACAATCAGGTCGTGGATGGCAGTGGTTTTATTCATCATTGACCTGGCATTACACAGCAACACCTTCAGGTCATGTGGGTTTCCCCTGTTGATTCCAGTATCCATCCGGTCAAGGCCAGACCCGGAGGCAGGGATAGTCTTCAAACAATGACTAAACTTGCCTCCTCGGTAATGACATGGTCTGGTCTTAGCGTAACTCCGCCTCCTGCCCATGATCACCAAGATTGGATGTCCCAGTGCTCCCCCCCCCCTGTGGAACTTGTCCCAGCCATCGTGCTGGCTGGGGCCCCACTCCCAGGCAGCCCTGATCCCGCCCCTTAAAACAAAACAAAAACATCCTGGGCCTGCCCTGTCATTGGTTAATTCCTGTGTTTTGAACCCTTATGAGTCCCAGCTGAGAGCCCAGCCTTCTCAGGAACAAGGGCAAAAGTCTTCATTTCATTAGCTTATCCTATCAGGAGTCAAAGGGACGCAGGTGGCGCTGTGGGTTAAAGCCTCAGCGCCTAGGACTTGCCGATCGAAAGGTCGGCGGTTTGAATCCCTGCGGCGGGGTGCGCTCCCGCTGCTCGGTCCCAGCGCCTGCCAACCTAGCAGTTCGAAAGCACCTCCGGGTGCAAGTAGATAAATAGGGACCGCTTACCAGCGGGAAGGTAAATGGCGTTTCCGTGTGCGGCTCTGGCTCGCCAGAGCAGAGATGTCACGCTGGCCACGTGACCCGGAAGTGTCTCCGGATAGCGCTGGCCCCTGGCCTCTTAAGTGAGATGGGCGCACAACCCCAGAGTCTGTCAAGACTGGCCCGTACGGGCAGGGGTACCTTTACCTTTACCTTTTTAGCAGGAGTCAAAGGTATAATCCTTTAAAGGCAAGGGATGAAATTTGCAGAAGGAGGAGAAGTTGGAAGTGGAGCCTGTTACCTGTTGCAGAATGTTCTCCCCCCTTCCCCTCACTCCAAAGTTACTGAGCCAGCTGGAACCTCAGAAGCCATCGCAGGCTATTTACAGCATTAACCCCTGCCTACTCAGAGTAACAGGCAGGTGAGGAGCAACTTGCTGCATCCTTCAGCCACAACCTCATACTTTCCTCCACACCCACACCCATTGTGACAGATTGCTGTTCAATTGTTTGTCCATGTTATTTATAGGTTGTATTTGGTACTAGACATTATGCAAGGGGTTTGGTTTGTTCTTTCAAACAAAAGGAACTGGAATTTAATGTATCTTTGTGGGTTTGTTTGTAAATCACTTTGAATTGCCTAGGGAAAGACTAAGCGACTAACAAATTTAACAAATAATGATAATAACTCTAACGTTCAGAGCCACTGCTTTTTTCACAACACCATCCTATCTTATTTTACCTGTTTATTCTTATAATTTCTGGATTATTTCTCCCGTCTATCAGATGACTACCAGTGTGCCAGAATAGAAGGCTTTCTTGTGTGGAATGCATTCTTTGTCTTTTTAACTGTCAGCTCCCAAATGCCTTTTCTCTCTCACAATTGCTTAGTTAGGTCAGGTGCTGCCTTTGTTTTTTGTTTGTTCTTGAATTCTGAAGAGGAAAACCTAATTTCTTCATAAGTAGGAACTACATTCCTGGAGGCGTACAACTGGCACAACACATAAATGTTAATGTTAAAGACTTAGCAGATGGATACCTTAATAAATTTAAGATGGAGACAGACTATATGCTGTTGGTTTTTTCTTGGCTAGGGTGGCTAACTTGTGGCCTTCCAAGATCTTCACAGACCCCAGCACCCACCAGCCCCAGCCAGTGTAGCTAATGCTTAGGGATGAGGTGAATAGCAGTCCAACAACATATGGAGACGTACAAATTATCCATCCTTGTTTTAGAGCAGGGGTAGCTGAGGTAGTGCTTTCCAGATGTTTTGGTCTATGGCTCTCATCAGCCCCAGCTAGCACCATCAGTGATCTGGAGTTATGGCAGCTGTAGTCCTCAAACGTCTGGAGGGCATCGTGTTGGTTACCCATTTTAGATAGCTGAAGATGGTTTGAGAGAGAGATGGCTGCTTTTGCTGCATACTCATTGAAGTTTCTCTTCCAGACTAGGGACTTTTAGCATGAACCAGTCATTGCTGTAACCTCTATGTAAAACTGTAAAAGACTTTAGAACTTCAGTGAATCTAGCGTTTTCTGTGTGTAGGTGTATACTTTGCTGTGTTTCATCAGTGCTATTGGGCATAAGTGCCACATAGACGGGAGAGAGAAAATTCACTTGAGCAAGTCATTTCAGCAACATGCTTATCTTAAAAATAAATAGTATGGTAACATGCTATTTTTGCTTATATTAACGTTTCCATGCAATAGCACTTCATTATAATTGATTATAGGCTTGCTTAATTTCTTTGCAAAATGACGGAAACAGTTGCTGGATAGGGGAATCTGCTGTTTCCATGCTTTTGCAAGTTTTAATAATTTATTGAAGTGTGCAAAATATTGTTTAAAATATTAAAAAAATAAATATGCTGCTTTAGTGTAGCTGGCTGAAAAGGTCATAGTGAAAATGTGCCAAACTGAATAGGCGTGGTAATGTTCAGCCCCTGCATGTCGCAAAATAAAATATCAGGCCCTTCCAGACTGCTGCTTCATTACAAGTGTATTTTGCAACATGTTCTTGACTCAATAATAGTACATTATTGGTGAATTTGTCCGAAGGGGCCTTCTTCAATAAATACAGAATCATAGCTCTAAGGTGATTTATTTCAGAGGTGAGCAGATGTCAGGATTGGCGGATCTTCATCATCTTTTTACCAGAACCTCAAAGTCCAGCAATCAGAGCTGGGTGCAAAATAGTGACTGGGTGGAGGTATTATAAAATTAAGGAACAGCATGCTTCTCTGCATAAATAACAGAACCTGTGTTGTACAGCTGACTGGAACAAATAATTCCTAATTTGTTTTAGTATCAGAGCTCAGTTCAGTCTTGTTGCACAAAAATCTAAAAATCCTGGTCCCCTTGTGCTGCCCCAAGATTTTAATGATATGCCTAGGTGATGTCTATTCTGATACAGTATTTAAAACAGCATTTGTTTGTATTTGATCTATTTCCAGTAGATGATTAAAATGTAGAGCTTATTTACTGCATAAATTGTAATCGAGCTAGAACATGAAAGAGATGCTATAATGATCAGAAAATATACTGTACCTTATTGCACCTACTTATTTCATCTTGTATTTTGTACTTCAAATGAATCCCTGTTCTGTGAAATAAAATAATCTCCCACCAGCTTTTCCATAGAATTTCAGCTTTATAAATATTCCTGCGTGCCTTAGATAGGAGATACACTTAGCTAAATAAGGTTGCTGGATTGGGGAACTAATGCATTTAAGTAAAATGAGATCTACGTATTTATGACTCTAAACAAGTGAGTGTAAATTAGGAAACTCTCAGACAGGGCTTAATCTGCCACAACGGCAGGAAGATGGCAGGAATGGATTGTATGATATTCCCTAAACCTTTAAAAACTTCCCGGATGATGGTGTCACATCTTTCTTTCATGCAAATCTATCTTTTATGTAATTGCTTGAGGGGGCACACATAGTATCAGATATTTATGTATGACATTGCCTTCCCTTTTCCAGGCAACATTAACCTGGCTCAAAGCCTCAGAACAATGGCATGTACAACCTCTCCTGTGCCCACACACCTTGAGCTGTGCCAAAGAAAATCTGGCAGCACAGCCATACCCCATAGCCAGTAAGCCTAGCGATTCAGTGAAACATCAGACCTTAAGGGGTTTTCCGTCCCAGTATAAGTCTATGCTTTGCCACCAACTCCCAGGGTATCTGTTTCTTGTGACCTAGCTAGGGTTGACCCACATGATCAGGCTAGAATAGAAGAGCTTACTCAAATCAGTAAAGCAGGCAATATATATATATACTTCTATTTGCCAGGTTATTCAGCGTGTGAACCTTCTCACCACAAGAAAAAAAATCTATCCTCTTTTTCTCTCATAGCAGTTGGTTACTACTGCAACATCTAAAAAAGAGGAATGGAATATGAGGCAGTCAGAGTGAGAAATCATAGGGTGTCCTTAAATAGTCACTTAATTTAAGCGTATATCTTAGCATCCTCATAGACTGGGACCTCCTGATGATGTGCTTCCAGAGAGAGGCATTGCTCTACTTCAGTCTTCCCTGACCTGGTGTCCTCCCATCAGCCCCAGCCAGCATACCTGGCTTGTAGTCCAAAAGATCTGGACAGCACCAGACTGGTGAAGGCCGCTCTCCTTGAGAAAGCAGACAGCAGACATTTAAGCATTGCATGACATGCAGCTTGTTTTCGGTGCAGTATACCTGACATGTGTCTATAAATTACTTACCAAAGGAATTTAGTCCTCAGCGAAAATAATGATTCAATTATTTAAAAAAAGGGAGATGAATTAGAAGAGCATGAAGGCCTTGATGCCGTAACAAAGTAATCTTGTTGAGCAAATTAAAAGGAAGGCTCGTCAAATGTGGCCATGTAACGCACCTGAACTATTAGATTGGCTGTGCTCTAAATGAGAGGCAGTTGTTAACATCCATAAAAGGATTATCTAACATTTGTACAATGGCAAACAAATGAGTGGAGTTGACTGTGTTGGTTTAAAAATAATGAAACCATTTGTTCTCATAGAGATCAAGGCTGAATCTGTACTTGCAGCTATTGCAGATACACTCTTCTTTTATTATGGCAATGCTAATTAAGAGGTGGAGTTAGGTTAGAGAGTGAGAGGAGGCATCATTTGTCATTTCCATGCTTTGTTTTTCCATCCTTAATGGAGGGTGTTTCCTTTCTCCCAGATCCAATTGTTCTGTTCTGCTGCCTTGTTGTTTGCTGCCCTGGGCTCCCTTGGAAGAGCTGGATAGAAAATTAAGATTTAAATAGTATAGGATACAGATGAGTTGATGTGGTACAATACTGGATTACTGTGGGATACTCGTCGTTTCTAATTGGTGCCTGAAACTCAATAATGTGAGAGGCAGGCACACCTCTAAGGGGAGATCAGTCCATAGCTGGAGGTCATAATTGTTTGAAAACCAAGTATGTATACATTAGCAAAAAACAAAAAACAAAAAAACAAAACAAAACAAACAAACAAGCAAAAAAACCCCAGTAACTTGAACATACTATTTGGGATTTTTTTTTAATTTTTAATTTTATTTACTTACTTAGAAAGATTATAAGCCACCCAGTCAAAGAGCTCTCTAAGAAATCTGACCAAGATGGCATACTCAAACTCTTTCCACTTGTGACTAGTGCTTTAACTTACTCTAGAAATAGAGGGACAAAATCAGCAATCCTAAACACACTCCATTACATAGAAGAAAAGGGAGATATCAACATGACCCTTAAAATTACTAAGATGCTGTTATTTTGCCAAATAAGCCCGTTACCATGTGCTGTTGTACACAGTATCATATATAATAGAAGCACTTCATCCAATAGAAAGAAGCCAGCAAGCAAGAGTGGTGGTATATTGTCACCTTCATAATGGCCCCCAGCTGCTGTATAAAATAAATGTGAAGTCAATGCATTAAAAAATATAAGGTCAAAGATGAAGCATCTCTCTCTAGATATATATTGAAAAGCAAAATAAAAAAACTCTGACGGAGAGTTTAAATGAAAGTTATTTGTATACATAAATTGTATATACAATCAGTTCCTCTAATGTAGGGTATTATTTACCACCACACTTTGCATACAAAGTGAACTGTATTGAACAAAATGAAAGAAAGTGTAGGACAATAATGTGCAACACAGTCACTAGCAGATACTTTGTCACCAAGTCCAAAGGTAATGAGAGGTAAGTCGTCCACCTTGATGTAGGCTATTATTTAACACGATTTTAAATAGCACTATTCAGTCTACATAGGTTTCCCATCCTATTTTCTCAACAGTCCTGAGAGATACTTACCCAAGGCTGACTATTATGCTTCCTGTATGAACAAGGATTGGAAACTCAATATGCTGCCAACTGCACCACTCGGCCTCACAGTTTAAACTAGCATGATGCTGTCTTGCATCCTTTGTTGCTCTTTCCTATTTGCTCCTCTGCACCTTTGGGCCTTCCTGCTTCCTTGCCTAGAAGAATGCCTTTGAAATCTATGGGCCATTCCACACAATGTTAACATCCACTTGCTTCTGCATCTTCACCTGTGAGACAACAAGCACCAGCTCTGGGGGCTCAGCTAACATCAAGCGGGTTACATGGCCCCATTGGCTTTAACATTCATTCTCACACCACTCTAAATACCCCAGTGTGGAATCAGGCATGGCATGCAAAGCTGTTCAGCGACTGAACCATAAAAATGGTCACCATGTGGTATGTGTACTCTTCAATTTGGTAAATTAAAAACAGAAACAATAACAGCAGTAGCAGCAAATTAAATATTTCTTCTGCCTGCCAACCAGACAGGAGAAGGTGGACTTCTAGTCTGACATTACTATCATGATGCTGTGCCTTGGAGTCATGGATGAAGTTTTTATCCATATCATAGATATGGGGGTAAGGAATAGCTTTCAGAAACAATATGACAAAGTCATTGCTTTTCTACTACTACCATTGTGATTTCTAGGTGCCGTTTGATGGAGTTGTTCCATCTAGGTGATGAGTTTAAAACACTATTTTAAACTAGCCAGTCCTATGTCCCTCCTCCTCCCCTCCCTGCAGCAACTAAAACCACACAAATGGAAGTAGCTCATTCAGGAGAGTTTTAGACCATTGTTTTTAATGTAAGGTTTTGGATTATAATATACATGATCTGTGCTTTAATTAAAACTGGATGTCCTACCCTCCTGATGGAATAGATTTCCTAGGGTGACTTACACTTACAGTATATAAGATAGCCTAACTTAGTAATGAGCCACCAAATGACAGTACAATAACTTGTACAGCAGCAGATTCAGAAAGGGGATCACCAGTATTAATATACAAAAGTAGACAAAAAGGTCTGGGTAAGCAAAAAGGTCTTTTCCTGATGCTGGTCGGAGAAAAGGCTCCATGCCAGGTGTGCCTCTCTGGGGAGAGAGTTGCACAAAAACAGCATCACTACTGAACAGGCACTTTCCTTGGCCATCACCATAATACCTCAGAAGGCAAAGGCATTTGGAGAAGGACCTCTCTGAATATATCTCAGTACTCAGGCAGGTTAAAATGGGAGATGCTGAATCTTAAGCAGTAGAAGATTTTCTGGTTCCAAGCAGTAGAAGGTTTTCTTTGCAGGGGGGCCTCACAACTGCTTCTTTCCAAGTAGTCAAGATCACTCACTCTTAGTCTCCTCCTGGACTGAGCTCAGCCAGCCGTTCCAGTTCTGACAGGAAGAAATGGCTGGAATCACAGATCCCCACTTTACTCCTTCCACACCAGCTGTATTCAGTTGCTGACTTCACTTTATTTGTTACACTACAGACACTGGGACAATGAGAAGCTGCAACAGTGATACCCTTGCCATACGTTACTAAGCCCCTGAGCACCTAAAATAATGTAGATGTTTCTGCTACACATGCCCATCAGTTACATGGCTGATTGGATGATTGGCCTGACATCCCTAGGAAGGCAGCTTATCTCAGTTATAACTCTGAGCAGACCTTGTGATGATTCATGCATGTACATCACTGGACAATTTATGGCTTTGTGTTCCATTACTCAGTGGCTTGCAGCTGACCAATTACACGAACTGCCTCCATTTAATGGTTATGCTAAAAGGGATGTTAGGTGAAACATAAGCTCTGGAAATAATGTTGTATTTGGAATGCCTTTTCTCTCTCTTTGTCTGTGAGTCATTGCTGACTGTATCACAGTGCTCCAGTGATAAATAGAAACCCACCCTTGGGATCATGTCTTACATTGGCTTATAAGACATTCAGGTATTCAGGTATGGATACTCAAGAACAAACAAAATATATCTACCATATAAATCATTATATGCATGCATGCAAATGCTTGAGTAGCATGAACAAACAAAAGATGTTTTTACTACTTTTTGCTTTTCAGTTTACTTCTCTCTCTAAGTGTCCAAACATTTGTTAAATTGATTTAATGGTGACCAAGTTATTTGAGGTAAAGACTCTCTGGATTCTATAATGTGTAAAACAGCCACAACCAAGTGGAAGCAGGCTGCACATGGCACTTTCTGGCTGTCACACTCTGACTCCAGTGCACTCACACCAATGGTATTTGAAATCATGTACTCATGATATCAATCACAATCCACCTGTGTCCTGTAGCATCTTGAGAAATGCTCTGCTGGATGCTCTGTCCCTCAGCTTCCATCCAAAGCAGAAACTGCAGTTAAGCTGAGGTGTGCACACTGAAGACAGCTATTGCACATGCCCAGAAGACAGTGCATGCCCAAATGATAGTTTCAGTGAACTGGAGTTTGGCAAAGGGAAACAAAACAGGTACTGTGCATGGGTGAAGAGATCCCTGCCCCCCTGGTGTGTACAGCAACATAAGAAAGCACCTTGAAATGCAGCAGGGGAAATGACCTCACTGGATTTTAAGTAATAATGTGTATGTAGCCTTAAAGTCTGACAACTTCTGGATGGCCACAGCTTCCCCATCCCCCCACTAGACTCAGCTTCTTCCAGCTGCCTTTATCCAGGGAAGGTGGGCTTCCCAAAATCTGAGGTCCCATCAGATAATACTACAAACTGAAACTGACCCAAACAGACAGGGTAAGACTGAGCCCAGACATAAAGAGAGAGAGAGAGAGAGAGAGAGAGAGAGAGAGAGAGAGAGAGATATGGAAGGGCGATGCTGATGTAAGCAGCTGGAATCAAATTCTAACGCTGTTCTTGCACACAATAAAGTGGACCATTGACGAAGTTCTCAGAAGAACTTCTCCCATCATCATAGGAGCCAACTCCTATGGACAGAGGGGTCTTTGCTCCCCCAATAAAACATGTGAAGGGGCTGCCCCCCAGTTGATGAGCATTGTTATTCAAATGGTGTGTGCACACCACATCATGTGATCAATTATGCGGGACAGAGCTTACCCCCCCCCCCCAATATTTTATTCAAGCTGGCACTCTTGGCCATCATAAATGTGTTAATCTTTAAAGGTTTCAGCGGAACTATTCCCTGTTTTTAGCGAACAACATATGATATTGAGAAACACACCCCAGATGCTTTTCTATTTCTCTGTGAAAGAGAACAAGCTGCTCCCCCCCTCTCTCTCCCTCGTGTGTGTGTATGTGTGTGTGTATGTAAACCTACGTGTTTGAACCGTTATCTGAACTTTCAGAAGCAGGCTGTAAGCAGCCATTATTGCCACCGCGACTGCGAACTGCCGTCAAGTGAGGCGCGCGCTTCTGCTAGTTCTCTGCCTTCTTCGTTCAAATCTCTTACCCTCCACAAGGCTTTGTAAAGACATCTCCGCGCCTGGCGTCGTTGCTTTCTTGCTGTTCTGATCTCCTAAATGTTTGCAGAATATCAACAAGAAGACAGAATTGTTGGGGGCGGGGAATAGGACCGCGGGTCTTGAAGCACAACTTTCGTCACATAAAAAATTGTTTTAGCTCCCATAACAAGTGCAGCAGAGTCAGACCCTAGAAGTATATGTATCTATATTCTACTGGGGTCTGGGACTTCTGCCCAAGGTTTCAGAACGGCCAAGGTGACCTGAGTCACAGGCAGGATACAAACCGATGGGAAGAAATTCCGGAAAATCAAATTCACTTGTGAATCAAATCAGGACTGCGCTTCAGTCTCCGCAATCTCAAGCCACACTTCATGGGTGTACAAATCTGGATTCAGGATCCGGCTGTGTTCTATTTAGCGAGCATTCTATTTAGTAAGTCCCATTGAAATCAGTGCGACTTACTTATGGGAAAATCCAGACAGGCTTGGGCTGGAAAACGGCCTTTCTAGAAGCCTACATCCGTCTTTATTTGTTTGTCCGTTTATATCCCTCCCTTTACAGTAAAATTATCACAAGGAAGCTTGCAGCGCTTAATAAATGAATAGCACAGATCAAGCAAACAAAACCCACAAATTTGCAGCTAATGCACGAAACCGAATACAGCCATCTATAAAATGTTGAGTGGAATAATAATAAGTTTTGTAATCTGCTTGAAAGCCAGCACTGAGGAGATCCTAGGGGTCTTCACCGCTGGCAATTCCGAAGATAAGGGGCCAACACCGATAAGATCCTATCTCTGGTCTCAGCGCCAATCGGATGGTTCTGAACTGCGAGTCAAACCACAGGCTTTGAGGGTCGATCTCGGGCCGGCTTATATGGGAGCCCCTGATCCTTCACCTAGTACAGTCCCAAACCTCACTCTACCTTGATTTTTAAATAAAATGTTGGGTTCACAGCGTGAGCCTTTACGTGTCTTTTCAGAAGTAAGCCATATCAAGTTCAATGGGACTTGGGAGTTAAGTGTGTGTTGTGTTATTCCCTTACATAGTCCTCTTAAAAAATAAAATAAAATTCCCAACAGATTTGTATGGCTCAGGAGCTTAATATAATGGACTCACTGTTAAGTCTGTGTTCATGGAAGACAACCTTACTAGGAGTGATCGCCCAAAAAGAAGAATTCCTTCAGTCTCCCACGCCTATTTGCATTAACTATAGGCGATACCAGTGCTTTTTCTGGGGGTACGCAGGGGTACACATACCCCTAAACATTTTGTGACTCTTTGTAAAAAGGTAAAGGTAAAGGTACCCTTGCCCGTACCGGCCAGTCTTGACAGACTCTGGGGTTGTGCGCCCATCTCACTCAAGAGGCCAGGGGCCAGCGCTGTCCGGAGACACTTCCGGGTCACGTGGCCAGCGTGACATCGCTGCTCTGGCAAGCCAGAGCCGCACACGGAAACGCCGTTTACCTTCCCGCTGGTAAGCGGTCCCTATTTATCTACTTGCACCCGGAGGTGCTTTCGAACTGCTAGGTTGGCAGGCGCTGGGACCGAGCAGCGGGAGCGCACCCCGCCGCAGGGATTCGAACCACCGACCTTTCGAACGGCAGGTCCTAGGCGCTGAGGCTTTAACCCACAGCGCCACCTGCGTCCCTGTGACTCTTTGTACTTTTGTCCATTTACTGTATTTATTTTTCTCGATTTGAACTATAAAATGGTGATTTTCTGGAGTCAAAATGAGAGTACCCCTAAACATTTTTAATAATAAAAAAAACACTGGGAGATAGCATAAACTTTAGGGCGTAAAGGGCACAGAGCTGGAGTTGTCAAAAGCAACGTCTCTTCCCTTCTCTTTCGACAGCACGTTGCGTTGGCAAGAAAAGTTTAAAACACAGAGAGAGAGAGAGTAGTGGAAAAAAAGAACAAGCCTTTGAAATGAAATCTCACTTTAATAAGAAATCAAACTTCCCCCATCCCGCTCCTCCTCCCGCCACCTCTCTCCTTCCTCCCCCCGTGGCGAGTCCTCGGATGCTTGGAAACCCAAGATACTACAGACTTCAACGAATCCAGAGACAGACCACAGAGCTACATAGCTTTCTGCTGAGTAGGAACACTGTTCCATCCAGCGCAGTCTTGTCTACACTGAGACCAACTCTCTAGGGTTCAAGTCTGGAAGTGCCTGGGATCTTCGGCATGCTGTCCATTGTCCACTGACCCCTGGCCTTCTCCGGATTGTTCCTCCCGGGTGTTTTTCCACGCCTCGTGTCTGGGGAGGGGGGCAGGCAGGCAGGCACCAGTCGCCTAGGCTCCTGTCCCAAAGTGTGGCATTTTTCTTTAATCGCCTGGTGGGAGTGGCTGTGGAACTTGACGAGGTCGGGCGTCTGTTTCTTCCAAGGCAATCTTATACATCTCTACTCAGAAGTAAACCCTACTGAATTCAGTGGGGCTTACTCCCAGGTAAGCGGAGACGATTGCAAGCCTTCGGTCAGTTTCTCCCAGGAGAGCGGGGTGCGTGTAACTATTGGGCGAAGGGGGGCTCGATCGGTCGCAGCCCACCCCGTCGCGAATCACCTTCCTCTTCTTCAATCATCAATATCCTGGTTTAGAGGTCCGAGCGCCGTTTCCTCGCCGCGGGCAGCGTTGCTGGGCCGCGGGACTGAGCGCTAGACGGAGCCCTCCCGCCCGAGAGGACGGTTCGACGGAAAGGCGACGCGTTGCGCGAACTGGAGCGAACCGGATTGCGCGCGGGTGCGAGGGAAGGGATCATGGGCAGGTACGTAGAGTCAGCCACATAGAGACCTGCTCCGGGGTACTGGATGCCCCCAAGCCACACTTTCCCCCAGGTGGAAGGGGGCGGCGGCACCACGTCGGAGAAAGGCAGCAAACGCGCTCTCTTCCTTCCACCCCACGCCGCCACGTCTGCTTTCGCACCCTCCGAGTTCACGCATAACTGTGGCTCACGCGCGGCGCTCTGGTAGTCGCCCACCGCTCTTTCGTGCTGTCTCCACCCATCTTCAGAGCTATAGACCCATTTTCAGGTTTTTATTTCTATCAGTGTCGCATTATCCTGGTTTTCTACTGTTTTAGCTCCTTACTTTCCCCGTACATTGCATCTAGGCAGTGTTTCCTTCCATTTCCCACAGCGCAGTCCTAACCATGTTTACTCGGAAGTAGGAGGTATTGATTTTTATTTTCATGGGACTTGGTCGGAAGCGTCTGTTGCAACACTTGTCCTCCGCCTTTGCACCCACTTCCCTTGACAGCTTCTTCATATTTTTTACACACGCCCTCAGGTTTTGTTTTTTAAAAAATTAAGATAGCCTCTATATTTATTTTTAACCGCAAGTGGTATTTTTTTGTTCGTCTATTGTCCTGTATGTCTTTGAATCGAGGAATGAAAAAATTGCAGGATCATTCCTTATTAGTATCTACGCCCCACTTTTTTGGGGGGGGTCTATTTTGGGAGAAGAATAAGATCCCCATTTAGGATTTTTGTATCTCTGTGTGGACACAAGGAAAGTTATGAAAAGTTTGTTTTTAAAAAAATAAAAAATAAATCCGTGCTAAACGTTTTGAGTGTTCCTTCCACACCTTTCTGGTACACACCGTTTCTGAATTTCATATCTGTTGCAGCATTCAATATCTACTATAATATAGGCGCTAATCTCGGGTGGATTGTTTTGAATGATCATTATATAAACATCTGGTAACAGCGTAGAATAAAACGGAGCCACTGTATCCTAACTAGCTCTACTCAGAAGAGAGTGCTATTGACTTCAAGGGAGCTTCCTCGCAGGTGAATTGGGTTAGGACTGCAGCCTTAGCAAATGAATGCCCTACCTTCGTACCGTGTGCCATGATGCTAAGGGCGATGGTGACTTCTCTACACGCTTTCTCTTTTGAGCAAGTTGTCCTTGAAATGATCCACTCGTTTCCATTCGCATCTCGCCTTTCCCCCGCGCAGCTACGTTATTTCTGGAACTATGGGCGCAGGAGACTCGCCGTTGAAGAAACTATGACCTTTAATAAAATATTGGTTAGGAAACACAATCCCGGGAATCCCTCCCCCCTTCTCTTTCACACACACCTTTCCAAAAGCCTTACGAGACCGTTGCTTGTGTCTTTTTTCAGAATCCCATCGCAACCCGCAAACCCAACAAGAAGACTCTCTCCATCTACTCCCTCAGGCTGAGCAGGTCTGCCTGGCTCAGCACTCAGCAGCGACCAGGCAGGGCTCCCAAGCATGATGATGGGCCTTCTCCTGCAATGCAGCGCCACCGCCATGCAGAGATACACTGCCTCTGCCCATGGAGGCTTTGGTTAGCTGCCTTGGCTAGCAGGCTTGCTCCACCATGAATATTATTTTTACGAAATAAGGAACTGCAAAGCAGCCAAAAGTGCCCGCTTTGGCAAAGTCAAATAAATTAATCTTTGTTTTTACTGTGGTTTTTTATAATTTCTTGGAAGCCTCTCAGAGTGGCTTGGATGGGCGGCATACACATAGCAAAGTATTATTATTGCTAGCCCCTATTCCACCCCCATATCCCCCGCTGAAGAGGCGTAGCATCTCCTTATCTGCGCTGAGAGAGAGAAACGCCTCCGTCGAATTTGGGCGAGGGCGGCGCTGCTTAGGCGCCCAGGAGTCACCCGGCTTAGCAGCTCTTCTGCTCAGCAAACACTCTACCGGGCTCCAGTTCCTTTTGCCCTAAGTGGGGATTCCTCCTCCAGCCCAGATGGAATTCCTAAACTTGGCTCGGTTCCACGGGACTCAGCGCCCAGAGCCAGGTCTCAACACCGACACCCATCTAAAGAAAGATGAGGTGAGCCACTGAGCATGTGCAGACGATCTTTGTCTCACTTGAGTAACTAAGAAACTCCCCTTCCACTTGCAAGTTAGCACAGGAGACAAGGAACTTTGTAAGGAACTTGGAGACAGAGCGCCTAACTCGCCCCCGCCCCCAAGATATAAAACTTCCTGCTCTGTGAATTTTGTATTGTTTTCTCGACCTCTCTTCTGGTGTAAACTCATCAAGGCTGGCTCCACTTTCGTCTGTCGCCGGTGGAAGAAAATTAAGAAACATTGTATGGGGCCAGCATGGAGAAAAGCTCATCTTTGGCTAGAAATCTAGTCGACCGCGTTGGCCTCGGTGCGTGCACGCAGGTTTCGCATACGTACAATTCATGACAAATGCAGGAATTTGCACGTGTGAATGAACGATCAGACGCTAAAACAGCCCGGAAGCAGCTTTCCGATCGCCTCATACAGAATGGGTTCGCCAATGCACTGTAAATAAATGTAAGCCTTCCTGGTAAAGTTTAATTGGCTGGCGGGATAAATCCATCCATCTCAAAGCCTCCGAATCAGGTATCATACTTAGTCGGCATGAGACTCTTAATCTTAGGGTTGTGGGTTCGAGACCTACGTTGGGCAAAGATTCCTACATTGTAGGGGTTGGACTAGATGTCCCTGGGACCCCTACCAACTCTACGATTCTGATATAATATACTGTACCGACAAACCAAGTCCCACACGCAGATACCTGCGCGATTCTGCATTAACCAGTTCTGCTTCCCCGCACTTCCCAGAACTAGCTGGGGGGGGGGGGGGGGCGTTGAACGAATTCAGCCCTACCCGCTGTCGCCCACCAATTTTAGTCCAAACGTGCCCCCCCCCCCCGTAGCTCTCAGAACTAGTGACTAAGGTGGTATTTTTAAAAAGTTGTGGGGGCATCACGCCCGGGTCACTGCTGTCTTCAGTTCCGAAACCCTAGCAGGATCTTAATAATCGCCAAGGGGGAAATAAACACCGAACCCCATTTCTGCTGGTTATACTCTCCCCCTGGCGCCCACCCTTCTCGTCTAGGGTCGAAACACGAGCTCGAAAAAGAACAGTTGCAAAAATGAAATTCGCTCTCTGCCCTTTTGAAGCGCCGAAGCCAGCATCGCCACGCACGTGGTGGGCCTCTGCGAAGTCTCCCCCCCTCCTACGGAAAGATAGTTCAGGGCGCCGCTTCTTCAACCCACAGGACACACCGGCGCCCGCTCCGTCCCCGCATCTCCCCGCAGCAACGCTCGAGCGTCTGCACCGGCCGAGGGAGAGCAGAAGCGCGAGAAAGAAGCTGCCTCGAGGGTCATCGGCAGCTGCAGCAGAGGCCTGTCTTTCGGGTCAGGGAAAAGAACAGTCCTCCTGGCTGCAAACATGCTGGTGTTGAAGAATTGTTATGGGGCGAATTTTCCGGGCATTTTACATAAATGGGCAGTGAATAAGGAGCCGCATGTAGTCCCACCCATTGTTTATATAGTGTTGCTGGCAGTGCAATCCTCAGAAGAGGGTTTCACTGAGTTCAATGGGTATAGGATTGCAGTCTTAGGTAAACCAGGGAAGTGAGACGTGCTATCTTCCAGCTGTGAAACTGCAGCTCCCATCATCCATGAACATTGGCTATGTCAGATGGTCCTGATGGAAGCTGGAGTCCGGCATCTGAAGGGCCACAGTTTCCCCAGCCCTTGACTAAACATTTCACCCTATCTAATACTGCAAATGTAAAATCTACGGTTGATAGAGCACACTGTACAATCTGTTTTAGGATTGCTTTCTATTCTACGGTTTTAAAAATGATACAAATAACACATCATATATCAGAGGCTGATAGGGTTCACAAATGAAAACTGTCTCCGAACTGACACATTGGCTGGACCTCGAGCTATTCTTGGTGTCTTTTGCAAAATTCCCTTTTGGCACCACATAATTTTATGACCTCCTTGAGAACAGGGATTGCCATGAAAGTGGGGCTGAGTTCACTCTTCTGTAAATAGGGACTTGGAAATCCCTTATGAGTTCTGAAATTGTACATGTTTTTGCACCAAATGAAGTACGAGGTAATAACTTTTATCATGGTTTGTGCCACCCTTTATTGAAATTTCTTAATGAACTGCAATGGAAAGAGAGCAACTACAGCATATTTGAGGGTTGCAGTTCAAGAATGTGATGCATCCATCAGCTCCATTCAAAATTTCAAGTTCAATGTGGATGATCATTTCTTTAAGCTTTCCTTTTAAACACAGATAACCTGGACTCGTTCAGTATTCAGCCACACAATTTTTAAAAGACCGTGACTGGCTATTGCTTCTAAAATGTCTGTTGCTTTAACCTACTTTCAAAGTATAAATTGATGATGCATTCAGTTCAGACTTTCAAGGTATGAATTGATGAAAGAAACAAATTTAATAAGCTCTGCAAAAGGGTGTCCATTTGGAATCTGGCTTTATTGAAATGCGTGAATGCTTGACTTGGTTCATGAATATGAAATAGCCAAAAGCTCAGTGTTTCATACAGAGTCTTTCCACTGTTTCTCTCTCTGGCAAAATACATTTAGGTCATAATCCAACTGATAGCCAAGTGCACTTATGTCCATCGACATCAATGGGCTTAAGTGCACTTAACTCTTTATTGGATTGTGGCTTTACACTAAGCCCAATCCTGATTTCAATGGGACTAACACTCAAGTAAGAACGCTTAGGGTTGCAGACCTCTTTAACTTAACAATAGTTAGCCATTTCGTATAACAACAATAACATTTTATACCACACATTTAAAATGTTCATAACCCTCCACATATCTTATCTCAGGGATCTTTACAACAACCCTAGAAGGTGGGCAAATCACATCGCTCAGTTTCCTAGTGCCCTGGTGCTGAAAGAAAAAGAGCCAAAACAGAGTCAGCGCTAAACAAGAGAATTGGCATCCTTGGTGTATGTGGAGTAACCATTTCATAGAATCATAGAATGGCAGAGCTGGAACGGGACCCTTAGGATCACCTAGTCCAACCCCTTGCAATGCAGGAATATGCAGGGATCCAACCTTGCAATGCAGGAATATGGGGATCCAACCTGTGACCCTGGTGTTATCAGCACCGAGCTTCGAAAAGGAAGAATCGGGAAAGAGAGGGAGGAAAGTGAATGGAGTCCCCTGCAGTTTATATTCTGGAGGAAGACATGAATGTCGATGACTTGAACCCTGAACAGGAGTATTCCTGTTAAGACAGTGATGAGGAGGCTGTGGCCTTTCAGATGTTGAGGAGTTCCAACTCCTATCAGGCCAAGCCAGTATGATCAATGGTTAGGATGATGGGAGCTGTAGCCTGGGGCAGCAGCATCTGCAGGGCACCAGGATCCCTGACCCTTTCTTACAGAGTGGAGATATGCTGCAATCTTCTGCTTCTTGTCCTCCTTTTTTCAGGTACAGGACTAAGATAGAAATATGGTTCATTAAATGCAACTAGTCTATCTCTTAGATGTTAACTAACTAATTAACAATTTAGATTATATAATTAACATGGCCTAAATGAAATCGTAACTGCTGTATTGATTGCACTTCCTACGCATCCCGCTTGACATGGTCAACTAGGAGGACCAAGTTCTTTCCATCTTGACAATCTTCAAAGTGATCAGGCGCCCTCTTGTGGCACAATTAATTATTTCTGCGATACAGTATGTACTTTCAAAGGGCACAAAGTTTCTATAATTAATCACAACAAAGATCCACTACAGATTTGCTAAAGAAGAGATAAGGACTTCGTCAAAACTACTCATTGAACTGTATGGCTAAGAGCTAATTTATACCAGGGTCAACAGCAAAGAAGCCTGTGGACCTTAAAATCTTACAAGATTTATTGTGGCATAAATTTTCACGGTTTTCATCATAGAATCATATAATTATAGAGTTGCAAAGGACCACCAGGGTCATCTAGTCCAACCCCCTACAATGCAGGAATCATTCATCCAATGTGGGGCTAGAACCCAGAACCCTGAGATTAAGTGTCTCATGCTCTACTGACTGAGCTAGGTCCATGAGGCTCAAAAGAGCTGCTTTCTTACAGATGTGGGATTTTGCTTGGAGAATCCACCTACCCACCACCAATGCCTTTCTTTCAGATAAAACAGAGTTCAGCAATTGAGTGGAGAGGGTTCTAAGGTTGGCACTGCGCCTAATTGTTTCTGGATGGAATCAGGAGTTTCCTGTTACTGTCCCGTTCTTGTTTGAGATGCAGAGTAAAGTTCTTAACTGGGGTGGAGGGTGCCAGGTAGGAAAAGGGGACAGGGCTCCTCTGCACTTTTAGCAGCTGTGTCAAGGTTGCTGTTTTGTTTTTGATATCCTGCTTGTAGAGTGTTCACACAAGAAAGGACATGACACACAAGGAATAAGGAATGGGGGCGGGGAGGAGGATAAAAGTGAGCTCAAGCACCAGGTCTTAAATTTACAACCATTACCATCTCTTCAGTTATTATGCAATGCAGCATCCTGATGGGCAGCACAAGATGATTTTGTCTGGCTGCTGCAACTTGACTGTGGACTCAGGGTACAAGGAAGGAGGTTGTGAAAGCAGAGGTGTCTTGGCTATCTCCTTTAACCAGCTGCAATAGGAGCAGAAGTGCCTTGATTTCCTCTACTACCCTTGCATCACCAGCTTTGGAGGAGAGAGGAAAATAATGAGGAGACACTTCCACCCTCACAGGTGATTAAAACATCATTTCCATAAGCCTATGAGGAATGGTGGCTGTTAGTATTCCTGCTCCATGATTGCAGTCATGGGATTGTTGTCTATCACATGACGGTCTATGTTTTGACTCCACAGAGTGGAAAGTGACTGAGACAGGATGTTTGTGTTACTGTGTTCTGTGAAGTGGGACTATTGTCCTTTGTTCTTTTTCTCTTTGCTGTCTGATGCTAGAGAGGGAGCCATGTTGCAGTGCTCCGTGTGTGTTTATATGTAAATAAAGCAGATTAGCCAAAATGCTGAGTTGCTGAGGTCTGTTATACAAGCTGCAAAGACTCTGTGGATCCCTAAGTGTGCTGATGGCTGTTGGCATCCATCGTTGTGATGTTTGGGTTGAAGAAAGCTTTTGAAGTTCCCGAACGAATGATCAGGAGGGAGAGAACATGCCAGTCGGGCATGTGTCTCTACCAGGGTTCTACTCGAGTGTAGGAGGAGCTCCTGACAGTGGCATCTCTGGGCTTCTGATGAGGTCCACAGCCCCACAGGGGGCCCACTGCCAAGCCCTGGGACCTCCTGACTCTGTTCTCCTCCTCGTTGTCATTGGCTTTTGACCTGCCATCTCTGTGTGGGCAACCAAGCAGGGACAAGAACGAGGAGAGAGGGCAGCACAGGAACACAGGAAGCTGCCCTACGCCACCAAGGTTGTCCACAATGTGTGGCTGCAGTTCTCCAGGGTTTCAGACTGGGGACATTCCCAGCCCTATCTGGAGATGTTGGAGATTGCTCCTGGGGGAGCAGATGCTTTACTACTGAGCTATGGCCCTTCCCCAAGCACCCTCCACTTGTCTTGCCTTTTCTTCTCTAGGCAGTTGTGTGAATTGAGCCCAAAGAGAGAGGGCAACTCAGTGGATAGTGGAAGCAGCCAGACAGGTGCTCCACCAAGAGCATCTTGTCCAAGAGGCTTCCCAAAGCCTGGAACTGGCACTGCCTGCAATGATCTATATATTCTAGTACCAGAATTTCTCACTAACTCAGTACACATTACAATAAAGTCATATATCTAACCTGAGCCTGTCTTCACATATATATGCAATGCTTGCCTTTTTCTTTTAACTAAGCGTCAACAGGTTAAGAAATGGAACATGCAAGCTTTGAGAAACAGTATATATGGATTTACCAACAAGCACCGTCTTGGGGATCAACAGGCTATAATTAGAATTTAATAATATGAGTGGAGGAGTGATCTGCATGCTGTTTGAAAAATTGGAGCTTTTTCTCAACACTTCTGAACATTTTCCTTCCTAGATTGGACTCCAACTTGCCTTGCACAATATCCCTCCAGCTGAGACAAACGTGATACAAATAAGAACAATGAGATCAGCAACACTCTAGCTTTAAACACCATAAACAAAGGGACTAATTGAAACACCTCTAGCTAGTCCTGATGGAATCTGCACAACTGGTTAGCTTGGGGAGGCAGAAAAGCAAACTGGATCCCCAGACTTCAGAGGGATCCTTTCCTTATAGGCCTTGCCCATGATCATAAACATTAGATTCAGTCTAGTCATTTCTTTATTTATAACGTATTCACTTAAGCAAAGGGTGGCAGTGATATTCTGTAAGCAATGCATAGCAGCAGTGGTGGATGGTGCCCATTTGAGCTGGTAGAGAGCAAAGCAGGGTGGCTGCCAGTGGGTGGGGCCACAGTCAATGATGGGCGGGGCCAGAGTAAACAACAGGTGGAGCCAACTCATGTGTCTCCATCCCCTGCTGAGTTCTACAAGGGACAACATTGAGAATGAGGAGGAGGAAACTGACAGGCAGTGCCTCCCTTTGGGCTGGTTGTAAGAAGGTAGGTTGGGATGCGGGTGGCGCTGTGGTCTAAACCAAAGAGCCTAGGGCTTGCCGATCAGAAGGTTGGTGGTTTGAATCCTCGCGACGGGGTGAGCTCCCATTGCTCAGTCCCTGCTCCTGTCAACCTAGCAGTTCAAAAGCACGTCAAAGTGCAAGTAGATAAATAGGTACCGCTCCAGTGGGAAGGTAAATGGCATTTTTGTGCGCTGCTCTGGTTTGCCAGAGGCAGCTTTGTCATGCTGTCCACATGACCCGGAAAAACTGTCTGCAGACAAATATCGGCTCCCTCGGCCAGTAGAGTGAGAGGAGCGCCACAACCCCAGAGTCGTTTACGATTAGACTTAACGGCCAGGGGTCCCTTTACCTTTACCCTTTACCTTTAAGAAGGTAGGCAGGCAGGGAATGGTTGAGGGCAGTGCCCCATTTGCCCTAATGGACAATGGTGGTGATGTGGGGAGCAACAATTCTTTGCACCCTTTCTTGAGAGTAAGCCCAATTGAATACTGTGGTGTTTACTTCTGAATGGACATACAACTGTAGATTGCATGGTGCACTATAATGGCTGAAATTCCTTTTTCTAAAAGTGTCTTCTTTTGTATCTGACAACTCTGTTATGCTGCAGTCCTAAACACAGTTACAGTGAAATCCTATATTTGTCTACCCAGAAGCAAACTACAGTGGTACCTCTGGTTACGTACTTAATTCGTTCTGGAGGTCCGTTCTTAACCTGAAACTGTTCTTAACCTGAAGCACCACTTTAGCTAATGGGGCCTCCTGCTGCTGCTGCGCCGCTGCCACACAATTTCTGTTCTCATCCTGAAGCAAAGTTCTTATCCCGAGGTAATATTTCTGGGTTAGCAGAGTCTGTAACCTGAAGCGTATGTAACGTGAAGCGTATGTAACCCGAGGTACCACAGTAATTGAATTCATATCTCCTGGACTAATACATGGCTTTGAATACAGCCCATAAGATTTTGTACTTCCTTGGATTTTGCAATTTGCTTTTCAGCTCGAGAAACATGCCAAAACATCTTAAGCATGTGCATTTTAGGATCAAATATATTCAGAAATGCATATATCCATGAGACAAATATGCATTTAAATATGAATTTGCGTATGGATTTATTTATTTGTTTTGCAGATTAATGCAGCAATGGGATGGAATAGGCTTTTGAATAATATATCCATTATTGCCATAGACTGGAAATATTACAGGGCAATTGAATTGGTTTGTTACGCATATGGCACAAGAAAAGGGGCCCATTCTTTTTTTTTAATAAAGCCCACACCCCTCCAGAGAGTAAGATGAATCTACACACAAACATCCTTATGTGCTATTGTGCACCTTTAACACACAAGCCGTGTAAAACCAAATTAAAGCTAGGGAATCTTAGACTGATCAGAGAAAGCAATGAATGCTGTTAATTCCAAGTGATGTTAATTGTGATAGTTTCTGGAATGTGAGCTTCACTCTCTAATGTGTCATCTCTGGTTAAATTGGTAATGACACAATTAACAGGGCCACTCTTCTAACTTGCAGGGCCAAACTTGAAGAAGATGGTTAGCGGACATTTGAGTATATTGTAAAAGAAAATATAGACTTGTTGATAGTAATTTTCAGTCAAGCATGCACTATTTGTCTATTTAGAAACTTTTTAGCTTGCCTTTCAGTAAAAGCAAAGTGTTCCCAATGCAGGGAACTGCAATATCAAAGAGCCATAATCCAATTAAGAAAGCCATCCAATAAGCCATAAAAACAAATAAGTTTCAACTGCAGGGAAAAGCAGCAATTACAAGTCTAATTGATATATTCCATAGTCTGTCTGCTTAAACACAATCTGGTTGCTTTATTGTGGGAGATGGTTTCCCTATATTGTGTCTTTAAGCAAAACAGTCTCCCACAGAGCTTGCCCTAGGGATCTGTGATGCACAACAGATGCTGATGGACTACAAATCCCATCACTCCTGACCATTGGCCTTAGGGCTGATGGGAGTTGGAGTCCAAAATAAAAGGAGGGCACCAAGCTGTGGTAGCTTATACAGTGGTACCTCGGGTTACATACGCTTCAGGTTACATACGCTTCAGGTTACAGACTCCGCTAACCCAGAAATAGTGCTTCAGGTAAGAACTTTGCTTCAGGATAAGAACAGAAATCGGGCTCCGGCGGCGTGGCAGAAGTAGGAGGCCCCATTAGCTAAAGTGGTGCTTCAGGTTAAGAACAGTTTCAGGTTAAGAACGGACCTCTGGAACGAATTAAGTACTTAACCTGAGGTACCACTGTATACAGCAGAGGGTATTCCTGCAAATGTCCTGAACTCAAGCCATGAACGGCTCCAAAGGGTACCAGCACTTTTAATTGGTCCCAGAAACAAACTGGCAGCCAGTGATGCTCATGCAGTTGTACATTTCCTATAACTAGAAGCAACAATCACAATGGCGTCTGCATTCTGCACCTGCCAAATCATTTTCGAGAGGGTGTATCATAGTCGTCTAAATGGAGAGCAAAAGGTGCACTTGCAGATTTCCTGTGGTCTAATCTGTCTCTCTCTGGTATTTTGATACCTTATTACCTGATCTAATTTAAAGCAAAGTAAAGGTAAGAAAAATGCATCGCGGGCTATCTGAATAATCTAAATTTGCAAACATATCTGCCAGAGTCAATACTAAGATGGATCAGGGGTGGTTTGGCTCATGAAGTAGTCCAGCTTCATAATAATAATGGTATGAGTCGAGCTTGCCCAATTATTGATTGTAGCCAAGGACTATCCTACAGATACTTGCCTGACATTTTGGAACACCTTTGAACTGTTGAAGTGAAACATCTTAAATGAGGCTTTCCCCACCTCTCCCTAAAAGCCTGGTTTAACAAATCATGTGTTCCTTGACTGCCCTCTTGTGGCTCTTTTTACTTAAGTCAAAAAAAGGCTGTAAATAGCTGAATGGTGCATGTAGGAATTGTGGAGCATTCCTGACAGGTAAGTTGACTTCCAGGTGGGTACATGGCTGCTGTCCTTTGATTTATGAAGTGGGATGGGCATTATGAATCTTAACAGCAAAAAATTATAAAAGGATCCCATGGAGGCAGCAAAAACGATGCATTTACACATTATATAACTTGGTGTCCTATACTGAAGAATGCTTAGAATAATGGATAATCCAGCACAGGTCAAAATCCACGTATTTTTCTTTGATCACCATCGGTTCTATGCATAACAAGCTAGAGGGAATAATCAATAAGCCAAAGTGAAAAAACAACCTTGAAAAATACTCTGGTAATAGCTCATCAATAGTCCTGCAAATTTCCCGTTGTTTCTGTTACACCACCAAACACTGGGTAGCTTCAGTGTAAATGAGGTCAGAATCTGGCCACAATCCACCACAGACTGACTAGTGCCAGGCAATTTATTGTTGTTACTTAACTTTAAATGGTCCATTGGCTTCCTACTACTTGTGGTATGCTTCAGAAGAACTCTCAGTCCCAAATGATTAAATACAAAATAACCGTGAAGCAGACAGGTAGATGAAATGGCTCTCTAATGGAATGGGCCTGCTGAGCTAATCACTTTTGCTCATATAAACATTTGATGATATAGAAGGATATCATCTTTGTCTAATGCAGCAAAGAAATACATTGGAGTAACCGTAAACAAAACCTATTTTCCTTCTGGGGTACAACTGTTGCACACTTTTGTACAACATTTACAAAGTGTAAGCATTTACTGTACGAAGCTATCTAAAGCAACTGATGGTAGTTGCTTCACATATGGCAGAAAGAAGGGCATTCCACAGTACAGGGGCAGCAGAAGAAAATGCCCTCTGCAGTGAGCCGAGAAGAATTACCCCATATGATTGAAGTGATCTTACAGTTCTATGCAGGGCCAGAGGGACTTTCAGGTAACCTGGTCCTGAGTTGTTCAGGGCTTTATATATTGACAATGTGATTCTTTTCATTTTGCCTTGAGAGGGATGTTAAATCAGCGTGCATAGTACTCAAGGTTAGTCATGTAATGTTGATGTCCATCGGGCAGAAAATCCCACAAATGTCTCTTAACCTCCACTCTGAAATTATTATTATTATTATTATTATTATTATTATTATTATTATTATTAATTTAAACCTCCAACGCAAACAAATTAGATGACCAACAATTTACTGCCCTTCTACCAACTTCCTGAAGTGGTTGCTTCACTCTCATTAGCCGTGCAAATCAGCTTCCTTTGGAGGCTACCTCAATCTGCCTAATGGTAGGGCTGGACATTGTCCAGGGTTTAATGAGTGAGGCCAGTTTTCTGAGGCCTGGGAAATCTGGTTTCTAGCTTGGGCATTGGGGCAGAGTTGGCTCCAGTTGTCCTGCTAGATTATCTTCACAAATGATGTCCCCAGGCTGCTGGTTCTGATAGACCCCTCCGCAGCTTCCATTACCATCTGCTATGTATCAGGATACATAGAAACAGGTCTCAGAGGCATAGTGTATGGTGCCTCTTGTCAGGGTATGTTTCAGAAGGTCCTGCTTGGGGATTCTTCTTCCCCGTGGAGTTGTGGCACATGAGCTGGGGTATTGTCACTGTACTATCCTCTTGGCTGTGATGGCACTACTGCTCATCAGGACTAAGATGGGTCAGGGTAGGTGGCGACAAGGGCAGGGGAAACTTTGGGTTGGTGGGAAACTTTGAACTAGAAACTCTTGGGCAAGTCACTATCTCTTAGGCGGCCATTGTAGATATCACATTCCCTGTCCCTCGGTATGGTGTCAGCGGACATATAGGTCATGATCACACAATACTTCAAGGACCGTCTCTTTCCATATGAACTTACCTGGAAGCTGAGATCATCCTCTGAGGCCCATCTTTGTGTGCTTCCTCCATGGGAGGTCCCAAGTTTGGCAACACGAGAATGGACCCTTTCTGGCTATCCATTTGTGGAATGCTCACCCCCAGGAGGTTCAGCTGGTGCCTTCATTTTACACCTTAGGCACCAGGTGAAACATTGCTCTTTAATCAGACCTTTGGCTAATTGACATCCAATGCCCTTTTAAATGTTTTGTGGAAGGGGGGGATTATTGGGTTGTCTCTGTTTTTGTTTTTATTTGTGTTTTTTTATATTGTAATTTTGTGTTATAAACAGCCCTGAGATCTATGGGTATAAGGCAGTATACAAATTTAATAAATAATAATAATATGGGTTGGTCTTAAAGGTCATTAGTTTTAAGCCTTTATGTCAAAAGCAAGTGTATTTCTCTCTTAAGATTGTTAACCTTCTGCATTGGGAATGAATCATGCATCAAGGGTTGGGAGTGTTCCTGCTGTTATTTAAATCCACAAGCACAAACTTGTTCTCTAAGCACCACCAATGCTTGCCAGGTGCTGTAGAGCAGAAATGTGACCTGAGTATGAAGATAGGATTGTGGTGCAATTTAAGGATGAAGTAATGGCATCTCCCTGTTAAGTATAATAGTGGCATAAAACCACCATTCCCATTTGGCTCTTTTAAATGCTACTACAAAACTTGGCATAGTGGGATATGCCCTTGATACTCTAAATGGCATTCCTCAATAAGGCCCATCAATAATTTATCTAAGAGCAATATTTGTAGAAGCATTAAATTAAACAAAGGTGCCACGGGGAATTTAAAGATCCTCTTCCGCCAGTTTAAATGGGAAGAAGAAGAAAGCAGTAAACGGATGCCCCATTCCTCTTGAAAGAAAGATTCCCCTGATTAAGCCAGTATCTCAGTGGCTAACATTAACTCTACCCCATACCGCACAACTGTCCCATTTCAAGCAAGACATCCCAGATTTACAGAAACTACCCTGGCTTCTGATCCCAACACCAGATGTCCCGTTTGGGCTGTGCCAGAGCACAGGACCAAAAGACACAGATTTTTGGGTTCCATGCTGTGGAGCAAGTGTAATTTATCTACTAATTTATCCAAAAGAGATAGAAAAAGCAGATTCATGCTATTACGAGTTGTGTGTGAGATTCCTTCTGCCTTCGTTGTGATGTGCTTAGAGCAATCAAAAACAGATTCTTAACCCAATCAACTCTTCAATACAACTCATTCTTTATTGTTGAATAATTTTCATATAAAAATCACTGTATCAATAGAATAAGGGTTTTTTAAGAAAAGAAAAGAATCTAAATTGTTCAAATGCAACCAGCACAGACACATAAAAAATATTTTCCTTTTATTTTCTGGTGCTGCCTAGATCTTGAGAATGGTTTATTTCAGTCCTAAACACACGTATATCCCTGTGGAACATATTCCAAAGTAAGCAAGTATAGTATTTAAGAGCATAAAACCACACTGATAACAAGAATATTACAGTCAGCCAGGCTTAGGATTGTAGCTTATCTTGATGAGATCACCAAATAAATATAATAATAATAATAATAATAATAATAATAATAATAATAATTTATTATTTACACCCCACCCATCTGGCTGGGTTTCCCACTTTGGGCAGCTCCCAACAGAATTATATTATATCTAAATGTAAAAGGTTTTCCTTTATGATAACACAAACACAGTGAGCTTCTTTACTCCATAAAATGCACATCTATTGTTAGTTTAACAACATTCAGCTCCTCCATTTAAGCATTTACAGATGACTTGGTTCAGAGATCTATTTAGATTAATATTTATTAAAGGTAACTGAAAGACACCTTTGGCTGTTTCCACCCTGTTCATTATTTTTCCAGCTCTATGAGAAGTCTAGTTAATTTATATTCAGGATGTAAAGCATGATTCATCACATATAAAAATTGTTCGGGAAAGCATGAATTGTAATTTAAAGGTACTGTGAGATATATAAAAAAGATCATACTTCTGGGTCAAGTCCTATTTATATCTGTGCTATTTAAAAAACTAATATAATTGAAGAGAGGCCATCAAAGAGGTAAAAAAGAAATATAATTTCATGGTCATAAACCAGCGTTGGGTTATGTGAGCTCAAGACCATTGATTTTAGTGTAACGTTAATGTGCGTGTGTTGGCTTCTGATCATTTGGAATGCCTTGAAAAGCTACTATCCTGGCCCAGCAATGCCTAATGGAAGATACTATAACCCACCTATTAATATTTCAAGAGAGCAGCAGGCAAGAGCAGGCAAAATAAGAGATGAAAATCAATGCCCATATAAATGAAATGCGGTTGTTTGGTTATTGGCTATGGCTCTGTCACATCTAACCATATGGTTTCAGGTAGTACCATCTTTGCTGGTGGTAATACATAATCTTCACCATAGTAGTCTTATATTGTAAGATGTGAGCCTGGGATAATGGCTCAAAAGATGAAATGGAACAAAAAATATGACAATCTTGATTTACGTACCCAGATTTGTCTTAGCATTAATATCTGGTCATTGTGACCCCAAAACATGGAGATAGTGAGTTGCATCAAAGCAATAGCCAATCAGAGATTGTCCATTTAGACTGTATACAAGTTGCGCCTGCAACAAAACAGTGATGTGCAGAGTGGTCCTCTTAACAATTCTACCCACTCCAGTTCATTCCCTTTGCCCTGCCCACTTTCTCATTTTCCTCCCAACAAACTAGTGGAATGTGTTTATTATGAATGCATTTGCTTCACCACCACATATCTCCCCCCCCCCCCTTTATATGTCCTGGCAAGCAGCAGTAGCAGCAGCAGCAGCATGACTGACAGAAGGACAGGCACATGGTGCCACACTGCCATGCTATCTGCCACTGCTTCTGTTCTTGATCTCCAAGGCTTGCCAACCTTCCCACTCAGTTCAGTGATCTTGAAGGTGGGGGATTCCTGCAGGTGTTCTTGTCCAATGGAATGCCTCGAGTACAGTGTGGCATGTAGCAAACATTGCCCCTTTCCTTTTACTCCTTCCCCCAATGAATCACTTAGTGATGGGCAGGAAGGGAAGACGTATAGTATATGTATAAATTATATGGACTTGAAATCTGAGCATTTAATGCTTGGAAGTACAGCAGTTGACTATAATGGAACACCTAAACAACAGCTCATTGATAAAATAATGCAGGGAGACTTGTTATTGATTATCTAAAAGCCTTTCAGTATCCAAAGAAAGAGCTTTCTAATTTGAACTACTGTGATCCAAGAAAATTAGAAGAACTGCCTGCATTCTAATTTGCACTTATCTGACGGAATAATTGAATTAGGCTTGTCTGCAGTAATCCCCCTCCCCCTATTTCCACAGAATATTTTCATAGCACAACATCTCTGTGTTAGCAAATGAAATAGACTTTTGAAAATGTGTTGGGCTTTACCTTTTATTAGTACAGACCTGAACATGGGGAGGGAGTGCACAGATACCCAGTTTCTTGATCCATGTAGACTGGATCATGCTCAGGAATGGGTCAGGTAGTCTGTGCCTAGTCAGAAGGCTACTCAACATCTTCTTATCCCAACATCAGGATGCTTTCAGGAGCAGATTAAACAATGTCCCAGCAATTTCATGAAAATACTTCTCAGAGATACAACAGCACATAGCAAATAGTGACTGACAGCCTGGTTTGAGAGAAATGAGTAGAATTGCCAGGCCTGGGAATTGAATGTGGTCCTTCAGGCCTCTTCCCATGTGTCACACCCTCATCCCCAAACACAACAACAGTGGCTCTTAGTTGAGAATAAGAAAGGGATCTTTATTTTGGCTAAAAATGTTACAGGCTCAGCAGCAAGCATAGGGCCCAGAAATCAGGATCCCAAGGTAACACATACAGAACTGAACAGAAGCAATGCAGATGTCCCAACAATTCCCCCCACCTCCCACCAAGCTTTTAAATATGAGTCAGGGTGAGTTAACTTGCAAGACTCTTTCACTTACGTGACCATTCAAAGTCATGCTCTGTCTGGGCTAGTGCATCTGATCCAGTTCACATAGGCAGCACTTGGTTACTGGCAACAAGACTGTGCCCTGCTAACTCTGACTCCTGCTTCACCTCCACCTCTTCCTGCTCAGCCCCTCCCACTGGATGGAGTGTATCCAAACTGTCCAGTACCTTGCGGCAAACACTCCATTTGGGAGGGGGGGGGGTTAATGTTGCCTACTGCTGGTGGGAGACTGTCTGGAGGAATCCTCTTGTCCACTTGGGTATAGGTTGGGCTCCACCACAGCAGAGCCCCCCAACTCATCTCTACTCAATAATCTACCCTTCCAGAACACATTTTAAAAGGGCCATCAGCCAAAGGCCAGGTTAAAGAGGAACGTTTTTGCCTGGCACCTAAAGGTGTATAATGAAGGCACTTAAGGCATTCTAATCTGTATATATACACAGGATACTGACCTACAACACAGTCCTAATCCTGTCTACTACTTGAATTCAATGGGGCTTATTTCCAAGTTAGTGGGGTTGTTGTTGTTGTTGTTGTTGTTGTTGTTGTTAGGACTGCAGTCTTAGTGCAGCAAACACCCAGAAAGCCAGGATGAAAGGGTGGGAGGAATAGCAAAACAGAGTGATATTTTGAATTCCCTGGAAAATAGACATTAATCCATACAATGGCAGAAGCACAATAGATGCTACATCTTCACTCCTTGGGGACACCCCCTGATCATATTCCGATCCATTATCTGTATCCATTATCTATACTCTGCAGTTTGCTTTCTCTTACTGGAAATTTCGTTTCAGTTGTTGCCAGAGGGCAGATCGCAGGAAGTTATACTGCACAGTACCCAAACTATCCCCTCCTTTCAAATATCACGTAACTGTCGGAGAGGCTGTACTGTAGCCTGTCATCTGCATGCATTATAGCTCCGGTGGAAATCAATAGCCATTCTGCACAAAGTATTAACATCTGACAGACGGATATTTCTCAGACATGATTGGTTGCAAGCTCTCTCCAGGCTCCTTTGGGTATTGTGAGGATAACTCCAGTTATAATATCAAGAGCGCTTTAAGCATGGAACAGAAATAGTGTATTCTATTCCTCTTAAGCGGAAGAGGTTTCGCAGGAGTGCTGGAGCCTTCTTGAGTCTGCTTTTGCCGAGACAAAGTTTTGAGAAGATGAAGACAGAACCATCGCCTTCCCAGACAGAGAAAAAGTCCTGCAACCAAGTGTTTTGGACAGTCTTCCCTCATGTCTGCTTCATTTGTTCCTTAGTGATCTACGCATTGCTGGGTGCTCTCATGTTTTCTCATGTTGAAGGCAACAGAGAAAGCAATGAAACAGAAGCATATCAGACTTTCATGCGACAGCTTTGGAATCTGTCAAAGAATTCATCAGGTAAGTGCACAAGTAGCATTGGCAGAGATGTATTAACCCAAGTTTATTTCACAGAGTGGATGTCAATTCTCTTGTCCTTTTGAATGTCTGAATATATTTGGGCACCTGTGACTCTGCAATATACTGTGTTGGGTGGTTGGTTTGTTTTTTGCTTGTTTTAATGTGAAAGGATTTCTCATCTTTGGAGGAATCTCTGCTCCCAGTTTCCGAACATTATACTTATCTCTGGTTTATGAAAACAGCTGCTGTTTGGTCTTCTTCCCCATTTTGTGACTTTATTGTTGTGTAGATCTTTCTCAATCTTGGTCATGGGTTGTGGGGCACTGCCCATGAATGGACATTTTGGTGTGAAACAGATTCCTTGGTTCTAGTAAAGCAGTTCATTATTTTGAGGCTTTCTTTCATACCAATCGCTGTAGGCAGCTGTACCATGCCTGCCCTACAATGCTACAATCCTAAAGTCAAGTTTTGTACATATCCTAAGAAGCAATAAGTCCTTTTCGAGGAATGTGATTGTTCCAGGATGTATCATTTTAAGAAAGAATGGGTTTGGAACAATGGTGATAATTTATTGAAAAAATATTTAAGATCCAAATTTGTCAGGAACATTTTGTTAAAATTATGCTTTAAATTCAATCTCAGGTTTAATTTTATGATGTTTTCTTTTTTCTATCACTCCTCAGTATTTTCTCCATGCCTTCACTCAGTACTATGGAAAACATGTAAACGCACATGCTTGTGTTACCAAGCAGGTGCTGTTTGCATTTATTTCAACACCAGCTAGAGTGGAAACCCCCACCCTCACCCAGGAATTAGGGAAGAACAGCTGCCAGATCATAAGCATGCCCCCCCACCGCCGTCCAATCATTACTTTCCTCTCCATGGAATGATGCACTGGAAGAGAAGCGTGTGTGGACTTGTTTTAAAAAAGCTAAACCTCAATAAAAGCCAGCCAGCCAGTCTGTGCTGAATAACTCAATGGTCCATAACCCTTACTTATTGTCCATCATCCAGGACCATAATTTTCAGTTTGTTTAATACTAAATCCCACTTTCTTATGAACAGGAAATGAGATCTCCTTTGATGAGTTCAAGGAAGAAGCACGTAAGCTGATTGAAACAATTGAATGGGAATGGTTTGGCGACCCTAAAAAGAAATGGTCCTTTCTGGGCTCTCTCTTTTTCTGCTGCACTGTGTTCACAACAGTGGGTAAGTATGACTTTTCGAAAGTATTTTGCACTTGACTTGTTAAGATGATTGAGCTCATCAGCATGTCTGCAAGAAATATATAAACCCCAGTGGGGACCTGTAGCTTCTTCAGCAACAGCATATGCCACCAGAATCTCAAAGTTACCTACATTACACCATGAATATAGTCATTTGAGGGTGAATGTCGGTGTCCATGTACATAGGAGTCACTCTCATTGAACTCAGAGAGATTACTTCCAAATATATATACGCATAGGGTTTATGGTTGCAAAGCTACAATCCTGTGCTCATTTATCAGACAGTAAGTCACACTGGATACAGTGGGATTTACTTCCGAGAAAACATGTGATTGTACTGCAAGTTACATCAAGGACCTCTCATAAAGTTTTTACATACAATGTGAAGACACTTCTTCAGTGTTATAAAAATAGCTGAAACAAACAAGTAAGTTAAGTCATCATTGGCTGCAGAAACTTCCCATAGAAAGAAGGGGTAAAGCTTCCAGGATTATTCATTGGGGCAGCCATATAAGGGAGTACAGGATGTGGGGCTCATGAGGGTCCCCAGGCACACCAAATCTAGAAATCTTCTTACATTTTTGTTTGGAAAAGGTTTAAAGTTTAAAGTTATTGATGTTAAAAAAATAATATTTGCAATATTCGAATATAACTTTAGTATGTCAGTTAGTATTATGTCTAAAGACGTGTCTCTAATTTATATACATTCTGAAGATTTATGCTTCATATTTTAATCCCCAATCAAATTACATCACATCAAATCTTTACTAATCTTGTCGATGAACAACATTTAGAGAACAGGTAAAACACATTCACTTCATATTTAATTATATTCCAACAGAATATTAATACAGTATTAATAATAATAAAGTGATAAATATCAAACATTAAAAACTCCCCTAAACAGGGCTGCCTTCAGATGTCTTCTAAAAGTCAGATAGTTGTTTATTTCCTTGACATCCAATGGGAGGGTGCCACTACCGAGAAGGCCCTCTGCCTGGTTCCCTGTAACTTCACTTCTCGCAGTGAGGGAACTGCCAGCAGGCCCTTGGAGCTGCACCTCAGCATCCAGGCAGAACAATGGAGGTGGAGATGTTCCTTATTATTAATTTTGTTGGCCTCCATCTATCTTGAGAGACAATGGAGTGTGCCTGGGGGGCAGGCACAAGTCAAACTGCTGTGCTAGCAGCACTGAAGTGACTCCCCTGGGGCACAAACCAGGGCAGTGTGTATGGAGGTCCAAGGCTGCCAAGCTGACAAGACAAGATCCCCCTCTCAGCCTCTCTGTTGTGGTTCAAAGGAAAGCCAAGCAATATGTTTGACACCAGCATTGCTGCAGGAGTTGCCTGAAGGAGGTATACAAGATGCCATCCAACTGTCTTAGGGACTCCACTCAGGATTTGTGTAGGGTTTAGTCCTTAGCCTTTTCTTCTCCCAAAGATATTCCACAAGGCAGCAGAGTTTTAGGATCAGAGTTTTCCTTCTTCTAGATGGGCTGCCTTCCCAGGTTGATGAGCCTCATCTGCCCCTCACTTCCCTCTACAGCAGCCTTTCTCAACCTGTGGGTCCCCAGATGTTGTTGAACTACAACTCCCATCACCCCTAGCTAGCAAGGCCAGAGCTCAAGGATAATGGGAGTTGTAGTCCAACAACATCTGGGGACCCACAGGTTGAGAACCGCTGCTCTACAGCATGTGCAGAAACCCCCTTCTTCACCGTTGGACCCACTACTGGTCTTGTCCACTCAATCTGGCAGCGCCTGTCTTCACATGCAGGAGAAGTCCCTAACTCACAAGGATTTGAGACCCATCGGCTACCCTCACCTGGTTTCGCCAGCCAGTGAAGTCATTCCTGGGATATGGCTGCTGTCACGTGCTGACGGCTTCAAAGACCCACAGGTGAGAGCTGAGTGCAGGGTGGGGACCAAAGTGGACAAACTACCCCAGAAGGAGAACCACGTGTCCCCCACCAGAGATACTACCCCTCTCTTAACGCCCCATTCATCCCTCCTATTTAATTCAGCTGCTAATAATGTTATTTCATCTCCTGTCAGAATATACTGGTATATAATCAAATTAAATTGGGAGCTCCCCCTCCAGAAAATAAACCCAATTTTTTCTCAGTGAAATATGATTGCCACTACCTCAAACCAGGAAGAAGAAACCAGTTCAGGAGGATACTAGTCGCAAACCACCATAGTGCATAATGTATAAATGATGATTTGGTTTCAGTGTCAGAGCATTGATGCCTCTCTTAGTGCTTAGGCTATGTGCACTATGTACCGTATTTTTTGCTCTATAAGACTCACTTTTTCCCTCCTAAAAAGTAAGGGGAAATGTGTGTGCATCTTATGGAGCGAATGCAGGCTGCGCAACTATCCCAGAAGCCAGAACAGCAAGAGGGATTGCTGCTTTCGCTGCACAGTGATCCCTCTTGCTGTTCTGGCTTCTGAGATTCAGAGTATTTTTTTTCTTGTTTTCCTCCTCCAAAAACTAGGTGCGTCTTGTAGTCTGGTGTGTCTTATAGAGCGAAAAATATGGTATATTCTTGTGATGCATGCACCAGAGATAGATTCTCTATCTCTGTATGCACAGATAGCCTGTATAGTATAGTGCTTGGAGTACCTGGCAGACTGGAGTTCAAATCCCCACTTAGCCATGAAGCTCACTGGGTCACTACCTCTCCACCTAACCTACTTCACAGGGTTGTTGTAAGGATAAATGGGCAGGAAGATGAAACATGTATGCCACCTTGAGCTTCCTGGAGGAAAGGTGGAATATAAATGTAATAAATAAATGAATGAATCTTCAGGTCATCAATTGGTATACCCCAATTTATTTCCTGAGATTGAGGTAAAGACAATAACTTATAGGGACCACTTCAATGAACATATTATGTGGGTAACCAATGATATTCAAGGAGCAAGTAAAATCTCACTTGGAGTTCTACTAAAGATATATTAGCAAGGAGCAATGTTGGTTTTTAACATTTGCATTTTCCTTCCAGTGTAGTACATCATATGGGGAAAGGTGGGCTTTGGTGAATCTAGTCTTCTTCTGCTAGCTAAGTCATTTAAGATGACTGTTTCAAGAAAGAATAATCTAAGCAACATATGCATACCAAAAGATTCACAGTAATAGGGACCTAATTTGTTTGTGGCTGACAAATGCCATATTGCTATTTTTAGCAATTGAATTTATAGTAAAATAAGTAACAGGGTAGATCCAAAAGGTATCTCATAACAGAAATATTAATACATGACAATTTTTAACAAAAATAAAATATAAATATTAGTATTGATGTCATTTGATGATTTTCAAAAGTTAAGACGTGATTGACACTGTTCTGCATTCTTCCCCCCCCCCTCCTCACTTGTGGCTGCTTGCCATACATTGGCAACCTATTTCTTGATTGTGAGCACTTTGGAACTACACCAACTTTTTGCAATTATCATTTTTGCTGTTGTCAACAATTCTGGGATTACAAGACAGTGCATGTCTGATTTGTAGTCACTTATGAATCCAGGCAATAAGGATTTGGGAGTTAATGGCCAATTATAGTCTGTCATTGATTTCTGTTTTTAAAAATTTCCTAAACTGTTTAGACAACAGTTTGAGAAAGAGGGGATGTTCACTGAGACCTTTCATGAGCATCAGAGGAGGTACCAACTGGCACAGCCAGCCTCTGAAATTTGCACATCTTTGAATTTTTCAAATCACTCCCTCAGGGTAAAATGTGTATGAGAATCAACTGCTTTCCAAAAATGTGTATATTAGAAGAAAAGGAATATAAAGGGACAGAAGAGTAGAGACTACTTAGCTAGATGGACCTGATATGTGGCATTTATTGTGTGTATATATATATATATATGCTTTCGTAGATTTTCACGGGTACAGGAATGCAGGTTTTGGTGTCCTCGGGTGTCTTCCCGTGTAAAAGTTGGGGTGTCTAGGCGACGTTTCGACGAGGTCTCACTTCACTGCCTGAAGATGACGAGTGAGACCTCGTCGAAACGTCGCCTAGACACCCCAACTTTTACACGGGAAGACACCCGAGGACACCAAAACCTGCATATATATATATATATATATATATATATATATATATATATATACACTCAAGAAAACTGCTTTCCAAAAATGTGTATATTAGGTAAAACTCTACAAAAATGTGTATATTAGAAGAAAAGGAATATAAAGGGACAGAAGAGTAGAGACTACTTAGCTAGATGGACCTGATATGTGGCAAATTCCTACTATCTAACTGAGATCCAGTGTGGTATAGTATTTAGAGGGCCAGGGAGTTCCACGTTCAGACACCTGGGACAGGTGTCCTTGGGACAGAATTTATATCTCAGCCTAGCCTAGACTGCTGTGAGGATTAAAATGGACTATAAGACATTTTTTTTTGACACCATACATTGCAATCCAGCAACAGCATTCCAAGTGAGATGGGCTGAATCAGTTTAACAGCTGGCCCACTGAAGTCAGTGAGGCTGCAACCCACAACCCACTTGCTAGGGTAGAGCATGGCAGGTGTGTTTGGGTCTTATGGCCTTTAGGTTGCAGAAAGCTATTGGATCAGATGTCTGTCAAGAGCCATCTGTCCCCATCCCCTTGTGCAGGCAGAAGAGTGGAAGAGAGAGAATAAAGACGAGGATGGGTGTGGGGGTTAGGTCCACTTTCAGCTCTGGTTATGCCAACTGCTGGCATTCAGCCCACCATAGCTTACTCTCAAAGACAGATGAAAGGTTGACCATCCATGTACTAAGGAGTAAGCCTCATTAAAATTAGTGAGATTTGCTTCTGTAAGCATGCAAAGGGAGTTTGCAGTGATGCAAGTAGTTCATGCAGAGTGACCTTACTCATCCTGACTTCCCCATATTGTAGCCTCACAGTTAGAAAAGCCGTAGAAATGTTTCTATAACTTAAGTATCAAAAAGTTGATTGTAAAATTTTTTTCCCCAGTGAAATACTAGTTTTCAAATCCTGTTAGGGGGCAAATGATAAATGAACAAATAAAGGAATCCAGTTTGAATATGACATTCTTAGCAGCTGCAGCAAAGTCCATTTGTATTAACCTAGAATAAAATCATTATAAAAAATTCATATGTTGGGTATTTGCCACCTTATATGTTGAACAGAATAGATAACATTGACTATTAAAACTACTGGAAACATACAGGTGTTGTGAATGAGGCAGAAAAATAAGAATCTATCTTGCAGGGAAATAAAACCTCCAAGAAATTTGAAGATATTTTAGTACAGCAGGTTTTCAACGTTATCTTAAAGCAGCAAACATATAAAAGAATATTTGTCCAGCTGTAGACTTGCACTGGAGATTTCATACTATCATAAAGCTGGAAATAATAATAATAATAATAATAATAATAATAATAATAATAATAATAATATAGTTCCCTGTTCCAAAAGAAGGCTCATCCCTCCACCAGTTCTCTTCCCCTTCCTGGTCCAATTCATATACGCAATCCAGACAGTTGTGGCTCATGAACTAGAAGGCGCGTCTGTAAGGCAAATACCCCTGGACTCAGGAAATCAAGCCAAGCCAGCAAAATCATGAAAGCAATGCCAATCTATTTGCTGAGGGTTTTTTGTTTATTTGAGATAGGACAGGAGGACACACTCTCTGTTGCCTGTAACCTCAGGCAGAATTTGTTAGTATTTGGGTGGACTGTATTGTTAAAGTATTTTACAAATAACAACCCCACCCCATCCCCCCAAAAAATCCCAGAGTCTGGACTTAAGCCTTTTCGATTACTATCATTAAGAGATAAAAAGGAAACAAAAAAACCCTACTCCATACATTTAAATTATAGCATTTTACTTCCTCCTCTAGCCAATCCCTGAAGTCTACATTATTAGTTGCTTCCAGGTGTGAAAGTAAGGAGGTAAAGGCATTCCAAGCTTCAAGGCCACACATCAAGTTGGCTGTAAAGTTGAGAATGGAATCTAAAGACTGTAGGAACGCTTAGTAGCAAGAATTCATGCAGTATTTGGGACGTACCTCTATAACAACTTTTCTGGGAGTAAGTCCTATTGAACTCAGTGCGACATGCTTTTGAGTGGACACAAATAAGATATGCTGTTAAACCTTTGGTTTGCTAACATCTCTTGATGAACTAAGTAGCATATGTAGTGACAGATCTCCTCATAAACTACTATCTTCATATTGTACTTTGTATGCAGTGTGGAATCTCTGTACCCCCCAACCCAATTTTCTATTAGTTGTTAGGAGGAAAGGACTCTGATCATAACATATAGGAATGTTATTAATGCAAGTTGACATTATGTGATTTGATTTGTTGAAAATTTGCCCTTTGCTGCTAGATCTTTAAAGGAGAGTGAGGCCTCAGGCAGCAGATACTAAAGGGAAGGGAGCAGGCAGAACTGTGTAACCCACACAGACTGCCCTGAAAGCCCTAAGGTAGCTTGCTGTCCTCAGATGGGGTGGATAATTCTTCCCCATTGCCAAATGTAAGAGTCAAGTACAAGTCTGATCAACTTCCGTGCATGGAATGGGAGAAGTGCCATCTTTCCCTTTGCCTCAGGCAGCAAAATGTCTTGGGCTGGCCTTGTGTTGTAGTCAATCGGTGTATTACAAAGAGATGAAGTTGAAGTATGCTAACATCTTGCTAAATCACCTACCAGCACTTAAAAAAATAAAAATCAACCAAGGATTACCAAAAGTCAGTCTTTAGTTGAGCAAAAGATACCCAAGTTAGATACAGTGGTACCTCGGGTTACAGGCGCTTCAGGTTACAGACGCTTCAGGTTACAGACTCCGCTAAAGCATGTTCTCATTAAAGGAGAGCACGGGTTGCGGATGGGGCCGAACAAGACACCCCCATGGTTGTCAGGCAGGTTAGATTCAAGAGGCTTGGATCAGATTGGAGGTTGGAGTTACTGGGGTAAATGTGATGTTGCCAATTTAGGGGTGGGATCAGAGGTTATTTAAGCAAGGTCCACAGCTCGTTCCTTTCTCTTTTGCTGTGGACACCGGATCACCCGCCCACCCTCCCTTGATTGGGCTTTGCTCTGACCTTGCTATGCCTGTCATGGGGTCGTTCGCATTGGTGCGGGGACCTGGTAGGAATTTTTCCTTTTGGCTGATTAGTGTGTGCCAATTGGGTTTTGCCTACTGCGTAGCAAATCGTCACAACTTGTAAGGTTGGCGGTTAGGCATTGGTTAAATTGGTTGGTGGAGGGGTATGGATTGGCTGTGCCTGCCCCTCCAATGCTGCTGCCGCACGGGAATTCCGTTAAAGGAATTCTGGGGTTTACCATCCCCTCGTCCAAACCCTTGGTGCAGGGTGCGGGCCGCGTAAGCTCCAAGGAGCATGCAGGGAGTAGCTGAGGGTCTGTGTCGCAGCTCCAGTTATCCCTGATCTTGTTCCTCCACACTGACTCTCGCTGGAATCCGGGAGTCAGTGCTGTCCCCCAAGGCGGGGGGGACAGCTAGTCATAACCAATGCCTAAGCAACCACTCACAATTTGTATGATAATAAAGTTGTGGCCAAAATTATGCCAAAAACCTTAAACAAAAATAATGTGTTATGTGTGAGTTATTGGGGTAGGGGTGTCTTGGGGACCTCAGCACGCAACCCAGAAATAGTACCTTGGGTTAAGAACTTTGCTTCAGGATGAGAACAGAAATCACGCGGTGGCGGCACGACGGCAGAGGGAGGCCCCATTAGCTAAAGTGGTGCTTCAGATTAAGAACAGTTTCAGGTTAAGAATGGACCTCCAGAACAAATTAAGTTCTTAACCCGAGGTACTACTGTACTGGAAGAAGTTGTTATTTGCAGATAAGCATGAAGAAACTAAGGATAAACTCTACAGAAGGAGGCAACCTTTCCAAAAGAATTTTAAAAATGCACAAAAGCGGACTTAAAGAAACCATTTCATCTTGCATTGTAGGTAGGAAAATTAAGTTCTGCATAGTATTTGTCACATGCAATGGAAATACATGAATGTAGTAGAGCTGTCTGTTTTTAGACTTCACGTTCTGGGTGGCAGGGAAGCAATATTGGATAAAGGGAGGATAAAGGGAGGAAATTCTTTGCATATTTCATCAGCTTGGATTTAATTGACATACCAGTGAAAAAACAAATCAAATGGAATTTAAATTGTGCTTCTCTGATTCTGTTTGGTTTCAGGTTATGGTCATACCTACCCTGTGACAAGACCTGGAAAATACTTGTGTATGCTGTATGCATTATTTGGCATCCCTCTAATGTTCTTAGTTCTCACTGATATGGGAGACATCCTCTCATCTATATTATCCACATCTTACAATAAAGGGAGACAACTACAGTCAAAAATATTAGCCAGGCTTTCTCTTGCATCCTGCTGGAAGAAGAAGAGAGACTCAAAATCTGGATCCTTAGCCCTCAGGCAAACCAAAGTAGTCCTTCATGAACCTTTAAACATCAAAGAAGTGCTAAGACATCATTCTTCACTGAAAATAAAGCCTTGCCAAAGTCGAAATGTCGAAATATTTGAACAACTTATTGCCAGGGAGAACCAGTTCCTTGCACCACCGAGACCTGGCAAGTTTGAACGATGGAGTTCATGCCCTGAACTGGATTCAGGGGCAATGATGAACCACATGATTGACAATATTGACAATATAGGGAAAAGAGTAGAAAAGCTGGATGTGCCATTTTGGTTGATGATGCTCATTGTCTTTGTATACATTTCCTGTGCTGCCGCCATCCTTCCGCGCTGGGAAAGCCGTTTGAATTTCGAGGGCGCTTTCTATTTCTGCTTCATCACCTTAACAACAATTGGCTTTGGTGACGTTGCCCTGGAACACCCCAACTTCTTTTTGTTTTTGTCATTTTATATTGTGGTCGGCATGGAAATCGTCATCATCGCTTTCAAGCTGGGACAAGACAGGCTCATTTCTCTGTACAAAAAGTTGATCTGCTGCATCGGACGGAAAAATACCCCACCAAAAATGTTATGAAAAATGTCCATCTAAATAAAAGGAGAGGCAGCAACATCAGTTCCAAACTCATGTTGATGGTCAGCTGCTGCAGGCTATTGCAAATGCTTTTGTTTTTCCACCTTTGATTCAGTAATGGAAAATCACGATGGGTGATTATTTTCATTGACAGTGGGATCTGCTGTAAACTAGTGGAATGATTATGTAGCAGCTGAACACAAATGATAGTGAGGGCATTCCTCCCCTTTAAGGAGTAAAACTGATGGAATAAAACTATTCTTTGGAACACTAGGTAATATAGAAGGTGCCTCTCTGTTAAATATGAATATTTACAATTGCGTGGACATATCCACCATTTGGCTCCCCCCACTCCATTGGCCATGACAGCGGTGAGCTAGAATAATTGATAATAACAATGAAATATTTACAATATTAATATACCACATCTTACTGAAATTGGTTCCATGTACGTTTACACAATTGAAATAACAAAATAAAACAGGCAATTGGTAAGATTTCAAAATGCTTAAAATTTAAAAGCCTGGGATAATAAAAGGGGGGTTGTTTGGCACCTAAAATATGATGGTGATTGATTGATTGATCAATCAATCAATCAATCAATCAATCTAAATAACACTTGATGCAAAAAAAGGACTTCAATATGGTTTACAGGTATATTTTAAAAATTACAGAATCATTGAAATATAGGCATCCAAAATTAAAATGTGCAATAAAACAATTTCATCAAAATATAGACAATTGAATCTGCAATTAAGGGGTCATCCATAACAGCAAGAACTCCTTGATGGACACTGGTGTGGAAGCTGGTTTTCTCTCAGCTGTCCCTGATCTAAGCACGGCAAATGGCTTTGAAAACCACTGAGAAGAAATCCATAAGAACCCACCATGTTACATTCCCTCTGTCTCTCCTAGAGATGGTTATCAACCAGGGCAAAAAAGACAGTTTCAGATGGCAACATTACTACCATGTGAACTTCCTGGGGGATGCCATTCCATGAATGAGGCACTATGGCTGACAAAGCCCCCTCTTCAGTTATCACTCACTTCACTGATGTCACCCAGGTCTATTTTTTTGTCACATCTGAACCAGAAGTGGCTGTATAAGCTCTGGACTGGATGCTGTGGTGGGCTGGATGAAGGCTAGGAAACTGAGTGAATCCTGGCATGACAGAGCTTCTGTGGGCAAATGATTTCTGTGGTCAGAAGATAGGCCAGCTGTCTGTTCTGGGCAGGCTTGCATGACCTTTGAAAGTGCAAGCATGCAGTCTGGGGGATGCTCCTACAGGTGTCTGTCACTGGAAACTCAGGTATCTTCCTAAGCTTGCAAAATCTGCCAACAAGCCAATATGCTACTGGGTCCAATCTCTTCTTCTTCTTTCTTTGGCAATCACTCATAGCCAAATATGGTCTTAACAGTGTGTCCGTAGGTGACTGTGGAGACCAATTCTAGACCCACAGATCAAATTTAAGGTGCTGCTGTTAGTATGCATATAAAGCCTTAAACAATTTGGGGCCGCTGCCAGGCAAAGCCACCCCCTGAATGGTCAGCAGCAAGAAAGTGGACAGGTGAGAGATGGCTGAGGACAATCTGAGGTTGGTGGCCAGTTGTCCATTTACCCTAACAGATCAGCCTCTACCTGTAGCAGCACTGATGTTATGGAACTACCTGCCAAAGAAGATCAAGCAAGTTCCATCTGTATTAACTTAGAAGCAAAGATCTCCATTTAATCAAGCTTTCCTGAAATGTGACCATTTTTGTATTATTAGTTACTTGACTAACAGTACAGTATTCCTGTTTGAATTTTCTATTGTTTCATGTAATGTTTTGTATCATTCAGCACTGAGGTGGGACTTTCCTTTTGACTGAATGGTGTACAAATTTGCTAAAGAAAATAAAGAATCACAGGAAAGAACCTTAGCTAATGATCTGAGAGTGCAAGCAGGAAGGCACTCCTGCAAGTACTGGGATCCCAAGCTGTTTAGGCTTTAAAAGTCAATGCTAGCACTTTAAGTGGGAATAGAAGTGGGCAGCCAGCCAGTTGAGCTCTTTTAATGATAGATGACCTGAATAGGCTGTGCCAGTTAAAATCCTGGCAGCTGTAGCAGCTCAAGCTCCCAAACTGCTGCCTTCAAAGGCAGCCCCAGATGGAACACATTATAGGAATCCAATTGGGAGGTTATCAGGGCATGGGCAACTGTGGCCAGACTAGCCTTGTGCAGGAGAAGCCACAGATACTAAACCAGGCAAAGCTAACGAAAAGCACTATGACAGCCTAGGCTGTAGCTTGCCCCATGAGAGAGAGAAGGAAGGCAACTAAACCAGTCCAACCAACCCCTTCTTGGCCACTTCACCACTGTCACCAAGTGGATGTCTTTATTTTTCTCCGGCTGCCTCTGCTAAAAAGCCCTTTAATTGGCACAGCTTGCTCCTAATACTGAGTAGTGTGGCATTTAGGGTGCAATCCTAAACCTGGCTGCCAAGCGGCAAGGCTTTATCAAGCAACAGGCACTCTGTCACATCTCCAGCCCCGACACACACAGCAGCCGACATGGAAGGTGGAGGGAGGCAGCAAAAGTGCTGGAGCTGATGCTTCAACCGGGTCCAGTGTCATCACACAACAGCAGTGGCTCAGGATGAACAGATCCTAGGGCAGCTTCCCTCCTCTACAAAAATACTCCATTTCAGGGTAGAGGAGATCCCGTAGGAAGCACTGCTGCACACCTGAACATTTCGTAGGCAGAAGGATAATAACATCAATGGAATGAAACCGGCAACATTTCACCAGTGGCAGAAGGCTGGAGGCTAGCTTAGCCAGGAGAGCTGGGTGGAAGTGACTGAACACTCCCACCCCTGGGCCTGGTGCAAGAGAGAAGATTGAATTGGTTTGCCAGGCACTGAATGAATAACAAGGTCTCATACCCCCCGCCCCATGAAGCTTTTCACAATGTGTTCCTTGGAAAATATATGTGGGTGAGAGAGATATATCAGTTTTTCCTGCATATGTCCAATCTTTGTTTGTTACTTTGCAGAGAACACTTGGATAGAGTTTAAGCACTCATCACACATCCTGATCTTCTTCTTTTTTATGGCTCAACTATGTATTATGCGCTGCTGATAATGGATGGTGTTCAGAATTGTGTGTGTGTGTGTTACTAATAGCTTTTGTGGAATGTGGAGGTGAGGGGCCAACTGATTCTCATGCTTCCAGAGCTGGAGAAATGAAACATGGCTGAGAGCAAAAAAAAAAACAACAACCCAAAACAACCCAATAATTTCTTAAAATCATAAATACCGCAATTTTTCTTATTAAGCATAGTGAATGCATTTCTTCTATTTCCTACAGTACTATCACTAGAAACTTTATTTCACAACAATGTACTCCTGTTATTAAAGCACATAATGAAAACTCACCTTGCAAACAGCAAAGATTCCTCCCCCCAGGCATGCACTTGCTCTGAGTTAGCAGTCATTGTGTGCACAACTAATCTGATTTAATGTTCTAGCTGCAGCTACTATAATATTTTCAGAGAGGCAGAGTTGGGCATGCACTGTCAGTGTTTCTGTAAAACTTCAGTCTGAAAAGCACTTTAAATTCTTATACCAAATTTTGCCAATGATAACTTGGCTGAACAGACTGGTGCCTTCTCACTAACCTCTTTCATTTTTACAGTGAAATACCACCATCTCATAGCAGTGCTGTTACAAAGATTAAATCAATGAAACTTAATGTATACATTGATCACAGAAAAGCGTTGTCATCCTAATGCATGAATATTTTCCAAATGGTGCTTACACTTGGTCTCGAAAGTGGGTTTGATTTTCTTTGTCACACAAATGCTATATACAAGTACATTTTGATTGTCAGAAAGTTCAGTAGTGCAGAACTAGGTATATAGGCTCTCGTATCAGTGAAGTATTCCTGGTAGGGTCACTCCTCTGACTTTTAAAACCCTGCTTCAATACAAGTGGGCAGTTCTTCAATATGTATCATTTGAATATGCTGGACTCCTTTTACAGTTGACATTTTGATCTGAGCTGATTGTCTTTCCCGTATAAGAAGCAGGAGCACTGCTAGGTACTTAAGAGATTAACAACCATGCCACAAATTGGCACAACATGTACATATGCAAATTTATATGTATAGATGCAAGTTTAGGTGCCTGAGTGAATTAAGATGGTGTGGCTGGGGTTTCTCTGCCACTGTGCTTCATAGCGTCCCCAACATGCCCTGTAAGCAAAGGCTCCCCCCCCCCCTCAACATTGCACTAATTTATTTCCCTGCCAGTGCAAGGATTTCTTCTTGCACAATGGAACTTGCCCCCTCCCCCATGTGTGCCCCTCTCCAAATCTGCCCCAGAGGCTTGGGGATACCCCCAGAACAGATTTAGGGGGCCTGTGAGGGAAGAAAGTCCCACTGCACAAGCAGAAATCCTTGTGCTCATGGGACAGTTCCTGAGCACTACATTCAATGCAAGCCAAAGCAGATTTTTTTAAAGTTTGTTTTTAATGGTAAAGGAGTCCAGAGATCCGGGGCCCAGCATAAAAGATGTGGGTCTTGGAGGGGGCCTGCTAAACCACCCACTAAGCACACCACTGGTAAGAAGTGAGAAAATAAAAATCCACGTTCTGAGTTCCTGATCTTTTTGCAAACTGTTAATGACGTTTGTCCAATAAAAGCAGTTGTTTTATGTTTGTTTCCTATGGTTTAAGCAAAGAGTATTTAAATAAAGAGGCTTTCAGTAACCTCAATAATCATGATTGATTGCTAGGAATTAATGAATAATTTATCATGTGCTTTAATGTATGCAAAACAATACAAATAAAGGTTATGCCTGCATCACACCATTCTAGGTATTTAATCTTTAGTTTTATTTGGCAGCTATTGTTCCAAAATAACAGCACTGTTTGGAATGACTTACAAATTTATTTCAGGTTGCCTGATATTTACTTATGCTCTACAATGCCTCTAAGCTTGCCCTGATATAACTGAAAAGTAACGCACACAATTTCACCCAAAGCTCAACTAGTGCTTCCAGGAAAACATAGGTAAATATGAAGCTGTCTTGAAATTACTCTGGAGATGTAAATTTGGGTGGCCCCTCTGAAGTGGCACTGAGTATGGACTCTTAAGTCCCCAAAACAGCACCATACACACAGAAGAGGGAGATATCAACAGACCTGGTGCAACCACAAGGCTTGCAGATAAACAAAAGGAAACCTTTAGAAAAAACCTTAGGCGTGGAAACCCTAAAGCAAACTAAACATAGTGGAAAGGTAAAATTGAAAATAGGCGTGGGTGGGAGATGGAATGCCATAGGAGTACCAGAAGCTGCCTTATTGTCAGACTCACATACCCCAAACACCACCGCTGAATGTCCAGCACTCATTCAGCAATTGGGGTTCTTTCCAGATTGACGTTTGCTCCAATTTAGCATAAAAGAGCAGGTTTTCTCCGGGAAAGGAGCAGGGCAGCAAGGGGGAAAGGCACAACACAAACAGAAGTGTGGAACACTTAAGAGGTGTTTTTAATATTTCGTTGAGAGCCACCCAGAGCAGCTGGGGCAACCCAGTCAGTTGGGTGGCATATAAATAATAAAATTGTTGTTGTTGTTGTTGTTGTTAAGAAAGACTAATAGCAGTATAGGCTCAGCAGCAAACCTAAGGTCCAGAAGTCTAGATTCTAAGAGATTCATAACCTAATGGATGCTTCGAAGACGTCCTGAAAGGTAACATGTCCCTTCTGCCAAACTTTTAAAGACGAGGCAAGCTGAGCTTCCTCATTACACACTCTTGTTCTGTGGGCCTGCTTTGCAGACATGTGCTCTCTCTGGGTGCATTTGAATCCACCAAAGAAGGTGGCACCTTGTTTTCAGTGACAAGACTGTGTCCTGTCCCTCTGCCTCCAGCACCACTGCCATCTCCTCCTGTTCTGCCCCTCTCTTTGACTGGTTGAAGTCCTGCCTGCTCCCTGACAAGGCTCAGTACTCCCTGAAGGGGCAGGGGAGAGAGCTGGCCCATCTGCTTCTCTCTCTTTGACATCCAGAGGCAAAAGCAGAGGACTTCCCTTCTCCATGCCTTTGTACCAGCCTTCCAGCCCTCCATCGGCTCTTCCTCCTTGTCCATCTGGGATAGCCAAACTATGACACATCTTGATGGAACCACAGAGTCCATGACACCTATTCTGAGCCAGACAATTGTTCCATTTAACTCAATATTATCTAAATTGACGGGCCACAGCTTTTCAGGGTTTCAGGCATGATTGAACCTGGGTCCTTCTGTACATAAATCTGTGCTCTTCCACTGAGCTCTAATGTCAGAAATGTCAAACAAGCATGCTCAACTGTTTGAAGTGTCTCTCACAATAATGTGGAAATGAAAGAGAATGGAACTTGATCTAATATCACCACAATTCTGAGGATAGTTTCTCCCAGGAAGACACCAACAACGTAAAATAGAATATATTCTTTGACATAACAGAGCTGTGTCAAAGCCTGATATTGGTTTGGAAAGGAACATTATCAATAGTGACAGTGCTTTTTTTCTGGGGGCACGCAGGGGCTACGCATTCTTCTAAACATTTTGTGAATCTAAGTTTGGCCTCCTTGAGGGGGAGTATTTCAATATGAGTAGGAAAATGAGAGTACCCCTAAACATTTTTTTTAAGAAAAAAACACCCTGAATAGTGGCATCCCAGTTTGGAATGCCCTCCCCTCCCATGATAATAAAGTGTCAGCTCCACATAAAAATGTGACTATTCACACAGCCATTTGGCTAGACTAGTGCCCTCTCTTGGCTGTACATTGCTAGCACATTGCTTGGTGTTTGCTTTTTGTTTTTTTACATTAAGTTGTATTTAAATGAAATATTTTTGTTGTTGTATTTTAATGTTGTTCCTTGGCCTGAGATTGTGTGAAGAATAAAGGGCTGCCACAAATGAACAAATAAAAGCATGCTGCGAACGTCTTCATGTAGTGCAAGCAAAATGCTCTTGTAAAAGTGATTGTTTCTTGGGGGTGGGGGGAGATCATCTGAATGTATCCATAATTCCATGGAAACAAGATAATCAAGAAAAGCTCTAGCACAGACCTTCTTCTAAAAGCTGGTGATACTTGATTCTCCGCTTCAGCAGAACTACTTGGCTTTCATGCAATGTTGGCTGTTGGCTGGCTCCATGCTGAGTGCTCTGAAGGAGCAACTCATTGACTTGAGGAAAGAATAAGTGATTGTTGACACTGCTGCCTATTGCCGTATGTGATACAAGGTCTAAAGAAACATTCACATGTTTAGAGGATTGTGCTTCCAGACGACACATACTACTCTTCCATAAGCTTGCCTTGCTATTCATTTCAAACAATGGGTCAAGTACTGAGAGACTAAAATGCAAACAAGACCAGCAGTGTTAATTCAGGTGAAGGCTTTCACATTTTAGGTGGTTTTGTCCCGCAGAAACATACTTCAATACTGCAAGATGTAACTGATAACTAGGAGTTTCTGATTTGCTCTATATGCCCTGTTTCAACTTCAACTGGTGGAAACTGTGCTTCCGCTTTGGGTATGGTTCCAACATTTGATAAACTGGGAGCTGTCTTTAAAAGGTGCATCCTGTCTGCAAGAAATTAAACCATTTCCTTCAGTAGTGGCTGTGTATGTAATATGTTTAAAAAGTGAAAAGTGACTGGCCTGAAGTCACCCAGTGAGCTTCACAGCCAAGTTGGCATTTGAATCCTGAAATGCCTTCTCATGAGAGGAAGGCAAGTCCTCTCTTTGGGTCCAAGCTGCTGAATTATATTTTGTGTTTTCATTTCACATTATTATGGTACAACAGATTCTAAATTATAATTTGAAAATTATTCCAGGTAGGTCCTTGAAGAAATACCGGTATTTAAAATTAGTATCCTGTTCAATTCCAAATCTACTGCTACTTAGCTCAAAATTCCTGCAGCATATGCTTTTAAGTGCTTTGTTTTCATTGGCCAAATCTCTCTCCCCCCCCCCTCAGTTAATTGTACTCTAAGCCACATAATGAATTTAAATTTTAAATTAAAGAACTTACATCAAATTTCAAAATGTGGATGTATTCATTTTTAAAAAAAATCAGCTTGCCCTAATAATTCTTCTAGGGCTGCCACTACAATATCTATCACATCTACATCATATGTAATGAAAACGTATTTATGGCTTGGTAGCAAATATATTGCAGTATAGCTTATTAAAGTATGTCCATGTCATAAATTTGGCCAATTTACTAACATAAAAGAGTCTGGTGACATCAGCACTGTTGTCTGTCCATGTCCAAATGACGCAATTAAAAAGCATTGCAAATAAAGCATGTGCAGCATGCAATTGTCCAAATGGAAAGTGTTCCAGCTGTACTGCCTTTATTTTTTCAAATTACATCTTGGAGCATAGCCATTTGACCAGCATTTATAAAAAGGCCAATGTCTTATCAGAGCATTCATTTTTTGTGTGCTTCCATTAATAAATACACATTATGATCATTGTGCAAACACACTGGAGCCTTCCAGCAAGCACCAGGGAGAAGAATGCAAAGGTTTCAAATTATAGCACTTTCCATTATGAACCAGCTATCTTGATCCCTGCAGGAGGGCAGAAGTGGGCTATTTGAAAGGAGCAACAAAGCAGGATTTTTTCCACCACTAGCAAGGGAGGAAATAAATATAGTGAGCCTATTTGTGAAGAAATATGCAACTTCTGGTATATGGACAAAAGTTGTAGTTGTTTTGTTGTTGTTGCTGTCGCAATGCTCACACTTTTGAAGGACTTTTCAGGCCTGTGCTCACTCGGTTCCATTAAAAAACAACAACACGCCAACAACAATAACAACTTGGGATTTTCATAGGAAAAACTACATACAGTGGTACCTCAAGTTAAGAACTTAATTCGTTCTGGAGGTCTGTTCTTAACCTGAAGCTGTTCTTAACCTGAAGTACCACTTTAGCTAATGGGGCCACCCGCTGCCGCAGCACAATTTCTGTTCTCATCCCGAGGCAAAGTTCTTAACCCGAGGTACTATTTCTGGGTTAGCGGAGTCTGTAACCTGAAGCGTCTGTAACCTGAAGCGTCTGTAACCTGAAGCGTCTGTAACCCAAGGTACCACTGTATGTCCCTTAAGAACATAAAATGGCCTGCTGGATCAAGCCCATGGCCCATCAGGTCCAGCGTCCTCTTCTCACAGCAGTAGCCAACCAGATGCCTGTGGGAAACTTGTAAGCAGGATTCAAGCACAGGAGCCTTCTCTCTTCCTGCAACTGGTTTCAGAAGCATGACTACCTCTCTGGCCATGAAGGCAGAACATAGCTATCATGGCTAGTAGACTTCGATAGCCCCCTCTCCTCTAGGAGTTTGTCTAACCCTCTTTTAAAGCCATCCAAGGTTGGTACCCACCACTGCCCGCCCCCCTGGGAGTAAGTTCCATAGTTTAACTGCACCCAGCATGAAGGAGCACTTTCTGTAATCTGTCCTGAATCTCCCAACATTCATTGGACATCAGACTTGCCTCTTCTTTTCCGTTTCAGTAGAGGGCTTGCTACAAACATGATTCAGAACCTGCTGATTTAAAGGATGAATTGGTGGCATGGTCTGGAAGGCAAACACATCCCCCCCCCACCCTGCTATTTTCATAGTTTGAAAGTAGTGAAGTGACCTGGTCTCCTCCTTCTCCAATCCTGCTACAGAAGGCATATAAAATTCTTTCTCTTGTTCTTGGTCCATGGCCAAATAGTTGAGGGAAGATGGAGAGTCGTGAGCGATTTCTGCAGGAACAGCAGCCTCACTATCTCAATATTTTCTAATTTCAAGAGAAGTTGTTTTCTCACCCAAACAGCAACAACAAACTGCACTGTAACTCCAAAGCTATGGCTTTTGTAATAGTGCTTTCAGGCCACATCAAACCATTATCTGTTTTCACATCTATAGTAATTGCATCCCTGATGTAATCTCATTGGCTATTCTTGAGGTGCCCAAAGCTGACTCATAAAGTGTGAGCTTAAAAGCCCACATGAAGAAGTGCTAAGTCTTACATATTAGACTTTATGCCTGCAGGAAGGTCTATTGTCCATTTTTTTTTAAAAAAAAATCTGTACAGTGCATCATTGTAGGCATAATTTGTTATATGGTGCGTTAAGGAACCTCATATCAATATAGTGAATGCACAGTGATAGCAGAATACTCCATCTTCACTGTAAATATGCAGCACATGGGCGAAGCACCATTTTTTGCTGGCAAAATCTTCCCAGACATTTAGTCAATTTCTGCCCGGACACTTTTTGCAATATTCTGGCTATGTGCAGGAAATTCCAGACATATGGCAACCCTAAGATGGTTTGGACAAAGCAGCTGTTAAGGCACAGGAGCTCTGGAGTGGAGGTGGGGAGGGACCACCCTAGCAATAACTTGTTTTCTTATACATCCTCCCAAAGACTTTTATTGCGTGCTTCCATCCTTTTGTTTGGAAGGCTGGCCTCTGTTCTACGTGCAACACAAGTTGACTCATCAGACAGACTTAGAAGTGGCCACCAGATGGCATCACTGAAACATATAAATAGTTTTGAAACACAAATTGCTTGTGGATATAAAAAATCAAAAGACACCAAATGGAATCCTCTGACACAAACTGTTATTTTTGGATCCTTGCTTCAGTATTCTCATCCCATCATTATTTTTGTAAGCATAAAATGTCATGCAAAGACCTTAACTGATTTTAATGTTGTAGGTAAATCCCATGGTGCAGTGATTTACAAAGCCATTACTTGGGGTAAATGAGGCAATAGTAGTAGTAGTAGTAGTAGTAGTAGTAGTAATAATAATAATAATAATAATAATAATAATAATAATAATAGACCCAGGGCCACAGTGCAGCTCTGTGGCAGCAAAGCCCTCAATTTTCCAAACAATTTGGCTAGTACTTTAGTATACTATTCTTAATATTAGCACATTTTCATTCAGAATTGTTACTGAGAAACAATGTAGAAGTACCCAGTATATTCTGTCAACTCAAAAGTGCGCACTTATAGTCTAGGTCTTAATTAAAATTAGAAGACAATGTGAGGAATAAAAAAAGTAAATATGCATTTTAGGAGAATTAGAATTTAATCTTCATTAAACTTTTGTATACTGATATTGGGGCATCAATATACAGGTCTTAGGCTGCACTCCTATAGACACTTACTTCAGAGTCTCATCAAAGTTAGAAATTTGCTTTTGCATTGGCATGTATAGGACTGTGCTGTTAGGCTGCAACTGTGTGCAAGTTGAAAGCAGGCTGATCAGGTAAAAAAGAACATGGGGCACCTGCACCTTTAATAGCTGTATAAAAGAGAGAACTTCATCAACTATTAAAGATACAAGAGCCCTTTCTCCTTTTTTCACCTGGCCACCCTGCTTAGAAGTAATTCAACCCAATGGAACTTATTTCCAAATAAGCACATATATTGTTGTGTTCATATTTCTTTTAGGGAATTTAATATTGTTCGTATTTGGTATAATGTATCTAAACAGCATTTATTCAAATATTGTTATGTGGCATGTTTCAAAATACAGAGCCAGCAAGAGCATTTCTGACCATGTGCAAGGAATACCTCCCTTGCCACTGAATGCTGACTGCCTACAACATCAAGATCTGAGAGGAGAGACAGGGGATTCTGGTCAGAGGTTGGACTTCCAGTCATGCACAGGTATGTTAGATATTTAAGGCACAGCAGTCAGTCAGAATAAAGCAGGCTTATGGTCTCATTGATTTTAATGGGAGGTATTTAAGCTATAACTCTCTTCCACTGAAATGAAATGCTTTGGTTGGATCATGCCAGTAGTGATTAAACACTGACTATATATAACACATGTCATGTCTTAAAACAGTTTTAATAAGTGACTTAAATATTGGCTCAGTGCTTGCTCTACAAGGGATGATAAACTCTGATGCATTTAATAAGATGCTTATGATAAAAGCATACCCGACTAATGCCAGGTGTTCAAATGATGGACTGAGAAACATATTTTCACTACCGCCTTTTTGGTTTTGCTCTGTGACTATGTGGGTAGCCAGAAAAAGGGCAGGGTTTCAGCAGCTAGGGTTTTTACAACTAGTAAAGGGGGTCTGGGAATAGCTCCCTTTCCTACGCAACTAGTGTGGAGAGCCTGTTTGCAAGTCAGTGGTCACTCAGCCTGCTAGCCATAGCTTCTCCTGTTTCTTGAACTTATTTTGGGTAGGGCAGCCAGAAGCAGTATCTCTGTGCATGCCTCCAAGTTGTGCAAAGGACTATGGTAAGTGGTGTCATGCTTGGGGATGCTTGAGGGGGGGCATCTGATGATTTGGGACAATATTAGCAGATGGCAATGACCTAGAAGGGCGTGCCTTTTTGTGAAAAAAGGCCTTCAAGATCAAAGCTGTCATCCCTGCCCTGTTCCCTTGCTCCTGCCTGCAGTGCCCTGGGATGCCTTTCAGATCTTTCGTCAAACACCTCGTCAACATCGACAAGGTAGCAAGTGAGTCACATAATTAAATGTTCATCTTCTGCTTAAGCTTTTCATTCAGCGGTGAATCTCCTCCTTTACTGGTTGCCCGTTTCCTGGAATTTTAAGCCCTGTGCAGGTTTTGATTAGTCCACTCTTTGTCTCAGACGGCAGCATATGATTCACAGTCTTGATGGTACAGCTGATTGCAAGTGTTAGCAGTGCAGCAGGCTTGTAAAATGTCAGCTGTTGCACAAAGGTCTAATTGCAGAATGACAATGGCCTCCCCTCCCCTTTAAGTACTACTGTGACCACCACTGAACCCTTCCTGCCCCAAACACTTAAGAAAACACAGGAAGGGCAAAACACCAGTGATTTTGCACCTGTGAGACACATATGCTGCCTATTATGGTCTTGACTTCCTGAAAAATGAAACGCTGGAGGTTTTTGCATAACATACTTTCATTAAGAAAAGGAATACGGTCTCTCTTATACAGCTCTGATAAAACACCTGACAACTTAGCCAGAACTAGGGGGAATGAGAGACGGAGATCTGTACTAAACAGCTCCATATATCCATTCCTGTATCTTTGGGAATCAGCCTTCCCCTACTGGGTGCCCTTCAGAGGTTTTGCACTACAATTCCCATCAGCCCCAGCTAGCAGTTAATAAGTATTTTAAATAAAAGCAATAAAATATTTGTATAAAAGGAATAACAGAGTTCACATTCTCCTGGTCATTCTGACCAGTCTGTAGCAACCTGGAGCATGCTCAGGGCTGTAAAATTCTGCAAACATGGGTCAACCATTTTAATTCAACTTGGATTTCTGTAGAGCTTAGCCATATCAGAACTCCTGTTGGTAGTGTCAGCAGGAGATAGATCTGGGCCTTTGTCTCTCGCTTAATTATGGCCTCCTGTACAAAATGTTTTGCATTGCAGTAGTTCAGGGATGTGCAGAACATTTGCTATGGATGTTGAAACGATCCTCTGCTTAGATTCAAACTTTAAAGCTGACTTTCTCAGAAGAACAAAGCGGCAGCAGGATGTAATGAGCATCCAAAGATTGTAAATTACTTCTTTTATCTCTAATTTGCCCCTTTATTACTTTGTCTTTGTCCTTTTTTTTACAAGGAGGGAATTTATACTAATATTGCAAATTTAAGGATGGAAGCAACAAAGGCAGTCTTTTGAGGGTTGTTTTTTTAGCCCTAACCGATATGTCTGGTTCTAGGAGACTAAAACTGGCATATTTGAAAGGGTCTTATCTGCCCAGATTCAAAACATCAATGTATTTATAAAATATATGATCCAAATACTCTGGTTCCACATACTTCACACATACACTGTGCAAGTATTATTATTAAATAAAAATGTGTGCTTTTTTATTTAAAGAAGAGGTGGCATGGTTTACATTTGCTTCGAAGCCCTTCCCAGATGTGCAGAAGTTTGTAGGAATGACTTAGTGGTGAGGAAAAGGTACTCTGTACATGCTCATGGCGTATTTCAGTTTTCACATATAAATAATAATAGTTCCAGCTTAACAGGAAATTGAAAACAATGCCTGATCATAAAAGAGACTTCAGAAACAGTTGCATTTGTAACATTCTGAAAATCATATTACATGGTCATAAATTACATGGTGGATATGCTATGAACATCTGGGTGAGAATTAACCTATACAATGTCCTAAATTCCATCTAAATTTCAGGAAATTTGGAAGCCTCCAGCTGAGGTTTATCTCTGTGGTCTCTGCGGTTCCAAAAAAAATGGCTTGACTGGTTATAGCTGTGCCACCCTGTGCATGTTTACTTGGAAATAAATCCCAGTGGGTTCAGTGGGGTTTACTCCTCAGTAAATGTGTATACAATGGCAGCCTGAATCCTATTGATGTGATTGCACAGTTTTTAGCTTCTACTAAGCTTTGGCTCGGGACGCGGGTGGCGCTGTGGGTAAAACCTCAGCGCCTAGGACTTGCCGATCGCATGGTCGGCGGTTCGAATCCCCGCGGCGGGGTGAGCTCCTGTCGTTCGGTCCCAGCTCCTGCCCACCTAGCAGTTCAAAAGCACCCCTAAGTGCAAGTAGATAAATAGGTACCGCTTTATAGCGGGAAGGTAAACGGCGTTTCCGTGTGCTGCTCTGGTGCCAGTTCGCCAGAGCAGCTTCGTCACGCTGGCCACATGACCCGGAAGTGTCTGCGGACAGCGCTGGCTCCCGGCCTCTAGAGTGAGATGAGCGCACAACCCTAGAGTCTGTCAAGACTGGCCCGTATGGGCAGGGGTACCTTTACCTTTACCTTTAAGCTTTGGCTCAATCTTGTTTAGAAGCCATATCTTCTGACCCAGAAGCCCAGTCTCCTGATCCCAGATGTGTGGGAAGTACTGTATTTCTCTCTGTGATGAAAGCAATACATTCTGCGCTAGTTCAGAGGCGCTTTCTTCTTCATTGAATTTTGCAGGCTAAAGACAAGTTCTCTGGCTAAGCCCTGAACCAAATTACATCCCAGTTCTTTTCTTCTTTCTATTCCTCTCTTGGTTCACATTGCATGGCAAGTAGCCAGAAGCAAAATGGCCTTTGCAGAGAGAGAGAGAGAGAGAGAGAGAGAGAGAGAGAGAGAGAGAGAGAGATAAGAAAACGGAAGCTACAGTTGACTCAGCACTAGCATTGTGGTTCAGTTTGCTAAAGATCTTGATTTATCTATTGAGCCTAAACATGCCATCCGCTTCCCTCAACTCATCTTTATTTTCAATCTCTGCTGCAGGAAGAGGCTTTAAAGGCAGATCTATGAAACTGTTCTAATGGTGTTTCAAATAAATGGTGTTTTGGATGTTTTCCATCTGGGTGGTGGTGGTGGTGGTGATTACCTGCCCTTCACCCTAAAGTCCCAGGTGGGTTAAAACTATTTAAAATACAACATTAAAAGCAGTCTTAAAATAAAGTATTTTAAAAATACAATAACAAAGAACAAGGTGGGTCCTGAAAATATACAGGTCAGGTACATTCCACAACAATGGACATATATCAGGAAATCTAATGAACATTTGTAATTAACACAAGGACAGTGACCCAATGAAAGGGTGTTTAGTTCACAAATCTGTCATTTTAATAAATGAACTGAGTAATCAGTTACAATTAAATGAATTTGCATATTACCAAACACTGATTATTTGTGCCTTTTGGAGATACTGAAGGGAGTATAAGCGGATATACAATTTGTTGAACAAAAACTGCCATCCATTGTTAGTAGAAAGGCCGCTGTTTTATGTTCTTTACTCCTTTTTACAGCAGAAGCAAAATAGCCTCACCCCCCCCCCCAAAAAAAGGAAGAAGTTGAAAGTGCTTAAACTCACAGCTCCAGCAATTAAAACTTTCCCAGGTTGAAAATTGCCCCGACTCAATAATTTATTCAGTGTAGGTAACTGAGACTGCCATTCCTATGAACACTTAGCAAAAAGTAAATGCTATGGGTTTTGGATCTTGCTGCATTCCACTGATAAAACATATTAATTGTTGCAACCCTAATTATGACTTTCAGCTTCAGAACCCACTGGTATATTTTCACCATGTCTTTAAATCCTCCATCATAGGATATTTCACTGACTGTTCCTTCTCTTTGCAGTAAATGTATAAGGGACAGGAATATTAAACCTCTGTCCTAAACAGATACTGCTAGACTACCTATCCTAAAGAGCAGCTGTTTGCCTTAGAAAAAGCTGCCCATCCATTCCCAGGCAACTTACTTAGGATTTTCTAATAGTAATGTGTACATCATCTGAAAATGTCTGGAAGGTGGAAATTACTTGTACGTGCTGGGGACAATGTTCCATTAGCAGCAATTTATTATCCTTAAGAGCCTCACAGGAGCATTTATTAACACAACAGAACACAGACATTCACAATCTGTTGTAGTATCACATTGCATTTGCCCATTTGTGAATCAGCACTATATTGCTCGTTTTATTCCTAGACCAATCCTTCTATTTCTTAAAATCTGTCCTAAATCCATAGGACCAATTGAGGGAAGGGAGGGTGGTGGGATTAATCCTGCGACAAAATTAATTGCCGTAATTGCCACAAAGCAGGCACATGACATTACCCTTGGTGTTAGTGCTTATAAAATGCATGCGTTTTCCAGCGATATTTTAATTACATTCAACTAAGCTAAGGAACAGTTTTCAATTCTATGTAAAAAGCTTTGAGAACTTGTTTAAAAAGCAATATAAACATTCTGTATGAATAAAACTGCAATCCTACACTTACATGAGTTCAATAGGGTCTGCACTGCAAGTTTCAGGTGGGAATTGCTGCAAGATTATTTGCACCTCCTAACATCAACCACTGGCCTGTGGATGAAAGAGTATCTGTGTGTGAACGCAAGCAATGTGTACATCCAAACATATTGGCTTGGAGCCTAAGAAAAGTTAACCTCAGGACATTCAGGGAGGTGAAGTTTCCCATTCCTCCCTCCCAGCTGCAGGCAGCTGCAAGGCTTTTCAGAGGTTGGGGAGCCCGCCTGAAGAACATGGCAGAAGGTGTCAGGAAGGGCTGCTGAAGTGCAGAAGGAATGGGAAATGGTCCTTCTGTGACTTAATTTTAGCTTCATTCTGTAAGCTTTCTTAAATTAACTCTGCCCCCCCCCCGACACTACCCTCAGACATCTTCCCTTTGTACTGTCTCCTGTCCCTCCTAATTTTTTATTTTAAAATTTATGGGGTTTGCTTTGCTTTTTCTTTATTTGAAGGGGCTGCCTTTGCATGGGGGGCGGGGCGGGTTGCCTGCTTTTTTGTCTGGGCTTTATTTGTTTTGGGTGGTTATGTTTTCCCTCTTTTTTGGTGGTTCTGAGCATCACCAGTTGTTATTTTGTGAGATAGGTATTTTGTGGTGCCTTAACAGTTCCTTAGATTTCCAAACAAGTCTCCAAGCCTCTGAAGGTTGGAGACTGCTGGGTTAACTTACCTTAGGATTCAGGTCATTGTCATTATACCAGTTTAACTGATATAACTACCCTAGCTTATAGTCTGAAGAAGGCACAGACAATTTCCTCTTAGAGATACTCTTTCCACCCCCATAAAGGATTCATTGGAGAGATAATAATGGTTAAACTAACTGCCATCAAGCCAGTTGTCTGTGGGAAGAGCTGTGTGAAAGAACCAGCCCTGACCTAGACATTGATACCTGCTCAACTTCTGGGTCAGGTCTGGGATGCTTTGGGAGAAGGGTTGTTCTTGAGTCCTGAACATCTACATGTGAAAGCCCACATCTGACACTCTGCACTTTAGTCAATGTCTTGATGAAGCATGTTTGCAAGCCTCTGTGGACCTACTGATGCCACCTAGAGAACTTTTATATTAAAAAACAGTATATGAACTTCAAAGGAATAAACAAACCAGTCACTATGAAAGCCCAGCTAGATCTTATATGGGAGAACTGATATTATATCTTTCCACATTGTTTTCTTTTCCTAAAAGCAAACCTTGGGCTGGATTTGCATCAGAAACATGGCACAGAAGAGGTGGTTTGAACCCTCCCCCCCACCCACCAGAGCCTCCCTATCCAACTCCTTATGTAAGAAAATAACATGTAGGGAGATCCAATAGCAGGTCTCCCATGTTATGTCTTGTTTAGTCCTTAAGTCTATAAATTTGAATGAATTTGGGAAACTCATCAGTTTTAAAAGGGGAAATTCAGTATCTTATTCAAGCGAGCCACAATTTCCCCCATGGATCTCATCTGAGATACTCATGTATATACAAAACACAAAACGCTGATGTGTGAGACATAATTATAATCCAGCATGTAATTCACATTTAGCATCGTAGCTGCCACAATGGTGGTGTTTTGGCATTCCTATATTCTTTTGCTTTAACCTTGTTGCCTTGGCTTATTTATCCCTGATCCTAAATCTCTGTGTGTATGTGTGTGGACACACACACACACACACGTGTCTGTACATGCACTGATTTCTCAGTCTACTTCGTGCATCCGGTTAAGTAGCCTCTTCCCCATGAAAGCTCATGCCACAGCAAATCAATTCATCTCCAAGTTGCCACTGCACTTTCTGCCTTTTTCGATGCTCATGGAAAGTTTGCTTTGTACCTTTCTTTCTACCTCTGTGCTCCTGACGAAAACTGTTTATGGGCTGAAGGCAAGATGTGACATTTTCTTTTCAAAGTTCAGGGCCCAGAGGAGCACAGATGACTGTTTCCCTTTCTTAGCTTGCCCAATGCACAGTTAAGCTACATGTGCTTGTCAAATGAACACAGAGGGGTGCACCCTGATGTAGCCAATATTTAACTGAGGAAGCATATTGCTATTTTATTTTTATTTTATTTTTTTAAAATGTGGACCATTGCACACAGGTCAACATGCAAACATAATCACATTTGAAACAGATCTATAGTTACATCCATTTGTACTTCCACCATGCCTCGAAGGTGGTATTTACTGCTCGGTGCTTAGAAAACTAAATGCCAAAAGGTTTCAAGAGCAGTGTAAACAGTCAATATAAACACAATTTGCATGTAATGACTGGATTCCTCTAACCTCAAGCAATGGGAAGATTATTTGTCAGATGCCTTTTTGTGAGAGACAAATTTCCAGAAACAAATAATTAGGTTTGTAACACTGCAGTCAGTGTGGCTTCTTATTGATTATGAAGCTAAAGCAAAGTTGCCCTCAAGGCTGTGTCAAGTGTTAACGGAATACTAGGTTTGAAAAGACAGATAAAACAATGTGAGATTTAGCCTGGTTGTTAGCCAGCTTTTATTTTGCTTGACAGAGCCTCTCTTCTTGTTAGAGTAACGAGACATGGCAATAGAGGCCTTCCTTTCAGGGCGCAGTGTGTGTCTGTGTGTGTATAATGATATAGCCAGCTGCTCCTGAAACCATTGGCCATTAATATTTCCCCATTGAATGGATTGCCTGACAAAGTTTAAATGTTGTGTTTTTAAATTCCATTGAGGCTGTATTGTTAGTGCTTGATATGATTCCTCGGAATAAAACTTTTTATGGTGTCAAAAGGATGCAATGGAAATAACAAGAATGGGACTATACTTGGCCAAAGCAGAATTTAACAGGAGAAAAGATTGACACAGGAATCCAGACAAGGAGTAGAGAACAGGGGAAATGATTTGGAAAAGCACTGCACAGGTCAAGAGTCCATGGAATTAAGGCAGTATCTTAGGAATTAAATATAACATACGAGAAATCAGTTCTCTGAGTGCTGGTCCTTAGCTAGCCACAATGAAAATCACAAGAGGGGACGTTTTGATAGGGTTGGAGCATCTCCATCGTTTGTAGACCTTTTAAATGATACTATCTTACATTTGGCACTTCATTATATTATATTATTGGACTGGTTAAAGGTGTGTTAATCTTGACATGAACTTGTATGACTGCTCTGTATAGTGTTATATTCTTTTAAAAAATATTCTTATTACAAACCTGAAATAAAAACATTTTCTCCCATCAAGGGGAAAACTATATCTATCTAAAAACAGCCCAGCGGGCAAGTGATGCTGATTTTTTCTAAGGGAAAACAGAGAGGTGCGAGGAAGAGATAATGGAACTTAAACATTCCATGCCACAAACATTCTGTTGCAGATCTCACTAGTTCAATACAACATCTGTAGCGATACAGTTGGGATGTGGAGTGGGATTGCTGACTCCTCATCCTGACTCAGTGGTTTTGCAAGGTCAGTTTTGAAAGTTGTTTTAAAATAACAGGAGACTGAAGTGGTAGAATTGTGGGTGGTAGTATCTCATTCTGCAGGTGGACCCTGTATTTTGAACCCTTCCCTGTGTAAAAAGCTTGCTGAATGCAGTGAACTGTGGTACCTAAACTATTTTGCTTCATGGAAGGAGAAACTAGTTTTCTAGATTTTGAAAGGTGGGAGCATTAAAAATGCAAACCTCCCCCAAATCTAATGGTGGCATCTTTATGCCATTTTAATGGAACCATGGAATGAATTGCACATCCACAATAAAGTGTGTGGTATTTGAGAACATTTGTAGAGTTATTAAGGGAAAATAAGTTTATCCCTACTGTGTTTTTAATTTTTCAAAGGGTTAATCAGACACACAAAACCAAAATACAGTGGTACCTCGGGTTACATCCGCTTCAGGTTACATACGCTTCAGGTTACAGACTCTGCTAACCCAGAAATAGTACCTCGGGTTAAGAACTTTGCTTCAGGATGAGAACAGAAATCATGCTCTGGTGGCGCGGCGGCAGCAGGAGGCCCCATTAGCTTAAGTAGTGCTTCAGGTTAAGAACAGTTTCAGGTTAAGAATGGACCTCCGGAATGAGTTAAGTACTTAACCCGAGGTACCACTGTATTTCACAAATCAACAAACATTTTCATAATAATTGCTTTGCATTAGCCTTTCCTCAAAAAAGCTTTACAGTCATAGTTCCAGGAAATTAAAACTACGTTCTAATGTAGATAGAAGCAAATCTGCATTTGTAAATTAATATTAAATGTTTACAAAAAGTTCACCTAAATAAGATGAGGCTTAAAATTGACTACTTTGAAAACAGTAGTAATTCAGTGCTTGAACTTATTATTAATTTTGACTTAATTTCGGGGGGGTGCTAGAAAGTGTGATATGTTAAGGATGAATGAAACACACAGGAAGAACTCTGCTGGACCCAAGCAAAATAATCTGATGATTATTCTAAGTTCACTCGTGTCAATCATAACCTGTTCTGCAAGGGCCCAAGACATTATTCAAGGGAAATTTAGCAGTTAGGATCACATGTAGTCACAGTTGGTACAGTCACGGTGCTTCCAAGTTCGAGTAACCTGATCAGCACCTGAGAGAGCTCCCAGTGAGCCAAACCTGAAGAAGTTTCTTCGCTCATTGGATAACATGGGAAGATGTTAACACAGCAAGTTGTTGTTCTCCTTGGATTTTAATGGCATTTCCAGGCTATAACATTATTACTCCTCTATTCTAATTGTTCATAAATCCTACAACAAGGAGCTGGTGATATATGAGGGCTTATAATTGCAAGCAAACACTGTGCTGCTGTAAAATAGTTTCCCCAAAGGCCACTTTCTGCTTGTGCAAAGACTAAAGGCCCCTTGCCTGGTTTTGTATTCTTAAGCTTTTGTGAAGGTGAGGAGAGGTGTTGTGCGCTTGGTAGCTCATCCTCTGACAATGTGGTTATGTATTTTGGCTGGGGCAGTGCAAAAGAGGGTCCCAAAAGATCCCACTTTGAGACAACACCCCAAACCTTCTGCTTGTCTGCAACATCCTCCATGCATTGTAAGAACTCAGAGCCAGGGGTCGTGACACACATAAATTACTATAATTTCTCAAAATTCCATTCAGGTTAGACCCTAAATTTTGTTGCACATTCTCAGGGCTGCAGAGTATTATATATATATTCTTAAAATTGCTTCACTTTATAATATAATTTCATCTGAAGCCACACTGCATCGTGCTTTTTGTAGTTTTGAACTTCCTTTTGCTTTGACTCTGAATGGAGCAGAGGTCACTTGGGAGTAAACATTCAAAATTTTAAGTGTATCTTAAGTGCAAAAATGTGGTGTTCTTGGGATGGACAAAATTATGGGATAGACTCGAGGCAAAGGACTGAAAATATTGCAATAAATATGGCCTGCTGGTAGCTCTTAAATTGAAAATCCTAAATTACCAAAAATTTCCAGAATAAACATACAGAGTTTTCTCAAATAACTATGGATTTCAGTAAGGCTACATGACTTTCCAGACCAGCATACTGATGTAGCCATAGTATTTGAGTATGATTTTACTATTGATGGATTTTGGCTGTAGTATTATTTGAAATTTAGTTTACAATTATAATATAAATATTGTGCAGAGAGAATAACAAAATGTTGCCATATTGTTCCACAGATATTGACCTCTGGATAATGAAATGATAACTTTGGAATGATTTCTATAGGTCCCTTACAAGAAAAAGAGAGTGAGATGTGAGTAGCATCCAGGAGCTGATTGGCAGACCTTTGTCTTTTCTGTGAGCAGACATCTATTTTCTTCCTTCTCATTTAAAGATTCTAGTGATGACTTTGACTAGTAGGAGCATCACTGTGACTCAAAGCCTAATGATCTTGGAGATCTTGGCTGAACTGTGGCCATCAGAGGAGGCTGTTAACAGAAGTACTTTAAAATACTTCATCTATATTTCTTTTGTTTTAGCATCAAACGTTAAATGAACCACATCAAATAAGAACAAAATGGCACTTCTGCCCACTTAATGGGCTAACTGCAGTGCAAAGTGCCCAGGGCAGCATGCAGTTACGCTTCAAATACATCTTCACTCACTGATAAGATCCAGACCAGACTATAATGAAATTAACAGTGTATATCACTGGTCCTAGCACACATACACACTTCCTAAAGCATTAGATTAAAACAAGGGCAGTATCCAACTAAGTTCTACTTAGAGTAGACCATTGAAATTAACGTACCTACATTCATCATATCCATAGATTTCAGTGAACCTTTTCAGATAATTATTATCATGTGGGCAGGGGAGGGGGGAGGAAGAGCTATTTTCCCTCAGGCTTACAAACAAAATGAATGCACACTATGGAAGGAGAGTGGAGGGAAAAGGTAGAGGAGAGAGATCAATGTGAAAAGATCAGAATTTCAGCAGAAAGTTAAAGTATATGCCCTGATTGGAAATGAAATTGTATGACTGCCCCCAAAACCTTTACAGGGACAAATAATAATAATAATAATAATAATAATAATAATAATAATAATACATTTATTGTCATTGTACAACCTGTGTACAATGAAATGAAATAATATTGAAAGGGGGATTGTATATGACTGTCCCGATAGTATGCCTTGTGAGCACAGATAACCATGAATGCACAATAAAAAGGACACCTGGAAGGGCCCTTAATTCACATGGATACTTGTGAATAAACAGTTTGTCCAAATGTCCATGCATGTTCTGCTGTAGGCAATGGAAACCTGTCCAAATTGACCTTTGGATGTTACCACAATGCAAGTATTAATAATATATCTGTGCACAAATAAGTATTCTCAGAAACAATTTCAACCATTTGTGCCTAAGGTACTGACAAGATCCCTTTTAATATATATTGGCTTTTTGTATCTGGCGGTGAGAATGTCAGCTCCTTGGAGGCAAGGAGGGCTTGAGAGACTAAGAAAGCCAACGATTTAAACTTGAGCAATACTAAATAGCCATTGTCAACATGGACTGCAGTGAGATGGGGCAAAGAATAACAGTCTACAGATCAGAAGACCTTTCATGTCACGATGTTCGCAGTATAGTATATTCTGTCACAAGCAAATTTGTTCCTCTCCATTCTATCTACAAAACATGTAGAAATACAACTGAAGGCTAATTCTGCTTTGATGTTCTATGAAAGCCCAATTCCTTTTTCTTCTGATGCAATATTTCTATTGATGTTTCATTTAAATGCATTAAAAATGTGATTCCCTATCACCGAAGCATTATCTACACAACTATTCATTTTTTGATGGACTAGGACTTCAAACACAAATATGGTTACACATATGTTTACAGCTAAACCTTCAACCTGAAATGCATGTCTGTCCCTCTCACTCTGGTCAGTTTTTGTACATATGGAAGTTTCAGAAGGCATTTACATATCATGAGGAGAATTATTTTCTATCCCAGGAAAATGTATTAATACATACTTTGATATGACTTCTTACGTATTTTTAAAATGCCTTCTTCATGCCTAATGCTTTACAGACCTAAGCTTCATGAGTCTGACCCAAAGATGCCATGATAGTTCAGCAATGCCTTTCAGTCTCTTTCATTCTCTCAAGAGCCATTGTGGGATTTGGGTTAGAGTGGTGGGCAAGGATCTGGACCTTGGGGCATTCATCACATCTCAGCCTAACCTAATTCACAGGATTGTTGTGAGAATAAAACGAGAAGATAGAACAACCATGCATGCTACCTTGAGCTTCTTGGAAGAATAAATTAAAAAGAAGTGACCAAAATGGTTAGATAGAAATATAAAGGTAAAGGGACCCCTGACCATTAGGTCTAGTCGTGGACGACTCTGGGGTTGTGGTGCTCATCTTTCTTTACTGGCCAAGGGAGCCGGTGTACAGCTTCTGGGTCATGTGGCCAGCATGACTAAGCTGCTTATGGTGAACCAGAGCAGCGCACGGGAACGCCATTTACCTCCCCGCTGGAGTGGTACCTATTTATCTACTTGCACTTTGATGTGCTTTTGAACTGCTAGGTTGGCAGGAGCAGGGACCGAGCAACGGGAGCTCACCCCGTTGTAGGGATTTGAACTGCTGACCTTCTGATCTGAACTGAAATTGAGTTCCGGCAAGCTCCAGCTTGATCAGAAAAGCTCTGATCATAATTATTATCATAGGTATGCCAATGATAGTGATTATGTTCAAGCAAAGAATAGTGAACGATGTCTACCAATGGCCTGAGAGCATCGGCTGTGAGTCTTGCCGGACCTGCCCCCTTCCTTGTGCTACCTTACTTATGTGGTGGACAAATTATCAAATCAGCTGTGGAACCTGCTGAAAGAGATTAGTCAAATGTTCACTTCTTTTAGAAATTAGAATTCAATTATTTGTTTGGAGGGGGAAGCATAACCATGAGATTCTCCTTTCCTCACTGCCATCTGAAAACTGTTCCTAAATATATTTTGTTGGGAGTAAAATCAGTGTTTTTTCATTATTATTTTACTTCCAAGGAATTATATGTAGGATTCGGCTGCCACCAGTACCCTGCAAGAGTCCTTGGGTAAGTGAATATATATAAAGGTGCAGAAATAAACTGGCTAGCACATTTGCAAAGCTAAGCAGGGTCTGGTATGGTTTCAAATTGAATTGGAGACTGTGTGTTGAGATTCGGGGGTTGGACTAGATGACCCTTGGATTCCCTTCTAGCTCTATGATTCAATGACTCCATATATATTCATTATAATTCTGGTTGATCCCTTATAAAGGCATAATAATAATAATAATAATAATAATAATAATAATATTTTATTATTTATACCCCGCCCATCTGGCTGGGTTTCCCCAGCCACAAAGAATGCCAACAGGGAAACATAGGAGTTTAATTTGTTGTTGTTGTTGTTTAAAAACTTATGCTATTTTAAAGGTCCCTGTGGTTTAACAAAGCTGCTAAAGGACCGATGCCGTTTCTAAATATTTACACATTTGTCTATAACAAAGGAAGGTGCATCTGCTATTAGCAGCAGCGTGGAGGAGGCGAGGAGTGTCAGTATCCTGTTCAATGAGTCCCAGCTGGAGACGCCAGAAAACCCAGCTGGCTGAGTGAGTTCTTTACACATCGCGCCCCTAGTATTTATCCCTCGCCTCGCAGCTGCAACAGGGACCAAGTGCACGGCAGCAAGCGATGGTTTTGCTGCTTTCTTCCCGGACCTCCAAGCCAGGCGCTTGCCAAAGTCTGGCAGAGTCGCCTGAGCAGAGCATCCTCCGGGAGCTCCTTGCAAGCGGGGAGCATTTGGTCCAAGGCAGCGGCGAGGTGACGCGGGGAGTAAAAGCGGGGGCTGGGAGAGACGCTTGAGTCGAGTTGGGTGCCTGCTTGGAACAAGTAGCGCCCCAGAGGAGTCTGTTGGGAGCGATAAGGATCTGGCGTGACGTCAGAGAGGAGTCTGGTAAGTGGAGCTGCCCAGAGGCGCTGGGAGCTCTTTCGAGTTCTGCTGGAGAGGACGAGGCAGCGTTTCGCTGAGGCGGAGGGCAGCAGGCAAGCAGCGGCGAGCTCGGGGGACCGCGGCTGGGGAAGCCTCGCCCGCCCAGGAAGGTAAGCGAAGCCCCTGGCGCGCGGGGAGGGAATTTAGGCGGGAAAAGGGAGCAGGCGAGAGAAAAGGCGGGAAAAAAGTGAGGGCGAGCGGCGCGCCCAGAGGGAGAGGCGTGGGGTGGGTCTCACGTGGAGAAGTGAGGGGGCGGGCAGGAAAAAAGGGGTCACGAATGTGAGGCATACTTGGGAGGGAAACGTCGAGATTTAGGCCTTGCAAAGCAGGGGTGGGGGGAAGCTGTGCCCGTGGCTGGACTGGAACACCCATCTCCCTCGACATTTATTTATTCATTGCGCTTATATCCCACCTTTTTCTCCGAGGAGCTCAAGGTGGCGCACGCGGTTCTCTTCCTCCTTCAATCCCCACAACAACCCTGTGAGGCAGGGACTGATCCAGGTTCACTCTGTAACCATTACGCCACACATGCTGGATGGGGTGGCTGATGGGTTTTGGAGTCCAGTAGCATCTGTAGGGCTGCAGTTGCCCCACCCCTGCTGTGTGGGATACTGAGATGGAGCAGGGAAAGTATCTAGTTGGGCAATGGAGGTGACAAAATACTCAAACAAGTATTGAAAAAAGGGCAATAGAAGTGGTCTAGAAGCATTAATCCCAGTAACCTTGGTTGCTGTGGCTGGCTCAAAAATTGATGCTGGCACCTGTGGGTTATTAGCTTTGTAAATTGGCTCCTGTTTCTTGAAGTCCTTAAAGTAAGGGGTGAATGATGTGTTTTCTGCACTAAGGTCAGACCTGAAATTGGGCAAGAGTGCTTCTGAGCATGCACAAAAAACATTTGGCTCACTGCTGGACTTTCAACGCATCTAGGTTTAGGAAGCTGCTTGTAAGTTAGAGTGGCTTCCAAGCTGGTTTAATTGTTGGCAGTTTTATTTCAGCACTTTGTAGGAGAGGACAGTGGAGGAAAACAGGGAGCACAAAGGTAGTGCTCTGAAAGTGCACGCCGAGTTCACTTTATGTGTCTTGTTGTGTAACACAAGCTGTTTTTTGGACAGTGCCAAAGATACATTCAGATTCCATTCTGATGAATGGAGATTTCAGTCATCTACTGTAAACCCGCTATATGACTGGTTCAAAACTAAGGCTTTCTTAGTTAGCAGGGCACACAGTAAATCCATGTAATGAACCTCTACCCAAATGCAATTGCAGAAAAAGAGCAACCAGTCTCTGGTGCAAAAACTGCTTTGTCAGTCAGAAGGGAGTGTAATTGTTGGTCGGCGAGAGTGTATAGCGGGGTTTACATGCATTTGGTAGTTCGCACAATAATACCCCATTGTGTTAATAGCATCCTTACTTTGTGTTCTTTGTGTGATGGACACTTCTCCAACCTGTTGAATCAGACATGATTGTTGAACTACAATTTGCCCTGTTTGCAGGTTAGAAAACAGGAGAGACATATTTTTTCTGAGAGGGGAATTTGAGGGATTGATCAAGGTGGTGCAGGAGTCTTGCTTTGAGGCAAATTTGCCCCTTCCCCATTGTGCTGAGTATCTTGTCCTCACAGCCCAAGTTGCGGCAGTAACGTAGGGATCCCTGGTCTGGAGTTTCGACAAGGTTTTGAGAAGTCAAATGTTAGTAATCCATTATTCCTGTCTGATATCCTGTTTGTTTATGGCCAAACTAGATTAAGCAGTGAAGAATTAGAATGTGAGCATTTTCTAATATGGGAATTGGAACAAAACATAATTCAGAGAGATGTGTTCAGTCCTCTTTGAATGTAGATTTTCTTTTAAAAATGTATATATTTGTAGCATTTGGAGTTCTAGATGTTTATGATTTGAAAGCTAAGCAGAAGATACATACTCACTGGATACTGCTGACCATTCATAGTGCTTTGAGAATATTCTAAATGAAGCTGAAGTGCTTGATGTTCTTTGCCTTGGGAAATATGTGTAGAGGGATTAATTAATACAGAAGTGGAAATGAAACCTGCTGGCTAGAGATATCTTCCATTTATACCAGTTCAGTTAATGCTCATACTGTATTTGAATGCATCTTTATTGCCCTTATTTTAATATGTTTGGGTGCTGGTGCACCTCATTGCTAGTTCTATCTCCACCCTTCCCCACAACCCCTTTAAATCCTACATAATTAGACTTGGCACAGTTTATTTTTTGGTAGTCAGTTTTATGAAAAGGGCAAGTGGCTTTTGTATAGTAAATTAGAATGGTAATGCTGAAACCAATGATGAGAGCTTGGCTGGAATTATCATTTGTTTTCATAGTGATCACAGGAAAACATTGATTTACTTGGCTATTATAAGTAGGTCCCAAGTGCAGAAGCAGCCTCATTGACCCCTCCCTATTATGCCCAGGAATGGAAGAGAAGCAAACATCTCTTACATTTCTGGTGGCAGATTGGAAATCATGTTCTTCCTTAAGAAGGTTGCCTTGAAAACAAAAGTGGATGAGGCATTTTAATTTTGGATTTGTATTAAAATATTATTTTTTATGTTTGTAGTATAAGCCATTACTCAAGGGAAACTAAACCATGGCTTGGAGTGAATTCGGTGTCCTCAGCTGGCTCAGAGAGAGTCGGCAATCCCGGAAACTAATCTTGTTGATTGTCTTCATTGCTCTGCTCTTGGACAACATGTTGCTTACTGTAGTTGGTACGTAGTTTTTTATTCTTTCCTCTTTTTTTTTTTAACAACCATTAAAGGAGGCTAAAATGCTACAATTGCTATGAAAGTGCAATTGATTTCTTTATAAACATAGCTAGCCATTTGTTAGGACATATCACTTAACCATTTCCAGTTACAATTATAACAGTATTGCTTCTGTGGATATCTGCAGGAACCGTCAAATAATGCTTTGAATAAAAAAAAATTCATAAGACAAAAATAGCAATGTAGTTATTTTTTTTAAAAATCTACAGTACTTTCCTTTGTGGTTTCACAAACCAAAATGACAGTGAGGATAGGACTTGAGATGCATGTTTCCTTTAGATAGGCTCTTTTTCATCTTTGAGCTTATGAGACTATTTGGCTTTGCAAAGCTACAGCATTTAGTCATCATAGATTATGAATATGGCCACAGATGGAAAAACTTGCACCACTGCTTGTATTTAATAAGAAATGGCCAGAGAAGTAAACACGACACCCACATTATTTGACTTCAGCAAGGTATGATCAATACCAAAATACTGTTAGGTTGGCATTCAACCTAGTTTTACTCAGAGTAGACTCACTAACATTACTAAACCCATAGTGAAATCTTCTTAAGCTGCCCAGCTCTTGTTTTTGCTGGTCAGCTTATAGGGCCAAGGTTGAAGCAAGTGGTTACTATCATGGAATAACACAAGTTTCCTGCTTTGACTCAGCAGTGGTGAGCTAATTGCTCTGGGTTGTATGTGTATGCCATTACCGAGATGTTATCTTGTGTAATTAGGCGTCAAAAGGCGGGGAGGAATGCATCCACAGTGCTGTAAAGTGAGGAACCTGAGAAAGCCACATAAGAACATGATGCTTGCTGCAGTACATTGCTACCAAGATAAACCATTGTTTATCTTGCTGTCTGAATGTAGCCAATGAAAAGGCATGAAAAATTTCTTTCCATGGCATTGAATACTCACTCAGTAGTGGACAGCATGGTGGGTAAGATGCTTCTGGGAGGGACTAGGTTCCAGGATGCTCCTTGGCAGAATGAAGGCTCTGTTTAAATATAGACCCAAGTGTTTTAATTGTTGTTGCAACCAGTTAATAAAGTGCTTAATCAGAAATTATGTGCTGTAGAAACTTTGCAGATTGCTTTATACTTGTCCTTTAAGTTGGCCTCTTTTCTCAGTGGTTTAAATCCACCATGCTCTATACACGATTTCTTCAGCATTTCAAAATATCATGGAAGTCCATTTTACAAATTCCTTATTGCTGTGCAGTCTAGGTTTACCAAAATAAACTGAAATCCATAAATTATAGAGCTGATGCTCTTCTGTCTTGTATCTCTCCCACTATAACACACACAAACACACATGAAACCTTGAGTGTCAACCTGGATTTAGTTACAGATAGGTAGCCGTGTTGGTCTGCCATAGTCAAAACAAAAAAAATTCCTTCCAGTAGCACCTTAAAGACCAACTAAGTTAGTTCTTGGTATGAGCTTTCGTGTGCATGCACACTTCTTCAGATACACTGAAACAGGGTCTGGTAACTTCTGTTTCAGTGTATCTGAAGAAGTGTGCATGCACACGAAAGCTCATACCAAGAACTAACTTAGTTGGTCTTTAAGGTGCTACTGGAAGGAATTTTTTTTGTTTTAACCTGGATTTAATTCTACTACCAAGTCATGTGTGTGATTGATGTTAAGGAGATTTGCTTTTAAAAAATAATAATCTGACATCTATGGGGTTTTCCCCTAACTATAAACCTAGCTTCGCCTTCATTGTTCAGACTGCCACTTCAACACAGTGAAATAATTTGGAATGAGACTGGCTTAAAAAATGGACTTTCCAAATGTTGATAACATTTGAAGTTGATTATCATATCTTCATTTTCCTGTCTCAGTTGTCTAGATTTCCTAGCTGTTCCAGTTTATACTCCTGTCTTCTCGGTGCTTTGCATCTTCCCCCTCTCCCTGCTTGAAAGCACCGTGTAACTGTTTGGGTAGTTATTTGAATAACACCCTTTTATGGCCGTTTGTGCTCTAACAGGAGCAATACAATGTGTCTGAGTGACACTCTGAAGTGTTTATTTTCCTGTGTGTTTGATGTTATATTCTTGCCAGAGTTGCTATTTTGTTCAGAAATTGAAAAACACCCTTTTGCAAATTTGTTGCTGTATCACTTGACCTTTCACATCTCGACAGAAAGGTTTCCTAAATAAATATAATTGTTGCCACAGTAAATCGATCCAGACATCTGCAAGTCTTGATGCACGTAAATGACTGTTGATTTTGTCACTCATATTTCCTGATAAAACATGCTGCCTCACCTGCTTCTACTATTTTTAGTTCTCGTTTCCTTCCTTTCAATACAGTTAGGATGTAATTAGGATTTTAAATCGCATGCAGAAGTTTAATCTTACCTTTCAGAGTTTAGCTTTATCCTTCCTGCATTATATAAAAGGGAACGAGGTACTAGTGGTGGTAAAGCCAATGTTATATGGGATTCTTCAGCTTTTTTATTGTCAGGAGCATGAGATCATGTAGGAGGCAGGGCCATGGCAAGTTGCTTCTCTGCCTCTTTGGTTACACTTTAAGTCTCTTTGAAATCAATAAAAAATAGCTGTGACTTAGCTCCCAATGAAATCAGTGAGACTTAATTGCAAGTGCTGCGTTTTAGTCTGTATATGTCCTTTATTCTTTAACGTTCAAGCTTTGTGTAAAACAGTTTGAAGAATAAACAAACTTAATAATAAAATAAAGAACAATGAAAATAAAGAACTCTGGTAAAAGGCCTGCAGAAGAGGAATATAGTGTTCCTGATAAAAGATACTGAATGAAACTTGTACTATAAGTACACAATGCTCTCTAGATGTTTACTACAACTGGCAGGTGCTGATGGGAATTGTAAATAAAACAATTCTTAGCATATTGGAACAATTATTGTGATGTGTTGAAGACAATAGCAGTTAGGTGACTTTCAGTATAAACATCTCTTGTTTATATTTTATTCCCCTACTCTTGTAATATTAGTGCTTCTTTTGCCTCAACAAATGAAATATATTTGAGACACAGAAGGACAATTCTTTTATGAAAGGGAAGTGTGTGCATTGCATGCGTCACTTTCATTCTTGATTTTAAATGATTGGAAGTTTATATTGTAATTCATATCAAAAATACCACTGGAGTCTGTGGGGTATACAGGTTAAAACTGTTGATTTGTGTTAGAACTAAAAATCAGTTTAGGCATGGCTTCCACTCACAATTTTCAGCTGTTTGTGCATTCCCAAGCCCTATCCATTTAGAAATGGATTTGAGCATAATCCCACTTCTCTTTTCATCAAAACTTACCCCACTGTTATTTTGCAATAATGTATCATCATGATGCTTATTTATATGCTACTGTTTCAAAGTATACTCAAATTACAACAGTAAATAAAGAATAAATGTGTTCCATAAAAAGCAACATATATTAAATACATCTTTCAAAGTATTTTATACCCACATTATCAAACCAACAAAGAAATTCATCTTAATTACAGTATTATTATTAGCTACATATTTGCACTAAGGTGTCTCAAAGCAATTTACATAATAAAAATTGAAATACTAAATTTTCCTATTCATATGAAAAACATTTAAATCTGTTTCATCAACTATATGGGTCTTTCCCTTCTCCCTGGACCTGCCCTCTCATACATTTAGTACCTAATAACTGGATTACTGGTTGCTGGTGCTCAAGTCTATCCAGAAGCCCTTCCCCCACAATATTTGATAAATTGGCACTCTCTATTTGCCAAACATTGGAAAAAATTTTGGGAACTTTATAGTTTAGTTTCCTTGCATTTTAGAGAAATGAACTTTGCATTGAAAATGGATGCCATGCAGAACTTTGTTGAGCCTTGTTGCAAATTCTCCTGACCGTATGGAAAAGAGTAGGGGAGAGAGGTTGAATTTCCATCGTTTTAGAAAGTAGCGGCACCTATGTTTTCCCCAAAGATGGAGGTAAGTTAAGAGGATGCCTAAGGTGTCAGTGTTTCAGGTTGCATGAGAACTTCCTGCACATTTTTTGTAAGGATCACAGCTTATGATTCAGTTATAACTTATGTACTCTTCCATGATTTCTGGCAATAAGTACTGTATAACCTGAAAGCTTACATAATCTTCTTGTACTTTGATCCAGCAAAGTTATAACATTTATATGTGTTTTGGTAGTGGTATTTGTATATTTCCTTATATAATATTTTTTCTGTTTGCTTTTTCAGTGCCAATTATTCCCAGTTACTTGTACAGCATTACACACCAAAAAAATGCAACTGAAATCCAAACTATTAGGCCGGAGACATCTACATCAAGCCTGAATAGTTTTCAAAGTATCTTCTCCTATTATGACAACTCCACAATGATTACTGGAAATCATTCTGAAGGGACAAGACCAGGAGATTTTTATCACGCTTGGACAGAGCAAATGGTGGTAAATATGACTAAGGCATCACCATCCTCTGACTGCCCCAAGGAAGACAAAGACCTGCTAAATGAAAATGTCCAAGTTGGTTTGTTGTTTGCTTCCAAAGCAACTGTGCAGCTGCTTACTAACCCTTTTATAGGGCCAATGACAAATAGGTATGCTCTATCTCTTACGCACTAAAGTGGCATTTAATACTGATCTGCCAGTTTATATATCAGCATTTCTGAGTGAGGTTTGCCTTTTTCCTTTAATCATTTGCATTATGTGTATGTTTTCATTGATTGCTCACATTAATGGATTGCTCTTACTAAAATATATATCTGAATAGTAAATCTCCTCTAAGCCTGCAATATTTTTTAAATAACGGGCTTCTATTGGTTATGTTAAATAATTTTAACATCTCCTTCCTTCTGTATTCTTTGAATAGCACTTGTTTATGAAGGCTTTTGTAGAAAGAATGAACCTCTTTTATACCAGGGTAAATACCAGCATGTGTGAAGTAGAAATACGTAACAGTGGTTGTTATACTTGTAAATTTTTTGAATATTTATTTTTGTCTTCAGAACTTTTCAGGATTATTTCATACAACTACAAAATATGAAATTGTAAGATTGAAGAGCTTCTGAAGGTTTTGGATTTTTACATCTCAGAATAATATATATAATCTAAATCTAAATCTAAATCTAAATCATGATGATATTTGTAACCTATTCATCCGACTGGGTTGCACTGGCCACTCTGAGCAGCTTCCAGCATATTCCAAAATGCAATAAAACAGTATCTCATACAAACAGGCCACCATCCTGCTTGGTTAATTAAAAACTAGTTGGAAGTCTGGGAGTGAGGGACCAAGACCCCCAATTTCAGCAGGTGCCAATGTCCTCAGCCTAGGGGAATTTGTATCACAGGTCACAGGCTGGTCAACTCAGTAGCAGAAATTGGTTGCAGGCTGTGCAGCTATCTATTCTGCTAAGGCCAATTGTGTTGCCACAGTAAGTTGCTTTATGGATTCAGAGGCAATAGGCATGCTTGAGTGAGGAAAGCAGGTTTTATTAAAGCACAAAAAGCATATAACTGAAGAATGCACACTTACCGTAATGGATCACAGTTTAAACAGACTAAATAAGGCATATTACTGATAGCTAAGCAGAGCTAAAAATCTATAATAGTGTATCTCATGCCCTTTCTGCTGCTGGGGAAATCCTTGAACTCACAGAACATTCTCCATGTTGGATTCCACCCAGTGTCACAATCCTATGTTTCTGAACATCAAAGTCAAAAGCACAAAAAATAGGGGTAGAAGCAAAAGCTAACAACAATATTGTGATCCACTCCCACAGAGTGCTTAGCAACTGCTCCACCTACTGATTACGGTGGCATTTCCTGGTGATACATCCTCATTAGCCATGCATGAAAGACACCAATAAACAAAGAGCAATGAGTGGAATTCCAGGATGATGTTCCACTCACACATACTATCATACACAATGCACAATCATGTTATGAAGAAAAGGCCATAACATGTCTGTCAGAGCTTCAGTTGGCCCATTAATTAGGAGATCTGTATGTAATACCTTTATGGAACCATCATCTTCCTTTCCCAAGAAGGATTCAAGTCCTGATGCAATACCAAGGATCCCCACAAAGACAGCATGAAGAACATTGCATACATCACATTTGTATTGGTATCCATGTGAAATTGTCCCGAAACAGAGAACACTAAAGATCTGGGATGAAATGAACTATCAATCTGCCCTACTCCACTTTTCTTTTTGCTTTTTATACACACTACATTTAAAGCACATTCAAAGTGCATTCTTATCCTCAAATAATTCTGGGCACTGTTGTTTAAATTGGTGGAAATGTAACTCATGGGGTCAGCTGCAATGCCCAGAATTATTTGACTGAAAATGTACTTTGAATGTGCTTCCCTGCTATAGTGTGTACACAACTTTAGTCTGGCAGCCAGATCCACAGAACATGTGGGGTTTGCTCATCATATGTATGCATGTTCTTCCATGTTGTGAAACTGTCCAGACTGCTGGTGATTGCAAATGGAAAAGGGCACATGGCTCTTGCACCATTTAATAGTTGTTTAGAAGATACAATTTCAACAGGTGTTGCTTGAATGACAAGCTGTGCCTGCCTCTACTCAACTTCCCTCTTCTACACAACTATTAAAGGTGAAGAAGTCCTATCTTCTCTTTCACCTGGCTACTCTATGTGCAGACAGAACTCTTGGAACATTGAATCTGTGTTTAATTTTTATAATATTCTACTTTTTAAATGTATCTTTGTAGAAGAGATTTCAAAATATTAAGCTGTTTAGAAGTGCTTTTAAGTAAATATGATGCAAGTGAAACAGATTGTTAGTGTTTCTGCAGATGGAAAATGTGTGATAGGTAAAGGGACTCCTGACTGTTAGGTCCAGTCGTGGACGACTCTGGGGTTGCGGCGCTCATCTCGCTTTATTGGCCGAGGGAGCCGGTGTACAGCTTCCGGGTCATGTGGCCAGCATGACTAAGCCGCTTCTGGAAAACCAGAGCAGTGCACAGAAACAGCATTTACCTTCCTGCTGGAGCAGTACCTATTTATCTACTTGCACTTTGACGTGCTTTCGAACTGCTAGGTGGGCAGGATCAGGGACTGAACAACGAGAGCTCACCCCATTGCGGTGATTCGAACCGCCAACCTTCTGATCGGCAAGCCCTAGGCTCTGTGGTTTAGACCACAGCGCCACCCACATATGATAGGTGTATCACAGACAGAGTTTTGGAACAATGTGATATCTGAGCTGCAAAGCTGGCTTTCACTTATAGACCACTTGGAGGATTGAATCGTGTAACAGCTGTGCAGCTAACTATGCACAACTAATAGAACTGTGCTATTACCATGTGCTAATACCATGTATTATAAAGTAGAATTAGACACTTGTTGCAAGTATATTATTTTTCCACATTATTTCATTGCAAGAAAATAAATCTATAAATGGTTTAACGTTTAAACCATTCTTTTTAATGTACATTCTCATTACCAGTCAGTTCTGTGATACTGGATCCATCTTTTCACACAGTCTTGGCAATTTATACATACATTGCTAGTCACTGCCTGCTTTCTATCAGCCTAACAATGCACACTTTTCTGGAGATCAGTACTTTCTTTTAGCTGGAGACATACCTTTTTAAACATGTTGGATTCTGAGCTGCTCCACTTTTGCCCCTCCTGAATGACAAACTAAGCATTGTATCAGAGCATTATGAAGAGAAATGTGCTGATCCAAAGCCTCCAATCTACCAGAATAATTGGTGGCTTAGAGTGGAAGTAGCCATTACCCAAAGCAGATGCTGCCAAGAAATTAACCAAGCCAGTGTGGTGCACTGGTTAATGTGTTGGACTAGGATTGGGAGATCACCGTTCATATCCTAGCTCAGCCATAAAGCTTATTGGGTGACCTTTGTCCTGTCATAGGGTTGTTGTGTGGATGAAAGGTACATCATATAGAGCATATTAGAGGAAAGTTGGGATATAAATTTAATATAATAGATAAAATGAAATCTAAACATAATTTTCTGCCTCTTGCTCCACAATATATGACAGTTGTGGTTGGCATGGTGGGGCAGAGATACTTACCTGATCTAGAAGGTAACTTGTTGCTGCTTGCCAGGTAAGGTTGGCACAGTGCAAATGCACCAGCAGAGTCAATTTGGTGCTCCTGCTGGTGCATTTGCACTGCAATGCCCTTCTCAGTGCCTTACCCCACCCCGCCTCCCCTAGTAAGCAGTGGTGACTTGCCTGCTGGGAGATCAGGTAAGTGCCTCTACCCCTTGACACTATCTGCTAGAAATGTGTTGATAACTGCCCTGTTGATAACTAGTGGCATTTAGGACTTAGTGAATGGTCCAATAGCACCTGATGCTTTAGTATTTGTTACAGCTAAATAGTAAGGCCCAATGGAGAGACCACAGAGAGGTCCATGTAACTGAATTTTCTAAAGCAGCTTTCTAGTGAAATAAGTCTTTTAAAGTATGTTAAGATGCAGGAAAGCATAAACAGCAAGCCAAAAAATTGTGTTGGTTTTGTTTTCCAGAATAGGCTATCAGATTCCCATGTTTGCTGGCTTCTGCATCATGTTTGTCTCAACAATTAGTAAGTGCATTTCCTCCCCTGCCCATGTCACCAAAAATTATTATATTATATTATATTGGAGATGGAGGGGTGGACGGATAGGAAATACACAAATGGGGAGACTAGTTTAAAGCATGCATGAGTGTACTGAGGAACTTCCCTGCTTATATTGTTCCATAACAGTATAGTATGGACATGATCATTCCTTGCTTCAATTTGGGTGGTGTTGCTTGGTGCCTAAAATATTTGCTTTTCTTGTCCAGTCCAAAATGTTGAATCAGCAGCACTATTTACAACCTAACATAGTCAGTGGGAAGAGAAGACTGGCATTTCCACTTTGCCCGCCTTCCTTTGCTAGTTTACAAGCAGCCGCAGAATAATTAAAGAGGAAACTCTATGCTCTTCTGCTCATCCATCTGCATGTTTCCTTGTGCTGTATCCATGTTCTTATGGAGGTTTGACGTTAGCTTGGCTCTTCCTGTGCTATTTTCAGCAAAGCACTTCTGCCAGCAAGTGTGAACTGTATCTGGTATGGGACACTTCCTGTGGTGTGTTTTTTATGGTAAATGCATTGTGAAATGCCTTTACAAGATCCTGGATCAATCTAGTTCAGTTTAATACAGTTGTGTTGGTGTGTTCTGTCTTTTCCACAGTGTTTGCCTTTTCAGAAAGCTATAAGTTACTATTTATAGCAAGATCTCTTCAAGGAGTCGGATCTTCTTGTTCTTCTGTAGCTGGTAGGTATTCATATGCACTTCATGATATAGATTGGTGGTTGCTAGATCTGTCATTTTGAGCAATCAACATATTCTTGACTCTGTCGTTTTAGCTAAGTATTTCTTTAGTTAAAATAATTTTTACTTTCATTTACTTCCTCTATTTAATCAGATAAATTTTGTCCATCTAGCTTTTTGCTGTTTACAGATAAGCTTAAATGGTCTAATGACCCCATTATTGTTGCTTTTTAAAATAATTATTGCATAATTTTCTTTTGCTTTAAAAGTTTTAAAATTCAGTTTTATAGGTCAGATGATATTAATATATTTTGTGTGAGGTAGGATACGTTTTACTGCAGGTCTTCTTGGCTCTTGGGATTCCTTTTCCTTCTCATTTGGGTGTTCTATTTTCAACAAGCTTGCTAAGTTTAGCTTTTTTTGTGAACAAACGAAGCATGTTCTTGTGCTTCATATGTACCTTGCCATTCATATCACTGTGTGATTTCCTGTCTGATTTTCACACTGAGAAAAATCATCAGTACTGACTTGTCCTTTTCGTTTACTGCTTATGCAGGTATGGGTATGCTGGCCAGTGTGTATACTGATGATGAAGAAAGAGGCAATGCAATGGGGATTGCCTTGGGAGGCATGGCTATGGGGGTATTAGGTTAGTATGAGGAAATTCATTGAAAAAGAATGTGTGGTCCCCTCCCACAAGTTCTATCTCTTTCATACACTGATGCCTTTATGTACCTACACTGCAATAAATGCATAATTTAAAATGTTCTAATCAACAGCGGCTAATGGGGGTGGTGTTGGTGGAGGAGGCAGTCCCCATCCCAGCAGGGGTAGTGCTGCTGCCATCAGGACACCACTGCCTTTGCCTTCTCTGCTGTTTCTAGTAAATTAGTATGAGTTTCCATATTGGTACAGATTGGAGAAGATATACCTGAGGCGCTGTGTAATCTTAATTATTTCTGCTGTATATCATTTAATTGAGTCATTTGCTTCAGGATTGTTCCTTTCTGCTAAGTGTCAAATATTTCAGTTATTAATATACAGGTATCTCTTTGCCCTCCCTCTGTCTCATAAAGTCATTTTAGTGACATAGCTAAAATATGCTAGAACAAGATCTGCTTGTTCAGTGCCACTTCCCCTCTCTCCTCTTCTGTGTCCCTGGAGGAGGGTTGTGTGAACTCCCAAAACAGGTTTGGTGGAGGGGGATGGAATACAGTTGTATCTTGGTCATTGAACGCCCTGGAACTCGGACATTTTGGCTCTCGTATGATCAAAATCCTGAAGTGACTGTTGCAGTTTTCAAATGTTCTTTTGGAAGCCGAATGTACGACAGGGCTTCCACGGCTTCTGATTGGTTGCAGGAGCTTCCTGCAGCCAATCAGAAGCCACACTTTGGAAGTCGAACGGACGTCCAGAATGGATTCCATTCGACTTCCAAGGTATAACTGTAGTCCTGTTGCATAAGTGGACCTCATTCATTGTGTACATACCCCACTTAGAAGTATGTTGAATTCCACCCTAAGAAATGTGTAAATGATTTTTTTTTGGTAGTGGGACCGCCTTTTGGAAGTGTAATGTATGAATTTGTTGGGAAGACAGCACCTTTCCTGGTGTTAGCAGCATTGGCTCTTTTAGATGGTGGTAAGTAAAATTCCCATATCTATGACATGACCAATAGCTTTGAATTGTGACATTGTCACCTACTTTTATTTTTGAAAAATACTCCAACATTATGATTTCTTTTCCTGCAGCAATACAATTGCTAATTCTGCAACCATCCAGGATACAACCAGAAGTAAGTAGTTCAACAATTGTTTTTTTTTTTAATGCTTGTATTACACTTTCCCTAAAACTGAGGTTATTTATCTGTTGATAGAGTCAGAAAGGAGCATCGCTGCTGACACTCTTGAGGGATCCATACATCATAATTGCTGCAGGTATTTGCAGTTATTGCACACTTGCATTTATTTGTTGTGGTCATTTCTGATCTGTATTGGGTAGTCTGTGGGAAGGATCACTTAGTCCAACTAAGGAAGGATCACTTGAGCTGCACGCACCAGCATGCAGCTTGTGCACATTATGGTTAATAATAATAATAATAATAATAATAATAATAATAATAATAATAATATCTTTATTGTCATTGCCACCTCTCAGGGACAACGAAATTACTTGGCTGCTCCATCCACCCAGATAGGGCACTCCACTTAAAATCAGAACAACTATAAAAACACTAATTAAAACAATATAATATAATACAGTAAGGAAGATTAGATGACTTCAAAGTCCAGGTTTCCCATTCAGGGCCGAGATCGCTCTGGAGAAGAAGCTGTTCTTGAGACGGCTCGTTCTTGTCATCATCGTCCTGTATCTCCGTCCCGACGGCAGGAGCTCGAAGAGACAGTGACCAGGATGCGATGGATCTTTTACTATGTCCAGTGCCTTCCTATGGCACCTTGTGGCATAAATCTGCTCTAAGGTGGAGAGTGGGCAGCCAACAATGCTCTCTGCTGCCTTAACAACTCTGCACAACACCATCCTGTCCTGGGTAGTACAGCTTCCGTACCACACACATAAGCCATAAGTGAGCACGCTCTCAATGGCACAGTGATAGAAGGCAAGCAGCAGTTTCTGCGGAAGATGGTTTTTCCTTAGGATTCTTAAAAAGTACAGTCTCTGCTGCGCCTTCTTCACAAGCCCCCTTGTGTTGACACTCCAGGACAGATCCTCTTGTAATTCAATACCCAAAAATCTGAACGTTGTTACCCTCTCCACACAGACCCCATCAATCAGAAGTGGCTGGACATTGCTCTTCTGTCTCCTGAAGTCCACCACAAGCTCCTTTGTCTTCCTTGTATTTATGAGCAAGTTGTTAGCTCTGCACCACTGTCAGCCGCTCCACCTCATCTCTATAGTCCGTTTCACCCTCCCTTTCAGAGATGAGCCCAATCACGGTTGTGTCATCTGCAAATTTGACAACCCTATTACTAGGGTGAGCAGCGACACAATCGTACGTGTAGAGAATATAAAGGAGCGGACTAAGTACGCATCCCTGTGGTGTTCCTGTGTTAGTCTTAAGTGTATTAGAGGTATAAGGGCCCAACCGAACCCTCTGGGTGCGGTCCGACAGAAAGGCCGATATCCACCCACAAAGTGATAACGGGAGCCCCAGATCTTCCAGTTTAGACACCAGACGTTGTGGTAGAATGGTATTAAATGCCGAGCTGAAATCTAAAAAAAGCAGTCTGGCATAACACCCCCCCCCCCCCCGCTGCTCCAAATGTGCAAGAACGGCATGGAGGGCAATCGCCACAGCGTCCTCTGTCGATCTTTTCGTTTTATAAGCAAATTGGAATGTGTCCAGTCCCTCTGGTAAACAGGCAATGACATAATTTCGTACCAGCTTTTCAAAGCACTTCATGATTATAGGTGTGAGTGCTACTGGACGAAAGTCATTCAGATCTTCCGGGTTAGATTTTTTTGCTATTGGAACGATAGTAGAGGACTTTAGGCAGGATGGAACAATAGCCTGGGCTAGGGATCGATTTAAAATCCCAGTGAAAACTCCTGCTAGTTGGTCTGCACAGTCTCTCAGTACCCTTCCAGCTACCCCATCTGGCCCTGTGGCCTTCCTTGGGTTGATTCCCTTCAGCACCTTCCTCATCTCTTCTTTTTCCACAGAGACTACCACATTCCTTTGTACTGATGATGACGATGGTGGTGATGGTGGCAAAGCCTTCACAGGGAGTGGTGGTGGTGGTGGTGGTAAAGCCTCAGCAGGTGTTGCTGCAGATGTTGCTTCAAAACGGGCAAAAAAGGCATTCAGATCCTCTGCGAGGGATGCCCCTCCCTCGTCTGCCAGGGAATCCTTGATTATAGTTAAAACTATAATGTGAACAAACAGCCAGTGTTGTTTTCAGGTATTCAGTTGTGATAGAAGGACAAATCTACTACCTTGTGCTCATAGACATGAGTTTTTCAGGTGGAGATTATAGTGGAAAGATTACATTAGACATAACATTTTATCTTTGTAAGAACAGCACTGAACTATTGCTTCTTGCCCTCAGGATCACAGCACTAGTGAGACCACAATATTGTTTTAGGGATTCTTCATACAGAGTCTAATGCAACTTGGCATATTTGAACAAAGAATGACAGCAGTGGTCATTTTTTTTGTTGAACTGTGTTACAAGAGGAGAGCCTTTTCCTAGGAGAAATAATTTATCCGTGATTTAAAACAAATTAGACTTGAATTTTAAAGATAACAAGCTCATTTAGCTGTAAATGGCTGCAGCATGAGTCTGTTGTATTTTTTAATTGTGATCGAAAGGGTATAAACATGTTTTGAAGGTACATTCAGCACTGAATGTGCTGTTCGACAAAGTGGAGTGGCAGTTTGTAGATTCAGGGCTTCTTTACATAAGACAAACATCCTAGATTTCCAGGTAGGAAAAATTGCATGAATATAGTGTGTGCATGATGATTCCACACTGCCTGCTTTGTCACATGTACATATTGTAATCCATAATGATGGGGCATTAGTATGATATATTGCTATGGCAAAATAAACCCATGTGCGTTTTGTTGCACACGGCATAGTACATCAAGAATATATCAAATAGTCCAAAGTTGAAATTCAGATATGTATTGACAAATGCTGTTTAGCCTATGTCCCTTACATGGAATATCACATTTTCTTTTGGATATATTAGATGCACTCAATATATTGGGACATTGTCCTGTTAAACATTTGATTAGCTGGGATCTGGCATCCTGTTAAATTAGTGGTGACCATTTCATCACAGGCTAAGCAGCAGAGAGTAAGGCAGCCCACATATATGCATCATCATATACATAGAATTAGTGTGATCTTTGTCAGCTTTTTATCATGAAGAATAATCCTTAATTAAGATTAATTTGGGTGTGTACTTAGAGTACTGACAATGGAGTCCTATTCATGTTTTCTGTGGAAGTAAGTCCTCCTGTCTTGAATATGGTTTACTCCCTAGTAAGTATGTTTAGGACTGCATCCTGAATCTGCTTATGTTTTGCACGCATGCAAGTTCATAATATACCATATAGTGAATGTCATCCACAAGTATATGCACATGTACCAAAGTGTGCATTTGAATCCACTCTTAGTTCTCATTAGCTTTATCTCTCCAGGCAACAATTCTATTTTATTACAAGTGATCAATTCGCTGGAGCCTGTCTTTGCATGCAGGGGAAGTCCTTAACTGCCAGATGTATCACTCTGCTTTCCTTTGGACCACATTAGTGAGGCTGAGAGGGGGGTATTGTCATCTGGGCAGCCCAGGACCTCCATACACACTGCCCAGACTTGCACCTTGGGAAGGTCACTTTGGTCTGACTTCACCCCTGGAGGTGCACTCCATTGTCTCTTGAGACAAATGGATGCCAACAAGTGATCGACGCTTCAGTTCCCATAGGGATGAAAGGGACGAAAGGCAATTCAACTAACTAAATGTTCTGGTGGATGGATTAATGTTAGCACAATGAGACTTCCCCCCCTTATCAACCTCAAATCTGCTCCAGAGAGTTGGTGGGACCCCAATAACAGATTTAGGAGACGCATGAGGGGGAGCATGCTCCATTGCAAATGAGCTGCCAAAAAGTTCACATTAGTACTACATTGAATACAACTGAAAGTCTTCGGTGTTCTTCTTTTATTCTGCTTCAAGTACCTGAGGAATAGGTTTTTAACAAATCTGTGTCCAACAAAGTAAACTGTTTCTGAACAAAATTAGAAGTATATTTTCAGATTAATTGTTTTGTTACAACCGGAGCATGTGAACCAGGTGCAATAGAATTATTGGCAAATCTCCTATTGATAACTGTGTTGCTCCTACTAGAGTTCACTTTCACAGTATCATCACATACTGAAATATTTTGTCTTTCTATTCTGAAATGCAATGAAAATAGGTAAATCTTTTGGGTGGTTTTTTTTTTGGGGGGGATAACGGGACTATATATGAAATTACAGATTAAATGACTTTCCTCCCACACTAGTAATTTAGAAGTAATCAGTGTTGTATTATTTGACAAGCAAGTCTTCAAAAGACGTTTTGTTTCTGTAAGTGTTGCTTTTTCGAGCTGTTGATTGGAATTTAAGTGAAACAATTCCAGCAATTTGTTTTCCATCTCTTTTCAAGGATCAATATGTTTTTCAAATATGGCAATTGCTATGCTGGAACCAGCTTTGCCCATCTGGATGATGGAGACAATGTGTTCTAGAAAATGGCAACTCGGTAAAGTGTTTTCTTTCATTTATTGTATTTCTAATCCTGAGAATGTTTGTGATTGCCATCTCAGATCATATGACAAATGGTAACATTTTTTAAAAAATGTGTCTCTAGACAATTGAGTGAATACTGTAGATTGCTGGTATGCCATTATATAGTTTATAATCAAGGGACACCTTGGTACCTATTTATTGGGGAGGCAATGGAAGACAGGAGTGCCTGGCATGCTCTGGTCCATGGGGTCATGAAGAGTCGGACATGACTAAACGACTAAACAACAACATCCTGATTTCAATGAGAGGTTATATGATGCTGTCATTGAGCATTCATTTTGGTTGGTTTGATATGCATTGTTGCATCAAGCAATTGTTAACCTACACAAATATCTGTGTGTCTTTCTCCCTTCTTTTCCCCAAGTAACTCCTTTACATTCCACCTGTTTTTCAGCACACCCCACCCCTGGTTGTGTCAGCTTTCTGTGTGCACCGAGCATGTTCATTCTTCATTGGGCTGGTTTATTCCTCTTCCCTACTTTAGTGTTTGTTCCAAAGGTGTTTTTTTTTGGGGGGGGGGTTGTACTTCTGTAGATCTCTAGATATCCTGTTCTTGTGCATGAGTGATATGGTTTTGGCTACAGAAAGGTGAACCGCTGAAGTCTTTTGAGTTTGGTGTTGGTATATATGGTATTTTACATTTATCATAACCCAAGTTCAGTATAGGAAAAGAGAATATGCATGATCAAAGTTATTACATATGTATCCTGTCTTTTCTCCAAGAAGCTCAGGGCAATGTGTTGGGAGTTTTACCCATTTCATCCTTATAAGTAACCTGCTGTTTTCTGGGGGTGAGGAAGGAGAGGGGCTGAGCCTCACATGATGACATGGAACCTCATTGCTGTCCCACGTCCAGGCTGTCAGATGTTTGCCTGCCTTCTGCCCCCCCCCCCTTCACTCTGGCTGGCATGAGCAGCAGGGCTACAGATGCAATTTGTCCCCTCTGTTTGAATAAATTCTGCCCCGTCCAGGTCTGGATTGCAATACTCTTAATCTTAATTCATCTCCTTTTAACACAGTTTATTATTGTGTTTAATTTGGAAGCTACCTTTCTTTTGTTTTATACACACACACACACACTACTTCACTTATGCACAGATACTGGTGTCCAATAGCAAGTATTATTTTTTAAATATAACAATGGTCTAAATTTGATGGATAATCTTGCTAGATCAAACAAAAGGCTTGAAACAAACCGGATATTAATTTTTTTTGGTTCAGGCTGAAGACCTTCATTAGATATGTTCTAATCAAAACTGCTGTGTCTGAACTTATTGCTTTTCCCAATGCTTCACAGAAACCAGTGTTGATAAGATAACCCGTTCATATTTTTCAGGCGTTGCTTTTATTCCTGCCAGTGTCTCTTATCTGATTGGAACTAATATTTTTGGGGTCCTTGCACACAAAATGGGACGGTATGCTGAATTTAAACATTATCTAATTCCTTAACACAGTTGTACAGTATTTTCTATTCTTTCAGTGTTCCTTCAGGTAGCTGCATTATGAGAAACAAACTGCAGCTTTCATGATAAATAAATTAACCTGCTGCTTTATTTTAAAGTTAATATTTTAGTAGTAATTGTAGCAGAAATGCTGAAGCAAAAGCATGTTTAGTGCCTACGTTTCTTGGTGTCTAAAAGATAATGTTTCTTCTTTCATAGGTGGCTTTGTGCTCTAATTGGGATGGTGATAGTGGGAATAAGCATTTTGTGTGTGAGTAAAAGTTGATACTTTGAAGAGCAAATTCTGTTATTTCTATAACTTCTATAATTTACTGATGGTTCTATCCTTTTGGTGTGCGTATTTGTAGATGTAAATTGGGGGAGGGTATTTGGGATTCAGTGATGACACTAACTTTCTTCAATCTTAATTTGAATGTAATCCCCTGAAGGGTGCTATAGCATTCATGCTTTTTTGGTTTCATGCATGAGAATATGGAGAAGAGAGCTGCGAGAAGATTCTATTATATTTGTTTTTTTATCTGGGCTGTCTTTATTTGTGGTTGCACACAGTCTCCTCATTTACAGCAGCGTCACTATGGCTGATTAGCTTCTTTTAACTTGAACCTAAACTGTTATGGGTTATTAGATGTTTCATGTTTAATGCTAGTAGGGAGCAATCATATGCTGCTTGGGAGGACAGCTGAAGGGCCCTAATGAACTGTGGACCTCTGTGGGTGGGTGGAATGAATGAATGAATGGTGTGGCATGATGTCCCTGGTGTGGCAGGAAAAAGCTGCCAGTGGTAGGGCCAGGATCAGGACACGTTTGGGGAGTGCCAGGTGAGGCTGTGAATCTTCATGATCCAATTCCCTCATTTCCCCAAAATCCCACTTTTAAAAGGCTCGAGCTGAAGCTGGCATAGTTAATTCCCTTCCATTGCCCATAATATGAAGAGTGCAGGAAAATGATACCCTGGCCAATGCACCCTTCTCCTTGCACCCTGCCCTTTGATCGCTGTATGTCAGAACTTACTGACTACAGAGCATAATATTAATAACATTTTTGTATTTATGCCCCACCCATCTGGCTGGGTTTCCCCAGCTACTTTGGATGGCTTACAGAATCTATAAAACATAATAAAGCATCAAACATTAAAAACTTCCCTATACAGGGCTGCCTTCAGGTGTCTTCTAAAAGTTGTATAGTTCTGTTATCTCCTTGACACCTGAAGGGAGGGTGTTCCACAGGGAGGGTGCCACTAACGAGAAGGCCCTCTGCCTGGTTCCCTGTAACTTTGCTTCTCGCAGTGAGGGAACCAGCAGAAGACCCTTCAGTGTCTGGGCTGAGCGATGGGGGTGGAGATGCTCCTTCGGGTATACTGGACCGAAGCCGTTTAGGGCTTTAAAAGTTAGCTCCAACACTTTGAATTGTGCTTGAAAACGCACTGGGAGCCAATGAAGATCCTTTAGGATCGGTGTTATATGGTCCTGGTGGCTACTCCCAGTCACTAGTCTAGCTGCCGCATTCTGGATTAGTTGTAATTTCTGAGTCACCTTCAAAGGTGTCACCATGTAGAGCACATTGCAGTAGTCCAAGTGGGAGATAACCAGAGCATGCACTACTCTGGCAAGACAGTCTGTGGGTAAGTAGGGTCTCAGCCAGTGTATGAGGAGGAGCTGGTAGACAGCTGCTCTGGATATAAGATTGTGATTAGGGATCCCCTCAGTATTTGAAGACTTAGTGAGCTACTGGTATGTGAAGAGTTTTCATGAGGGTAAGCAAGAGAGATTTCAAATATAATTGTTCAGTGAAAGCAGTACAATAAACAATAAGCAGAAATCTAATAGATCAGAAAGCTAATGGATCAGATTAAAGCTAATAGATCAGATGAAAGAAACACTCACCAGTAATTAAATGAAGGTCATATGATACAATCTAGTAAGCAGCTTGATGTTTGATTTTGAATGTTTGCTTTTCTTTTTTCAGGTGCCACTTGCTAGAAATATATATGGACTCATAGCACCAAATTTTGGGGTTGGTTTTGCCATTGGTAAGGAAAACACAAAATACTTGTTTCTGTTTTTTGATGTATTCTATTTTTTTGTGAGTCGCTCAGAGAATGTATGTTATTGAGTGGCATATACTGTACAAATACTAAGTAAGTGAAACTGTAGCTGGGAATTTGATTTAGTGGTTGAAAGTATGACTTCAAAGTTATATACAGGATCACATTTGAATGTTATCTTAATAGGCATGGGCATAGCCAATGGGGGCAGGGGGGGGCAGCTGCCCTCCTAGATCAAGTAAAACAATAGAAATAACTAACCAATCACATCGGTTCTGCTCCCCAACAAATACCTCACCTCCCCCACAATAATCCTGGCTCCTCCCATGCTAATAGGGTTAAAAACAATCTGCACTTTAATATATTTGTTAATAGATAGGACTCGGTTTAGATTTCTCTAGATGGGGTGAATGTCCACCTGTGTAATAACTGGGGAGGAGTAGTCCTGCCAGGTGTGCATTCATGTGATCGCATTTCAAGTAAGGGCTGGTGCATATGCACCAGGCTAGTGACTGATAGGAAAAGGGAAGGAAGGGGAAAGTGCTAGGTTAACTTATGGGGATTGCCTCCCATGCTCTGCTGTGTTCTAGATTTTAATGATTCTGTTGCAGCATGTCACTCTAAACAGTAAGGCCCGTAAGTAGACTTTCATGTGTGGCTTTGCTTACCAAACTCCGTATGGATGGATATGCTTAAAAAATCAAGGGAAGCTCTAGACTGTGGATGTGTTGATCCTTTCTGAATTAGGCCTGCTTATTTGGATTTTCTAAGAGATGGTTGCTTTTGGGGGGATGGTGGCTCTGAATTCAGAACCCTTCCCAGCTTTCACTGCTAATGGGTGATCAGCACTGCCGCTCACAGCAGTGGGTGTGGCCCACAGCTTCAGGTGAATAATTATGGCTTGGGCTTTAGCTTCGGGGGGGTGTGTGTCAGAAAACTTAAAATTCTTTGTAATTTATATGACATAAATTTTTAATTTTTTAAATGTAAATTCCCTACTGTTCCTTTCCTTTCAAAGAGCAATTTATGTATTGCTTGAAATGCAACAGGTGAACAGATTCAAGTTTAAGTAATTCAACCAGGTATATTAGCAATCTCATCTTATTTCAAGCAAATGTGTTTAAACTGTGCTGAGAGTAGTAAAGTCATGTAAGTGTCTTTATTATACAGTACAGGAGTTGACAGGTGATGAAATAATTTGATATTTAGAAATTTAGCTTCTTTTGAAGGTTTTAAAAGTTCTCTGAATATCATTTTTTTCCAATTCTGGAGAAAAGGGTCAGAGGGCTGTGCAATATTATAATTGTATAAGGTTTTGTGAAGAGGGTGGTTTTGCATTTGCTGGAAGATCTTGTGTTTAGGATAACGGCACCATCTTAAAATGAAAAAACCCTCATACATTCAAAGATGGTATAAGGAAAATTGAACACAACATATTGGTCATAAAAATGAGCAATTGTCTCACTATTATCTTTTTTTTCACATATTCATGCTTTAAAATAAGTTTTCTAAACTGTGGAAAGAGGAAAAATGAAAGGTCTTTCTCAAAATAGCATTTGTTTTCTCCCTATCTTATAACCAGGGATGGTGGATTCTTCGATGATGCCTATTATGGGTTACCTTGTTGATCTGCGCCATGTTTCAGTCTATGGAAGTGTCTATGCAATTGCAGATGTTGCATTTTGTATGGGATTTGCTTTAGGTAAGAGCTGAATTTGCTTCCTGAAATGCATCTAAGAGTACCAAAAGGATATTACAAAGGTCTTGGAGCAAATGCTGGCAATGCCAGCTGCCTGGTAGGCTGCAGCAATAGTGGGGTTTGCTGCATAGAATATGCAGGTGATAAGGCTGTAGAAGAAGGTATGAAATATCCCTTTTCCATTGGCACTATTAGCTGTATCACACAGTCATGCTGTTCAGTCTCCACACTATTGGGGTAAATATCTACCCAAGTCTCTGTTAGGACAAGGCAATTGCATTGAAAACTCCATCAGCTAGACTCTCTTCTGAACTGATCAATAAGAGTGTTCTGCTTACATACAGAGATAACAGCTTCTTACAGGGATGACAAAGTTGTCACAACCTGGTCAGTAAGGAACAGCAAGAAACTAGCTAGGTTGAAATCAAAACCCCTGACAATTCCATTCATCTACATTCATTTTCTCTCCCACCATCACACTTACTTTCTGTTTACTCTCCAAGAGAGATGTGGCCTTAAGATCTTAGCTGGCCCAGGCCTGTTATAGGCCCAGGCCCTTGCAGACTTCAGACCCATACATTCTGCTTCCACAGATTACAGAAAAAGAGAGGACTCATGAACTGGTATTAATTTGTGGCTACTGGTGGGGGGGCGGGGCGGGAGGAGAATAGAGGGAAGGCAGAATGCCTTCCATTTCTGTAATTATGGGAACTGTTGTCAAGCCTCTTGCTTGGTAATGAAACAAAAGCACTGAACTAGTGGGTAGCTTTAAAATCCATGTTGAATTTGTACTATTTTCACTGGCTTTAAAAGGCATTTAAAAAATGAATAATTTTCCAACACACAGGTTTTCAAGCATACCGTATATTTGTTAATTCTGCTCATACAGTATCTTTTAGGCTAGTTCTTGTTTTTCTTATGTATGTACCCTAAGACTTTTTCTTTCTTTCTTTTTTTTAAAAAAATGTGTTTCCCAAAGGTCCATCTGCTGGTGGTGCCATTGCAAAGGCAATTGGATTCCCATGGCTCATGACCATTATAGGAATCGTTGACATCCTCTTCGCTCCTCTGTGTTTGTTTTTGCGCAGCCCTCCTGCCAAGGAAGAAAAAATTGTAAGCACAAAGTTTTTCTTGCTTTGTTGTATTTCAATTCTGATATATTTTAGTACATAAGCAAATAGAGAAACGAATTATTTTGTAATGTTCTATTTCATTAGCTGAAATCAGTTTTTTGTATTGAGTGGGGTAACTTGGTTTGCACAAGACAAAAAAAAATACAAAGCTGGCTTATCTTTGGAAACCAGCAGTAACAAAGTTACTATATTTTGGGTGAAGTTTGAATTAACAGTGCATGTTAGACACCTGGTTTTCTTTGATGTGTGAGGCTTTGCTACATTGATGCTGGAATTCAAGTAACTGTGAAGAGTTCACATGGAAGGGTATTTGAGACGACTAACACCTTCTCTGAACCCTCATGCTAACAAATTGTGTCAAAAACCTGAGGCAACTTTAGGAACAGTGGAATGTCTTGAGAACCTTCAGGCATCTGATTTCAGTGTGAGAGCCCTCAGGGTTGCTGCAGTGCATGCACAGAAGCTAGGAGATACTTGGTCCCAGTTCTAAGCCATCTGTTGCTGAAAGCAATAAAATGCTTAACAGATTACTAATGCACAGCTTTGTTCTTTTGCAGGCAATACTTATGGACCATAACTGTCACTATAAAACCAAAATGTATACGCAGAACAACATCCAGTCACATCCAATAGGCGATAATGAAGAAGAATCAGAAAGTGATGAGTAATTTCTGAAAGCCGTATCAAGTAGTTTAATGTATACAAGTGTTTCCTGTGGAACATCTCATCAAGACGTTTTAGTTGTACTGTACTTTTAATGGTAAAATAGTAAACAAGAAAAAGCCAAAGGTAGCTTTATTTATTGCCCTTGATTATGAAGCAGATTACCTACTGCCTTATAAAAGGAGAAGGGAAGCTTTTATAGGAGTTTGCTACAGTGTCAAGAATTTGTGCATTTCACATTATGCACTATATTTTTGATTAAATTAGTAGTGTAAATCTAAATCCAGATCTATGCCTTTAAAATGTCCATTCATTAACACTTTGCTTATTCCACCATTTTCTCTATTTGACTGATCAGCAGCAGAGAGTGCCTGAAACTAACAATGATAAATTATCTGATTGGACACTACATAAAAAAATGAAAATGTTGCATTTGTTAAATAGCTTTCCTTGAAGCCATGAAATAGAATATGTAATTCCCCTCATTATATGCATTTCCCCATTATTCCTAGAGGAAAAAATCATTGAAAAATAAAATATGGAAATTGTGAAGGATACATTTAATTGAACTCTTTATTATCAGATAGTAGGCACTAAACCAAAAATGGCTGTATATTTTGCTTGCCAACACATTTGTGCAACTTAGGTGGAAAAAATCTATCTGTATAGAAATATTGATTCACAGTGCATTATATGATTTAAATTTCAGGCAAGTGTTACTAGGTGCACACCATAAATTAAATCTAAATTGTGTCAGACACTTACAGATGCATAATACTCGCAGATGGACAATCCCTCCCATATAACATAAGAGAAGACAGTTTAGACAAATATATGACACTAGAAGCAAGACTGGTCGATGTCTGAACAGTTTCACGTAGTCGATTTGAAACTTCTCAACAATTTGGATGAAATTGTTTTTTCTTTCTTATTTTTATTTCTTAAAGCTTTATTTTGATTTTTAATTGAGTTGCAAGACACAAATGTCTCCTGGGGGACCTGTGTGTCTGCCCAAATAATATAAATCTAAGAGCTATCAATTAGGTAGTAAAATTTTCACTCTTGGCTGGCCCTCGGGCATGAGGAGACTACAGAAACAGAGCCTTAGAAAGTATTCCTGCTCTGGGCAGAGTAACTTGCAGCAAGGGGATTTGGAGAGACGAGGACTGTGTAGATTGCTATATGGGAGGAATGTAATACCCCTGCCTCTTCTAATTGGTAGGCAACTCAGCAGTCCATTGAGCCCTACAACAGTGTTGTCCTTCATTTGGACCTGAGCTCATGAAAGGATGTGTGGTGTCCTTAGTTGTGAAAATAGAATTCCAACAAATGATAGACCATGTATCAATATCAAATATTTAGTGTCATGTACTTGTCATGCTGTTTGTAAAACATGATCTCTGTGCCTTCTTTCATTTATCAACAGATGGTTTGTGTCTTAAAGCAGACACTTTGTTTACATATTTTTGTAAGTGTATATATTGGTCAAAATTAGAGATGCTGTAGATTAATTATTGTTGTTAATTATGCAGAAAAGTAACAACTTGGAATGTTATCATTTCTTGGAAAACCCCCAAAATAAATGGTGGACAATTTGATGTTGTTTTGCTACAAGTGATGTACAGATTAGTAGAATGACTCCAACATTGTCTTCTAGGAAGAAAATAGGCTTATTATATCATCATGCTGTTGCACTCTTGCTGTAACAGCTCTTGATATGATCATACGAGAGCTTAGGGGAAGCTGTTTCAAACCACACTTGTTCCTGCATGCTGTTTCCATATCCTTAAGTCAGCACCATTCCTGTAGCACAGGACAGTATAGTGACTGATAACAAGAGAGTACTCTGTTGTGTCTATTTTGCAAAGGGTGCTTCTATAGCTGTAGTTGCAACTTCTGCTGCAAAGTCACTTAAGAGTACAGGATTTGGTCATATACAAATTCAGACGGCTTGACTTAACTTCCAGATAAATGTTTGTGCTTTAAACAGATTTTCACTTGCGAAAACAGAACGTCTGTCTCTGTTCCCCCTGTGGAACAGATGGGGGCACAGGGAGAGAAGATGAAGAAGCCCTATTTATTGCAGGAGCAGAATGCTGCTCAGAGTTTTGGATATAAGCCTGTTTTATTTTGTTATATAGTCCAGGGGTGGCCAACTCCCAAGAGACTGCGATCTACTCAATAGAGTTTAAAACTGGCAGTTCAGGTTGAGCTTTTAGGTAGGAGGAAAGCCCCATTTTTTAGGGGTTCAGGTCAAAGTTGTTGAGCTTCTTTGGGGGGGCAGTGATCTACCATAGATGTCCAGTGATCTACCCGTTGGACATGCCTGTACACTATCAAAATGCTTCTGAATGGTTCAAATTATAAATCAAATATCCTGTGATAACTATTCAAACATGTTTTTAATTTTTTTCTAATGGAAACAGTACTAATGCTAATAATACATGGTTTCAGCAGAACCTTGAATATAATATACCTCACCCATCAGACTGGATTGCCCTAGCCACTGTGGAAGTGAGATCTATGTCATAATGTGTGTATCTGAAGAAGTGTGCATGCACACAAAAGCTCATACCAATAACAAACTGAGCTGGTCTCTAAGGTGCTACTGGAAGGAATTTTATTTTGTTTCGACCACGGCAGACCAACACAGCTACCTGTAACTAGAACTATGTCATAATGGTTGCATTTGTTTCAAAACTTATCTGAAAACGCTGTAGTCTGCATATTGTTTTTCTATCAGACTAAACTTCAGAAACATCCCTTCAAGTGGCGTCGGTATAACTTGGGTCAGAGGAGATGGTTAACTTTATTATTTTAAAATGAAAATTAATACTAAATCTGAAGTACTTTATGACTGAAGCTTTAATTTCATGGTAAAATGAATTTCAAAATGTTTTTGATATACCCACAAGCATTAGACAATATGCCATAGCTGTTTCACAAAAAGAGCATCATTGTGGAAATTCTCTTCTGAACACATTGCACTGCAATTTGTACCTGTAGGCCCACATCCATATGAGGATTTGTCAGTTTTTGCATGTGAAAAAGACATTGGTCCTGTCACTTTGATACATGTTTCTGGAAGGAGGAGAAAGGCTCTGTAGTGTGCAGCTACAAAGGGATGTGCTCTCGGACTCAGGTTAAACCCACACAAGATGAACTATAGGCCCTAAAGCAACTTTCCAAGGTTGCATTGCCAGTTTCAGGATATGTGAGACTGAAACATTCCCCCCACAAAAAATCAAAATACTGTGAAGTTTAGGTCTGCAATGCCAAAGTGCATTTAAGGAATTTATACTAATTTGATGTAGTAGATTTTTATCTAAGCAGCTTTGCAACGGAATGGATCCTGATAGGCAGCCTACAATACTTTCAATCCCCTGCACTTGTTGAGGCCCCCCAAATGCAGGAGAAATTTAGCATGCTACCTAGAATGTATCATTGAATCCTCTGTGCGGATGTGAAAGATGTTCCTTAGCTAAGAAGTCAATGGAAAGGAACAGTGAAAGCAGTCTATACCACTAGCCCATCAAGCTCAGTAGTGTCTACAGCGAGTAGAAGTGACTCTCAGGGGCTTAGGCAGGTGCCTTTCCAACTCTATCTGGAGACGTCAGGGAGTAAAGATGGGGCCATCTGCAGACAAAGCATGTTCTCTATCACTGAGTTGTTTTCCAGGGCATCACTGAAAGGATTCACTTGAAGATAAAAACTTTGGATGTCAATCCTCTACAACATGGATAAGATATTTGCAGATAAGTACTGAAAATATCCTATAAATATAACAGCTTGCAACAGAGAAACTGAGAACTTATTTTAAAAAAATTTATTAAAGCTTGTTTTCATGATAAAATCATGTCTGACAATCATCTTGGGCAGACTTTCTATAAATATGTGCAAGTGTCAAGTAGTTACATACCACTACATCAAGATAGCCTTGCTTTCAGTGGCATTTTTTATTTTCAGCTATGTACAGTAAAGCACAGAAGCAAAGAATATAATAGGAATGTATTAATACAGCTTGCCTCTCAAGATCAGTGTTTGTTATAATTATGTTTTCCCTTGCTACCATACAATTATTTTGCCACCATTCTCACGCAACATTTAGAATATTGCACTACATTTAATTTATTATACAATCATCATAGCAGAGTATTGATACCAAACTTTTCATGCCCGTTTCATTAACTGATAAACTATAAGGTATTATTTTGAAAAAACCTAATGCCTATATTATTTTTGCAGCTGCTTTCTCAAATGAGCAAGTGTTTCAAGGCAGTATCTGGACTCAAGCGAAAAACTAATGGAGAATTATTCCAAACCACCTCAGTTGGTAAGCAACTGCAGAAAATAAATTGAGAGATAAAATTCATTAAACACAATGTTGAACACAATGTTGGAGGGGTTTATTTTTTGGAAGTATCTAGTATAAGTTATGAAGCAAATTTTTTAAAAGAGCAGAATTGTACCCTTTTTTACTAGTATGGATTGTATTCTAATTTAATATTCGGCTCAGTTATGTTTTTTAAAAAGCAAAAGGTTATTCTTAAGGCCAAAAAGATGTGAAGAGGTTGTTATCACTCCTATACAAACTGAAAAGCAGATTCTACATAATAGGATATCTGACTGCTTGTCTGTCAAAATAAGAGGCTTTAGGTGTGCTAGCTTTGCCAGTTTCTACAGGTGTTTGTATATATAGCACAGGGCCTAAAATAATGATATGGAAAACAAAGCCTTATGACACATAAATGTCAACCCCCCCCAAATATATTTTTTAGCAGACCAGCTGGGGCTTTTAAAAAAGAAATTTAAAAAAGGTCCCCAATTTCTGTTGGGCCCAGGAACCAGTAAGGAAACTCACATGCTATATTAAAAAGCTGGGTATCTAACTAGCATTTTTCTGTTCACGATGGCATTACAACCAGTGGAAGTAAATTATTTTAGCATTTCATTTACCCTTTAAACATTAACACACAAAAGTCATACATTTTGTGGAAAAATCAATGCTTAGGTAAACAGAAAAAGCTACAACTCAACTTAAAAATAGGTCTTTATGCATTATAATATTACAGTGATATGTTCTATAAGGCTTCCACCTATTTTTACATTAACATATCTTTTGCTGGTACATTTCCAAGAAATTGCTATACAATATTGGTACAGCTTATGATCAGGCGAAATTGAATGTTTGTGGTCTTTAAGGAAGGAGAGAGGGGGAGATGAGCACCTACTGATAATTATTTGAGCTTTGAACTAGACATGTTTTAGAATTCTCTCCCAGCTTACAATTCTGCTAAACCCATAAAGGAAAAAGGTATTCAAGTGTCAATTAAGCTTCAAAAATCTGTGACTGAAAAAAATTATGGAAAGTAAGCATCATGATATGTAGTAACACCTTTACTAAATAACTGAAAATAAAGCCTGTGTTGGCTATGATGCATGATTGGCAAAAAAACAAAACACCCCTGCTCTGAAATAAATCAAAGAGCCAAATAATGAGACACAATCAAAATCTTCAGAACCTGGTCCCCATGGCTGTAAATTTCAGCATGCAGTTAAAAATCAAAACATTAAACTGGAAAATTAAATGGAACGGAACAAAAAATAAAACAACTGTATTAGCATGAAACTTTAGAAAAAGTTCAAATAAATTAATCTTCCAGTATAAACTTCCAAAATGTTCTTTAAACACAAACTGGACCAGCTATGCCAACAAAAAACAAGAAAGGGAAACTGTACTTGTAAAGAAAACTCTAACTATACTCTTACAGAGATTTAAAAAAACACTTGTGGGAAAGCAGCTTGTATACATTTTACCAGTGTTTAATTACATTTTAATGTATCTGGTGTGGTTTTGATTAAGTGCAAAGTATTTTCCCAGTTTATCATTCTCAAGGCCAAATGTGCAACATCAATCTACTAAGTCATCAGATCTTTCAAGCTCTCCTTCTTTTAGTAGTTGTTCGAGTACTGGCTCCATTACTAGAGCACTTTCAACTTCATTATCCATTTCTTCGTCTTCATATTTATCCTCTTTTCTGGATTCCAGGTCTAAAGCTTCTATATCTTCAATGCCTGCTCTGTAGTGAATCATAAGGAGTGTTAGGGCTTGCAGTCGTTCACCTGATTTAGCCAATGCAGTAGACAGTAGCATTTTTTTTCTTGTATCTGTTGTTTCTTTCTTTTCTCTTATTAAAGAATTGTTATTTTCCAGTTCCTGGTCTATTTCATACTGTAGTTTTTCCAACATAACCTCTAATTTTAGGATTCTTTCTTCTGTAGGCAAACCTCTATAAAGGTCTCGACCAATTTCTTTAACAGCAATGTAGACACTATCATCTAATCCACCTTCTTTTCTTGCTAACTTTATCCCTGTACTTGCTTGCTTGGAAGGGCTACTTGGACCACCAGTTTCTGTGTCGCTACCTTCATTATCGGAACCATGTGGCGTGTGCTTTGGCGAAGGTTCTACTACATCAGCCCCTGGCTCACTAACACGAACTTTAGGAACTTGACGAAGATTTAACAACCGGGAGCTAGTGTTGATGATATGTCTTGTTAAACCTGTTGTTCTGTTTGCAGTTTTCAATTCTGTATCGGCACGAGATGCTGGTACGCTTAGAGAATCAGGGCTATCAAATTTAAAAGTGCGAAGGTCTCGTTCAAGCCGTCTTGTGGCTCCTAAACAAAATGGGCTTTCCGTTAGACATTTTTCTTGACATTTTTTGTGACAAACATATGCACAAACAACACACTGTGATGCTGCTTTAGTCCAAACTTTTTTTTTGCAGTAATCACACCAAGTTGGATTCTGAAACTGGGTGTCCTGAAAATTATGCTTGTTTTCAGTGTAGATAATCTGTCCAAAATAAGGATCCTCTTTGGGAAGAATGGGAGCAGATTCATCTTCTGAAATATTTTCTTTTTCTTTTTCCAGGAGAAAACTGGAGTCTTCTGGTTCACCCTCTTTTAAATATTTAAAATGTATAGTAATATCACCGTAACAAAAATTTTCATTGAAACCTTTGTGAGAAATCAAATTACGCAATGCAGTTCTAGTTACTGAAGCTTTAGGTGCAGGAGGATTTAATCTAAATTGTCTAATGAATTCCATGGAGGATGTAGCTATACAATCTAAAGCTATTTCTTCAAGTTTTATGCTTTCATATCCTAAACAGAGAAGCCCACCTAATTTGAAAGGATCCCTACACCAAACAGCAACATTTAGGTACTTGTGCTCTTTTTCTACTTCAAATATGTAGGAAGAGGTCTTTGTCCTTGTCCATTTACCTAATCGTTTGCGATAAGAAATTTCTGGTGTTTCCCATGAATTATGGTTTTCTGTAGCTGATCTAGAACTTTGTGAAGATTCTGAAGGTTCTTTTACTGTTTCTAATTTGTTTGTAACTGCTTTGTTTGTAACTGCTTTGGGACTCTGTAATGATTCTGAAGTGTCCTTCATTAATTCTAGTTTGTTTGCAGCTGGTTTGTTTGTAACTGCTTTAACATTCAGTGTGGAATCGGAAGGCTCCTTAACTGCTTCTGGTTTATTTACAACTAATTTGGATCCTGTAGGTTCTTCTTCTATATCAGTATTTTTTGTTAGCTTTACTGAATTTTTATCTCCATTACTTGCAGGAAGTGGCTGCTTCTCTGGTTTCTCAGCAGATAAGTCACCAGTTTCTAGTGTATTTTGAACTTCATTAGGAAGTGGTGTGATTTTAAACTGTGGCCTGGGTGGGACAGGAGGTTTACTTGTCTGTTTGTTTGTTTGGTGGGTTACATCCATATTTTCAGAATTTTTTTGTACCACTTGTTTGGCTGCCTCTCTGAAAAGTGCCTTTCCAGTTGCCTGAGGACTTCCAAAATGTCCCTTGCGGCTTGGTAGCGGTGATACAGTTCCAGGTGGTTTTGCTGTAGATGACACTGTGGTATGCTTGGGACTGGTTGAAGAATCATCTCCGGGTTCATATGACTTTAATTCATTTGCCAAATCCTCAAATTGTAAATCTAGTTCTTTGTTTTCTAGATCTGCTGATGTCTCCTCATCTGGAAACACTGAGTTTACAAATGGTGCAAGACTATCTTGCGGTACTGAATTCTGTTGGTTATAGCCAACAGGCCTCTCATAATGTACGATGACTCTGTCACCAGCCTGTCTGATGAGCTTTAGCACTTGTATTGTTGATGTAATTTTCACTCCTGTCAAAAAAGAGAAAAAATCCAAGAATCAACAGTAATGAAAAAAAATATATATAGCTGACTTTATAAAACATTCATGCCCTGTTTCAATGAGGACAATGGTCATACCAAACACCAGATTCTGCTGACTGGGAACTGTGTGCACAGAAAGGGCCCAACACATGGAGATCTTGGCAGCACTTTGACCGGAATATCTTGTTTCCATGATGAACAAGACAATCAGATTTGACAGCATACATGTGAAATGGAACTCTGGCCCCTCCTAGTGGTAGGGTGATAGGCACCTGAATTCAGCTCCTTATTGATCCTAAAGGGAATTGGTACCATCAAACATGGCAGTGTGAAACACTTGGTTCAGTAGCTAACCATGTAAACCATTCCTGATTCAAGGAAGAAGACACAAGCTATTAATACAAACCAGAGCCATGGAGAATATTTTCACTATTGTCACTCCAACTGATGATGAAGAAATAAATATGAACTTACAAAGATAGAAGTAAGTTGCTAATATACCAGAATACCACATATAGAAAAATCTTCAGGAATCTGTTTTGTGAACTCCGAATTACTGGATATTGTTGCACAAGAACCCAAAATACTTCCTCACTTTCGGAATGGCTGGTGCCTAATCATGTGATATGGGCCAAATTATTTATATATTTTTCAGGTCTCTAGGTAATAATTTATCAATAATTATTGTTGCATCAGCCCATAGTGCCTGCAAAAACCATGATCCATGTTTAGGTGCAGCTGGAATCTACACACAGGCAATAGCCAGGGAAGTGAAACTGTGAAGCAACAGCTGCTGGGAAAAACCACCCTGTAGTTCTGCCAGGTAAGAAACATTGTGATACCATCTAGAAGATTTTAACAAAAGGTAGTTTCAGATGAACCCCATTCACATTTAAAATATTGAAGAGGGTGATGAGCTATACCTCTAATGTACCTTCCAACCTTCTAGAATGGTGCTGGGGGGCTGCAGTAAAAGCTGCCTTCCCCGCCCCCCTGCCACATAAGTGAAGTCTAGGTTCAAGGTCACCCTTTGCCAAATGCACATTTGAATCTGCATTTTCCACACATACTCTAGCAGCTGCATCACACTGGTACACTACATACCAAGAACAGTGTCAGTGCCTTATGGTTTTGATCTGCAGGCACTGGGGTAGGTAAATTTATCTTTCCAACATAGCAATTCCACGAGTCCATCAAGGAGGGATTGGGACTGAAATTAGTGGACCCTCAGATTCCAAAGTTCTATTGGGAGTGAAGTGGCAGGGCAGAAGAAAGGAAGGGAGCAGCGCCCCCCCCATCCTTCCTTCTGGTTCCTCCACCTTTTTTATGATCCCTCCCCTACTGTTTTTGAATGGTGGGGGGCAGGCAAGAAATGTCATGTCCAGGACTAGCATAGTTTGTTCCATACTTCAGCTGGAGAATGGGAGGGCTTCCTCTGGCACATTTTCCTTGCCCCCCTTATGTCTCTACTGACCAGGGGTGCCACTTGAATAAAATATTGGGAGGGCCCAGGTAAGATCCACCCCACATAATCAATCACATGATGCAGTGCACACACACCATTTGAATGGCAAAGCCCCCTCGGCCCCTCTAGGAGCTGGCTCCTATACTACTGACATCTGCAATGCAAGGGTGCTGTAGTTTCATAATGGTTAGGAGACAGCTCACAAGATCAATATCACTCACCCAAGAGTGGGCCTCTCTCTTTTTCTCTACTCTGGAAAGAGATTCTCTAAATATCCTCTAGGATACCATCTCATGGATCATAGGATTGAAGTGTAAATAAACTTTTTAAAAAATTGTATTCATGAAAAAGAAAAACACAATTGCACGTAAACAAAGAAATGTCTAATGAGTGGAGACACCATGTCTGTCTTTGAGTAGGAACAATTTAAATGTGTTTATATTGATCTTCAGATGCTTTCAGTGCAATTATGGAAGTCAGGTGTTAAGGAAGCTTTAAATCTACAGTAATGCATTACAGCAAGTACCGTATTTGTCGCCCTATAGGACACACTTTTCCCCCTCCAAAAATGAAGGGGAAATCTGGGTGCGTCCTATGGGGTGAGTGCAGGCTTTTGCTGAAGCTTGGACCGACCCCTCTCGCTCTCCAGGAAGACATCTACGGCCTAGGGAGCCCTGTGGGAGGTCCCGCAGGGATGTCTAGGCTGCGGATAGCAGCCTGCTTCCCGGAGCGTTGGGCGCCCTGAAAGCAGAGCGCCCGGCGCTTTGGGAACACATCCACAGCCTAGGCAGCCCTGCGGGAGGTCCCGCAGGGATGTCTAGGCTGCGGATAGCAGCCTGCCACCCGGCGCGCAGGGCACCCTGAAGCAGAGCGCCTGGCATGCCGGACAGACATCCGCAGCGTGGGGAGCCCTGCAGGAGTTCCCCGCAGGGCTCCCCACGCTGCAGATAGCAGCCTGCTGCCCGTCGCGCGGGGCACCCTGAAGCAGAGCGCCCCGCGCGCCGGACAGACATCGGCCAGCCCCACAAGCTCGGGGGACAGCAGGGAGGCGCAGCTGTTCCTCGACCTAGTTCGGTTTCTCCGACCTGCTTGGGGGGGGAATAAAGGGGGAAAATTTCCTTGATTTCCACCCCAAAAAACTAGGTGCGTCCTATGGGACGAAAAATACGGTACTTTCAAAGCAAGTGCAACCTAACTGTTAACAGCAAGAGGCACAAAAACATAGTTTTGGATTAGAATAAACTGTAGGTGTAAACCTAGAACCACAGAACTGAAAAAGATTTTACTGTGTCTGTTTTTCCAAGGGTAGGTAAAACTAACATCTTAGGGCTGACAGGATTGGAACCTCATACACAGACAGGCTTGGAACTGGGAAGAGGTTTTACGATGTCAAAACAAAACAAAAACCTAAGGGAAAGAAAGCCAAGAAGAGTTTGTATTTGATATCCTGCTTTATCACTACCCTAAGGAGTCTCAAAGCGGCTAACAATCTCCTTTTCCCTTTCTCCCCCACAACAAACACTCTGTGGAGTGAGTGAGGTTGAGAGAGAGAAGAGTGACTAGCCCTTGGTCACCCAGCAGCTGCATGTGGGACGCGAACCCGGTTTACCAGATTGAGTCCACCGCTCTTAACCACTACAGCACACTGGCTCTAGGAGGGTGAAGCAGCAGGACAAAGTATGGATTGAAATGAGCCCAAAGAAAATGTAGAGAGAGAGTAGGGCTTGAGGAAAAGGACAGTTACAACTGGAAAAGAAAGCAAGAAGAGGTTATAAATAAACCTCAGATCACTTAAGTATGGGACAGGAGTGAACAACAACAACAGCAACAATATGCTACGTGTGCAAGAAGTGACTAGTACAGTATTAGGGAAGCTGGTCCAGAGAGGATAGCTAAAGATGGATCTGACATACAGTTTTATCCAAGTTGTTTTACTACTTACCTCCAATAGCTATAAGCCTATCCCCTCTCTGAAGATCAGCAGCTGCTGCAGCTGAGTTCGGTGTGATAGTTTCAATGACAACATGCCCTGTTTCACCTTCCTTAACTTGTATTTGGCGCAGAGTGAGTCCAACACTTGGTGAATTTCCTTTTATTAGTTCCGCCTGGGAAGAAAGAAATTGTAAAATTGTAAAATGAAATGACATTTAATCTGGTATCTAATAAAGATTTAATGCATAAGGTTGCTATGTTTTCTCTAGACAAATCTGTCTTACAAAATGTGGTATGTTTAAAACAGGGTTGATCAATAATGAACAATGTCATTTTCTAATCATGTTTGCAAAATGAATGCTTTTTATCAAATAAAGTTGAATATAAACATGTTACGTGAACTATAGCATACTCCAACTCAGCAGAACACTATGTGATCCATGACTTTAATCAAGCCAGTTAACAGAAAAAGAAAACCAAATTAAGATCAGCTCTACAGATATCATATGCTGTATTCAAAACCATGTGGCAAACAATTTGCTTCTTCCAGTACAAGTAGTGCTCAGGGTCTCAAGCAGAAGTTAATCTGAAATGCTGCAAATCAACATATTTTGCATTCAAAAATCTTATTTTACTAAAGATGAAGTGATTTGAAATCATAGAGCATTTATTGCTGTAGGGGATAAACTAAGCTCAAACTATTTCCCATTTCCTTTTTTCAAAAAACATCATATGGGCATCAGGGAAATACATCTGTCTCCCTTCTCAGAGGAACATTAAGTTTTTTTCCAGGTACAGTCTGAAGCAAACAAAACCAGGGGCAGAAAAACTTATACATTTATGGTGGACACTGACAGGTGGGAACACCCAGGTTAACTCATTTAAGATAAATCACTTAGAAGTGTACCTGCACATTTTGCTTCAGAAACTACGTTTCTAGGGCTACTTTTTTAAAAAAATAAAAAATAAAAGCTCAGTGTCTGGGCATGCCAATGAAGGCATTTGTGGGTATGATGGCACCTGGCAGCCCCCAACAGACATCTAAAACTAATTTATTAACAATATGAAACACATACCAATAAAATTGCAACAGCAGCTGCAAAATGAGGCTCTCTCAACAGAAGTTATAGAAGTCATAGAGCTGGAAGGGACCCCGAGAAATCATCTAGTCCAACACCCTGCAATGAGGAATCCTGCCCACAGCTGTCCTTGGGTGGACCTGAACCACTAACCTTCTGGTTAAAAGCCAGATGCACTGACCCGTTCAGCCACCTGGCACCACCACCCCTCCCCAAAGGCTTGGGCAAAAAGGTACATATTTTTTCCTGCTGACGAAACAAAAAAACATGCTGGAGTGTGACACACCTCAGAGGGGTGTTCATTCAACAGGTGCGGAGCCCCCACAAGGAAAAACCTTTCATGGGCCCCTACACCATGGACCTCATTAAGTGCAGTTATTACCCAGATTCCTCTAAGCAAGGGTTACAACTCCTTACTGTGGTCGTGTGGCTGCAATGGTGGCTTTTGCAGAGATCTTGGGAGAGTTCTGTGAGATCTTGCTGGAAGCTGCCATTGCATGACCCTAGTAAGCAGAGCTTTTTGCAGGGGTGGAAGGGTGGGGACACCTCAGGCAACACAAGGGGACAGGCCGTCCCTGGCATATGTTTTGCATGCAGAGGGGTCAATCCCTGCCATCTAGTAAAGGAAAGCAATTAGTAGAGCTAGAAAAGTTAACTGCCTGAGAAGTTGGAGAGCCACTAACAGTTTGAGTAATACAGGGCTAGATGGACCAACGTCTGACAACTTCATATGTACAAATGCTCATATTTTCCCAACATAGAAAACATTCTCTACTGTTAGAATATGTGATTTATATAAAAGTGGGCTTTTCTGGGCATACTTGTAATAGCTTATGTTTACCTTCGAATTGCAAAGCAGTAATTTTTCAGAACACTCAGAAATAACCAGTTTCTGTGACATGTAAGACGCAATCTCTTTAGCGATTAGCATGAATTGCCCAGGTATTCCAAGCAATGACAATTATGGAAGCAGCAGATACAAACAACTACAACAGGGTAACTAGCATTTAGGAGGACAATGTCTGCACCATGTAAAAAGGAAGCCATTGGTTTTACATGCAATTCTGTTCCTCTTCTAAAGAAAGCAATTTAGAAAAAGATGCTAGTGTAACTCATGCTGAATGGTTATTACTCATTGACTTTTAGTTCTTGCTAAATGCAGTTGTGATGTTCTCTCAGTCCTGAAAAAATGGAAAACAATTGATTTTTCATATTTCAATTCTGACAGCCACTGATAGAAAAGATTCCTCTAATATAGCACTTGAGCATGGATCAGTTATTGCAAAATGTTGTACAATCTCACATTAACTGACTCATGAAGTCAATTTTCAAATATTGCAAGAAGAGCTGGGGGGGGGGAGAGAATCAAGAGGGTTTGGGGGCCAGAAATGAGTCCCAATGTCTCCACGCCATGAGCACTGCCTTTAGAAATCTGAGTTGACTTGGCAGAATAGCTGTGATTAAAATGTCTATTCTTCCACATTTTTCATATTTTTTCCAGGTTTTGCTCATCCATATTTCCTCCTCTTTACTAAAAAAAAAAAATGGCAATGACAGCTAATTCTATTATTTCATCTGGGGGGGGGGGAATATAGAATAAATTATAAAACATTATTTAGGCATAGATCTAAGGGAGGTCTCAGAATGCCCAATCTAGGACTCTCTTATGCAGCATTTAAAATTAAATCTCTGATCCCCTTGATTAGGGGACAATATGACATTCCATTGGTGCAGACCAAGGCCCCTCCTTCTTCACCGTCAGTAAGGGCATTTCATTTCCAAAAACTGTCTCAGGCTGAGTGGAGCAAGATGCAAAACTCTTTCGCTTTTCAGTGCATAGCTCTAGCACAAGGTGCAAGCTAGCCCTTCTCTAAGCAGAATATACTTAACATAAAAAGAACATCTTAGGATTGCACCCCTTGTCTATGGTTTCCTAAGTACCAATAGTCTCTTCTGCTTTTCCATTTCTTTTTCCTGAGCTATAAAATGTTTCTACCTCTTTGTGTTTATTTTCCCCCAAGGACTATTGTTCAACATTACACTGTGCTGTATTTTTCACGTTTCAACAGCAGCTGACTAAACCAAATTTCAGTGCATCTCAGGGAAGCAGAATGACCCCAACAGTGCCATGTGGTGTGTGTCAGGAGTGCTTTCATCTGCTTCCCTGTAACTGCTTTTGTTTGAAAAACCATCTAGGATTTTTTTACCCCAATATTATAATTCTTAAGCTGAAACTAAGATAATAACATAGGTAATTTGGGGGGAGGGGGATGTTTTACTATCCCAAGTGAAATTCTAATATGCATCTGGGTAGTAAAATGTTCCAAAACAAAAGCAATGTGTTTTCTATCAGAAGAAGGGCACTTATCTGCTTCCTTGGGTTGATTTTTGTTTTAAAAACTGCGTGGTACATTTGTTACTCCAATATACTAACAGTGACTGAGACAGAAAATGCACCTCAGTGGCAGAAATCAATAGATTTCACAGGTTTTTGTTGTTGTTGACAGAAATAAATCTTAAAGGTTGAAATTTGGGAGCACCCTGGGTAGGTGACAACTGTGCAGATGATGATATATCAAGAGGGACTAATTAGGTGTAAAGAAAAGTATCGGTGGGGTAAATTTTAACCACAATTGGAAGAAAAAAGGCTTTTAAATAAACTAATTGTTTGACTGGCAATTTTATACTATAATTATCATTTTATTTAAATTTTATTGTGAACTGCTTTGAGCACAATGTATTTGTGAAACATATCAGTATTATTTGCACAGTATATCATGACTATTATTCCTCTGCATGCAGTAATTTGACATTTCATCTCTATATATGCAGCTGAAAACTGTCTGTGCTTTTAATACTTTTTAAAAAATGATCTTTTCTGTGAGCCTTTCAAAGAGTAGAATGTTCAGGAAATTATGCAAGTCCTAGAGACAGAAAGAGTGCTACATTTTCCCCCCTTTTTGTTCCTATTTGCAAACAAAGGGATCTATGTTACCTTATCATTTTAAGATCACTCAGTTCTGTCAATTACCATAATACATCAATAAGGCAGTTTTATTTCCTACTGAGGAAATTTGTTAGCTTTCAAATGTCAGCAGAAAATCATGAAGAGTAAACCTCTGTTTTCATCACTGAACTCTGGTGGCTCATATCCTTTGACCTATATACTTTAATATCCTCTAAACACGAGTGTGGTAAAATAATTAAAAGTGAAAAGATTCTACAGTATGATGGCATTTAAATGATTTGATAGCTTGGAAAAGTAAAGATGGAATTATGTTTCTATGTCATTAAATCAACCAATATTGTTTTGAGTTTTATTGTACAAAAATAGGTTTAATTTATGGATTTGTTTAAATGCCACTTTTCCTTCAAGGATGATTAAATGCTTTAGCACAGAAGTAAAAATAAGGAAACAGCAATGTAAAGAAAACAAACATTTTTGGACAATCATATGCCCTAACACCTACCACTTGACAGGGGCAGAGAACAGACCCAACACTGGCCTGATTTGCACAATAACAGTAAACAATAAAGCACAAGTTGTCCCACAGAAGTTCAAACAAACTATGGCTTGTTTCTCCAAAGTTTGATATGTTTCTCTTTTGCCTTGTGCCTTTCTGGTTTGGTAAGCATATGATATGGGATGGCTGAACAAACCATGGCTAAGGAGGTGTGGCAGGTCTGCAGGTTAACACAAAGTCATAGTTAAACAAAGGTTCACAAGTCAACAATAAGCTTCTGATCATGTTTTTGGACATAAAAAAATCTCACTAGTGTACAGGGTTCACACATAATAAATAATTTCTTAGCATATGTGAACCAGACCACATCAGTATACTTCAAAAACCCTTTGGTAGGAAGAAATATGACTGGAAATGTCACTCTCAATAGTATTAGTTTGTAACACAGTTGGCCAGATTCAACTAAATAGCAGCGCTAGCAGAAGCCAACACAAGATGTCTGGCTGGTACAACAAGGCTTTCCCTTGACTCCTTCCCCTGTGTGCCCCATCAAGGATAGGGGGTCAGGAGAGTCCCCAGAACAGCATGTGGTGGGAGGACAGGAAAGATCATTCTATCATGTAAGTCATGCTAAGGTGATAGCTATGCCAGCACAATAATTCTTGTGCTGGCATAACTAACTCTTCTTAGTGCTATTTTGAATTCCACCCAGGGTATTTTTCTTTAATGCTTTCAGTAGGTTATCTCTTGTGCCTTTCCCCTCTTCCTCCCCATAATTCATATTTGGGCTTAAGCCTTTATTAAATTTTGAACATTCTCTCCTCAAAGATCATACACTCCCTTTGCCAGGTATACGGAAGATGGCCAATGTAAAGCCAAGTTTTAAATACACCCAGAGAAGATCCAGAAAACTCAGATCTGTCAACCTAGTTTCTGTCTCAGAAATGCAAACTGGAAGAAAGCGCCTATTAACAATTAAACATTCAGAAAGCATCAGTTTAGCATGTTTAAAAGGGAAGTCATTCCTCAGTAGCTTTCTGGAGTATCACCAAATATGAAGATAAGGACAACCTGGTGAAATGAATTCCAAACCTTTTAGAAAGGAATCCCCTATCAAAGGCTTCTAAAAAAATATGGTTACCATGCAGTAAGAAGGAAGGTCCTCTTATATAGACTGGCAACGAGCTAGAAGGAAACAAGCAAAAGTAGGAGTAAATGGCTGTATTTAATTTTTTTATATAAAGGAAGATTAAAAGAGTAGGCTCTCCTCCAAGAACTGAGATCATTACTATCATAGAACATCTTTCTAGTAACAATGAGAGGAAATGCTCGGTAAGGCAATATATTCGTTGCTTGATACTGAGCTTATCCCAATAACTTGCAAAAATATGTTTTTGGGCAGAAGAGGCTGGTTTGCACATAACGTTAAACCATAGCTTAGAACTACATACATGAACTAGAATAAGCTTGAGCAAAGTCTTGGCCTCATGTACTCTCTCATCCCTCACCCCCACCTCACCCTGTACAGCTGGGAATAGAACTGGCATGTTTACATTAAATTTCCATGAATCCTGGCTTCTTATTACACACAAATCAGGGGCAATTGTTTAAGCTTAAATTAAACAAGTCAGCTTCACAATCCATGGTTTGAAGTTGGCTTGTTCTGAAACTTAAAAAGAGTTTGTTTTATGCCATAACTAACAAGCCAGTATTTGTAGAAATTTGAAGTCTACATGCCAGAAGTCCTTCTCTTGGTCATATGGGAGGAGGTGAGGTAGCATATTAATCTGAGGCTTCACTCTGCTCATTCTAGTTTGTTCATATAGTCATAAAACATGTTTAATGTGTCCAAAGAGAAACAACAACAACAACAACAACAACAACAACAACTAGTATTGCTAGTGCTATGACATCAGCACTTGGCTTCAGAAGGAACAGATTCTAAACATGGCTGCAGTAGCTATGAACCAGAACACCAAGAATGACAATTGGCCCTTGAACCATTTCAACTTTGCCTCTCTTTTAGATATGAACTTGCAGTGCCAAGGACAGATGACTGTTTTGCAACCTTTCCATGGACAACCTGAATGGAGTGTGCAGACCATATTTTGAGAAACTCTGGTTTGAACACAAGCCAGGACTCCCAAGTAAATCACACACATACATAGACACAATGTTAACTCGATTACGCTGGAACCTTATAACCAGGCAGCAACATTTCTGTACAATATATCACATATGCTTTAGAAAGTCATTTGAAACTAAGCACCTTACCTGGAAACCACCATGTTTAGTTGGGTCAAGAAAACAAACATTGTTATCACTCTTACAAACAGGCCATATTGTTTACACAAATAATTAGCTTTCATGCTGAGTCCACCTTTATGGCTGAAATCACTTGTCACTGTAAATCAATTTCAAATGAGAAACATGGCTGTCTGCAAGTAATACTGAAAACTCTGCCTTGTGTCCAATATTTATATAAGCAAAAGAACAGATTACCATGTGAATACAAAATGGATTGTCAGCACAGTGCATCTGTGAAAAATAAATACTCCTCTTTGTTTCTTTTAGGATTTGTAGCTGCTTAAAGAAAATAAACCAAGTTAAGTTTATACCCTAGGATAACATATGCCTTTACAAAACATGTGTTACAGCGCACTGAACCATCATTAACACCTAAGCCATCCAAACAATAATTAATTAATTAATTAATTAATTAATAATAGTAAACCTGCTGTTTCAAGAACAGAGTTAAGAAAGGGGAAACTGTAACATAAAATAGGACTGGGAACACCTTGACTTTTCCTCATCCAAAGTAGCCAAGTTCAGCTAAAAAAAACACACCTTGGTGCATTCACAGTATGTACAAAATTGTGTCCTTTATTTATTGGAAGGATCTTGGAGGGAAAGGACAGATATCATATGACTGCAATCATTATTATAATAATATGCACATCAGGGTAATGCTTGCAACTGTTGCCAGGAAAGGGAAGATAGAGGAAAGCTATTTCAACAGAATATAACAACTTTAAATCAAGGCAGTTACTAAGTAAGCCAAATAGTTAATGCTCAACATGAGAAAGCAGACAGCTTTCTATTTTACATGCAATATGGATTACAGAAAGTTATGCAAGTCTCAAAATTATCCCCCACTGTATTTTCAAATGCTAAGTTTTACAAGACTTGGTATTTTCATAAAAAGTGACATTTTCAAAAATGGAAGGTTTTTTATTTGTTTTGCCTTAATCTCAGTTCTTTCCTTTGACAGGATTAAAGACTGAAATGGCAGACTTCAGTAAGCTCACTAAAATACTATTACTGAGAGACATTTGACTGAGTCTATTTACACTATTATTTCACAACTACTTCAAGTTTACCAAGTAGTTGAAAAAATGGCATTTTATTAGAGTATGTATCATGCCACACCTACTGCAATTTCTTTGCAATGGGGGAAAAAAAACTAAAGGAGGACCCAATAAGGTTACATATTTTGATATGTTTATTACATTGGGTGTCATGAAAGTCCAGCTCAAGCCAACAACAGAGTTCCTTGTGCTCATCTACCAGTGAAGTAGCAGCATAATGTACCCCAGTTGTCTTCTCTAGCCATTAATGCTAATAACCCTCTAGGAATGCCATCAATTTTGGTACCCTACAGTGTTGGCCATTTACTGGATGACATCAATTCAACCATATGATTAAGTTGGCTTGTTTTATAATACAGTGGTGCCTCGCAAGACGAAAAGAATCCGTTCAGTGATTCTCTTCGTCTAGCAGTTTTTTCGTCTTGCGAAGCAAGCCCATTGACAGCTTAGCGGATTAGCGCTATTAGTGGTCTAGCGGCTTTTAGCGATCAGCTGTTAAGCGGCTTATCAGTGGATCAGCTGTTAAGCGGCTTAGTGGCTTAGGAAAAGGGGGGGAAAGCGAAAAAAAAACCCGTGGGAACTCGCAAGATTTTTTCGTCTTGCGAAGCAACCCCATAGGGAAATTCGTTTTGCGAAGCGCCTCCAAAACGGAAAACCCTTTCGTCTAGCGGGTTTTCCGTCTTGCGAGGCGTTTGTCTTGCGGGGCACCACTGTAGCTATTTAAATTCAGAATGCCTCATCTGCCAACCAATAGGTAGAGATATAGTAAGACTGTTTTCTTTAACCCAGTTGGCACATAATGCTAAACTATGTTTCAGCATTATGAGAGAAAGCAGTATGAAGAGCTTGTGCACTCCTTCCTCCTCCTCTAAAGTGACCAACTGAAGATCAGAAGCATTTACAGTTTGGCTTTGTTGAAACCCTAAAACGTGACTAACCTTAACTATGTTTAGCATAAGCAAGTCAGCTGCATAACCCAGGGTTTAAAGATGGCTTGTTTCTACTAACCATAGTTAAGCCCAGGGGGGACGTAAGGGTATGCAGTACTGGCACCTCTCTTTTTTGGTTAAAAAGTGTGGCACTTACTCTAACAACTTCATGGTGAGTACTAGCACCTATTTTTATAGGGGGGGGGGGGAGACAGTGGTTAAGGCTAAGCATGACCAATTGCATTTAGTCTAAAATGGAAGCAAAACCATCTCTTCAGAGCAGTGCGAGAAAGGAGAGCAGATAGCAGGCAAACCCAAGGTTTACTATGGTTCATTCTGTTAATGTTAAAACATGGTTTGGTATTCAATGAAAATGCAGTCTTTGTTAATCGGGAGACTCAACAATTTGTTTGTTTGGAAAAAAAGACTAACACTAGTTTAATTTTCCAGGTTTCAGTTTTAACAAATAGTTTGTTCAATGTCACTTAATGGAGAACATCTAAAGTCTAAAGGAAAGTCCTGCCTTACTTCATATCCAACTACTGATTAAAATCAATCTAGTAATGGAAAATGGAAAATTTCCAACCACAACAACTACTGTATATTCCACAGCCAACAAAATATGAAAAGGGTTGTAGCTTGGTTATAGGTTATGGGCATTGCATGGGAAAGGTCCAAGGCTCAGTTCCTGTCATCTCTAGGTAGGGTTAGGCAAGACTCTGGTCTGAAACCCTGTAGCTGCTGCCCATCAATGTAAATACCAAGCTAGATAACTTGGTGTAAGGCAGCTTCATAGGTTCACCTACCATATTAATCTCAACTTTGAACTGGATAAATAAATCCAAAACCCCATATGTAGCGACCTCTCATGTACAATATTTTATCTGAAGTATTTAAGTTTTGCAGAGTTACATAATAGTATTGACAAAAAAAATTCCTTCCAGTAGCACCTTAAAGACCAACTAAGTCAGTTCTTGGTATGAGCTTTCGTGTGCATGCACACTTCTTACACACTTCTTTCGTGTGCATGCACACTTCTTTGGAAGAAGTGTGCATGCACACGAAAGCTCATACCAAGAACTGACTTAGTTGGTCTTTAAGGTGCTACTGGAAGGAATTTTTTTTGTTTTGACTATGGCAGACCAACACGGCTACCTATCTATAATAGTATTGATTCTACATGCAGTTTCACTATTACCATGCCCAAACTATCTCAACAGCATCCATGTGCAACCACAACTATTTCCCATTAATACGTTTGTACATTTGGTTTCTCCATGTAATGGTTTATTTGCAATGTTAGCATATTAGGGGCAATGTGGAAAATTGCAGCCCATGCACCATATAAATTTGCTTGAAACAGATCCATCTTCCATTGCAAGTGACATTTGAAGTAATGTACTGGACAGGTTTAATAACCTAGAATCTTTGTTCAAAATCAATTATACACCAATATGTAAAGGGACATGATTTGATTAAAGTCTCACTATTTTTAGTCATTGCGCATCAAGCTGTCTAATTTATCCTCACTGCTTACATAACAATAGTATGAAAGCAAGACCTAAGGTGGGTATTTTGCAACTGGAAATAATTATAGAGGACAATTTATAGTAAGAAAAAAACTGTTTTGTCAACTGCCCATGAACAAATTTAGCTCTTTCTGTAAACTTGCAAAACAAGAAATTGTTTGAAAATATCCAGACTTATGACATTTGAGGTCCCTATACTGTGATTTAGTTTCTAGGTCACAAAGGACCATTATTCACATGCTAATCCATTACAATTCATTTATTTCAGTGGGATCAATTTCTACATAAGTGTTTATAGGTGTACATTTTAAAAAACAGCAGTGGTATGGGGAAATCAGAATATTTCTCATCACAATGGAGGTTGTAAGGATTGAACCAAGGATCTTTGATTTACAAAGCATGTGCTCTGCCATGGAGCTATGTCGCCTATCCTCACCATTCAAATATTACTTTTGCATGGAAGGGCTGTGGCTTCATCTGATCCTGTGGATACTCTGTGTAAGATATCCTACCTCTCTCTACAGTGTTGTCACTGGCTTTGCCACCACAGATAAGGCTCCTTCTCGTGTTGCCACCCTCGCAGCACACAAAGAAGGGGCCTCAGATGATGATCACTGGGTCTCGGTCAGTTCATATGGAGAGAGGTGGTCCTCCATGCCACTAAGGCCACCTGAGTCTCAAGTGACAGCAAAGGATCCAAGCGTACCCCCAAGCTACATACCAACTCCTTCAAAGAGAGTGTAACCCCATCAAGAGCAGGCAATTTCCCATCCATCCGGTCCAGGGAACCACCCACTAACAATGTCTCTGTCATATCTGGATTGAACTTCAGTTTCTTGGCTCTCATCCAGTCCATTACCAAGGCGAGACAACAGTCTAGCAATTCCACTGCCACATCCACAAAAGTAAAGGAAAAGTAGAGCTGTGTGTCATCAGCCTATTGCTGACAACATACTTTCCATGCACCACCTTCTGGACACGACCATCCAAGTAGGACCAGAGCCACTGCAAAGCGGTGCCACCCCTAACTCAGAGAGCCGCTCCAGAAGGATGCCATGACCAAATGTTATCAAAAGCCACTGAGAGGTCAAAGAGAAGTAACAAGGACACATTTCCTCTGTCTCTCTCCTGACTGATGTCACCACACATAAAATATTTCCTTAAACAGTGCTCATCTAGCTTGAAGTCTCTCTTCCTTGCAAACTTAATCTTGTCCCCTGCCAACTCATGTTCCAGACTATTGTTCTGCTTGTAAAGGAGAATCTGAGTATTTTCACTAGCAGTTTGAGTGAGTTTTAAACAGGGTGAATAAAAATCAAAGTTTTTTTAAAAAAATAATGAAAAAATCTGTTTTTTAAAAAAATAATGAAAAAATCAGTTTTTTTAAAAAAATTTAAATTGGATTTTTAAAATAAAATGCTTTTGGAGGAAAAATCTTTCTAAATATAGTTTTCTATTTAAGTTACATTATAGCCCAAAGGCTATTCATCAGGAAATGAGGATTTGTTTCAAGTTTTTCATGTGTGCTAAAACTCAGTCTAAGGTTTTTTTTTAATTGTTTAACCACATCGGTTAACAAACATAGATACATATGCTATAATGTTATTGTTTTAGTTAAATAAATTGTTTAAATTGTTATTAAGGAAATGATTATTTTTCTCCTTCCAATAAAGTACAGCAGAAAAGTTGTCCAAATATAAACAATAATTTCATAATTATCTATGTATTTCTGATAGGTATAACCAAATCAGTAATTTTTTGATGTAACTGTAAAAACTACGCTGAACATTTATTATTCCAAAAATGAAACCTTCCTCTGGTTGTAAATATTAAGAGGATGCCAGCAGGGTTGAACCTTTCTGTAAAAAATGATTTAAGTCAAGCCTTGCTGACTAGTGATTTAAATCGTTATTTAAATTGATTCGTTTTAAATCAAATCCACCCTGGTTTTAAACATTTTTTCAATTTGAGTAATTGGTTTCTGGTATCACCATAATGCCAAGAATAAACATCTTGTAGGTTAAAACACAACACACACATCATCATCAGTTTTTAACTTCTTTCAAAACACAGTTCTCTCTTTCTTGCTGGTCTAATTCCTACTCTGCTGTCTAGTTATATGTGTAGTAATACTGCCATCTGGTGCTGAAATGTATGTAACCACTATGTATGTTAAGGGAAGAAACACATATTTACAAAGTACGCAATTGGGTTGTGGGCAGGTGGTATTTATTTGCAAAAGAAATCCTGCAGAAACCTCCAGATGTATTTAGATTGCTTAACCTTACTGGCCCTCTGTGCAAAAAGGAGCTGATACTTTTAGAAGCCAATCAGAAGCCACATTTTGGTTTTCAAACATTTTGGAAGTCGAACAGACGTCCGGAATGGATTCCATTTGACTTCCAAGGTATGACTGTAATTTGAAGGCCAGGGGCCCAGGGAGGAAAACAACAACTGTATATATGTACAGGAAGAGCACAAGGGCCAATCCTTATGTCCATTAGCTGGCCCAAGAATTGACAGGGGAGATTTCCATTGGGATCTACAGAAATCTCTCTCAAAGAATGTGGGGAGCGGTGTAGGTGAGTGTGTGAGAAATAGATCCTGCCCTTAATATTTTGATACACTGTATTCATAGTATTATTTCAGTGCTATTTATTTAAACAAAATTTTTGATGTAATTGGGTAAAAGGTTACATAGCTACTTCATGTGCATATTCTTAAAGGTGGAGGGGTTTCCTATTGGTTTTATCTCATGAACTTCTTAGAGTCAAGAAGTGAGTACTTTGTATTCAATTGTGCTTGCGTGTCAAGTTATTAAGTGAAATGAGGGGAAATATGAGCCATCACATAAAAATAATATAAAATAGCATATATATAATTTACCGTCTTGATAAAAGATCTTTCTTTTTCTTCCCAAACTTTTTCACCCAATTCAAATGTGCAATGAATAGATACTTCTCTCTCATAGGATCCAAAAATAAGTAATCTGCAACACAAGAATATCAGTAGCATTAACACAAACATATATTTTAAGCCATCATTCATTGTTTGTAATTGGTTTAACATTTGCCCATATTAAGGAACCCCTTAAAATATTAAATAACTTGAATGTATAGCTAAGCCCACATGATTCTACTTGACAAATGTAGCACAAGTAACATCAGAAGTTTTATAAAGCACTTGCCCCCTCTAGTGGGAAAGGAGGATACATGAACTTGTTCAGATGCAGTTTCTCAATTTCTCAAAAACATAACATGCACACTGAAGTAGGCAGAAAGTTGAATCTTGCACTATTACTACATATGTAAGGGTTGACAATACATTTTAAATTTGAATTGCTATCTAAAGATCTGCTTGACAGAGTTACTCATTTTTGCTCAAGAAGTGCTAAGGCAGTACTTCTATACAAATTTACATGGCAGTAAACCACAGTGAACACAGCAAGCACTTGATTGCACCATTAATACTTAAGCATGAAGCAGTGTTACAGTTACAGTCTATTCCTACTCCATTTAGAACACCAACAAAATGAAAAAAGGTATTCTTCATTTGAAATACATTTTCGAAGATACAAAAAAAAAGAAGATAGAAAAAAAAAGAAAAGAAGAAAATGTGCTAATAGAAGCTGCGAGCAACAACTCCTAATCGTCTTTGTAATTAGCAGAGAAAAGCAAACTAATGTAAAGGAACACATATTTAGGAATTAATTTTAAATAGTGTTGGTTAACAAACTCATTTTATTTTTAAGAGCTACAGTCCCATTCCACAATCCACAAGGGAAATCCAATGGAAGACATTCAGTGAAACCAGACATGCAGAGAGTACCAAGAACATACCTTGAACATTCTATTAAGGAAACTTTCAGTCGTCCTTCAGTTAGTGAAAAATTTTGTATACTGAGATTCCAATCTCTAAATTCTTCAGGTGGCACAACTTGAAATGGAAAAAACGGCTTGAACCTAGTCAAAATATATGTATAAATAGGTTAAAAACTTTCCCCCATAGGTGAAAAAAGCATACAAAATTTACACACTGCAACAAAGAGAAGAAAGGTCTGATTGTAAGAACAAAGCAACTGCGTAAGTAACACTATACAATACAGTGGTATCTCGGGTTACATACGCTTCAGGTTACATACGCTTCAGATTACAGAAATAGTACCTCGGGTTAAGAACTTTTCTTCAGGATGAGAACAGAAACCGTGCTCCGGCGGCGCGGCAGCAGCAGGAGGCCCCATTAGCTAAAGTGTTGCTTCAGGTTAAGAACAGTTTCAGGTTAAGAATGGACCTCCAGAACGAATTAAGTACTTAACCCGAGGTACCACTGTATGTTGAATTGAAAATTAACATGATTTTTTCAGATTTGTTTAAGAAATATATGAAACAGTTATCAATTGGAAACTTGATTTAAAACAGTCTTTTTTCTTGCCAATTTAAATCACTGATTAAAATTAATCTACCCAGCTCCTACCCTCTTCCCAAACTTTCCCCCCATAGGTCACTTGAAAATTGCTGAGTGTCATGTTGGACCATTTGATGTTTATTCTGTCTGTTGTAGAAATTGTAATGTGCTGTGCTAGGTGCTGTATCATTTTTAATTGTATTTTTATTACTTTTTATTTCTTATACAGTGGTACCTCAGGTTACAGATGCTTCAGGTTACAGACGCTTCAGGTTACAGACTCTGCTAACCCACAAATAGTACCTCGGGTTAAGAACTTTGCTTCAGGATGAGAACGGAAATCGTGCTCCGGCGGCATGGCAGCAGCAGGAGGCCCCATTAGGTAAAGTGGTGCTTCAGGTTAAGAACAGTTTCAGGTTAAGAATGGACCTCCAGAATGAATTAAGTTCTTAACCCGAGGTACCACTGTATTGTATTGTATTTTATTGTATTACAATTTGAATACATTGAAGTTCAAAGAACTCAAATATTAAGTGTTCTTCACAGACACACTGTGGACCACTGTTTGCCAATCCCTGCAATAAGGTATTTGCCTGACATGCGGATTGGAACTGAATGGCCATGTCCCTATCGCCAGATGTTGAGGCTGGCTTTTGTTGCAACAGCAAAAGCCACTTTTTACCCTACTGAAACTAAAGTCAGCCAGCCTATTCATGTTATAAATTAATGATTTGCAAATATCTGTTTCTTCCATCAATATATTTTGGGATCCCTAAAATCTCCTTTGGGCCTGGAAGTTCCAGAGGCTCAGACAAAGTTTCCAAGTTATCCACAGACGTTCAATTTTTACTGAGTAACAAGTTGCATATGGCTTGCCTCCTCAAGACACCTTATTCTTTATACTCTATGGTTTGAAGTTGGCTTGTTTCAGTAATCTATCTTTAAGACTAACCACAGTTTAGTTTGGTTCAGACCCACTCTAGTCATGGTTCGGCACTAAAATTGCCCTGGTTGATGACTTATTATGAGAGAGACAGAGAGTGTGCAACCTTGTAGATCCTCATTTATCTCTCAAAAGCTTTTTGATACCACTGACCCTATGTGTCCTTTTGGAGGTTGAGGATTGGAGGCACTGTGATATGGTGGGTGTTTTTCCAGCAGGGCTGTCTCCAGACAATAAACATTGGGAGACTTCTTCTAGGTGCCTTGACAGATAAGCAGAAGAGTCCTGCAGGGTTTTATTCTGTTCCCACTGCTGTTTAATGAAACCATGGTGAGAGCTATTGAGGAAGTATGGAGCATAGCATCACCAATATACTGATGAAACGTGACTCTATTTTTCCATAAGCCAGTCAGATGGTATAGGTGCTGGTGTGTGTGGCTTCAATGGCTAAGAGTGTCTATCAGCATTTATGGCTAGTTTGCCAGCTATGGTCATTCCTAGACCAGGATAGCCTAGCAGCCCATGCCCTAGTAACCTTCTAATTAGATTACTCTAACATGTTCTACAAGGGACTGCCTTTGAATACTTGAAAGCTGCAGCTAGTGTAAAATAGAGCTGCAAGGATTCTAAGTGGTGTTGCACTTATTGCCAAATGTTACTGGGATCAATTCAGGGTGTTTGTTAGCTTATAAGCAGGCTTGTGCAGAAGTGGAAGCAGCCGGGTACACTTGCCCTGGGCCTCAGAGGGACTAGGGACTGACTGCTTTTTTGAGTTTATAAATTTGTTCTAACGAAATTCATGCCCTGGGCCTCAGATGTCTGCCCTATAAGTCCCAAAGAACTTGGAACCCAAATACTTGAAGGAGTGCTTCTGCCTATATCAGCCTGCCTAGCCATTGGATCTCATTGACAGCTTAGCTCAGCAGTGATTCTAGAGAGGGCTTTCTCTGTAGTGCACACATTTATTGAACTGCCCCATCCGAAAGGTGCATAATGTACCTTCACTACTGTAATTCTGGTGCCAACCAGACAGCATTTTGCCCAGGCCTTCACAGAATACTGAACAAAACAGAATCTCTGGATGAGATCAGCCACAAGAAAAGCAATCAGTTTACTGCAGCTATACATCTCATTTTAATTGTGTAGTTGTATTAATTATTTGGAAGACTGATTTAGAATTTGTTTTATTGCTGTTTTAATGTGCAATTGTAAACTGCCCTAATGGGCAGTATGAAATTGGTTTTTTTTAATATAACAACAACAACAACCTGTGGTTAGTTAAAAATGAAAGCGAAAGCTTCTATTCTCTTTAGAACTGAACAGGCAGTTGAGCGAGGAGTACACAAGCTGAGATTCACCTGGGCTTGTTCATGTAATGATAAATCCAGTGTTTAACCATAGCTTATTGTTACAACCAGATGCAGCCAAGTAAATGCCAAGATAAAATTACTATAGACTTCTATCCTTCTAAGCGGAGTTCACATTAATTTGCTCACCTTTGCATACATAAAATGTTAATGGATGCAGATACTAGCATGCTAGTATCTTAATGTATACAATACTAGCATGCTAGTATTGGAATAACTGCTGAAAAATAGTTTTTTTCAACAAGAACAGCATAAAGAAATAAAATAACTCCTAACACATTCTAATCAGAACTATCTGTCAATGTTCTGCCACTGAAATTATGAGTTTATGTGTGTCCTTTCACTGACCTCTATGACAAGGGGAATATCAAATGACAGGATTGCACAACAAACCCTTATGATCTCCAGAGGGGCAGCTGTGTTAGACTTAAAGACTAACAAATTTTACAATGGTATCATTTTATTATGCCATTCAGAACAATTTCCTCCTTATCATGTGGGATAGTGTTTTCCGAAAAGCAAACTTGTACTGGAAATAATTAGTACAAGTTATTTTTGTTAGGAGCTAATGTTTATACACTATTACCAAGACAGTAAGTTTATAACACAGACTTCTACTATGGCCTGGCATATACAATATAACTATTGCAATACATTTTACACCCAGCAGATCTGATAACTGATCATATGGCTACATTTGCTGCAGATACAAATTTCACCAGTGCTGCAGAACTACAGTGCTCTACTCTAACCAAGGGTGCAGATGTTTGTCTGCATTCACAATGCAGTTTACAGAACCTTGTCAAGATACCCATTGCATATTATTTAAGTTTAAAAGTAAAGAGAGCAGAATGGAATTTGGCATGTTTTTCAATACGGAACTCCCCAAAATAAATAACTGCCCCATGAAGCAGCTTGTTAATTCAATTTAAAACAATTCTCAAGCTCAGCATAATTTAAAATTGGATTTTCTTGAGAGAAAGAAGATTTGCAACTTTAGGCAGATCCATTTTCCACCAGCAAAAGATACAGAACCTGTTCTACAGCTAGGTTTAGCTGAACTGTAGCACCCATTTTAAATTTGTAAGATACGACCAGTCAAAACTTCAGTAATGTGTGTCAATAATATATTATATAAATACATGATTGTTTCAAGAATAAGCAGGCTTCAACAAATCCACTTGTCATGGTGAGTGCGGCACCACCCCTGAAGAGGATGACAAATGGTTAGTCTTTGTCATCAACTTCAATTTTCACCAACTTGAAAATTCTTTAAATTTGCCCACCCTCCTAGAAGATTAATACAATTTTGGGAAGAGGTTAACCCAGCTACCATCTGCCAAACCTACAAAACTGGGTAGGGCTGAATACTTCAATCAAGCACTATCTTAAATAGAATAATGATCTATAGCTTATTATTGCATTTTCATCCCATCCTTCCAAAGTGATCAGACTGGTGCACTTGAACTAACATATTTTATACTCAAAACAACCCTGTGATGTAAGTTAAACCTCAATACAATAACTGGTCCAAGGTCACAGAATGAGCTTCATGGCAGAGTAGAATATGAAAAGAATCTCTCCAGCCCTAGTCCCTCTAGCGAATACATAAGACAGATGTTGCGCAATCCTCTTCATAATTATTTATACATGAAAGTTATACTCAGAAAGTTCTGAGTTAAATAGAGCTTCTTAATTAAATGTACTTAGGATTGCTTTCATTTTTAATTTCTAAGGTATGACCAGTTAAAACTTCAGTAATGTGTGGCAACATCATTATATAAACAAGCATAGCTTCCTAAATATATCTGTTATTTTTAGCTGCCACCAGGAAAGATGCTTGCCATCATCAGACTATAAAAATAAAACGATTTCTCTTATCCTTTTGAGAGAGAGATTCAGCATTAAACTTTCTGTCTCATATTTTCAACACACAACACCTTTGAAAACCTCTTAAGTTGTTGAGTTCTTAAAATAAGTCATCGAAAACAGTAATTTAGTGCTGCCAATTTAACCTTAACTAAAGGCTAAAAATTGAATGCATGTGTCCCAATGAATTTAGTGGTGTTTATTCCCAGGTAACAGGAATAAAATCAGGCTATAACAACAGTTATTGCAGTTATTAACTGTTGGCTAGCTGCTTATATATCCTACCATAGTGAGGAAACATTGCAGAAGCAGTATGTAAAAACGCATAAAACTTAAAATAGACTCTTGTTACTTCTTCTTTCACACAATCTTTAAGTAACATATAGTAAAATGATCTGTGTCCTTGACTGACACCCCTGACCATTATCAAGTTACAAAGATGTTTCTGCTGAACAGACGTTTGGAGGTTTGCTGAATGTATCTTCTAAACGTACGTCTGACTACTTTCAAGTTATGAAAATACTATCTTCCCATTACTGTCATAAGAACAAATGTAGGAAGAAATTTGAAACAGCCCTAAAAAGTACATATACAAATACATGTGAACAGGGCTTTATGTGGAGAGGAAAGAAGCAGCCACAAGGAGCTGCTGTTTAGAGCGGCGAAGTGGGGGAAATTTAAAACAGAATTATTACAAAATCTCCACACACCCCTCCAGCAGCTTTCCCTCCTTGAAAGGTTCCATATAAAAGTTTACAAGAGTACTTAGGCATTGCTACTCACACTTCCATTGTGGAAATTAAGTTTGGAGAAAGATATGATTTGGAGTAGATGGCTGGCGGGGAAAGGGGTTAAGTACATACACAAAAACACCCCAGTCAGATTTCAGAGGGTGCTTTTCATTTTTAAGAACACATATTTGCATGTGATATGCAGTTGCCCCTCACAGACAAGAGGGAATATTTCCCCGGTTTTAAGACACGTGTTGTGACAAAGATGTGAAATAAAACCAAGTACTCCATTACTGCTCTTGCCATCTCAATTTAAAATGCTGCAGTGACTAGAAGCAATAACTGGCAGAATTCTCTCTTCAATGCAGTTCTTAAAGGCACAGGAGATCTGGCACCCCGTGACCTCTTGGCTCCCTCACCCACATCCCCAATGCTTTTCCTTTGGCCTCTTGGCTCCTATACTTGCCTTTCCCTCAGGATCATATATTTCACCCTGCTTTTCTTCATTTGCCTAGCCTCTGGGCACTCTACTTCATACATTCCCTATCCTCCCAGGCCTTCTCTCAGTCAGCTTAGCTCACCCCATACAGCTTTTCTTTCAATAAAGTCTATGGGGTTCTATACCCAGACAGACAAGTATTCCTTTTTATAACTTAGACAGTGAACCTTTTGTTGCCAAGTTCTTGGTTCTCTGAGGAGTTAGAATGTTCTGTGCCATCACACAAGCTCATCTGATGTCCAAGGCATCATCACAAGAATCATGTTATAACAGACACCAATTATGTTCAGTTTAATTTGTATGATATATAACTGTCTCAAAGTAAAAAACGTAAACTATATTTGTAACTTATGCTTTCTGGAATATACACTGGCAATTTTTAGAATGCAGGAAGATAGAGGATTAACATAATGGTTCCCAGAAAGAATATTCTCCAGTTACCCAAAGTTTACTTGAAAATATTAATAATTATTCCGCAAAATAATTACCTTTTACTGTTGTATCTGTAATGCAGAAATGTTACAGAAGCTCTAACAAAGGCAAAGGAGAAACAATATGCAAGAGTATACTATTGAGATAGACAAATCTGAGGAAATATGTTGATAAATGGTCAGAATGAGGATTCACATTATTCATTCTTTCCTAAACACCATAGGTGCCACATAAAATGGTTATGTCATATTCCGAAAGATAAAGAATTCCACTGGGAAACTGTTAGCATCCTGCAAACCTAATCTAAGAACCAAATTGCAAAAAAAGTATATTTCAATTTAAAATTACCATACCTGCAAGTTAAAATTTCTCAAGTGAAACAAAAAAGTAAAGAATTCCGCTCCTTTTATGTAACAGACTAATGTCCTTATTATATACAGAGCTCCCTTACTGATTTAGCTATGTTAAGCAGATTAGGTATCTAATGGATGAACTCGCAAGACCTTGAATTAGGAAACACAGCAGCTGGCAGATTTTTCATATTACTTATGTGGAAATAACTTCTCATAAAAGCAGGTGTGTGAAAAGCAGAACTCAATGCTTTAGTTGCAAAGCACTTTTTGAAATGCATGTAGCAAATATTTTTTATTATTATTAGTGTAAACCAAGCCTCAATAAAAGTTCCCCAGGCAATGAATAGTATACAATAAACCACAGAACTGTCCCCCCCCCAAAACAAGAAACAATACAACTATAATTGTCATAACTATGATAAAAAATAACCACCAGCAGCTTAGATTATCATTATGCAGTACCGATGTGACCATCTTATAAACCTCTGAAGGCCAGGTGGAGCAGATGCTTCAATTCCCTCTGATGTCTTTTCATCACCTGAAGATGCATCTCCAGTTGGAGAAAAACCCATAATCAGGGAGCCATATTGAGAGGTTAAGTATTAAGGGTCAACAAAGATAGGCCTAAGAAAGGAGACAGAAACAACACTGCCTATATGGTGGCCCTGGACAAAACAGCCATAGTGACAGAGGCTGCAAAATTACCCATACTAATTCAAAACAGGGGACGCGGGTGGCGCTGTGGGTAAAACCTCAGTGCCTAGGACTTGCCGATCGTATGGTCGGCGGTTCGAATCCCCGCGGCGGGGTGAGCTCCCATCTTTCGGTCCCAGCTCCTGCCCACCTAGCAGTTCAAAAGCACCCCTAAGTGCAAGTAGATAAATAGGTACTGCTTTATAGCGGGAAGGTAAACGGCGTTTCCGTGTGCTGCGCTGGTGCTGGCTCGCCAGAGCAGCTTCGTCACGCTGGCCACGTGACCCGGAAGTGTCTCCGGACAGCGCTGGCCCCCAGCCTCTTAAGTGAGATGGGCGCACAACCCTAGAGTCAGACACGACTGGGCCGTGCGGGCAGGGGTACCTTTAGCTTTACCTTTAATTCAAAACAAACAGCAAGCCTCTACTATAAGCTTGTAATAGTAAATGTAAGATAAAGGTAAAGGACCTCTGGACTTTATAGCACATGGATGGATGCATATTGTAAGATCTGAGAGCTGGAAAACCAAATGCAATTAGGAAGGCTGTTTTGAAGCATTACTCTTCTACAGGAGGTCCCACAGGCCCAAGGGATTGTTTCTCAATATAGGCATTCTTGCTAATTATATATACTTCATTTCCACAAGTCTTTTTCCATGGGAATGGAGCACCTTTGCTAAAAATTAATATTTAGATTATTTTTTTAAAAGTAACCTAAAGAGAGGGCATGATGAAAGTTATTAAAATTATGATTTGTGTGGGCAAAATAAAACAAGGTAAGTTTGTCTCCTACCTTCTTAAAACTTGGATGAACTTAGGATCATCCAAAGAAGTTTAATGGTGGAGATTCAGGAAATAAAAAAAATAATTTCTTCTCACAGTGTGTAAGAAATTAAATGAAGTCACTGCTACAAGACACTGTAATGACCAGTGTTAAGCTATTTTGTAAAGAGTATTAAACAAATACATGGAAGGTGTCTATCAAAGACAGGCCTCCATGTTCAGATGCAGTATGCCACCGAGTATCAGCAGTTGTGGAGCAACAAAGGCAGTGCCCTATTCCCTTCATACCCTACCTGTGAGAAACAGAGATGCACTAGGTTAGCAGCTATGGGAAAGTGGATGCTGGACTAGATTAACTATTAGTCTGCCCTAGAAAGTATCTACTTAAACTCTTAACTTTTCCTTCCACAGCTAGCAATTATACCCATCTACTGATTTATTTGTGGAACCTTCTTGTAGTACTGCACAAAGCTGGGGAGACTGTCTTTACCTGCAAACATCTAATCAGTAACAGCCTCAAAATCTGTGTTGGCTGCATTTGTGTATCTACCACTTGAATGGACATCATTCAACATGCAAATTCACCAAACAGATGTTAGAGAGTAAACCAGTCACCTTCAATGCAACAGTTGTTTGCCCCAGAGAACAGTGTCCCCATTAAAAGAATGTTCTAATTCTTTTTCAATTGCTAATACTTACTAGAACAAAATGCAAAACAAAGAACAAGCAATAGACTATTTACTGTTTTATGTCCATATTGCCAGTTAATACCTATATTGTTTGTTTGTTCTGTTTATATACCACCCTTCAGACAGAGTTGGTTTTCAGAATAAAAACACAAAAAATACATAACTTAATAACAAACAATGTATCTGCAGCTTGAGGTCAAAGTTGCCTTCCCCAGTATGGTGTCATCCAGACATTATGAGCTACAGCTCTCATCATTCCTAACCATTTGCCATGCTTGCAGGGATTTGAAGTCCAAAACAACAGGAGAGCAGCACATTGGGAAAAGCTTCATTACCTGAACCTTATTTGTCCTATGCATGGGTGATTAGAAATGTTAAAGTACCTTGTTTTTGTACTCTACATTACTTTATCCTTTCCAGGACTTCTAATTCTTGACATACTTTAATAGCTTTTTTAAAACAATAGCATTTCATATGCTCTGAGCAAAACAGCTATTTTTCTTCATCTCTGAAAGATCCCTTCATCGTTTTCATTTAAGTACCTCTTTGAAAAGGAGTAATTACCACACCACTTCTTTTCAAATCTTATTAATTAGTAAATAGGCTGCCTATTATTGTTGTTCTGTCCTTCAGTCATACACTGGTAGGAAGTACTATTCCCAAATATCTGGAAATGACTTGACACCAAGGTGACACCTTGCCAAAAAAGAGAAGAATAATTTGGACAAATGTCAAAGCCTTGGGGTTGATCCAGCTGGGTCAACACATTACAACTCAGGCATACTTCTTACTGAGAAGATTGATCAGCGTGTATTACTTCAGCCTGCAAGAAATACCATAAAAAATGTCTAGCACATTTATGTTTTAGTCTAACCTTTATCCCGATATGCTAGTTTTCTAGTTACCAAAAGCAAGGCTGCAATATGTAATTATCCAATTAATCAAATATCCATTTTGATTGGTTGAAAAAGGTGCCCATGATCAATAAGGCATCAGGTGCCAAGACCCAAACCAATGGATTCAAGTTACAAAAAAAGGAGATTCTGACTAAATATCAAGAAGAACTTTCTGAGAATAAGCGCTGTTTTTACAGTGGAACATACTCCCATGAGAGGTGAGGGTCTCTCCTTTCTTGGAGATTTTAAAGCAAATGTTGAACTGTCATCTGTCAAGTATTATCTAGTTGAGATTCCTGCCTTGCAGGGTACTGGACTAGATGACCCCCGGGATTCCTTCCAACTCTACAATTCAACTTAGAATCATAGCATCATAGATTTGGACAGATTCTATGATTACACAAACAGTACTTAAAACCTGCAAATGCCACCTTAGAAAAGGATTCCCTCCTCTTTAAATATCTAGTTTGATTATCACTTTAATACTATCCAAGTTCAATATTATTATAATTAAATCATGTTTAACTAAATCTAGGCCACAGCATCAGAATACAAAAACATAAAAAATCAGGAAAACTTTTAAACAAGGGAGAAGTTCTATCAACAGAACCAATTGAAGGATATAAGAAAAACAAAAGAAGCCAATTTTAGCTTCACTTGATTTAGAGATGAAAA